>NC_141087.1:41161606-41776606 GCF_041138505.1 Cibotium barometz
ACATTCATGTACAAAAACTCCTAGATCTTGCACTGCCTCAACTCATCTTATTGAACCTCATTTACAATATGAACATATGTACATGGCATCATATAATGACTCGTCATGGCACTTAACTCATGCATCTGGATTTGTATTTGATGGCCTCACATGCACGGTTTCACATCATAGACGTGCCATGGCACGACATCCACCCCCTCTAAACCTGCACATCCTCTGGTATGTGCCAAATCATCATCAAGGTCCACATATAGCTGGATGTCGTCTTCATCTTCTGCAGTTCCAGGAAGATCATCCTCTTCCTCTTCAACCATATCCATACTACCACTGTCAAGCCTCTCATCCTGAATCTCTTGTGAATCAAAAGGATCACTATCATGCCTTCTTTTAAATATCTTGATTCTTTTGCCAGCCACAAGATTCTTTACTTCTGTTCCATCAAGCTCACACAGAGTATACGTAGCATTTCCATGCACATGCTTGACAATGTAAGGGCCAAACCATCTTTTTGCAAATTTTCTTTGAACAGTGAATTGGTTGTCAAGGCTACTATCATACATTAGAACCCAATCACCTTCTTCAATAGGTTTTGGCCGGAGTCTGTGTCTACTATCAAATCTTTCTTTATTTTTCAACCTTGCATCTTTCAAGCGAGCTTTAGCAAGCTCTATATCTCCAGGCCTCCTCTCCAACTGTCTTATTCGCAATGCAAGGAGGTCATCTCTGCTCAATCCTTCCACCCAGGGCAATACATTCCAAGTTAGAATTACTTCTTCAACTGGCATCACTGGCTTCTGACCATACATTAATTCTGCAGGCATGTATCCTGTCACTGAGCTATGAGTTGTACGGTCAGCCCACAAGGCATACGGTAGCAGCTTTGGCCACTCTCTCATCCTTTCTCTGCATGCCTTAGCCAAAGCTTTAATGATTGGAGGATGTCCTCGCTCACTCTTCCCATTGCCCTCAGGATTGTAAGCACATGTTAGGGACAGTTTGATACCAATTCTAGAGAAGAATTCCCTTGCTTCTTTAACATCTAGCTCACCCCTATCAGCTGTTATTTTCCCAACACAACCATATCGGCAGATCACATCTTCCAAGAGAAATTTGCATACTGATTCCGTACTCTTTGTTCTAAGAGCACGCCCTTCTACCTGATTTGTCAAATCTTCTCTTGCAAGTGCAATGTACCGCATCTGCCAAATTCCCAAAGGCATTGTAACTAGATCCACTACCCATTTGTAGTGCATGGCAGGTGGGTAGGTTGGTTGCAAGCCATCACGATGCCGCACATTTGAGTACATTTGGCATACCATGCATGTTTCCACATATTGGGAAATATCCTTGTACATTCCTTTCCACCAATATTTTTCCTTTATTTTGGTAAAGGTGGCCCACACGCTTCTATGTCCAGCCCAGAGACTCTCATGGAATTCTTTTACAAGCTTTCCTTGAGTCTCTTTATCACATATGACTCTCTGTGGCATAGCATTCCTCTGCTTAGGATGCTTCCAGAGATACCCATCCCTTAGGAAATAACCATATGCTTTTCTGCGGATTCTCTTAAATTCTGAGTCAGACCAATTTTCTTGCCTTGTCAGAGTACTCAAGTATTGACCAATAAGCAACCAATCCCCTTCATATATTTCCTCAATAAAAGACTCAAGTGCATTTGATAGGCAAATATGATCCCCTTTTGCATATGCTGTAGTATAGAATTTTGTACCCACATCATCAATTTCACTAATCATTTCTTTCTCATCTTCATACCTGGCTCTTGATAGCATATCTGCAACTGGATTATCTTTTCCCGCAATATGCTCAAACTCAAGATTTAGTGACTTGATATAAGCAATCCACCTAAGCATAGCAATATCTGGAGTGGAACAACTTGCTATCATCCCAAGGAGTGGCAAGCAATCAGTTTCCACAAGTACAGATGCCCCAATAAGATATTCTTTTTCACATTTTAGAGCAGTGACTATCCCCCATAATTCTCTCTTGATCTGTGGATACTTTCGTTGCCGAAAGCTTAATACCTTTGCTCCAAATCTAATTACATACCTATGATCATCCTCATCATCTTGCCTTACTGCCCATCCTATCCCAGTAGGACTAGTATCAACTGTAACAATCACAGGCCTGCCACACTCATAATCTGCCTTTCTCAAAATGGGTGATGATTGGAGCAAATATTTCAGCTTCCGCATAGCTTTAATATGTACTGCACTCCACAAAAATTTTTGATTTTTCCTCAAAAGTTGATAAAGAGGATCTGCTACATGTGCATAATGTGGGATCCAAATAACATAAAAGACACATGCTCCAAGAAATCTCCTCAGCTCTGTAACATTAATGCATGTCTCTTTCATTCTTTGTATTGCATCTATTTTGGCTGGACAAGGTCGGCGTCCACTAGTACTACAAAGATGTCCCACTATTAGCACTTCACCAACTCCAAACACTGATTTCAGCCCAGATAAAGTAAGATTCACTTCTTCAAGCCTGGATAGAATCATGTCACAATCCTTTATATGATTTGTCACAAACTTGCGGCACCCCTTTGAATCCAAATTCTCATCTTTGTCTTTCTCATCACAGCCCTTTATTGGCACATCATCCAAAAATGGCATAGTTTTTTGTGGTATGAAGTCTCGTAAGACTTTATTCATTCCATTCATCATATGTGCCACTGAGTTGGTGGCTCCCTGTGGTAAGGTACACATCCTTACTAATCCCAAAGGAGTTCTCATTGTGGTCAAGTCCCTGCTTTGTATATCCAGCTGGAACTGATCATATCCCGAATACAGATCACCCATAGAGTATATAGCTTTCCCTGCAAATGCTTCTGCAAACTCATCCACAATTGGACCTGCTCCCACATTCCTGATTGTGACTTTGTTTACAGGTTGCATGTCTTGAATAAAGCGCAATGTCCCATTTTTCTTTGGTACAGTAAACCATCTATTGGAATATGGGGCACATGAAGGCTCCAAGATTCCCATCCTGATCTTTTCCTTTAATAATTCCATCAACTTTGGCAAGAGAGCCTTTGGTACTGGAATTGGCCGCAGGTTCCAGGGCACATGTGGAACAGTAAAGATCACCATTGGTGCTGTTACACTTGGATCAACACAACCTATCTCATGCGGCTGAAAGGCAAAAGCTCTCCCATGTTTTACAAGCATCTCCTCAAAGCATTCCCTTTCAACTGGCAACAGAAAATCCTTCTCACCAATCTTCAGCTCTTTCAGAGTTTCTTGAGTAAATTTATGCCCAATTTTCTTCGGATCTCTAAGATTTGGCTGCATAGAAGCTTCATCTATCTTCTCCTTGCTTCCTGGTGGCAAGGGCAAGGCAACTGGTTTCACCTTCTTTGCAACCGTTTTGTACTTTGTATCAACATGAGCATCCATCTCACAATTCACGTTTTTACATTCCACCCCCTCAAATTCCTGGATTATATCATACATCTCCACAGATGACACCTTTATCATTTCATTTCCACCCTGTAAGCATGCTCTTCCCATATCAAAAAGCACATCCATAGTATCTACAAATGACACCTCATCAAGCACCCCTGAAATAAACTCATTCTTCTCCAAAAGACCACACAGCTCAAAACTTTTTTGTTCATTTTGTATATGTTTTTGCATGCCACGCTTCAAATCCTTGCTTTTTACAAAAACCAGTGATCCATAGCTGGAGAATCCCTGAAAATTTGCTGAAAAACTATTTACATTGATTGAGTCCTGCGAGAACTCATTTCCCCTTGTACCATTGGAATCCCGCTTTACAATGGCACCTGGCCAAAATCCCTCATCTCCCTGTAATTCATGAACTCTCTGTTTATCTTTGGGAGTGACTGTGCCCGAAGAGACTCACGATTCCTTTCATGATTAATGCAAACTGTCAAAAATTGAACAGCTTTTTTGCCATCTTTACTCCTTATTCTTGCATATGCTGAACCATCATCCAAAACCTTTGTTTCCATCCTTACAGCTGTAATGTAGGGTTGCCCAAGGATAAGGGGATACGATGACATCTCCTGAACAAAGAAATTCTGATCATCCTTCACATCCCCTATAGTTACCCTTACATTTGGACATGCTGCATAAAGCTCTCCAGATGAGTTATTAGCTGCTTTAATCATCCACCCATGATCCACATCCATTGGCCATTTACATTTGTTGTAGAGATTTTTAGCCATAAGATTTATTTCAGACCCATGATCAATTAGAGCGACATATGGCTCTTCCAAATCACCTATCTTGACAAGGGTTTCAGTGGTTGCTCTTGCCCAATGGCTCCTGGAGTAATGACTCTTTGTAAGAACTTCTTTTTCATCATCCTCTTCCACAAAGCGCACTTGTCGTGCCCCATCAGCAGAGTGATTACATTCCACCACATTTTCTCTCTCTTCCTTTTTCTGTACCTGTACTCCATGAGTCTTGGAAGTGCTTGTCTCCCCTTGTGATGGAATATATTCAATTATGGACTGCCTTTTTCTTCGTATAATATCAATTATCTCATCATGAAATTCTTTCTTTGCAATCCCCAAGACTTCCCCTAGTGTGAATTCCACCCTGCTGTTTAGAATCCTTTCTTCAAGTACCTTTTTGAGATCTGTTGCAACTTCAATATCAGATTGAAGCTTGTAGAGTGGACTTTTCCCTTTACCCTTCTCCTTCATTTTTGCTGGCACTTCTTCCATTGAAACATCCTGTGGAGGTCTGCTATGCTGTGGAGGCATATGTGATGGCCCAGGATCCTTCTTTTCACTTCCACGTGTAACTCTTTTTGATGGCCCTCCTTCCTCATTTTCCCTTTTACGTTTCTCCTCTACCTGTGCCTCATTATTTTGGCATTTGGCAATATAGGCATGAATGGATAAAGAATCCACAGGCTCCTCCCAGCCAGTCTCAAGACGTATACAATCACCTGCCTCATGCAAAGCTTGCTTTGACACTTTCTTTGATGCAATTAATTCCATTGTTGATGGCCAAAAATCCTCATTCTCATAATCCTCATCATTCTCAAATCCCTGCTTTAATTGACCAACCTTTAATCCATAGGTTGTTGCCTCAACCATAGAAATGGCATGACTAGCAGCCATATCCTCTACCAGCTTTTTCATCCCTCCTTTCCCAAAGTTTGTACTCAATGGAAGACCAGTCTCTGTAAGATGGATTTTCCCATCTTTGAAAAACACAAGTTGATTTTTAAGAGCTTCTTTATAGCTAGTACAGTCCTTCTTTGCATGCTCTGGGTCATCACACCATATGCATCTATATGTAAACCCTTCTTTGCTTTGAGGTCTTTGCATAGAAGCCTGCCCCAATGGTAGACCTTTTTCTTCAATCCTGGACATCTTCAATTTTAAGTCACGCATACCCTTGATAAGCTCATCCATCGGCCCATCTATCTTTGGAATTGTAGCAGCTGGTTTGGATAGATTCTCAGGGGTAACAGCAGTTATTGGGGTTGCAGAGCCCATCACCATTTTATCCCTCCTCCGCTGCCGCTTTGCTAACATAGTGACTGCATCCTCAACATCATTCCAATCACTCTTTAATCCCTGCTCTGTATCCTTATCCTCAAGGAGGATTTCCAATTTCTCCTGGAGATCTTTCCCAGCTGCTTGTAAGAAGAGCTCTGTCTTTTCTCTGTCCAAAGTTGCACGCTCTATCCTTGACAACTGGGCATAACGCTTCTCAAACTCCCTTAGCAATTCTGTGGCAGAAATTCCCATTTTAGGTTTTGTGACCCATTCCAAGAAAGTTCGTTTGGTCACTCGCTCAGAATCCTCCATAAAATATTCATCCTTTAAAGCAAGCTTGAACTCCTCCCAATTTCTGCCACCATGTGCCGTCTGCAATCCTCTTATGCGCTCTCTTATTTCAGGAACACATACCAGCTCAAAACTTCGAACCATATCCTCCTCAGTCACCCTGTTTAGCTCCATCTCCTTTATATAATTGCGCAGGTACTTTGTAATGTCCTTCCCATCAAATTGATCCACCTTTTTCACAATTGATTGTAATGCTTTGGTCGTGGAAATTTGTCCCCTCTCAGCAGCTTGTTGCTGTTGCATGTACATGGTAAACATTTGAAACATCTGCATAACTCCGGGGTCAAAATGAACCCCCTGACCCTCAGAATTCTCAGCCATAGCTTCCCTGTATATATCACCACACTCTCACCCCAGCAGTTTCACGTCGGGTTCACCAAAAGATGTCGTGAAGTGTGCGGTATAGCCAGGAAAGTACGAAACTTCTAGCTGTGAGAGTGAATGTCGAATCCAACAAGGAAACTCACGCACAAAATTTCCCAAGGAGTATTGAACATCACTATTTCCAATGACAATTACATGTGTCAACTTGCCTCAATACATCCTTGAATTCATCCTGATGATTGCACAAAATTGCATACCAAGTGTTTATTCCTTTGCTCACTGACTTCTTTCTCGTAATCCTTTGAACCATTCACATGTAGGCATAACAAGGCCTTCAAATTTTTCCAATATACATGTGACCAGTTACATCCTTTACATCCAGTGCCATCAAAACCATTATTTCGAGATGCACTTTATCACCTGAAAACCTGCCTTAATATTCTAACATTTCACAAGCAAAAGATAGCATATGGCATAGCTATTTCATGCTCATAATTTCCAAAACTCAATCAAGCAGAAACAAGGCCAACTTCCCGTGATTAAATGTGCTTTGGATCCCTTTTTCCCGTAAAACATCAAGTTCTAAAAAAAAACAACCATTAGCTTGTTCACCAAGCTTTTCTCAATTCCAAATCCTTTAAGGATTTATGGGTCTTACCCTTTTCCTAAGTCTAATAAAGTGGTAAAAAAAAGCTTATCTGAATGTATGAGTGGATTTACACTTTGTTCTCTTTATTTGTGCTTGTCTCTAAAATCACTTGAACGCTGATTATGCGAAGAGAAACGCGGGAGCAGCATCGCTTGAGTGTCGATCTTGAAAATGGATTTTCCCAAAAGTATATCATCACGTAGTATTTAATTTACCCTTTAATTCTAGCACCTACAAAGCACAAGCAGTATGTATATTTTTGGAATAAAAGAAACTGGTCGAATGGACGCTGTTCGCTCACTCTGCAGAATTTTTCCTCACACTGGTTATCGCCGCCGTCTGCCTCCGGTCTTTTCCCTTTTTCCCGCGGAGAATTCGGCGCCCCCCCCACCAGAATTCGGCGCCCCCCCCACCACCTTTTGCAGCTTAATAGTCGGCTTTCCATTTTAAAAAACTGCGCATTAATGCTTGTGTTCCTTCTAGAGTTTATTACACGTAAGCTGCCAGCCAAATGTCTCATATTCATTTCTTTCATTACCAATATAGAGAAGCAAGTATGCATGTAAGAGGTTGCATCATCCATTAAAGCACCCCATGATTTGGCGCCATATCTTCCCTCTGAGCTACTGCTCCGCATGATATACAGGCATTATTTTCTAGAACACGTTGGAGACTCTCACTTCGAAAAGAATGTCCACATAGAAGTATGGTTGCATCATGGTGCTCACCCTCTTGTAAAGCTCTAGCGAAGGCCTCATCAATTTTCATAAAAGGGATCCATCAACCGCCTCTTACTCCTCCTCCTCTTGTTCATCTTTATCCTCCGGGTGGCTTGCAAGCGAGAGACCAAACTTAAGTGGTGGTTACACTGAAACCAACTTAGAGACACATCCACTTCCTCATCCTTCTTATTAACATACTCATAGTCAAAGCTGCCACTGCCAGCTCTGGAGAGCAACAAGCTGAGAGAAGCTCTTTTTAAAGGCTCGACAGACTTGGATGAGTTCTCACAACACTGGCTCCCACTGAATTTCTTTTAACTCATCTGGCATCAAACCTTTGCATTTCCATACATGTTAAGAAGGATGTTCCCTACTACGAGGTCCATCATATGCATGAAACTCCATAATTCACACCACATTCATGTACAAAAACTCCTAGATCTTGCACTGCCTCAACTCATCTTATTGAACCTCATTTACAATATGAACATATGTACATGGCATCATATAATGACTCCTCATGGCACTTAACTCATGCATCTGGATTTGTATTTGATGGCCTCACATGCACGGTTTCACATCATAGACGTGCCATGGCACGACAACGCGCGCGCGCGCGCACGCGCACACACAAAGTTAATGCATACCGAAAGTTAATGCACATACAAATGAGCAAAACACATGCCATTCAAATCACAACCCATTCATGTCATTCATATGTATTGTAAATACACACATAGTCTCTCTTTCTCTCTCTCTCTCTCTCTCTCTCTCTCTCTCTCTCTCACACACACACACACACACACACACACACACACACACACACACTATCTCTCTCTCCCTCTCACACACACAAAGGTAATGCATGGAAAAAGTAAACTTAATGCACGTACAAATGCGAGCTTGCATTGCTGGCTTACTTGATCAAGTTGGTTAATGCGGGCTTACGTTGCGGAAGCTGGTTTGATGCGCAACAACGGAGAGGGTTGACGGCAAATAAACACCTCAAGCAAGAGAGCTACATAGGTAGCTGTTACAATACGTGCAAAACCACAAAACAAAACAAAGTCAGAGAGAGAGAGAGAGAGAGAGAGAGAGAGAGAGAGAGAGAGAGAGAGAGAGAGAACCTCCACAACTAGCGAGAGAGAGCACCAACACCTGCACAACCACCAAACACCAAACACCAATCATAGAGAGAGAGAGAGAGAGAGAGAGAGAGAGAGAGAGAGAGAGAGAGAGAGAGAGAGAGAGAGAGAGAGAGAGAGAGACGACTATATATTGGATGAGGGTACTCCAAGCTACACGTGTGGTTCAGAGTAATTAGTGATGAGGGAAAGCTAGTACATCAAATGGTGGCCATGTGGCCATTTGTAAAGTAATTTTGGTAATACAGCTTCTATTACGAGAGAGAGAGAGAGAGAGAGAGAGAGAGAGAGAATGAACCTTCCAAAGTGCGAGGGGAACAAACACAACAATGACGGGATAACCTCCAGAGAGGGCAGAATGCAAACAGCAAGACGAAATGGAGGCAAGCAAATTTGAATCCGCATTGAGCGTTTGAGCAACGAGAGAGGGATGGAGGGTGATGGCAGTAAAAGAATCTACTCCTTTGCAGCGAGACAGAGATGGAGGGCGACATTAATAAAGCTGACCTACAACTTTAGCCTAGACGCCTGCATGGGGCTAGACGTGGGCACCTCCAGAATACATGCAGGCAGCGTCAGGTCAATGTGGGCACCTCTAGAATACATGCAGGCAGCGTCAGGTCAATGTGGGCACCTCCAAAGTCATGCGGGCGGTGTTAGGCAATAGGTTCACATGTGGAAGCCAAAAAAACTAGACATGTTGCAATAGAGAAAACAAGCCCATTTATTGTATAGGTAGAAGCCAAACACTTTGTAATTTTCCCCACCCCCAATCTCTTTTTGGGTAGCTAAGATATTGCCAAAAGCCACAAGACTTGTAATATGCCACCCATAGGCCTATTTTGTACATAAAGAGAGCTAGATTGACTAGTGGGCACCCAAATGATAGTGGGTAGGTTGGGCAAAGCCCAAGTGTATGTATATGAGTTTATGTAATGAGAAAGGGACCATCATCATTTGATCTATTATCTTATAGTTGTCTTAAGCTCTCATGAACTTGATTTGAAATGTGTTTGCTTTTATGTGTGTTTTCTTATGCTTATGTGTGTGCTTGTGATCATGCTTTGTGAGTTTATGATCGAGTCAAGTAGATTAGGAGTTGACTAGCTCGAGTAGAGTGTGTGTGTGTGATCATGCTTTGTGAGTTTATGATTGAGTAGAGTAGATTAGGAGTTGGTTAGCTTGACTAGAGTAGTCCAATGGAGGATTGAGAGAGGCTTGTGAGCTCAAACAAAGAGATTGATTACTTCAACCTATTTATAATAACAATGAGCTTCCATGATCCAAGGTAGGGCCTTTCCCCACTACTATGACTACATATTCCTTGCATTTGGGCAAGAAGGTTGAGCTTGAGATTGAACAAATTAGCACCACTATCACAAGGACTAGATCGAATCTTGGGTGAGGGAAGGAAGTAGTGCAACTAGTGTCCTCAAAGATCTTCCATTGTGGTCACTTATTCATGCCTTTGGATGCAAATCCTCAATTGATACCTGAGGAGATGTGTTTAGAGCAATATGTTGAGTGATTAGGAGTAGGTTTTGTGGATTATAAGTGTTGATGTGTAGATTCAAAGTGATTAGGAATAGGTTTCTCTCAAACCCTTAACTCTTTTCCTTGTTTTTTGTTGTTTTGATTCATTTTTAGGCTCCAATGGTGGTTGAGTTAATCTCCCCTAAATGCTATTGAGGTTAGCACAACCACTAGTATTTGGCAATTCCAACACTAAATTGGGCATTAGAAGTAGGATCAGGAAGTAATTAGTATAGGACTTATGTTTTCCATTTTGCGCTTAAAGCCATTAATCTCAAAATATGTTGTTTTTCCCTTTTGCGCTTAAAGCCATTAATCTCAAAATATGTTGTTTTTCCATGCAATAAGTGGTAATAATAGAATTCTCACCTTGCTATTTCTTTGATTATGCTCAAAACCTCCTAAAACAACTCCCCAAAAATAAAAAAATCTAAAACAAGAATAAAAAAACTGCTTACTAGAACTTTTAAGTTGTTAGGTTTCAGAGATCACAATTTGAACTTCAGATCCTATACTTAAGTTTCAAATTTGCAGGGAATGGGTCAATCATGGGTAAAATACACTTAAATTTTGGCTTGTGTGAGCTACTAAGAGTATAAGAAATGAGTAATCTCTAAAGGACAAGTAGATTTGGAGTAAAAGAGAAATAGATATCCTGTAGCAGGTAGCCAAATTTTAGTGCCGCAAGAGATCCTCACTAAGTGACACGGTGCATTAATGAGGGGGGACCATGGGATCTAGGGTGGGGAAGCGATAGAGTGAAGATCGAATGCATGAGGGCCATAGGATGGCAAAAATTTAAACTCGAGCAAAAATGTAAACTCAGGCACACATATAAACTCGAGCACACATTGATATATTAGTTTTCTAGCCCCGTCCTTTACGGTGGAATCTCTAGCATAATCGTAGAGCATTGCCCTCCCCAAGTAGCCACCTGGGTTCAAAGCTTCACGCCCGCAAACTTGTTTTGAAACATTTTTGGACTTATAAATTTTTATAATTCCCCCAAGCTTCTTTTTGCAATACGTTGGAAAATCTCCCCGCTGAGAGATGGAATCCTAACGGACGGTCGGGTTTACCATGCCATGCCCGCGTTTATCATGCCATGCTCAAGATTAATATGTGCGCCCGAGTTCACATTTTTACCATCCTACGGCCCCTTTGCACTCAATCTTCACGCTATCGCTTTCCCACCCTAGATCCCATGGTCCCCCCTTCATTAATACACTATGTCACTTAGTGCTGAGGACAGGAGATCCCCCTTTTTTTAGCATAATACCAAATTCATATCGTCCGACATTAGATCATCCATTTTCAGATCATTGACTAGATCTCAGATCATTTGACTTTCAAGTCGGCGATCTCATTCCAATGCAAGTCACGCATTATCTAAAATTTTAGATCGTGTACATCCTTATCATTGATTGAAGATTCCAATTTTTGGATCATTGGATAGCAATCTAGATCTTGATGATTCAGGTAGCCGATCTCAATTTTGAGATGTCCCATCTTGAATCGTCACGGCGATCCCATTTTCAAATCTTCCAAATTTTTAGATCGTTCATTTTTGGCGATCCCATTTTTTTTATCATTTAAGATCAAGTCGGCGATCCCAATCTCCGATTGCTTGGGATCCAGGTCGACAATTCCAAATTTGAATTATTGAACTTCGAATCGATGATTGTAATTTCAGATTGTGGAAGATTTAGATCGCGATCCTAATCTGGCTTTCAGATTAACGATGTGACTGTTATTCCAATAAGCAAAAAATTCATTTTCCGGAGTCCATTGTCTGCTAGGAAGTGGGATAGGCCCACGTGTGGACCTAGCTACTCTAGTAGCACTAGATGCAAGCAGTGAAAAGGATTAAGAGTCCTCAAGGAAATAGAGGACTAAGGTTCTCCTTATCATTTATGTTGACCTCTAATATAGATAATGAGGCCACCTTCACGACCTTCTCCCTTCCTTCCCTTCCGTGGTTTACCCCACTTGAGTTAGACAAACCGACTCGGCGCTTATGACACGAAAGTTGCCTTCATGTGCCACCCATGCTAGGGAAAAGTGGAGCATCGCCAACGGCGTGGGATATGCCAACTTGGAGCCGGCATCTTCATGCCACACTGGAGTAATCCAATATGTTCTGCCGCTTCTCCATTCGTTTTCGATACTAATCATGAAACACCATGAATAGCAAGGTGTTAAGGTCCAGGATTCGAATTAAAATTTTTTATTTTCCTCTTAGACACTATATTGAACCATTCTTGTTTGTTCCTCCCACCAGCCCATGACCGGGGACTCAAACCGGTTAGTTTCCCGATACATAGGAATGAATTCTCTATCCTTTGAGCTACGTGAGCCAAAATAGTTGCTGCTTCACAATGGAGGAAGAAAATTTATGGTGTGGGGGTTAGATGCAATAGAGCTCCCAAGAGAACCACTAAAGCCACATCAACCACTCAAAACTATGGGTAGTAAATGCACAAGTTTATTACAGAATATGAAACAGATAACGATCCAAGAATCATGGCAACTATCATATTTTTCCATTTGATCCTCTTACTGCTTGATGCCTTTACAAATTGGCATCATTTTGATGAAGGAGAATAGAGACTAGCCTTTAACATCAACAGAGGGCCAGCCTTTCACATCAACAGAGGGCCAACATTGAAGCATATATTTGGATATTTTGAAAGAGTCCAGTGGATGGCTACATGCTTGGTGCAATCACACATTTGAGGATATTTATGAGATGGCATTTTAGACGAGCTACAAAGCTTTCTATCACACGTTCCAATTTGTCAGCTCTCACTACAAACTTGTGCGCCAGTATAGCATGTACTACCACACCAAGGACATAGTCGCTCAGTATGAGCGACTCTCCAAGCAACAAGAAGAAAAGCACCTACTCCAAGGACGGAATCTTGACTGGGGATGGGGGTATGTTAACCACATTGGTTAACATGACCCTATGACATGTGGAATACCACTTCTCATATTTCCCATCTCTTGGAAGAAGTTAGGGATTTTCCACATGAAAGCACTACTTTTGTAATCATCTTTTATGATTCTACACTAAGTGCTTAATGATATACGGAAATCGGTAGACTGAGCATACGACTTGTGAATTTCTAGCTACATCACCTTGATTGTATATACATTAGTGCTCGGTCTACCGATTTTCGTATATCATTAAGCACTTAGTGTAGAATCATCTTTTATGATTCTACACTAAGTGCTTAATGATATACGAAAATCGGTAGACCGAGCATACGACTTGTGAATTTCTAGCTACATCACCTTGATTGTATATACATTAGTGTCTAGGACAATAGACTAGCAAGTTTTGGGGCCCCAATGGGTGGCCGAGCAATGTAAAAGTGAGACAATGTATATAAGCCACTTTTGGCAATATGAATGGACATAATCCCATTTCCAAAATTGAGTCTTTTGCTCTTGTGAATGTGTGTGTGATCTATTCTCTTGCTTGTTTTCTTGCATGGTTTGGATTATGCAAGAAAGAGTTCTCCATTTTGGTGAAGAGGAGGGTAGTCCTACTCTAACTTCATGTTCATGCCTTCCTCCAGAATAGAATGAGAATTCCTTTCTTGTAGAGAGGCATTGGGGCTTCCCCTTTGTGAAGTAATTTTTTGAGCACAGACCTTTCCCTCTCTACATCTTCAAGTTTTTGGTCTCAGATCAATTGAGGAGGATAGGAAACTCCCTACCTAGGCCTTTCTCCAATTTCTACTAGTGTGACACAGCACTAGGATGTAGAGGTTACCATCCTCATAATTTTATGTCATTTTATCTATGGTTGAATGGTAACATTTTTATACCAATGGTGCATCTATGGTTGAATGGTAACATTTTTATACCAATGGTGCATCTAGAAGCCTTGCAGTTCCATCTATCTCCTTCAATACATTGGTAATGGAATAGAAGTTTCCTAATGAGTCTTCATATCAGTTTGCACTTGTGTGACCCGTACTTGTTTTCCTCTAGAAAATCTATCAATGAGACTAGGAGGTTTTGTTCCAATTGGTTCCATTCTAGTCCTTATGGTTTCCAACACCCTATGTGGCCTTTTGACCTGGGCTATTACTTCCAATGGAGCTTAACAAATTGGTCCATTCTAAAATGAAGTAATCATATGCTAAGATTTGGAACAAATCATCATGTGGATTAGCATCATGAAATTAGCAAGAATCACACATAATGCCTAATTTATTTAAACTTTCACCAAAGGATGTAAATAGCCTTCTATAAGCTGAAAGTTTGGTAGCTCAAGGCTCCAAAGTTCATTCCAAAGTCATATGCTCAAAAGATACGAATGCCCTTTTATACTTGAGTCTTATGATCATAAACCTAAGCAATATGACCATAAACCTTAGCTAACTATTAAAGTTTCTACTCCATTACAAACCATCCCTTCCCCAAAGATTTTGTCCTCAAAATCTATCATGTGTACAATTGCCATATCTCCCATATACATCAATGAGAAGAGAAGGTTACATCATATGTACAAGACAATGGTAGGGTCTCCAAAATTAGCCATGCCAAAGTAGTATGAACCCTAAATAGACCCTCTAATTATGAAAGAAGCGCTCTTGAAGCATAGTGGATTGTTATGATAGCCCATGTCCATGTCAAAACCACTTGCAATTCTCTCATTAGAACACTTCAAAATGAGCCCCAAATGACATGTGAATGATGCCAAAGCATCTAAATATCATAAACTACCATCATAGTAACCATTAGAGCTCATTGAGATCACCAAAAGACTCCCAAAAGTTCCTCAACCGAATCTATCTAGAAAATTCCAAAATGCATAGCTTTCATTGTAGGAGTCATAAAAGACCATATAATGCATGATAAATGGTCAAACCACATCCTCCCATAATAGACCTTGTTTTTTCCCATAAGAAAGTGGTTTCTATGTAACCTCATCCATAGGTAAATCCACTTAAGTGTGAACAAATCTCCCATGGATGAATCTCACCACCGGGGTCAAATGGAAACGTATCCTTTTGATATACCGTGTCATCCACAATGTGTCCATTATTCTTACCACTAGGGCAAATGGAAATACATCACCCTATTTTATGAAAGAGTTATCCTCATATGACTCTTCAACTTGTGTTCTTGCATGATAGTCCTTAAACTCTTCAACTTCATTAGACTCCTTGGCATCCTCTCCTGTATTCATGAGAATCATGGCGGCTACAAGCCACGAAGCCTCATGTATGAATTAAGGCCCTTGCTAAGCTAAGGCCTTTTATAATGTAGTGAGAAAAATATTTTTTAATAGTTGAAATATTTTTTAATAGTTGAAATATTAATAAAAGAGCATGTGGTATGAACGATCCTCATTCAAAAAAGGCCTTAGGAAAGATGTGGATCTACTACTCCAATAAGAGACATAATGATCCCACCTATTATAAGCATCCTCAGGCCTTAAAAAAGAATAAAATTTTTGATCCCTCAAATATCATACACCACTCTAGACTTTTAAATATGCTAATAGAACTCTCTCTCTCTCTCTCTCTCTCTCTCTCTCTCTCTCTCTCTCTCTCTCCCCATCATTGACTATGTCATGGGTCCTCTGGCTCTCAACCCTGACATTCATAGCCTTAGAGTTTCACACCCACTCCCATCTGCAGACCACTCACACATCACGTTCACCCTCACACGTATGACACACAAGCCTCCACCCAGATATCCAAATCCACAGCCATACCTCGAGATTCACTTTGACCATTCTCTGGACGATCTTTACAGCCTCCATTTATCTCAGCTCATCACCACCGACCACCTTGATTCCCTACACTCCACACAGGAGAGATGGGATTTCGTCCACGAGTCCATGCTCACAATAGCCCACGATTCCTTCCCAATCACCACCCACTCTTCCCGTCCCCCGCCTATAGGCAAGGTCCCATGCAACGGTTGGTACAATGACGAATGTCCTCAGCACCTACATTTCGAGGAGAAGACCTTTGCACCTTGCCTAGCACAGACTAGGCGGGACTACAAGCGATTGACGAGATGCAAGAAACGTTAGTTCCTGATCTGGAATGAGGAGGAGCTAAAGAGTTTACTCTCTAGCTGTGACTCCAAGGACTTCTAGAAAAGGTTCCTTCGCCTCAAGTCCCACTCTCCACTCACAGATCCCCGGGTTTGGTCTGCCTACACCTCCGCACTCTATGACATCCCTGACCAGCCCACCATGGACCCACCCCAGGAATCCAGACCCATATCTTCTGACCTATTTTCTGTTGCCAACATTAGGTACAATGTCTCTCAGTTAAAGAACGGGAGAGCTAAGGACCATGATGGGTTACAAGCAGAGTTTGTAACCCATGGGATTGATGCCTTAGCCTCGAC
The DNA here is from genome assembly GCF_041138505.1 of Cibotium barometz. Classification (NCBI taxonomy): domain Eukaryota; kingdom Viridiplantae; phylum Streptophyta; class Polypodiopsida; order Cyatheales; family Cibotiaceae; genus Cibotium; species Cibotium barometz. The sequence goes on from NC_141087.1 coordinate 41,178,218, forward strand.
CCTCTCCCGCTTTTTTAACGAGTCAGTCTGTACAGGCCTCACTAACACTCAGTTAAAGAACGGGAGAGCTAAGGACCATGGTGGGTTACAAGCAGAGTTTGTAACCCATGGGATTGATGCCTTAGCCTCGACCCTCTCCCGCTTTTTTAACGAGTCAGTCTGTCAGTCTGTACAGGCCTCTTTTTTAACGAGTTAGTCTGTACAGGCCTCCCATCCACAGGGCTCACTAACACTATAGTACCCATACACAAGTCGGGGGACCCCATGGACACAGCAAACTACAGGACCATTATGATTGGCCATGTCATGGTGGCCAAGATTTTTGCATCCGTTCTAGAGATCCAGATCAATGAGCAGGCAAAAGAGACAGGACTTAGAGCACGGGGATAGGCATGATTCCGTAGGGGACTTAGAGGACTTAGAGCACGAGGACAGGCATGATTCCGTAGGGACTACTGCACATTGGATCACATTTTTACTCTTAGGGCCATGGTGGAGGAGGCGAGATCACAGAGCCAGCGTCTCTACAGCTCCTTCGTAGACTTCAAGAGAGCATTTGATACTATTCCCAGACACCGTCTCTTGCACCGGGATCCAGTAGTTGGGATACAGCACACAGATTTAGTAGGCTATAGTAGCACTATATGAGCATGTCACAGGCAGAGTCAAGACCAGGACCGGGCTCTCCGATGAGATCCATAGCACGATAGGGGTGAAACAGGGCTGTCCTCTTTCACCTACACTATTCGGGTTATACATCGACGAGCTAGAGACTTTCATGCAGACCTTGGGGGGGAGGGATCATTGTTGGCAGGAGCTCTTATTCCAATTCTTCTTTATGCCGATGATGTGGTCTTGATCTCGTCCACTACACAGGGACTTCAAATGCACCTGGACACTCTTCATAGGTTTTGCCAAGAGAGAGAGTTGAATGTGAACCTTAACCTTGGGAAGACCAAGGTAATGATCTTCAACACCTCTTATTCAGCATTCCAGAGACATGAGGGATTCGTGTTTGGAGGAGAGTAGTTGGAGCTGGTCAGATGTTACACATACCTGGGGGTGGTCTTCACAGGGCCTTCCTTCACTATGATACCATCGGCTGGAGACAGGATGCAGAGAGGATATGCTTCACTGGCGCATCTCGAGAGATAGTGTCATCAGTCTCATTTTCAGCACCCGATGGGAGTTCTTTTTCTGGGCCTGTGACACCGGATTGGATGACTGGAGAGCGATCGAGAGGGTACATACTGTTTTCCAGGCTCATCAGAGCCAAGCCTTTGGTACCCCACCACATTTTACTGGCAGAGTTTGGAGCCTCACCATTGGTCCTCAATGTAGCCTTTTAGACTATCATATACCTCCATCAGATCCTCAGATTTGGAGACTAGAGGGTTGCACCCAGCCATGGCTTGCTTTGACTTCATCCCAGGCTCTAGCAGATGCAGGTACTCAGATATGCTGGTTCCATAGACTCTCTACATGGTTTCACTTTCTTGGCCTAGACCTAGATAGGCTTTCGCCATTTAGATATAGTCTCGATGCTCCTCACTTATACTTATCACGACACCAAATCAGTCAGGTCATTTGTGTAGACCTGCTCTAGCTCTACACATTCCGTACATGGATCCTCCCCACACGTTTTCCTGTGAAGATGGTTGCATTTCGTAGTCATTTTCTTAGGATCTCGGATGCCCAGCATACTATGAGATCCGGGGGGAGGTTTCACTGTCTCTTTAGAGATGGCTTTGGCCTTATTTCCAAGGGTCATTGACTATGAGGATCAGAGATGCCTAGCTTTATTCGTCAGAGAGGCTTTCACTTTCAGAGACAGGAGACTTAGACAGATGCAGGGCCACTAGACTTACGATGCGCGAGAGACCCAGGAGCCAGACAGCCCACTAGACCACACTAAGACTCACAGGGAGGATCCACAGATTTCGGACCTGACATGGCTGCAGAGACCACTGTTGTACCCACCACGAGGATGCACATATGAGATGATTGAGGAGAGACGCATAGAGCACCTACATAGAGGCCACTACAGGAGACTGGTCTCACATACATAGAGCACCTACATAGAGGCCACGACAGGAGACTGGTCTCACGACGCCAGAAGACATTACGGGCATTCAAATAGAGAAACCTCGGGGGGACCCTCCATTGTCGCCTATGGATCGCGGCCTCTCGAGGGACCAGATTATCCACTTGATCCAGGGGTGGCATGACATGCTTTTCATGATGTACACTTATAGCATGCTGCATAGCTTTTTGATTTTCATTTTAGTTTCAGTTCTAGTTTCACACATTTCAGTTTCAGTTCTAGTTTCACACATTTCAGTTTCATTATGCTGTCCGATGAGGCTCCCGAGCGCATCGACTTATGTATTCATGTATGTTCGACATGTGTCTCATGGACCCATTATGGTCCTTCGAAAGACAATAATAAAATTTCATTTCATTTCTCTCTCTCTCTCTCTCTCTCTCTCACATTTTTGCATACATGCTTGGGTGACCATGTCTCTTTGCACTTGAAGCATAAGACTTTGCTTCTTAACTCATCTATCTTTTAGTCATCCATCCTTTCAGTCTTGTTGTTGAAGGTTTCAAGAGACTTCTTTGGTGAAAATATCCCCTTTCTTTGCATCAAAACAAGCTTCACTCTTGGGATGTCCACCCCCATAAATGGTAGGAAATCTAGGAATGGAAGAGGGTGGTATAGGAAGAGAGTTTGTACCCTTATTAAAAGAAATAATGGGTGTCTAAGATGAGTCATTCATGAGTAAAGTGGGTTGCAATTTTTTGTATTTGGGTTCATAAATCTCAACCAACCTCATAGCCTCTTTAAGGGTAGGTGGTCTTTGAGCCAACACATCTACCTTGATGGAAGAATCCAACCCATGTATAAACTTCTTCATCTTCATTTTCTCATTAATTACGTCCATATACATGGATAACTTCATAAATATTTTTATTTACTCCTTTACTACCATGCCCTTTTGAGAAAGCTCATACCATTGCTCATGGTCTCTATCAAGCACCAAAGGTGACATGAAAGTTAAGTTCATCTCCCTTTTTAAATCCTCCCATGAATGTGGTATATCCCCAAGTTTAACCATGTTTCTCCACCATTGGTGAGAATAATGTTCCAATTGTAGAGAAGAAAATTGTGCTTTATCTTGCTCACTCGTGGGGTAGAGCTAAAAATAAGTGTCTATTTTGGTGATCCACTCCTCCAACGCATGCAAAGTGAAACCATCACCCTTGAACTTGGAGAGGGACACCTTGTCCTTGATATCTTTGGAAGTATTAGGAAAAAGTATTCTCATGATGTGGCTTGCTCTTTTGTTATTGCATATAAGAGTTGGCAAATTGGGCAAAGTCCTTGTACTCCTTTTTTTATAAAAGAGGGTAACTCCATCCAACTATCATGAGCCGCCACTTGTCTTTGTGCAAAAAACATGTGATCCCAATCATCCTTGATCCTTTCCTCATCCCAATGCATCTCCTCTTCCACCTCCATGGGCTGATTTTATTTTGGGTATGATAGTACCCTCTTGCGGCAAGCCAGAGAGAGATTGTTGGAGCAAGAAGAATACTTCAAACAACACACAAGCAGGATCTATCTCCTTTAAGGATATGTATCTACATACATAGCAATCATGTGTACTATTTACCAATACATAACTTGTGAGCGCATGAGAATACCAAATAAGCAATATAACTTAGTTAGTGAATTGAAGAGAAGATTCATACCTCACCAAGCTTCCCATTTTGTAAATAGCCTCTCTCACCTTCTTGTCTCCACAACTAACTATAGCAATTGGAAAAATAAACTATGCATAGAAAAAAATGGAAGTTAGCCCAGTTGGAGTGCAAATCCACCGGTTGGTTGTTTAATCTTGTTTTGTTTTGTTTCTCATTAAGCCTTAAGGAAAGTGAAAGAATCATTTGCCAATGCCTAGCCAACCATCTGCTCTCCTCTTAGAAGAGTAATCCCTACAACTTCACCTTTTTCCACCACTAGCTTTATCCAGTCAAGGTAAGATTGGATGTGTAACAATTGCAAACAGGAGAGGGCTAAGTGGGCATCCCTGCTTGACTGATCTCATCAAATCAATGGCCTCAGTCACCCCACCATTAATCATAAGCCTAGCCACTGCATGTTGGCTAATAGTATAAATCAAAGAAGACATGCGAGTGCCAATTCCCATAGCCTGCATAAGCTGTAAGAAAAGACCAACTAACGTGATCATAAGCCTTTTCAATATCCAGTTGAATCATAACCACCTCTTGCCTTGAAGCTCTTGCATAATCAATTCCAGTTTGTACGTTTAGTATATTATGCAAAATATTCCAGCTTTATCCAGTCAAGGTAAGATTGGATGTGTAACAATTGCAAATAGGAGAGGGCTAAGTGGGCATCCCTGCTTGACTGATCTCATCAAATCAATGGGCTCACTCACCCCACCATTAATCATAAGCCTAGCCACTGCATGTTGGCTAATAGTATAAATCAAAGAAGACATGCGAGTGCCAATTCCCATAGCCTGCATAAGCTGTAAGAAAAGACCAACTAACGTGATCATAAGCCTTTTCAATATCCAGTTGAATCATAATCACCTCTTTCCTTGAAGCTCTTGCATAATCAATTCCAGTTTGTACGTTCAGTATATTATGCAAAATATTCCGACCGTTAATAAATCCATATTTCCTTGGATGAATCAAAGTAGGAAGAAATTGCTACAACATGTTAGCCAAGACCTTTGCAAATATCTTATACACAGCCCCCATCAATGTGATTGGTCTCCATTGACGTACACTGAAAAATAGAAGCGAGAGGGGCCTTAAACTCATCAACATACTTCGTGAAAAGCTCATTGGGCCCATCCCATCCTGGACTTTTCCCTTTAGGAAAATGCTTCAACACATCTTCCACCTCATCCATAGCTATCTCAATGAAACAATCTGGTTCAAATCAACCAATAACGATTCTAGGTTCCGTAACTTCTCCCTAAAATATGATGCATTATAAATCCCATACTAGCAAGCAAGATTTTGAATTTTGAACATACATCACTCCCAAGATGACACCCCAACAAAGCTGACATGACCTCAAAAGTTTGTAACACCTGCAACATAAACTGATGGAAAATAGTATGCTCCAAGAAAGTTTGGTTAACCTTAAGAGGTGCCTTTCCCAATAATGGCGAGCAAGCTTTTGAATATTGAATATATAGCACTCCCAAGATGACACCCCAATAATGATGACATGCCCATGAAAGTTTTGAAAAACCTACACCATAAACTGATGTAAAACAATATGCTCCAAGTCTGGTTAACCTTAAGTGGAGACTTTCCCAATGATGGCCTATAAGCATCTACAAAATGGCTATGCATCTCCAATACCAAATGGAAGTGATCCGACAAAATATGATTATATTCCTCCTGCATGGATAATATCTCTAATAGAAAAAATCATGCTAGAAAATCTACATTCGGTCCAAACGAGCTCTTGTACTCATGTACTGTTAAGAGACATATATGTAAATCCTCTCTCATGTAGGTGTAGCCATGGCCACATATCTTGTTTCAAAACTTTATTGGCAAACACATTCCAGCTGAGCCTCTCCAGCACATCCATAATAGAGTGAGGTAGAAGCATGCTTTGAAAATTCACATGCATTAAAATCGCCCAACACAAAGCCAGGCTTAGCATTGCACAAACATAATAAATCTTCCCATAAGTGATGATGTTGTGCGCAACACCATTAGGCACATACAGCCCCACAAGCCATAATGTTTCATCCATAAACTCCACTTCCACAACAATGAACCACCCCCGGACATCCTACATAACCAATGATGGCTTAAACTAAGATTTCATTGCAATCATGACCCCTGATTGTGTAGTGGGGTGCCCACTATAAAACACACAAAATTCCTTTGTAATCATACACTTGTTGTTGTTTATGCTCCACAGCACAAAACATATCCCATTGACCTTGAAATGCAATACGCCACATATGATAATTCTTGGACGTTGAACACACACCTTTTACATTTCAATAGCAATCTTCATAATTCATCAAAACAGAAAGCCAATCAATGAGAGATACCACCATCAGCCTCTCTTTCCTTAAAATATTACACAGGATCCTTAATGCCTTCTCTCTCCTCTTGTTCACATATTCTTCACAACAAAACATCCACCCCTTCATTCTCACCTAAAGTATGGGCATCACTAGGTGATGTATCTTGTCTCCTCTTGACATCCAAATACTTCTTGTCCTAGGCCTCTCTTTCCTTAAAATATTACATAGGATCCTCAATGCCTTCTCTCTCCATTTGTTCACATACTATTCACAACAAAACATCCACCTGTTCCTTCTCACCTAAAGTATGGGCATCCCTAGGTGATGTATCATGTCTCCGCTTGACATCCAGATACTTCTTGTCCTAGGCTGAGACCATAGCCCTTTTTTTTAATCAAATCGAAGATGAAAATTTACCTAGTTTTTTTTTGTAACTCTCAAAGTCTCAGATTATACCGAGAGTGTGATACCCTGCCTTGGTTATCTTTCTCTTGGGTCCATCTTGTGGTACTAGGACGAAATGATGAAGAGGCACCATGACCAACACCCACATTTTGATTACCACTAGAAGTATCTATTTGGAAAGCGCCTCTCTTCCCCACCACAAGCCAAGGTCTATCTTCTGTATCTGCCAAAACCTGTTTACCTTTATCTACCACTTGCTCACTTTGTTTTGCTACTTGTTTTCCCTTCTCTATATTCAAACTAGGTGGAAAAATAGGAGCTAATGTATCCTTATGAGTCGGAACTTGGGACACATTTGGTTGTGGCTCAGCGTTCACTTCCTCTGGACACTCTGAAATGAAGTGACCCATCTCCACAATGGAAGCAATGGCCTACAAACGATCCCCACTTTAATTTGAAATACAAAGGGTCAAATCCATCCATGCATAACCTCAATTGTCGAGGAGGTCAGGGCTTCCCATAGTATCCCACAGCATGCAAACCCTATTTTTATTCTTGGAAAACATTCTGGGCTCCACCAACACCTGCCCAATAGTACGCATGGCCAGCGGCAACAATTCCCACATAGTTGATGGAAAGTCTACAACGTCAACCCAAATAGGGCATGCCTGCATAACATATCTCTATACTCTGCCACATAGGGCACCAATCTCTACCTTTTAGCTTGATTTTGAGGTTCTCGCTCTGGCCCTCCACCCTCAAACTTTCCTGCATCTTCTGTTGAGACATGTGCCTTTACAAAATCCATATCTATGGTTCTCTAACTCATTTTCACTTTTCAACATTGAAAATTAATGCTTCCACCAGAACAAGAGTTACGCTTTATCCTCCCTAAAAACAAAGAGGAAATGATTCACTCTTTGGATGGAAAATCTTTTTGCATGAATGGCTCTCAAAGGGGGGTAAAACTAGAGCACAGCTGATGGAACCGCTTCAGGCTCACCCGCAGAGAAATTAGAGCAAACACAAACATTGTGAAGGCTAAAAATCTGTGTGCGACTGCAATCACAAATTCTCCACTTCCTAGATGGAAAATTTATTTACACGAATGACTCTAAAAAGGAGGTAAAACCTTAGCATGGCTAGTGGAACCACTTCAGGGCTCACCCATAGAGAAATTAGGGCAAACACAAACATTGTGCAAGCTCAACATCTCTCTCTCTCTCTCTCTCTCTCTCTCTCTCTCTCTCTCTCTCACACACACACACACACACACACATGGAAATATTAGTATACACAATATTGTGTTTAAGATACATATACCTATACATAGACACATATACTTGTACATACATATATACATGTATTTAAAAATATTACTACAAACACACAGACATAATTTTGATTAAATTTCACTATGTGGAGATGTGTGGTAAGGTGTGCTCACTTTTTAAATATATAGATGGATATATTATACACACACAGACATACACACATACACACACACATATATATGTGTATACATATACATATATATGTATATACATACATTCTTGTTGTTGTGCTAACCATGTTTTATGTTTCTAAAATGTATATACATGCATTCTTGTTGTTATGCTAACCATGTTTTATGTTTCTAAAATGGTCATACCTTGGCCTCTAGATAAAGATCTACCTCTATCTCTACTTGTGTTTGTGTAGAAGACTTGCTTTTGTGTATTTTAGAAGAGGCCTTTCTCCATACATTCATCTTCTTAGTGATCAAAAGGGTTATAAGCTCCTCAAAGTTTGGGAAATTTTCTCCAGTTTGGAAAATGTCCAAAATTGATCGTACTCTTTGCCAAGCTCATTCAATGTGTGCAAGGTCCCTCCCTATCCAAAACTATTAACCTCAATTGATTTCTTTTATTATACTTTTATGTTTTAAAAATTGAACTTGTGCATTTTACCGCCATAGTAGTCCAGGAAAATTCCTAAACTGGGTATTTTAAAGAGATATAATGTTACTTTTTTTATTTCGAGACTCACAGATAAATAATACTAGATATTTTATAAAATTTATAGAACAATGGTGCACTAAATATTAGAAAATAAAATTTTTACTAGGTAAAAAGCTAGAAAAATTCTAAGCTCGCCACCATTATTGGGAGTTATGCTAATAAATCTTGATTTCAAGCTCGCATGGTACATTAGCAAGAAATTAAAGAAAATTAATAAATTATTTTTTTAAATTAGAAATAAATTATTTTTTTAAATTAGAAATAAATTAATTTTTGTGAAAGGTGAAATTTTGGTCTCGTGTAAGTGAGATCATTTGGACATGAGGGGTGTGCACTTTGTAACCTTAGTTAATTAGACCTTATTAATAAGGGACTTTCTTGGGAAACCTCCTCAAGAGTCTTGCTTGCACATCCCTAGCCATGTGTCCTTCTCATACCTCCTTTTGGAAAGGGCAAGATGCTTCTCCCCTAAACTCCTACCATCGTCTTTCCATGTGAGACCGCCACCCACCACCCACCATATTGCTACTGTATTTTGATAGTCTTGAGACTTCTCTTTCCTACCCTCATGCTAAAAAAATCTCCTACTTCCCTAGCCCTTGGGAGTTTCTTTTTGTCAAAACAATCCTTTACTCTTGCTACCTATTACCTCCTACTACTATCAAGTAATTTTGGACTTGTTTTCTAGAGATAGAAGACTACATCCTACTCTCCCACCAATGTCAAGTTATGTGTATTGTAAGTGAAATTTTGGTATTTCTCTAATTTTTTAATAGTTAATATTAAATATGTTTTTCCTAGGGCTTAATTATGCTACTAATGCCAAGAGAGGCCATTTATTGGAGCTTCCTACTCTTCTTTCTCTCTTTTTCTCCCAATTATAAAATTAGAGAGCTTCTTCTCTCAAATTAAGTTAAGTGAAATCAATTAATTTAGATTAACAATTATGCATACTGATTAGGTTAAGTAGAGAAGTGAAATTATGCATACTGATTAGGTTAAGTAGAGGAGTGAAATTATGTGATCATTAGACTCAACTCCTTACCAGAGTTAGGCTATTTTTGTGAGAATTTCTCTTGTAGATATTCTCCCCTTTCTTTATGTTCTCTTCATTTTCAATTAGCTCAAGCATCTCTTTTATGGTTTAGAAAAAGATTAGAGATAATGCAGCTTCTCCTAATCTCTCAAGAAGGATAGAGTAATCATTGTTGTAGTTATTATTATGTAGATCTAAGCTTATGGATTAAGGGTTACGTTTTTGTTTCTCTTTAAGAAAAGGAAGGATATTTTGTATTTATAAATTTCCCGATTGAGAGAGGACAATTTATTCTTGTATATTAGGCATAGCACAAGCTATGGTTTCCCTATCTTGTACTATGAGAGTCCATCTTGGGTGAGGTTAAGATAAGTGGAAGGATACATCAAAAGGCACATACAACAAGGCAACCATAAAACCATAGCAAAATGAATGCAACCATAGATGTAAAGTGAACTGATGGTCACAATGATATTTCTTAGAAGGGAATGAAAAAGATGAGAATATTGATTGTTATCTTTTAAAATCGTGGCAAGAAGAGCAAGTGATGTCTTTTTGTCTTTTTAGAAGACCTTTACAATAGATGATTAAGTGACTTGCAAGAAAGGGATCATATCCGTACTATTCGATATCAAGATCACGCACAGTCGTTGATCCACTCAATTGAGAAATTTATCAGGGAATTAACTAGCTACTCGAATCCTAACGTAATCCTAAGATTTTTCAGTTTGATTATTAAAACTCCACTGATTCGAGCCTATCCGGCCCATGGGTTAGCTACCACCCTGCCACCACTGGAATCGGTAGATCCAAACAAGTACTCACCCACCCATAATTGAAATGCCTTTCTTAACTTTAGCTTTAGAAAACAGATATGCACACACTCCTCTTTAAAACTTTAATATAAAAATAATCCATTGACAAAACATATATGATCACAGATTTCATAATTCAAAATTTCCATTCAATCCCTTGTTTCACAAAAACAGTACCAATCTGGACTCTCCGTTGGGAGACCAGCTGGTCAGCAACGAGATCCAGTAACAGATTACAATAATCATTTCGTTAACATACATATATATATCTTCCTCGACATATGTATGGGTGTCCTAAGTACCGCGAGCCCGTGCATCGCCTGGTCAGAACCCTCCAGGATCCTCCTTAGGTGTCCTGGCACTTCACTCAGGGACCGCTTTGTCGGCCCTTGCCCATCGTACCAGAAGCACACCATTTTTCACCATACCGAGGCTGGTCAAGACCTGGGCAAGTTTTTACCACTGCGTGAGCTGTCCCTCCCCGCCAGCTGTCGCAACCGAACTTCCCTTAGTTAAACACATAAGCCAAATGCTCTCTCCAGCATTTTGGCGTAAGACAGAACCCTTATTTAAATATAATAATTCTATATGCATCTATTTATGCATAAAATCTAATTCTGATGAAAGTCACACTTTTATCATCATAAAAATCATTTATGATGAAAATCACTCTTTTAACATGAAAGAATTTCTTTTATGCATATGTTTATGCATACAAATTTATGATGAAAATCACTCTTTTAATATAAAAGAATTTCTTTTATGCATTTGTTTATGCATACAAATCATTTATGATGAAAATCACTCTTTTAATATAAAAGAATTTCTTTTATGCATATGTTTATGCATAAAAATAATGAAAATCATACTTTTAATGTAAAAAAATATCTTTTATGCATATGTTTATGCATAAAAATCATTTATGATGAAAATCACACTTTTAATATAAAAAATATCTTTATGCATATGTTTATGCATGAAAATCATTTATGATGAAAATCACACTTTTAATATAAAAAATATCTTTTATGCACCCATTTATGCATAAAAATCATTTATGTTGAAAATCACACTTTTAATATAAAAAAATATCTTTTATGCATATGTTTATGCATAAAAATCATTTATGATAAAAATCACACTTTTAATATAAAAAAATATCTTTTATGCACCCATTGATGCATAAAAATTATTTATGATGAAAATCATACTTTTAATATAAAAAAATATCTTTTATGCATCCAGTTATGTATAAAAATCATTTATGATGAAAATCACACTTTTAATATAAAAAATATCTTTTATGCATATGTTTATGCATAAAAATCATTTTTGATGAAAATCACACTTTTAATATAAAAAAATATCTTTTATGCACCCATTTATGCATAAAAATCATTTATGATGAAAATCACACTTTTAATATAAAACAATATCTTTTATGCATATGTTTATGCATAAAAATCATTTATGATAAAAATCACACTTTTAATATAAAAAAATATCTTTTATGCATATGTTTATGCACAAAAATCATTTATGATGAAAATCACACTTTTAATATATAAAAAAATCTTTTATGCATATGTTTATGCATAAAAATCATTTATGATAAAAATCACACTTTTAATATAAAAAAATATCTTTTATGCACAGATATGGAGCCAATCCAATCCAAGGATCCCGTCAAAAACTCCCAGAGGTAAGACTTTGAACTGACAGTTGGTTACATTACCATCTAGATTGAAATGGATAAGATCTGTCTCATGGTGAGTGAAAAGATTCAACTTGCATAGGTTTCCCTGATTTCTGTTCTAAGACTAGCTTACGTAAGCATCCACCCAGGGGAAAAGAGTCTTCCCACTGGCCAATTCAACTTGCATAGGTTTCCCTGATTTCTGTTCTAAGACTAGCTTACGTAAGCATCCAGGGGGAAAGAGTCTTCCCACTGGCCAATTCAACTTGCATAGGTTTCCCTGATTTCTGTTCTAAGACTAGCTTACGTAAGCATCCAGGGGAAATGAATGAATGAGAACTGCCTGAATCAAACAATCAAAAGCTTAAAAGGCTTACCCTAATACTCTGCTAGAGTATGGATGACTAAGAACTGACAGTTGGGTCCTTGGTTTTCAATTGCAGCAAAGATCTGCCCTCTTTTCTCTTCTACTACATCTGAAATTGTGACTACTCTGGCTGCTGCAGTCTGAGGCAGAACTCTTTCTCTTTGGTTGCCCCAGTTCTAGGAAAGAGTTCTGAGGTTACTCTGGACAGAGGCAGATAGCTGAGCTGGAGTTCTTCTGGGGTTACCCTGGCTTGGGCGAGATGGACCTTGATTAGACTGGTATGAAGGGTTTGGTCTCTGAATTCGGGGTCCTTGACTTCCCTGTCCCCTTGACATGGCAGGAGTCGGGTAGTCTTTGAGTTAGTGACCAAAACCTTGGCATCCAAAACATCGGTTTTCACTTCTGAGTTCATCCTTCTGATTTCTTGAAAGAGGGAAGGCTCCTGAGAAAGTATTCTGGGAGAAGGGTCTTCCTTCACTTTGGAATCTTCCTGCATCTTGATTCTGATTCGGGCCTTGCTGCATCTTCGGGGGTGGAAAGTTTGAAGTACTTCCCTGGGCTTGGAATCTTTTAAAGTTAGAGGGTGCAGGCTTAGGTGGGACCTTTACTACAAAGGCTTTGGCAAAATCCTTTGCCATTCTTACTGCTTCAGCCATGGACACTGGCTTGGCATTTTTGACCAGTGTGTCCAAGGGTTCATTCCCGAATGAACCTGGCCATGAGTTGTTCTTCATCTAGAGGTGGTGAATATTTGAGTAGAAGAGCAAAGGCCTGGTGATATTCCTCGATGGTTTTGCTCTCCTGCTTTAGCTGTAAGAATTCGTTCATTTTGATTTCCAAAAATCCAGTGGGACAAAATCTCTTTCTCAAATAGGTTTTTAGGTCGTTCCAGGACTGAGTATTTCTATCCAGACGGTTGGTGTCACAGTGGTTCCTCCATGCTACCCTGGCTGTTTCCACTATTTTCAGCCGAGCAAGAGCCATTTTGCTCCGCTCATTGTAGCCTGTTACATCAAAATATTCTTCCATGGCTTCCACCCATTTCTCCACAACCTCGCCTAGGTTCTCCCCTTCTCCTTTGAAGGGTCCTGGCTGAGTCCTACAAAGAGCCTTGTGAACATCAGGGTCAAGCTCATCATCTTCAGAGAGAGGGTCTGGCTCTGACGGCCACGGTTTCCTCGTCTCATGATTCTATCAAAAATTTATATATTATTAAATTTTTATTTTGATATCATCCACGAGATCCTAAGACTTAAGAGGTTCGAAAAACAATTTCTTAAACAAGACAATGATCTTATTGGAGATCTATGACATATGTCCGATAATAGATTTTTCGTTATCAGATCGTCCGCTCGCCGTAAACAATCACTTATACAACAGGGAATTTTTTTCTCCGAAAAACATTTCTATATTTATATAAAATTTGCAATATGTACATAGAGCAGCTCGGCTCTAGAATCACCGCCTCAGTCCTAAATAATCGTATAAAGAAGCGAAACTGTGAAGAAGACATACCATGGTACACATGATTCATTACACAAAGAGGTGCTCTAATTCTATTTCTCAGGATAAAGCGGCTAAGAAGTCTAAAAAATCGGCATGAAGTTCTGAAGTTCCTGGGTGAATGATCACAGAGTAGAACGTGCTGAACAAGTCCTAGTCTTATCAGAATCATGGCCAAGGAAATATTTTGCCTGAGCCTCTGATGCTGACTGGTACTGATGTTAATTCACCGTCCTCCACAGAACCACATATACCGACATCGCTCAAGAGGATCAGGAAAGTAAAGACTCTCAAAATGGCGAGCGAGTCTCACTCTGCTCATTCGGGTCGTAGTAGAGTTGATGAGGTGATCAAATGCAAAAGCTATCATATCCTGACTCTGAGAGAGTCCAGGAATTCCAGATAGGTTTGGGGTGTCCATCTATAAATTTCCAATTCAATTTATAAGTTTTCAATTTTTGAAGTTCATTCATATAGTATTAACAAGTGAAAAACATTTCTTTCCCAGATTTCTATTAAAAATTTAGGCAATTTCAGCTCTGATACCAACTGTGAGATCCCTCTGCCCCTCCGCGTACTGGACTCCTGCTAGTAGAGCTGACAGCGGAAGCAGCCCTCTCATGCACGGGGTAGGGTTTCTCACTTAGGGCCTCGCCCACGAATGTTCGGACACGAGACTAAGTTGGTGGTCACTCCGAAAACCGAAACCGGGAAAATTTTCCATGCCCGGAAAGCGGGGACGATTCCACCTTTTTGAATTTTCTTAAATCATAAATGATTTTTATGCATAAAAGATATTTTTTATATTAAAAGTGTGATTTTCATCATAAATGATTTTTATGCATTTAAAATGCATAAAAATCATTTATGATGAAAATCACACTTTTAATATAAAAAATATCTTTTATGCATAAAAATCATTTATGATGAAAATCACACTTTTAATATAAAAAAATATCTTAAATGCATATGTTTATACATAAAAAACATTTATGATGAAAATCATTCTTTTATGATCAAAATAAAATTTCAATAAGCTTCCTTCTATACATAGAATTTAATTCTAAAGAAAGTAACACTTCTTTTTATAGAATATTTTTAGTAAGCATTTTTCTATATCTAGGATGAAAAATAACACTTTAAGAATACATATACGATGGGAATTACTCTTTTCGAATAAAAAAGTAAAACTTATTTTTCACAATTTTAAAAATTTTTTGCCATAACCTCCTTTGTATGGCTGACCATTTTTCAATTTTTAACTCTCTAAAATTAATTAGAAGTTCACGAAGAGTATTTAAATCATTCTAATGTAAACATTTTCTACTTTATCAAAGAGAAACATTACGAAAAACTTGATTTTATCCATTAATCAGTCATCTAGGATAAGAATGGTTGGATTTACTAAAGAAGAGAGGGGAATGCCTTTTTTCAATGAGGCATAACATCATATTCAATTTAGAGAAAACAAAAATCATAAAAAACCATAAAATGAATAGAAAAGAGAAGAATCTCCAACTTACGAAGGAATTTGAGAGCTTTCCCTTGGCTTGATGGTTTGAGGGTTCTACTCTTGTTTGAAACAAGAGTGGCCACCCAGGGAAGGTCAAAAAACTAATGAATTATGAGTAAATTCATAGTTTTCTGGCTCTTGGGAAAAGTAGGGTAACAGTGCAAAAACACTATTAAGCTTCAACAAAGGGGAAGGCTTCTATTTATAGGAAAAAGTGAGCTTCTAACCAAGCCAACTGATTCTAAAATTTTCTAGATCAGTTTGGTCAATTTTTTTAAACCATTTTTGGGTCAGTTTAGTCCACTTTTTGGATCTAGTTGAAACAGGAGAGAGGAGAGATAAAAATATCTCATTATTTGGGAGTTTAAAACTCTCCCACACATGTGAAATAGGCGCCTCCTTCATGAGGGGAATTCCTCCATACTGAGGTGTCAAAAATGCATCATTTTATCTAAATATCTCTCTTTTTTAACTATTAACCTTGTCCTTAGTCAACTCTTCATCTTATGTAAGTATTTACTCATTTTTGGGGGATTTTTCTTTTGTTCTTCTATTTATCTCCTCCCTACATTTGGATGAATCTTATTGGTCCATAGGAACCTTAATTTAAAATTTTAAAAAAATCTTAACCCCCAGAATAATGCCTCTTGAACAGATTATACTTAATTTCTAATGCACCTTCTGAAAATCTTTTTGAACTTCTCTTTCAGGGGAACTTATTTTAATAAGATGAGGTATTTTTCTATCCAAAAATATTTAAAAATTGAATTACCACTCTCTAGAAGATTTTCTCTCTCTAGGCCAAAACTGGTAGAAACAAGATCTTTTATATTTTTGAAGAGGGATTTGATTATAGGGGAAGATATTGGACATCTTGAAAGGCTGGGGAGGAATCTTACACCAATCTTGCATGAAGGTTCCCATCCATCCATACATTCATAGATATGGATTTCCTCCTTTCGATTGTATAGACACGAATACTTGGGACATATACTTGGGAATGATTGAATGATTTTTCTTTAAAAAAAAACATCCCTTCTATCCACACACAAAACACATTAAAATACCTCCCGTTATTGTTTTTGTTCAACTTAAAAAAATAAACCTCTCCGGCCATTTTTTCCGTTTTTAAAAAAACCCACCTCTCTCTACATTTTAAACCCTCTTCACTCTCATTTTAATTTCTACCCCTCCTCTCTCTTTAACTTAACACCCCCCTTCCTCCTCACCCCCTTGCCTTAAACTTTTAACCCCTAGAGCCTTTAAACTAACGCTAACCATTTTTAACCCCCTCTCGGTGTTTTAATTTTTACCCCCCTTCTCGGCCAATAAAAAAAATATCCCCTATATAAATGTATTTATTAATTTATTAATAAATGTTTTAATTTTTACCCCCTTCTCGGCCAATTAAATATATATATATATATATATATATATATATATATTATTTTCTTACTTTTTTGATTTATTATTATTATTGTCCTTTTTATTTATTTTTCTACCCCCTTTCTATTCTTATCCCCACCAAATGTATCAAAAAAAAAACGCATCGTGAGGCAGTTACGCATGCGGCTCTTAGGTCCACAGACGACGTAGCGCAAGCTTGTTGGTGGGCTACTCGACGTAGCCTGGATGGGCAACTCTGTTGCATGGACTAGCAGAGCAGAGGGCTGTGCATAGCTAGTTGCAGGAGCATTGGCGCACAAAGCTGGGCGGAGGTAGGCAGGCATGCGGGCCTTTCGCTCGCGCTTACGCGACGGCTCGAAGGTGAGGAATGCAGTCGTCGCAAGGAGGCTTTAACGGAGGTAGCAGGCTCTGCTAAGAGGTGGTGGCTAAGCATGTAGAGAGGCAGTGAGGCTTAGGCGGATGGAAGTAGCTACCACGCAAGGCAGTGGTGGGTGCAGCTCGAGCTAGAGGGTGGCCGGCAGCACTAGCCAATAGCGCGACCAAGCGAGTGGTGCAAGCTAGTGAGGAAGCAACGCCAGCAAGGCTCTAGGCAACACAAAGACGAGGGTAGTGTGCAGTGATAAGAAACAGAGCCCTGGCGGAGAAAAGGAAGAGGAGGAGAAGAAGGAGAGAGGAGAAAAGGAAAAGAAAGAAAGGAGGAAAGGAAGAGAAGGAGAAAGAAGAAGAGAGAGAAGGAGAGAGAAAAAGGAGGAAGAAAGAAAGAAAGAAGAAAGATGAAGGAGAGAGAAGGAGGAAAAGACAAAGAAGAAATGATGAAGGGGAGAGAAGAAGGGGGAAGAAAGGAAGAAAAAAAGAAAGATGAGAGAGAGAGAGAGAGACTTATTCTTATAGATATATGGGTTTGCAAAGAGATGTACCCTCCCTCCCTACAATGTAGTAGCGCAAAAAAAATGAAGTGAGAAATGCCCTCCGTTACACTATAGTAGTACCAAAAATGAAGACTAGGCAATCATAATGCAGCTAACTCTCAAATGCAAGGGAGGCCACCCAAATGCAATGATAATGCAGCTAGCTCTCTTTAGACATCTCCCATGGTTGTAACCATAATGGTTATAACATCTCCCAGTTGCAAGCGTTTGTAGTTTACCAAGGGACTCCAGCCAAATGCAATGATAATGCAGCCTAGGTCTCTTGTGCTTAACGCGTAAGGGAGGCTCTTCAAATGTGGTTGCCTTCACGAAGCTTAATTTGTAAGGGAGTCTCTTTAAATGTGGATGCCTTGAAGAAGCAACTACTAGTGACAACATTATAAGATATTCAAGGCAATGTGGCCGTCGATGTTGAGAATCTATATGTCAATGCAATGCATGTACACGAGTAAAAACAAATAAAAAGTGCCTAATCCATGCACTTGAAATATGTAATAAGTGCAAATATACTCTACATAACGAGAACAACATGCTATGCAAAAGAAGCATATCGTAGGGTAATCCACGTGATGGGTTGTACCTTGGACTAGGGTTACCTCTACCAAAGTCCTCTCATCTAGAATTTTATGTGGAGGGCTTTTATTATCAAGGCTTATATTCTAGAAATAGTTGTGCAAGGTTTTGCATGTAGAAGCCAAGGTGAGGTCGACTCTTATAATATTTTCCCCTTTTTAAATAGTGTAAATACTCATGTACAAGATGCTATATAGAACTTAAAAAATAGGAATATGCTACACTGACCAAAAAGTATTGGGTGACTCTTAACACTTATGTAAGCAGAAATATGGGGGAGAGAGAGTGAGCTTAAGCTCCTTGCAAGCAAACACACACACACACACACACACACACACACACACACATAAGAGTAGAAAAGTACACAAGAGAGATGGATGGTTAAATTTTCTCCTATTCTCTTCTCTTCTCTATAACCATAACATAAAGATAAGAGTATACATAAAAAGGGAAAGTACTCTCCTACTTAAATATACAAGGTAGGTCCATAACATAAAGATAAGTCTAGTACATACAAAAAGGGAAAGTACTCTCCTACTAAAACATACAAGGTCACTCCATAATGTGAACTTGACTACATGAGTTGGCACTATAACTATACCATAACTCTAGTGAACCAAAGTGTCTATCACACACACTCTATAAACCAATGGTGGTATATCACCCATAATCTCACCAACCATGCGAGGGTATAAGTGCAGAGTATCATCCTTGGGTGTTATCCATATCTATACTAGTTGAGCTCAATACCTCAACACTCCCCCTCGATCTCAACTCCATAACATGCACTCCAAGTAAGCTCCTGAACCTATGGAGCTTCTCTCTACCCAATGTCTTTGCAAAGATGTCAGCTATTTGATGTTTTGTGCTAACATAAACCAAATCCATGTCATATGTTATAACCTTCTTATTCATAAAATGATAATGCCCCATGGGCTCACCCATATCTACAAGTAGATTTTACAACCAAACTACCTCATATGCTTCCATAGTAGACCCCTATACTCAACCATTAAACTCAACAAAGTAACTGTTAGTTGCTTATGTTTTACCACCACAAATTACTTTTTGACTTTATATATTTGCCACATTGGAGGCATTAAATCTCCAACTAGCACAGCACTTCCAAAAGCAAACATGAAGCTACTAGTAGATCTCCAGGTATCTTTGAGACCCTACCAACCTAATCTAGATTTGTATATCCATGTTCCTAAACCTATACTCCAGCCTCATAGAAATTATATAGTGTATTATGGACCTTATGTACCTGAGTATCCTCCAAGATGCATCCATGTGTGGCTTCCTCGGGGGTGGGGAAGGGGGAGCTATATAAACTAACTCACCAATCTAACATCATAGCTCAAACCTGTCCTAGTGGTGATAGTCATATAGATCAAGATGGTGATAGTCATGTAGATCAAACTCCCTACAATGTTCTTGTACATAGTAGGGTCCTCCAAAGATCACCTACATATCTATAACCAATTTTGTGTTCTGCTCTAATGGAACTAGGATTGGCTTACAACATGTCATACTACCTCTATAAAAGCCCAAATCCCATCACGTGATCTAAGAAGTATTGGCTTACATCATGTCATACTACCTCTATACCCAAGAAGTATTTTAGCTCACCTAAATCTTTCATTTCAAACATCCTCTTAAGGAGCATCTTCACCCCTTATGTGAATGTCAACATCCCTTGCAAGTGATACCAACATAGATGACTACTAGAACAATGCCCCTCTTAGCCTTTTCACACATAAAGTGAAAAATATGATGTAGATATAAGAAATCCAATAGTGACAATATACTCTCCTATCTTATATGACCATGCTCTGGGTTTGTTCTTTAAGCCATATGATGCTTTATGCAACCTATAAACAAAATCTAGGTTTGCATGGTCTTTATATCGTGGCTACACCATGTAGGCCTCCTTCTATAAACCATCATGTAAAAAACCATCCTTTATATCTATTTGATGTAAAGACCATGCCTTAGCTATAGTTAGCAAAATAGCAATTATTTCTTTCAACGGATATACCATCCTAGAAAATGGACTCAAAATCTCATCGTAATTAGTGCCATAGGCTTTGGGTACCAATATTGCCTTATACCTGCTCATAGACCCATCTAAATTTTGCTTTACTTTGTAGACCCACTTGTATATCCAAGTAACTTCCTCTCCTTAGGCAAAGGCACCAAATCCCATGTCTTGCTTGCATCCAAAGAAGCCATCTATTCATGGATAGCATATTCCTAATGCTTATGTCCAAGTGACTCCTCAAAATATATGGGCTCTATCTCTTGTATTGCTTTGACTATATATGCATAATAATGATGGGTCTATATATCTTAACCATACTCCTTGTAGACCTATGTACACCTAGATCACTACTAGGTCCTCTTAACATTACTTTGGCGCTTTGTACACCAAGTGTAATAACCACAATCCTAAACTCCTCATCAAGGCTCTATTTTGAGCTACTTCCCCCATCAATAAAAGAATGATGTGTTGAAACATCAAGCATTATGAAAGGCTAATTTACCTTCTCTTTTCCCAAGTTTCATGATACATGAAAATTTGCTAAATTTTTAGCACATGTAGTACCACCAAATGATGTTTCAGAGTTCCTAGCACTCTACTTCAACCTTCATGACAAATGTCTAACTCTCCTAGTCAACTAAGCACGTGTCATTGTTGCTCTCCATTTTTTGTAGACAAATTGTTGTTTACATCAGCCTCTATGGAATTGTTGTTTACATCAGCCTCTATGGAATCCTGTGTATCATCTCATCTCATTAAATATAACATCCCTGCCTCAAATCTCATGTGTAAGAGTTATAGCATCTACAACATTTTTTCTCAAGGGAATAGTCAATAAAGATACATTTTTCGGCCCCTTGGATCCAATTTGCTTCTCACCTCATCTAGTACATGTATATGTGTAATGCACCCAAACACTTTTAAGTGTGCAAAATTTGGTTTTTTTATTAGCGAATGTTATGCCATGAACTACTACTATTCACAATGTAAATGGCAATGGGGGTTCTACTCATAATGTAAACTAGAGTTACTCAATCCAAAAATAATGAGGCATTATTTTCTTTTATTCATTAATGCACATGCAAATTCTATAATAATATGTCTATTCTTCCTTTCAAAGCCCATTTTGCTACCTCACTACTCTCTTAGATAATTATTGCTCGCTTAATTTATTGGAGAAATATTCTCCCCTACAATTTGAGCTTAGGCATTGTGTGTGCATACCTCTCTTTCTCAACCATATAGACTAGAAGATCTAAAAGTGCATAAACACTTGACTTTTCTCTTTCATGAAGTATATCCATTGTTAGCCACTCTGGTTAAAATGACTTTTAGCGTGGCTACACTTATTGTAATCCATGTTTTGTAACTGCACAAAGCACTTAATGTAAAAGAGACATAAGATGACTAAGCTTACAGCTTGTGTAATGCCGGTCATGGAAAATAATTGTACATAGAGCCAGAAAGACTAGGAAGACTAGTTTTAGGCCCCCAATTGTAAATAGGTAGCTGGCCTTTGTTATGGCTCACCCTAACCCTCCTTGAAACACATCCAAAAAGAGATTACCTGGTGAACTGCAACTGTCATGAAGATCTTTCCAATGGCCGAGCTCGTAACCCTTGAGGTCTCCAAGCTAAATAATACAATTATGATAGATTAACTATCAATAGATCTAAGTTCAATTTGTGGATCTAAATCATAAGTTCATCATAATTTATGTAACATAAAAGCATTAAAAAACTATTTTTTTAGCCTCTAGCTTAACTAGCATAGAATTTGATTTTAGAATTAAGAATTGCTCCATGAGAAGCATCATTGAATAGAGAATTGGTCATAGGAATGACCATTCTTTGGAGGGGAGAGAGATATACTTTAAAAACATCATAAATTAAGCATAAAGATAATATTTTTATGATTAATCATTAGAATTCATTAGAGAGCTTTATTTGCATTGAAAAACCATTCATTTGAATACTTCTTGAGAAGTGAAAACATTTAGAATATTAGAGAAAAAACCATAAAATCACATCTTACCTCTTGATTTGCTTGCTTCTCTATTCTTAGAAGAAGCCCCCAACCAATCAATTGGTTAGTATGTTGAGAGTAAATCTCCAAGGAAGATTGAAGAGAGAGAGAAGCTCGAATCTCTCCAAAATGTAGAGGATTTTTAGAGGATAATAGAAAATATGCTTATTTTAATATAATACTGGCATGGTCTAGTTCGCAGATGAGAATACAAAAGAATAAGGGTCTATTTATAGGTGAGGGAGACCACTAACTAAGTCTATTTATAGGTGAGAGAGGCCACTAACTAAGTCCAACTAAGTTATAAAAATTTTCAGCTTTAGTTTGGCTGAATTTGGACAAGATTTGGACTAGTTTAGCTCCCTTTTTGATTTAGTTTGATCTAAGAGAGAGGAAAGATAAAAATATCTTAATATTTTTGAATTTAAAACTCATTCACATGTGTGAAATAGGCACCTCCTTGAAGTCTCCCCCCTTTCTTACCAAGGTGTCATAACTCCTTAAGAAGCAATTCCACCGCACCTCCTACAAGCGTTGTCACACTGCCACGTTGCATTATGGGTACTAGTCCCTCCTCTCACCTCACTTCACACACATTCTCACTAGCATGCATTAGGGAGAGAGATTAGCAAGAGGATTAGTAAGAGCAAGAGTCAATTGCACAATGGGAGAGTATGTTATATTATGAGAGATATTCACTTATATACATGGCCATAAGTGTTCACACTCACTTAAACTGGGCCGACCAGGCACTTTGGCTCATAAGAGGCCTAATGCTATTACAATGACTACTCTCATAATATATCCATGAAGTGCACCACTTAGGACTTCATCCTAACTTGCTACCACACGCTCTTGAAGTGCGCTCTTGAAGTGGGAATCGCCATAAATACTTAGTCACACCATTACGGGCACCTGTCCAAGTTGTAGCTTTGGACACTATTGCTTCATATCTTAAATGTATGACACTTTGATGTATCTATAGTGACTTTTTCATGTGAGATAATGGCGGTAGATCTTGTTAACCCTAGGAATGTGTTAATATCTCCCCCTTCCTGATGGCGATCGTGACCTCGTGATGATCACGTTGAAGACCTTTGTGTAGGGAGAGTGGACAAGCTTTATCAATGGCCTTGATGTTGAGTGATGTTCAATGTCTTAGTTTCTCTGGAAGGAATAAGAAAATCTAGTTAGTGAATGAAAAGGTTAGTGGTTTCTTGGGAATTCCTAACGGGGTGGGCGGGGGGAGGTTGTGAATGATTGCATTTTTTAATTTATGTGAGCATGTTTTTTTTTAAAAAAAATTGCTCACTTTGTTTTTGGCAATCATAAGCAAGGTTACATGTGACTTGTGTTAATGTGGGGACGCTAAGAGATGTTAATAATGGGAGAGAAGAGAAGGAAGGATCCGGAGGAACGTAGACATAATCATCAGAACAAGATGGTGATTCTTAGTTCCTCATTTGATTTATTGAAGCGAAATTCATCATTTAAAGGAATTGACCTTCGACGATTTTCCTTTGTGTGGCAGGATTCTTGTCAAATGTTGTTGAGTAGGGCTTGTTTCTACATGCTTCTTCTTCCCATGTGCTTTTTATGTTTTTATGTATATTTAAGTGCTCTTATGAAGTAGATATACATGAAGTACAAGAAGTGAGTCATATAGACTCTTATTGAACTTCTTTGTGTTGAAATAGCTACTTGTTGGTGAGAATTGAAAGAATTACGTCGACTTGCAAGGCTAATATAGATATCTTCACTAAGGATTGAAGATCATTGATTTGTGAAGATGGTAGCATTATTTGGAGAGGTTTGTAATTCTGAAGGAAAATTGTAGGTGATGGGTTGTACCTTTGACAGGCTTTCGCCCACCATGGCTTCCCCATATCCAGAGATGTACTTAGATGTTGTCGATGGTGAGGCTTTGGGGAAAATTTTCTCTAGTGCATGAGTATGGATATGTACTCATGGAGCAATTGCTACATTAACATAGCCAAAAGAATAGTAAGCTATAAGCTTAACAAATATATAATGGCTATTGAAGATCGTTGGGAAGGTGTTAATGTGTGAGATGGCTTAATCCATGAATTGGCTTAAATCATGAAAGTGCAGGTTCTTAAGCCGTGAGACTGTTAATTCGTGAGAGGGGTTAACCCATGACAAGCTTAACTTGTGAAAGTGCAGGGTCTTACGCTATGAGACTCTTAACTCATGAGAAACCTTAACTCATGAGATTGCACGTTTTGACCCTGTGAAGTTGTAGGATTTGACCCATGAGATTTCAGGGTTAACCCGTGAAATTGCACAGGGTTTTGACTTGTGAAGTTGTAGGGTTTGACCCCGTGAAGTTGTAGGGTTTGACCCCATGAAGTTGTAGGTTTGACCCCATGGTTTTGACCCATGAGATTGCAGGGTTTGATTTGTGAGATTGTAGGGTTTGACCCGTGAGATTGCAGGGTTTGACCTCGTGAAGTTATAGGTTTTGACCTGTGAAATTACAAGGCTTGACTCATGAAATTATAGGGTTTTTACTCGTGAAGTTGCAGGGTTTGACCCCATGAAGTTTTTAGGGTTTGATCCCATGAAATTGCAAGGTTTTGACCCCATGAAGCTGCAGGTTTTGACCTCATGAAACTGCAGGTTTTGACCCGTGAAGTTGCAAGTTGGTTGACGCAAATGGTAGGTCATTGTGTAGAGGGGCTTCTGTCAAAGAGGCTTGTAACCTTTTGCATTCAGCATCATAGAAATCCATTAAAGTTGGATCCTTTTCTGTGTAATATGGTATTGTCAACTTTTTGTCGTTGACCATTATGATGACTCTATCGCTAGCAAAGCATAATGATGCTTGGGCGCAACAATAGTCCATTTATGCCCCAAGATCAAATCTTCTTCCAACACATACTCAACCATACAAATAACTTACAAGTAAGGGGGCTAGTTTCAATATACATTGTATGTTCAAAGTACGCCAAACATGGCATGTTTAAGTCTTGTGTAAAGGGAATTCTTTTAGGATGAGCCATGAGTGTTGGTTGACCTAACAAATCCCATAACTCAAGGGTCATGAGATTGTGCTCTCATGTTGGATAGAGCTATGCTTGAGCTATGGTGATTTTGATTGAAATTTCCAATCCAACTAGAATCCTAGGGATCTTTTCAGTAAGAAATGTTGGAAGTTCTAGCTCCTCCAAGGTCTCGATCTCTTGTAGTAGCAATTGTACTATACCTGCAGTAACATGATTGTTCAAGGTGATTGTTTCTGTTAACAATCCAAAAATGAGATTGATCATGGTGATAGATATAGATTAAGCAACATAATTAAGGTGGATTAGACCACACTAAGAACTCCATGAGAGAGAAAGAGAATGCACACTCAACACTCAATTCTATTATCTTGCATATCACAATGAACCATACAATGATATAGCCCCTCTAGCCTTATCCCACTTTACACATCATCATCCATGTGGCAACTCCTTTTCCACTCTTTTGGTCAACACACACACCATTCAATATTACATGTGGCATTCCTATCTTGCCATAATATCTTGCACCTCTAGGGTGCTTTCCCACATACACACAACACCACGATTACATCTCTCAACACCCCCTCTTAATCGAGGTGTTCCACAACTCACCCATCATCCATCACCCATATCAATGTAGCATTGCACAACCGCAATTACTATCTCTTAACACTCCCCCTCAATGATACATTAGAGTGTCCATCAACTGAACATGTGTGCGCGTGTCTATCATCTTAGACACCTAGTTCATTTTGAGACGACTCGCTCACAGAGCGGAACCACTAAGTCCGATTTGAACATGGAAGCTCGGGTGGGACATGCACCTCACGTGTGCAATGCTCATGCACACATCACAACAACCATTTTGAGCTTCTCGGTGAGCTCGGGTATGGTTACCCTCATACCATGGGTGAATTACAAGTATTACAAAGCCTTTTGGCCAAATCCAAGTAGCAAACCCAAGTGTGTGATCACAATTTTAAATGCGTGCAAGCCCATGAAACCCTTTAAAAATCATCTCATTATCATATCTATTCAAAATATGTGTGTGGATAGGGGATTGCTTTAGGAGTGTGTGTGAACCATAAAATAACTCTTCTTATCCTCACACATTGGATATGAACGACACCTTTAATACGTTACAGGGCATCGTCTTCTTTGCTGCGTAGCTTCTTCTTTAAAGCATCACAGCTGCCTTTCGAGCTACTTCACCACTAGCATTTTCTTTGAGATTCTTCTTGTAGTTTGTGCCTTCTTCTCACCATTCGCTTTAAGCTGCCATTGCCATGTCATTACCAATGCTTAACTCCACCTTCATAGTAATCTGATTCACATCCGGCACCATGCCTTTCAACAAGGGGATAACCTCAACCTTTTGCTGTGATGACTGAGGTAAAACAACCTCCTCTCAGCAAGCGGGCCAATTTTCTACACGTATGACATGAGCTGGTCACACATGATGATCTCATCAGTGTACACCTCAACAACATTCTCCAAAGCTCTTTGTTTGCAGAGGTTATCTCTCTAGCAGGTGTTGCCGGCTATATTCTATTGTCGCATGTACCTTCCTGTGAGGATGCCAATTCTGTTACAAGGTCACAAAAAGTCGTGTTCATGATCTTTGATCCCATTTGCTACACATTGCTCCATCTACGAGGGGGTAATCCTTGTGTGTTAAGCTTCCCTACTGTAGTCAAGGTCATTGCTTCCCTCCTATTACATGGCCATCTTTGTAGCAGGTGCCATGGCTGCAACCTTAGCTCTAAATCTCTTTAGCTATTGCAAGCCCTTTGATTGCGATATTGCTTCTCTCTCTCTCTCTCTCTCTCTCTCTCTCTCTCTCTCTCTCTCTCTCTCTCTCTCTCTCTCTCTCTCTCTTGCATCCTCATTTGTCAAGGCTTCACAAGCCTTCCTCTTTGCTACAATTTCTTGCATTGATGTAATTGGCTTCACACACCAACTACCTCTTCTTTGCCTCAACCAACAAATCTTCTTCTTGGGATTTTCATTGCCATTGACATGGCTACCACCATGAGCTCCCATTGAGCTCCAAAAATTGCATGCTTCTAATATTTGCCTCCTTGAACCTCCAACTAGGGGTTTCTCCATAGCCATCAACATGGCCACATGAGCTCACCATATTGAGCTCCAATATACATGCCCTTCTTTGCATGCATCCATTTCCAAGGGTGCTTCTATGCAAGATTTCTCACAAGAAATCTTAGGTGATATACCTTGTGAAAGCTTCCTCTTGCTTCCACCAAACATTGCTCATCTTTTTCATGAGTAAATCAGCACATCCCTCCATTTTATGTGCACATTCATGGGCTCCTTTTCTTGCCCACAATGCTTGTCCCTTGCTTGGACAAGCCTTTCACCTCCACACATGCTCTTTGCCAACTTGCAAAAGCCATGGGATTCACTCATCCCATAAATCAGCAACCCTTCTTTACATTGAGCATTCTTCCATGCTCAAACCAAAAAATTAATGAGGCAAAGTCCAAAATACCTTCAAAAATCTTTTCTTGGCAGCTTCTCCTTAATGACACCAAAGACTTCATAGCCTTCATACTTACTGAAATCTCCATTTTCAGCTTCCATGGGTAGCACCATAATCTCCAAATCTCCATGAACATAATCTCTCTCCAAATGCAAAACTAATGACAATGAGTGCTAATTTTTTCCATGATAAACTGAAAATAATGCTTAATCAATGAACTCACAACAATGAAAACTATACATAAATATTCACCCCATGACCAAGAGCCCACCCAAGCTGCTCTGATACCATGTTAAAGATGCAGGAATGGGATTGATCATGGTGATAGACATAGATTAAGCAACATAGTTAAGGTGGATTAAGCCACACTAAGAACTCCATGAGAGAGAGAGAATGCACACTCAACACTCAATTCTATTCTCTTGCATATCACAATGAACCATACAATGATATAGGCCCTTTAGCCTTATCCCACTTTACACATCATCATCTATGTGATCATCTATGTGGCAACTCCTTTTCCACTCTTTTGGTCAACACTCACACACCATTCAATATTACATGTGGCATTCCTATCTTGCCACAATATCTTGCACCTCTCGGATGCTTTCCCACATACACACAACACCACGATTACATCTCTCAACACCCCCTCTTAATCGAGGTGTTCCACAACTCACCCATCATCCATCACCCATATCAATGTAGCATTGCACAACTGCAATCGCTACCTCTCAACAGTTTCCATGAATTTATCTATTGAATACAACGAGTCCTTAGAGATGTCGATTGAAAGCATTTAACCAAGGCTGTATAGAATTCGGAAAATGAAAATTCCAAGATCGATCTTTCTTTTTCCATTGCTTCACTTGGTTTAGATGAGAAACATCTCGTAGCATGATTATCTTCTAGCATGTTGTCACCTTAACATACTTATTCGTTACAACATTAATCGAATGTTTCCATGTTGGATACGATGATCAAGTTGGGTAAGTTTATTTTCTTTAAGCCAATCATAAAACATCTCTTCAATTGAAAATCATTTATCTTTTCCCATGACACATCGTGAGTCTAAGAGTTTTATCCAAAGGATAAAGTCTCTAATGGTTTCATTTGGGTTACGCTCAATTGAATAGAGTTCTTTTGCTACACTCCACCAATCACCTTGTCTTGAAAAACCATGGATAAAGGCTAACTTTAAGGTTCTAAAGTTGCTCTTGATCGTCAGCATCAATGTGATAAACCATCAACTAGCCTTTCCCTCTAACATAGGTTCAACACATGTACCTTGTTGGGGTAGTTGGGATTTTCAAAGGCTTCACATCTCTATTCGAATATTTGTATGAATTGAACAAGATCCGTTGTTCCATCGTATTTGCCCTTGATTTTGGAGATTTGTATAGCTATACTCTTGTATAAGTCACTGAGGCCGTATGTCAGTGCTCTTGTTGGGAGGGACTCACTCAGTCCTTGGGCTACGCCCCTTCCTAGTTAGTATGTCCAAGGTGTGAGCATCCAAGAAAGGGTTAGTACCTATAGGATTTGTGGAGATGTTAGGTAAAGGACCAAAGCCTGATGGAATTGAAGTGAAAAGGGGTGTAAAAACCAATGACACACTTGTTATAGGCATGGCCAATGGTATTGGGAGGTGCATTTGTGTCATAGATTTCAATGGCTCAAAGATGTCATGCCATTGGGTTTAGTCCTTATGTGATCCCTAGCAATCCCTCTATCATTTCCATGTCTGATTGCCTAAATGCTCCTTAATGAGCAAGCATACATTTTTTTTTTTTGCTTTTTATATTTTCTCACAGCCCTTATAGCCTCAAGAGGCCTAGCATTCTCTTCGTTGGGTCAAATGAGTGTCCATTCGCTCTAATTAGCTTAGGCGCTATATGCACATGAACCTCTTAGAGATATTTTTCTGGAAAAAGTGCATGCTAGTTACCTAAGCGAGGGAGTAGAGAATACATTCTGAATGCAAAAATGTTTGATAAGAATTGTAAAGATTCCCTCCTCTTGAAGGAGATTGAGGCGCTATTTACAAAAGAGGGGACATGAGCTAGCACAAATTGCCAACCCCGACAGTGGGGCAAAGAGTTTTTTAAGAAAGTGATCTCCTACCAGGGCTGGGGTGAAAAGGCTAACAGATTCAGTAATCCCACTAGAAAAGATCACTCAAAAACATATTCCAAATGTAAAGTAAGATCTTTGACTCTCTCGACGCATTAAAGTTTTTTTCATACTAGCTAGACACATAACGCTAGTTCACAATGTAGGAAATGTAGACTAGTTGACATAGTGGTCAGTTGGTGAGTTTGCAATGAGGGATGCCCAGATTCCTCCATTTGACAGAGCGTTCTTCATGTGGATACATTGGCATGTGGAACAGTTCCAATTGATCGAGTATATGCTACAATTGTATGCAAAGTTAGAGGCGAGCTCACCCTAGCCGACATGTATGAGAGAGCCACACATGACCTTAGGGTAGGTATCACAGATGCCCTCAAAGCTTTCAGGAAGACTCACTTTGAAAAGGCATACGTAAGGTGGAAACGGCAAATGTGTGTCACCCTGGATCCTAACCAGCAACCACACTTGTCATGCATAGCATGACGCCTCTTGTATAGGTATGTAGCATTAGGGAAAAAGGAAGCTCATTTTGGGACCCTGTAAGAAATTAACTATTTTTTGATTTATTTCTCTCCTAAAAGACCTCAAAAATAATAAAATATGGAAACGTGGCTCAGAACGGTCAGTAACGACTACCGAACTGTCAGTTCAGAAAGGAATAAGATAATCTTTTGTCTAACTAACACGATTTTGCATTAAATATCTCCTTAGTTTTTTTTTTGTTTCCCGAAGATTTCGCATCTCTTTTGAACAACGTGTGCAGGCCTCTCATAAAGAATCCATCACTGAACTTAATGATTGTATGGATACCGCCACACTTCCACGATTCATGTTACAAAAAGACCATGAGATTGACAAGCAAACTTTGCAACCTCAGAAGCACAAAAAATGGCCGATACTAGTGAGTCACAATCTCAGAAGAAGCGATTACACCATCTTCACATTGAGTTAGAAGAACAATATACTCCAGCACAAAAAAGAGAAAGGATACGATGCTGAATGCTCAACAACGAGAAAATATGAGAAGAGAAGGGCTCCAACATATTGACTTATGGTGCGATGGAAGCATATATCCAAAATGTCTAGTAAAAAACTCTACACCTCCATTTGTCAATCCAACCACACTACTGAGGTTTACGGGCAATGGACAAAATGGACTTCTTGGTTATATTTCAGCACAGTCTGCATTTGCAGAAACATATAAAATGATGTACCTACAAGAAAAGGGGGCCAGGATTCAAGAGATAGCCATTCGTGCAAAATTGGAGCAGCAATTGCAGAATGAAATTGAGGAGCATTCAAAGAGTAAAAAAGAGTTGACAAGAGCAAGAAGGAAGAGAACCGTGCTTGGAGACAGACAATGAAGCAGAAAGATTAAAAACATTGCAAATTTGAAGGCTGGGACTGGTGGATGCAAGCAAAGAATTCAGGAAGCAAGGCTAGTTTGTAATTTTTCATTTTTTATACTCAAAAATGCTCTCAAATGACTATATCTATTTTGTCCATTAACGCAAAACAAGATTGGAAGTGTTGAATAATATAGGCATATTGTGTTGTTACTATAGGAAACTATTGGAGCCTGCAAAAGAAAATATGGATCCCAACCTTCTTCGAGTTAAACAAATGAAAGGATTGCTTTCTTGTGGTGTAGCAAAAGGTTTGATTAAAGAAAAAAAATACAAAACAATCAAACAGAATGTTGTAGAGGACTTTATATCCAATAATCAAGTTGATGGTACTACAATCCAAGAGGCTCTTGATGTTAGTGGAGTTAGTAGGAAGGGATATAGTTCGATTTTCCATGCGATATCCTCAACTTTGAGAGATCAAAGGATTAATTGAGTTTTACTACCAAATCCAGCAACCGTGTGGAGGATGAGGTCATTTGAATGAAAGTATAGATGAGTTTATTGGACAATATATCCATATTGAAGAAATATTTCATGGTGGTGGACCCTTGGAACAATATATTTGTAGATCTACAATAACTTCAAAGAAGAATGGTCAAGTTTTATGGAATAACATTTGAAGAGTGCAAAGGCATTTTGAAATTTGTTATCAAACTGGATGAGTGTGAGGTTGTAAAGGAAAAGAAAATGGAAAGGATTACTATTACATTGATGAATGGAGCACTTGATACATCATTGACTGAAGCGAGTTCGAAGTATTTTAGTGTGCAGTCGGAGAAACACATATGGTGGTTAGGCTCGTTCTAGGTATGATCATTTTTTGTTTCGTACTTGATTTTAGTCAATGTTTTCAAATCTTTTATAGTAAGACTTTTGTTTTCTATAATCACAGGTGAAGACAGAAGACCATGAAACACTAGATTGGGTGTTTCACCACACGGAAATACCAAGAATAATTAAAAGACAAGTGCAAGGAGAGAATCTCCATGTTGCAGGAAAAGGTGATTTTCAAGTAGAGTGGCACATGGCGGGGGATCTTAAAACACTTAAGTGCATGTATAACGTTAGTAAAGGAGGTAATTCAAAGTCTCCTTGTCTTTACTGCAAAGAATCAGCTCAAGTAATGGATTCCAAATGGTGGAAGAGAGCACCTAATAGAGATAAAGTTGACCCTGACTTCAAGGCCATTCTTGACATTCCACTATGTAATGTTCACATATGCACATTGCATGCTCTATGTCGAATTATTGAGAAATTGGTATTTTTGTATATTGGATTTGCTTGGAAACTCCGTCCCGAAAGAAATAGAAAGGATGCTCTTCATGCATTGGAAAAAGTGTTATCCGATATAGGTATGCATGGAGGTGATGTTCATATCACAAAGGATTTTAAAAAGTCTACCAATGGCAAGGAGGTATCAATCAATCCCTCTATTGGTGGTGTTAAGGCAAGAAGATTCTTGTCTCGACCCAAACATAGTAGTAAGCAAGTAAGGCAAGGTAGAACAGTTTCAAGGATTAATTATGGATTGTGGAAGCAAGTCCATAATGTCATGAAAGATCATGAGGCAGATGGGGAAGCACGAAATGTGAAGGCAGAGGTGTGGAGGTCTCTTGATCAACTCTTCATGTTCTGTGACAATGTAACATGGACAAAGAGCGATTACAAGAACTTTGAAGAGGCAATTAAACATTTTGGGAAGTCAATGAAAGACGCGTGGACAGCCTGCAATATAACTCACTACATGGTAAAGTGATGTCTTCTTCTTTTACTTAAGTGTGATCCTCTTTTTTTTTATAACTTACTATGCATTCTTATGTCTCTATGAAAACAGCATATCATCTACAAACACCTTCCCTATTTTGTCAAAAAGTATGGATACCCAGCAACTTGTTCTACCACCCAAGGCATGGAGAAGTCTCACTACATGGCACGTAATGCATTTTTCAGACACACACAACACTATGGAGGGAGTCAAAAGGCAAATAGTCTGAAGGAAGTCTTCCAATGGTTTTACCGAGGCATTCTACAGAGGCTGCATGCTAAAAGAAAAGTTGCTAGTTTTTTCCAAAGTCAAGCTTGCTTTTATTCTAGCCCAAAAGCTAAGACGAAGACAAACTTTGGACAATTCAATGGCAGCAGAGAGACATAGACAATGGAGGGATTCGAAGATATTTAGAAACCATAAATGGACAAGTAAACATGAATAGCAGTTTGTAACTTATTGGTGTTATGTCCACATGTTTTCAAACTCAATCAATAGATTTTTATTCTGTGGAACAAGTGACTCTTGGTGTTATGCCTATATGTTTTGAGACTCCATCAAAAGTATTTCTTTTGTGAAACATGTGATCTATATTAACAAGCATCAATACATCCATGAGCTACACACAAAAAATTTAATCAATACTACTTAATTATGCTAGACACACTATTGATCCTTACCAATAAGGTACTGAGTGTCAAACGCTTTTAGAAGCTACTGAGTGTGGGAAGAGTACTGAAGTGTCGTACGATGATGGGACAAATGCAAAAGGGTACTGATCGTCCGTACGGACAAGAAACTGATGAGGATCAAAGACTTTGTACAAATTAGTTCAACTTCAATATAATGTTTGTGCTATATTTGATGACTAAATCCTATTACTCCCAGGGCCTGCCAGTCGGAACTCTCTTTTTGAACTTGATTCGACTCTTTTTCTTCCTTGTTGGCTTGATGTCAACTGTCTGTTTATGAATGCTTGCCTCTGTTGCTTGTCTGGGAGGGGTATCCTTGTCTTCAGCTATCTCCACGTGTTCTTCTTCTTGGATTGTGTGGCCTGATGCAATCATGGGTGGCTCTCGAAACCTTATGAGCTTGTGTTTTCCATAGCCCTCTAGACATTTGGGCTCCTTAACACCACATGCTAATGCATAAGAAATGTAAGACAAAAAGTAAGAGGCCCTATAATCCCCAAATATATCTATGGCAGACAACCTCTCTATTAAAATGATCTTTTAATTTTGCCATGGAAGATCATGTCCACCTAAAACCCTAGACAAACATTTAAAGAAGTAAACAATGGCTTCTCCATTGTTGCTCAACTGCCTATGGTAAATCAAGATCTTAGCACTACCTAGATCATGAATATAATGAGCTAGGCTTGACATTTTGCCAAACCCAGCCGGCCTACTTCCACTTGTTCTCTGGAGGAATGTGTCATTCTCAATTTGTAGCTGCCACATATCAAAAGATTGGAGTGAGACAATAATACACAACTACAAAACATTTAAACACAAGATAAAGTATTTGATTTGAAGTAACAAGATCATACCTTCTCATTTTCATCAGCAACAAGAAGTTCATCTTTCCAAAGATTTATTCCTCTCCCCTCCAGTCCAACCTCTTCTTTAAGCTTTCCCTTGTGAAGTGCTGAGAGATTCATAGCTTCCTGTGTGAGCTGGAAGGCAGCTTCATCTGGCTCTTGGAAATTTTCAGCCTCTTTGAAACAAATAGTAAGGGCCTCTGCAGGATCAAAAGTTGTTTCCAAAGCCAGTAGTGAATGGTCATCCTCTATGCCAACCTCCTTGTCAAGCCTTGAAGCTTGGGCAATAAGGGAAATGGCATAGTCCTCCCTCAAATTGAACATACACTCTATATCATGGAGGAAAACATAATCTTTACCACCAATCAAGACACCTGGAAGCATGGGCACTGCATAGTTGCTGCTCTGAACATCAAAATCTTCAACTGGCTGTGCTGCCCTAAGAGTTTCAGTCCTCAGTTGAACAAGGTCAAGAGCAGCCACTTGCAGCCCCTCATCCTCGAGGTTGATATCTTCTTCCTGCTCTGCCATATCTGTTGCCACAGGAATATCCTCTTTTTCCTCTGCTCTACAGATGTATCTTCTTATTCAGCCTCCTGCCCTTGCTCTTCTAGAGAGTGCTGATGGAAGACAATGTACATAAGGAATGCCATGGTTTCCTCAAGCACTCTACACTTTCTGGTGTGCAAGTTATAGCTGAATTTATATTCCTCAGGCAGGCTGTCAAATCTTCTATTCACATGGTACCTCAGCCTGTCAATGGAGATAATATGATTTATATACACAAAAACCTTTTCACCTTCCACAATTCTTCTTGCCTCTGTCAGTTGTTTGAAGGTATCCCAATGGTCTGAAAGAAAATCTCTGTGATGCTCCAGTACAGAGCTCATAGTGAACTCCCTGTTGAAAATACTATGATATATGTGGAAGTTCCTCTGAGCCTTGCACTTGTGAAGAAAGTCAAATAGGAGCAAATCTGGAGATTTGTCCTCTTCTGGTTCCCTTTGTTTTGAAAGGGAAGACTCACCTTTCTGCTCCAGTCTCTTACTTTTGCCTGAACAAAAATTTATATATCATGAATTCTATATGCTAACATATGTAATCAGGGAATGTATAGGATATCACCAAACAACTCTCTTCATGAGCACACATGAATCACCTGGTGATTGCTGTGGTCTAAGTATAGCAGCAGAAAAGTCCAGCTTCCTCTTGAAAGGAGGGGCCTGAGAATCAACTGTTCCAAAGCAAAAACTTTTCTCATCATCAAGGAAGAAATCCCCAGGGCCATAGAAAGCAAAACAATGAGGAAGAAGTGAAAACCAAAAGGGACACAGGAATTTGCAAGAAAACGCGATGCAGGGCCATTTGGAAAATGTCAAGTACCCTCCTCGCATTTTGTTGCAAATTCTCCATTTCTATATCCATCTCCAATCAAATGCTAGGAACATCTTACAGTGTTCTAGACAGTAAATGATACTAGGAGGAATTCCCCAGGGCCAAAGAGAGCCAAACAAAGAGGAAGAAATGAAAACTAAAACTAATATAAGAATTTGTAGGAAAACGCGATTTAGGCCATCTGGAAAATGTAAAGCACTCTCCTCACATTTTGTTGCAAACTTCTAGGTCCTATTCATATCCATCTCTAATCAAATCCTAGGGTGATGTACCAGATTCCTGGGCAGTAAGATTCAAGAATTCTATAGATAGAAGAAATAAATATCAAAAAACATTGAAAAGAATATAGATCTCTGACGTTTCTTTTCCTCTTCCATACTATTGGAGTTGCCCTGGTGATTCTCCTACTCTCTTCCAAACTTGAGCTGCAGCCTAGGTAACCTGGAGATCTGGCAGTGGTAGTAGTCTTCAGGCAGGTTGCAGAGTGGATGGAGTGTATTGGGTGAAGGCATGCTCCAGTATGCTGCCTCAAGAATTTGCAGGAAAACGCGAGGAGGAGGCTTTAGGAATCTCAAACTGCCCAAATCGCATTTTGTTGCAAATATAAAACTGTTGCTTCATCCACCCCTATCATTGTGATTTTGTGTCTTTCTAGGCTATTCAAGGCTGTATACTCCTTGCATAAACTCAATCCATATTGTTTGTAGTTGTAAAGATAGAGAATTCACTGTAGGAATGTAATAGCATGTTGTTTCAAGTATTTGCATCAGGAAAACGCGAGGGTGAGCTGTTAGGAATTTCAAATTGTCAAAATCGCGTTTTGTTACAAATTTATAAATGTTGCTTTATCCACCTTGTCATTGCCTCCTTGTATCATTCCATGTTCTCCATAGCTATAATCTTTTTCCATTGCTTTGTATGCAGCTTTTCAGAGTGATGGCAAGAACCAATTCAACTGCAAGGAGGGCTGGCAAGGGGCCAGGGCTTGCAGCAGCACAGCAGAGCTGGGGCAGGTATCAAGGAATCCAAAGGAAAGAGTTGCGCATGGCAGGAAGGGAAAGCCAATGAGCCTGCTCCAGCAAAAGTCCAAGAGATTGAAACATTCTACAGGTGTGCTAAAGGAGATCAGGAAGCAACAGAAAGCTATAGGCTTTGCAATCCCCAAGGCACCTTTTCAGAGACTAGTGAGAGAAATATATGATAGTTGGCACCTTGGTTTCAGGTGGAACAAGACTGCCATTCTTTCCTTACAGGAAATGGCAGAGGATTACTTGGAGAAATACTTTGAAGATGCAATGCTGGTAGCAGCCCATGCTCACAGGGTAACTCTGATGGTGGCCAAAGACTTCAACACTTTGTCCAGAGTGAGATGGAGGTATGACAAGCTGGTCCATCCTGTGGAATGGCAGGACATAAAAATGAGACATATTATTAATTCCACCTACAAGAAAATTGAAGGTAGATAAGGTGAAGGTTGTTGAAGTAACCCACTCAAAGAGCACCAAAGGGAAAGCTGCTTATGAGGAGTCACTGAAGCAGCAAATAAAAGAATCCAAATCTGCTATAGATGTGGAGACTGTACAGATGGAGCTGCAGATACAGAGAAGGTTACAGGAGCTGGGCCCTAACATAGTTGTCCATATTGAAGATGAAACTTCAGAGAATAATTTTGACTTGACAAAACCATGCTTGGCAGCATTGGCTCATAAGAATGAGTATTGCTTAGATACTATCATTCTTGCAATGCTCTAGTAAGTGTCTTTTATTTTACATTTGTTTGCAAAATAATCCCTATTGTACCTTCTCCTTTACACCCTACCCTAATTATTGTTTGGTCCAATGTAGCATGATGAGAAGCTGGCTGAACCATGCTGTATAGCATACAGTTCATATTATTGATCCTGCCATTTCCTTCAAGTTAAGAGATCCAAAGGAAACTCCCATGGATATTTCCAATTGGTTCAGACACTGTGATTTTGATGTTGATATTTTGCTACCATGCCATACCATAACAAGTATATGGGTGACTGCTTCTTTTGGGATTTTTCTTCAAGATTGAGAACTCTTGTAGCCTTTGATTTCTTAATGCTTTTTTCCTTATGCAGTGACCACTGGAGCTTTGCTTCTATTGACATCCAACATAAGCAATGCTTTTTATTCAACTCTCTTAGAAACACACACAGAGAGCTGAAATTGTAAGTGGTTTGTGTGCTATTTTTAACTTTAAACTTCATTATTTTGATTTAATGCACACTAACTGAATTATATGTATTGCAGTTGTATTAGAAGGCTTCTAGATGCATTGGATCACTGTCCTCCTAATGTCAATCCTTTGGATTCAATAGAGCCAATAGATTTAGAGGTAGAAAGTCGTTCCCTCTACTGATGTCTATTTCATGCTATGCCTTTGAACTTATTGAATAATTTTGTTTTGTTCAGATATTAACAGTTTCTAACATATCTTTCCAACTATCCAGACACCACAACAAGATGATTCAGGTAGCTGCGGGCGGCTGGAGAGTGCTGATTAGTGCCAAATATATGCTTTCAAGCTATTTTGAGATAGGACAACCAGAGCTTGTAAGAAAAAATAATTTTCATTTAGCTTCAAAAAATTTGATATTGGTACAAAGTGTTCTAAATCATCATATCTCATTGCAGATGAGAGAAGATAGCTTCAGCTCGAACTATGTATATAGTTTCAGAGCTGATACAATTTGGAAGTTTTTGATGTATGCCTCCCCCAAACCTATTGTACCAGCTATACTGTCGAGTTGGGTGAGAGCTCTAAAGTCCGAGAAGGTGTCATACACCTTGATGACACAGATGATGCTGATGTGGTGCCACAGGAACAAGGACCTAGTGCTGATGAGGAGAAGCCACAAGAACAAGAACTTGCTGCTGCTGATGTTATTGAGGAGATGATGGAGCAGCAGCAAACAGATGCTCCAGGGGCAGTAGAGGAGACAATGGAGCAGCACCAAGAGACTGTACACGACAGGATGGAGCAGCAGAAAATAGATTCTCCAAATAAAGATGATACGGTGAGCTTGGACCATGTAGAGCAGCCTCTAGATCAGCCTGTAGATAAATAGAAAATTGTTGTCAAGAATATGTTTTACATATATAATTAAACACTTCTGTACAGAATTTTACTTTATTGAATATAATACCTTTGTTTATGGAGTCTGTGTTATCTCAATTTTTAAATTTTCAATGTCTGCATTTTATTGAACTCTCTCTTCTTTTGAGCACCTACAAAAAAGCAATATGAAACAATAGGGTAAAGTAAAATAATAGCAGTGCTTAATGAGACTAGGATAAGTCAGATGGTATACCTTCTTATTGTTGTAGATAAATAAAAAGTCCTTTGAAATAGAACCTTGTGTCTCAAACAGAATGTCATTGCGCAATTGAACTAGGGAGCAACATTGTCTTAATGAGATATTGACTAGCACATCACCATTCTCAACAACATCAATATCAAGAAGTTTATTTTCTGCACCAAAAGAATCTTCATCTTGATCCATTGGGACTAGTTTTGTACCTAGCATTCGACTGCGCTTATAATAAAAAGAAAAAATAAAATTTTGTGATGCAACCATGTACTTCAGTTGCGTAGAAGGTTGGACAACCTCACAAAACATTGAACTACATGTCTTCTTATCCCAACCTTTATCCAAAAATTGTGGCATGCATGCCAGACTTGTTGCTTTAACTGTGAACATTGTTTTTGAAACCTTCACTGGAAAGGTATTAAACAAGTCTACAAAAACTGTGAGAGGCATGCATAAAGAAATTTTTATTATCCTTGTGGCAATATTGGGCCTCAGAGCTTTCTGTACTTCTTTGAAAAGCTTGGCCCTATATGCCTCTGTAACACTAAAATGTGGGAGAGGCCAATCCACTGAATTCCATGCCGGAAGGTCTTGTTTTCTTAACACACCATGTGTGTTTGCATTGTCCAGCACAACTGATAAAAATGATCAGTAAAAAATATACCGGATTGAGCTAGCTCTGTTGCACATCGACCTTGGTATTGTTGTTCTCCTATCGATCCATGCAAAACATCTATAAATCCCAGAATACAATCGATGTTTTGCCATGTCTCATACGATGAAGGGTATAAATCTGAAATAAAATAACACAAGAATGTCAATAAAAAAGAAATAAAGCTTTATCTTAAAAATCCATACACCTCATAAAGAACAAAACCACAATAGAAAAATATACAATTAGGCTTGTGTTGCGGAAGATCATTTGAATAGTCTCGCAAGACAAGTTCTTTATGCATGTACACATGCTGAATCAAAACTTCTTTCACCAATATCTTCCCTCTGGTGATTTTAAAATCTCGTACTCTTCCCTTCCATGATGCCAAGAAAATGTTTTTTATCTAGGGTCTCTTTCTTTTGCTAGGTTGCATGAGCACCCATGCTCCTTTCGAAACACTAAACCTTTTCCAAGTTCCTTCCGTTTTGGCTGTACTTGAATTCTCTACCGCGAAGAAATAGAAGAAGCAGGTCGACGGGGTAAGGATGTGTGGTATAATTATGCCTTCATAGCATTATCATCCACAGAGCGTCTTCCACAAGAACGGCCATAGTTTTTATTCACCATGGAGACCTTGTGAATCTGTAACCACAGCAAAGTAATGTAAACAAGATAACAAAGTGAAGTTTCAAGAAAGAGAAAGTGGGCAGACAGACAGTTGACAAGAAACATCTTACTCTAAGCCAAACAAGATCAAGGGAGCAGTTTTGGAAAAGAAGAGGCTGCTGCACAATGAGGCAGTGGTGTAGAAAGGTAGACCTTTCGAAGGAAAGGCAGCACAACATTTCAAAGTTCAAAGGAAGGTGGAAGCGGGAAGGCCCTTGTCAGAGAAAATGTCAGACTAGATTCTATCTTCATGTCCAAAGATCTTTGAGAATAAAAAACCAATCTCCACATTAATGTAGCATGTGAGATCCCCATGTTCCCACCGAGCAACGGATTCAAGGTACTAGCAGCGGAAGTAGCACTTCTCGTGCGGGACAAGGGTCCCACATTCGGGGCCTCGCCCCCCACGGATATCCAGATAAGAGACTAATCCGTCGGTTTATCCAAAACCAAACCCGGAAAAACTTCCTTTACCCAAAAGCATTTTTATAACGTATTTTCATTCCGTAAGCTTCTTTAATGAAGAAATTTTAATCAAAAAAATTGTTTTTTATAGATGGAAGTTCCCTATTTATCTGGTATTCTTGACCTCACCCAGTCTCAAGATATGATTGTGTTTGCCTTCGAGCATCTCATCTCTTCCGCTTCAACTCGAACAAACCGAGCAACGCACGCCATTTCGCGGATTTATATTTTCCTACCCCAGCTGAGAGAATACAGTATAAGTGGTTTGCAGGGCAATATGTCCACGCCCCTTGCGATCGCCATGCAATGCTGTGGCAGAATCTCTCATTGGCTATGATCCTGTTAAAGTTAAAAATGGTGCGTGGTGTCATTCTATATCATTTGACGCCTCAAAATTTCAGACTTTCATGTCGAATTTATAGACTCCTTAGTCGATTTATCCCTAAGGAGAAAATAATAGCTCCCTTCGCAGTTAGAGAACTTATGTAACAGGGCATGACTATGACCTAGTACAGTCCTCTTATATGTCTCCCGAGGAGATTTTGAACTCAGAGCCGAGCTGCTCTATGTACATATTGCAACTTTTATATAAATAAAGAAATGTTTTCCGGTGAAAAATTTCCTGTTGTATAAATGATTGTTTACGGCAGACGATCTGGCTACTGCTGCTGATAAAGAAAAAAATCTGTTAT
Source organism: Cibotium barometz (assembly GCF_041138505.1). Classification (NCBI taxonomy): domain Eukaryota; kingdom Viridiplantae; phylum Streptophyta; class Polypodiopsida; order Cyatheales; family Cibotiaceae; genus Cibotium; species Cibotium barometz. The sequence goes on from NC_141087.1 coordinate 41,220,211, forward strand.
CGGACATATGTCATAAATCTCCATTAAGATCTTGTCTTGTATAAGAAATTGTTTTTCAAACTCTTAAGTCTTAGGATCTCGTGAATAATATCAAAATAAAAATTTAATAATATATAAATTTTGGCAGAATCATGAGACGAGGAAACCGTGGTCATCAGCCAGACCCTGTCTCTGAAGATGACGAGCTTGACCTTGATGTTCGCAAGGCTCTTCATAGGACTCAGCCAGGACCCTTCAAAGGAGAAGGGGAGAACTTGGGTGAGGCTGTGGAGAAATGGGTGGAAGCCATGGAAGAGTATTTTGATGTCACGGGATACAATCATCAGAGCAATTGGCTAATAAAGATCAACTGAGAAGCCAAATATGTCAAAAATTTATCAAGAAGCACAAAAAGGTTGTAATTGTGTGAGATAATTCATACAATTTGATATTCAAACTGAAAATTCATAAATTAATAATTGGGTCTTCAGATGGAAGTATCGCAATTCTATGGAACCCTGACTTGCTTGAGGCCTAGACATGATGGTATTTACCTTATAGTTTCGAGTATCATGACTACCCATATATACCGAGGGTATAACTGCAGCTCTTTACTGGCAGTATATACGAGTAAATCTAAGACTTAAAATTATAAGCATCAATGCTATCCAGACTTAAAATTATAAGCATCAATGCTATCCAGACTTAAAATTATAAGCATCAATGCTATCCAGATGATGAATTATACGGCAGTATAACTGCAGCTCTTTACCGGCAGTATATACGAGTAAATCTAAGACTTAAAATTATAAGCATCAATGCTATCCAGATGATGAATTCGAATGTGGTTGATATGATTTTTAATTCTGTTTGAAAACTGGTGAGTTGATTTGGATTCTGATTGAAAAATGTTGATCCCTGAAATTTGGTTGAAATGTAATAAGCTGAACGAATCCTCAATGAGAATGAATGGGACGAGTCCCTGTGATGATATTTATAACTGGAATGATGATAATGATTTCAGCAAATCACTATGAGATTAGTGGATTGTGCTGTCAAATTGATACTGTTAACTCTTATCATGGTAGATCAAGTTAAGGAATGACAATTTGAGAAATTGCTTAACTTAAATTTCCGTGGTGGAGGAATGTTCAGAAAGAAATTTTTCGGTCTAATGGACCATTATCGTGTTAAAAATATGGATGATATGATTTGAATGAATTGTTATTTAATGATGAGTTCTATATAAGGGATACTTATCCTCGTATTCTGTTGGGTTGACCAGAATAAATTAGATCTTAAGAAAAAAGAGTTGTCCTCTACTTTGTGAGATGAGGACATCTCGCGCCTTTTTACGTGGGGTAGAATGTAAGATTCCTCCCCCAACCTTCGAGGTATGCAGGAGTAAGAACCTCCCTTTCTGATCTTATAATTATTCCCTCTCTAATATAAAAGAAAGATTCTATTTAAAAAAGGAAGACCCTTTCCCCAGAATACTTCTCAAGAGTCCCACCTATTTCAAGGATTCAGAACGATGAGTTCAGAAGTGAGAATAGGTGTTTTGGATACCAAGGTTTTGGTCTTCATTCGAGTATGGCCCAAAAGAAGTTCTTTATCTCTTGAGAAGTATAAGAAGTTATCCCCCAGATATTGTGGGCTATATCTAAATTCAAAGAAAGTAGGTGACTTAGCCTACGAGCTTCTTTTACCTCCTCATCTCAAAGTTCATAATGTATTTCATGTAAGCCTTCTATAGAAATATGTGCCAAAACCAAATCATGGAAAGACGAAAAAACTTCAGTGGCAAGATACCCCGTTGGCTTCTAGGTTACGCTAGTTCTTTCAGTTGAGCTAACTTTTTGCAACTAGACTTGAATTAAGAGAGAGGAGAGATGAAATATCTCAATTTTTATGAGTTTAAAACTCATTCAAGCATGTGAAATATGCACCTCCTTTAATGGACTCCCCTTCCTTACATATGTGTCAAAATGGAATCATTATACCCAAAATATCTCATATTTTTAATATTGCTCATAGTTTTTTACTAATAAACCTTCAACTCTTCATCTTATGTGAGTATTTACGTATTTTTGGATACCCAAAATATCTCATATTTTTTATATTGCTCATAGTTTTTTTACTAATAAACCTTGTACATTTTCAACTCTTCATCTTATGTGAGCATTTACTCATTTTTGGATACCCAAAATATCTCATTGTAAGGTCCCTCCCAAGCCATGTATGTATGTGTCTCTTTTAATATAGAATTCAATAAGGAAAGAGAATGTAATTAGAGAAGAGTGAGTCAACAAGGTTAGGAACATTAGAAAAGTGTTAGAATAAAAATATTAGCTCCAAAAAAATCAAAAGAAATAAGAACATAAGAATAGTTCTATTAGGAGATAAGTATCCCCAAAAATAGAATTTCGAATTTAGGTGATAAGAGGTCATATTTAGAGTACTTTTACACATTTAGAGTCCATGCATACTAAAAATGTGGAAAAATAACGCGTTTCTAAAGATGGTGCGTTTGTGGCTATATACAGACGTTTTTGCCTATTCTGCTCGTGCTGGCTTGTAGACTAGATGCCTTTCCATTCTTTTGACTGGTTACATGACCATAATCTGAGGTTTTTATCAGAGAGTTATGGTCGAAACAGTTTGCTGTTTCTGTCAGGGTCTCTACACAGAGAAAACTATGAGAAGGCAGCAAGTAGCCTCAAGGTAATCCTAGAGTTTGAGATGTATATGTCCCTTCATTATTATCTAATATCTTAGAAAAGAAGCTTAGATTGCTATGGTCTTTCGAAGGAAGAGACCAAAACTCCATAGCTTTTCTTGTAGAGAAAGAATAGTAGACCGTAGTCCTGTAAGAGAAGGCTATTTTGCCATAGACCTTAGAAAGAGAGAAGAGTCACGGTATGAGTAAGAGAAGATAAAGCTTGGAGATTATTGGATGATTTCAATCAAAAGACAAGGTATCCGAAGACTCTATTCTCATATGTCAAGTTCTAAAGCTCTTGTTAATACGAGCAAAGACAACGATAAACATCAAATTTCTATAAGGTATATACATATTTTATTTTTCAATTATATATCATTCTTAGGGGTTGAGGTATGGCCCCGGCTTCTCTATTGATTGTTACAGTGATCTATTTGATTGATTTACCATTTAAAGTTTGTAATCTTTTAAACAACAGCATATGCCTTAATAAAGAATGTCTTATCGCAATCTCAAGTTGAAATGCTAAAATCTGTGTGAGAAAAGAATTGTTTTCTTAAGAAGGTAACATGGATTCTAGTCCTATGGTTTAGTGAGTAAATGGATTGTTATCTTGGTTAAATTAAGGTACAGGTACAACTTCTCCCTGCCTTGACGCTGCCCCGTTCTTGTGCTTGTATAGCCGGACAGTGGAGACGTTAGTAAGGCCCCGAGTTGGCCCATGGTATCCCTCATACCATTGGGATAATGAGGTTTGCCGATTGAGGCGAGTGATTATGATGCTGCCTAGTTCTGAGGGCCCAGGCTAGTGCGGTGAATTAGCCCACCCTAGTGTGCAGACATCCCTCTGAGGGGCGGGAGGATCGAGCGATGGAGCCTGAGAGGGCGACTGGCCGGCTTGAGTCCTCGCCAGCGGCCGACGATGAGATGTATGGTCTCGTAGGGTTTTGCCCAGCATGTGGAGGCTGGAAGGCCGAATTCTAGATCATCGGCGGTATAAAGGAAAAGAATAAAAGAGCCGGTTTGGCTTGTATGGAAATGGAATCATGTATAAACTTTTTATATAATTACATCTTGTCTTTGGTATGATTGTATTGTGTAAGAAGGCTATTTTAACGAACCTTGTGAAGAAGGGCCCTAATTAAGGAATATGTTTATTTATGTCAAACAGTGTGGTAGTATTAATTAGAAAGCAATTGATGCATGAGTAGGGTGGAAAGTGGGAGGATGGAATGCCCTGACGGCACCATCCTACGGACGGGTGGACCCGATTAGTCGGGTAGCTTTCCAACATATTAAGTGAAAGCCCTACGTTAGATAAATAGGTTCTTGGGCAACTCTATTCTAGAAGACTAGGCCAGCGGCTGTGCCTTGCATAAGATGATGAAAAAAGCGTTGTCTCTAGAAATCAATTCTAGTAGTTGCCCAATTTTTGATCAATTGCCCTATGGGTGATTTGATGTTTAGAAAATCACGCTCCCCCTGCGGGATAGAGCTAGGTCATACCTATGAATCGTATCCTTGAATCTCTACAGGGTCAAGGTGTCGATGAATAGGAATTTTTTTCCAAGATAAGACTTAGTGGACTATCTTAAGTGTTTCTCCCATTTTTAAAGGGAGGAATCTTACAAGTGGTATCAGAGCCGATCTTAGTTCCTAGGATTTGTTTTTCAAAGATTAACTATCAAGGGATTAAAACAAGTGATTGTTTATCATATAAGGACGAATCAATCATCTCTACTGGCCATAGAAGTGATTTGAATATCCTCACATGTTGAGACAATCATCCTATGAAATTGTGCTTGTATCTTGGGGGTGCACACGCAAGATATTTGTACAATAAATTTGAGAAATTAGATTGGGGAGAAAACCTTTTGCGAGAAAAAACATAGGGTGATCAAATTAAGAAACTAGTGAGAGAGACTGAATGACTAGAAGGATAGATCGAAACTTTGTTTAGAGAAAATTTTTCAGGATATCTCATTAATTTGTATATTATAAATTATTAAGATTATAAATCCATTAAGATTTGAATAGTTGACGTGTGAATGCCATCCATTGGATGCTTTACACTAGGACAATCATCCAAGATCTTGAACCCATCTCAGACAAACATGGGTCTAACTTCGGATGTGTAATTCCCAGAGGATCATGCTCTTAGATGTGTTAATCCCAAGATACTAGATGTGTAATTTTCACAAAACTAATCATCTCAGATATGTCAATCCTAATAATCTTTGGATGTGTTAATCCCAAGGCATCAGATGTGTAATTCTCGAAAAAATGAAGATCTCAGATGTATTAATCCTGACTTCCTTCAAATGTGGTGCTATGATAAGTATTTGATAGTTTTTAAACTTTTCATGGGATACAGTGAAAGAATCAAGTTCACCCTTGCTCGTCTAAGAAATCGTAAGAAATGCAAAATTAGTTGGAAGCACTGTTGTCAATCTAACCACGGGAACCAGAATCAGTTATGGGATGCCATGAAATTACACCTTCATGAAAGGTTTTGTCCTCTAGGATTTTGCGAGGATAAAATGAACGAATTTTTGGAGCTAACCCAAGAAAGGAAGACTCTAAAAAGAATACCACCAAACTTTTGTTAAACTTCTCCAATTTGCTCTAGAGATGGATGAGGTAACTCTTCTCCATCGATTCATTTAGAAGCTTAATCTATCTTTGAATAACCTCATCAAGAATGTGAAACCATCCTCTATTTCAGAAGCCACAATTATAGCCAGAGACTGTGATAAAGTTTTTTTATATAGAAAGTGTCGAGAAGGACATGGGTCCTTCCATGTTAATCAAGAAGAGGCCTCCTAATTCAAGAGGAACGTCAGGCCCACCCCTAACTACAAGGAATCATGAGCTAGAGCAAAAATTAGGTCAACAAATAGGGATAGCTGAGTTAAAGATAACCGAATTCAACAAGTATTTCTATGAGTAAATAGAAGAGGATTGGTGCAAGATTTATGTGAAGTAATGTGCATGATGAATAGAGATATTCTACAAGACGATACTAAGATTATGAAATTGCTATCATAGGTTAGATTGCGTAAAGAATTGATTCCCTTATATTTTTCCATGATAATTTGTTAAGTACCATATTACATGGGGGTATAGAATAAAGAGTTCTAAGGTTCATATCATATGAGAGGTATATGGATGCATGAAATTAGGATAATAAGGCCAATTAACTTTAGAATAATAGACATTTTGGAGACACAACAAAACGAGCCAAGCACATGAAATAAAGGACTCTTTAAGAACAATGTTTAGATAAAAGAAGATTTTTAACTAGTGGGGACACCACTTTGAAAGAGACAACAGGATTTACTTAGATACTACCCTAGCTCACGAGATGAGGACATCTCGAATCTTTTAAGTGGGGGAGATTGTAAGGTCCCTCCCAAGCCATGTATGTATGTGTCTCTTTTAATATAGAATTCAATAAGGAAAGAGAATGCAATTAGAGAAGAGTGAGTCAACAAGGTTAGGAACATTAGAAAAGTGTTAGAATAAAAATATTAGCTCCAAAAAAATCAAAAGAAATAAGAACATAAGAATAGTTCTATTAGGAGATAAGTATCCCCAAAAATAGAATTTCGAATTTAGGTGATAAGAGGTCATATTTAGAGTACTTTTACACATTTAGAGTCCATGCATACTAAAAATGTGGAAAAATAACGCGTTTCTAAAGATGGTGCGTTTGTGGCTATATACAGACGTTTTTGCCTATTCTGCTCGTGCTGGCTTGTAGACCAGATGCCTTTCCGTTCTTTTGACTGGCTACATGACCATAATCTGAGTTTTTATCAGAGAGTTATGGTCAAAACAGTTTGCTGTTTCTGTCAGGGTCTCTACACAGAGAAAACTATGAGAAGGCAGCAAGTAGCCTCAAGGTAATCCTAGAGTTTGAGATGTATATGTCCCTTCATTATTATCTAATATCTTAGAAAAGAAGCTTAGATTGCTATGGTCTTTCGAAGGAAGAGACCAAAACTCCATAGCTTTTCTTGTAGAGAAAGAATAGTAGACCGTAGTCCTGTAAGAGAAGGCTATTTTGCCATAGACCTTAGAAAGAGAGAAGAGTCACGGTATGAGTAAGAGAAGATAAAGCTTGGAGATTATTGGATGATTTCAATCAAAAGACAAGGTATTCGAAGACTCTATTCTCATATGTCAAGTTCTAAAGCTCTTGTTAATACGAGCAAAGACAACGATAAACGTCAAATTTCTATAAGGTATATACATATTTTGTTTTTCAATTATATATCATTCTTAGGGGTTGAGGTATGGCCCCGGCTTCTCTATTGATTGTTACAGTGATCTATTTGATTGATTTACCATTTAAAGTTCGTATTCTTTTAAACAACAGCATATGCCTTAATAAAGAATGTCTTATCGCAATCTCAAGTTGAAATGCTAAAATCTGTGTGAGAAAAGAATTGTTTTCTTAAGAAGGTAACATGGATTCTAGTCCTATGGTTTAGTGAGTAAATGGATTGTTATCTTGGTTAAATTAAGGTACAGGTACAACTTCTCCCTACCTTGACGCTGCCCCGTTCTTGTGCTTGTATAGCCGGACGGCGGAGACGTTAGTAAGGCGCGGAGTTGGCCCATGCTATCCCTCATACCATTGGGATAATGAGGTTTGCCGATTGAGGCGAGTGATTATGATGCTGCCTAGTTCTGAGGGCCCAGGCTAGTGCGGTGAATTAGCCCACCCTAGTGTGCAGACATCCCTCTGAGGGGTGGGAGGATCGAGCGATGGAGCCTGAGAGGGCGACAGGCCGGCTTGAGTCCTCGCCAGCCGACGATGAGATGTATGGTCCCGTAGGGTTTTGCCCAGCATGTGGAGGCTGGAAGGCCGAATTCTAGATCATCAGCGGTATAAAGGAAAAGAATAAGAGAGCCGGTTTGGCTTGTATGGAAATGGAATCATGTATAAACTTTTTATATAATTACATCTTGTCTTTGGTATGATTGTATTGTGTAAGAAGGCTGTTTTAACGAACCTTGTGAAGAAGGGCCCTAATTAAGGAATATGTTTATTTATGTCAAACAGTGTGGTAGTATTAATTAGAAAACAAATTGATGCGTGAGTAGGGTGGAAAGTGGGAGGATGGAATGCCCTAACGGCACCATCCTACGGACGGGTGGACCCGATTAGTCGGGTAGCTTTCCAACATATTAAGTGAAAACCCTACGTTAGATAAATAGGTTCTTGGGCAACTCTATTCTAGAAGACTAGGCCAGCGGCTGTGCCTTCCATAAGATGAGGAAAAAAGCGTTGTCTCTAGAAATCAAGTCTAGTAGTTGCCTAATTTTTGATCAATTGCCCTATGGGTGATTTGATGTTTAGAAAATCACGCTCCCCCTGCGGGATAGAGCTAGGTCATACCTATGAATCGTATCCTTGAATCTCTACAGGGTCAAGGTGTCGATGAATAGGAAATTTTTCCCAAGATAAGACTTAGCGGACTATCTTAAGTGTTTCTCCCATTTTTAAAGGAAGGAATCTTACACTCATATTTTTGATATTACTCATAGTTTCTTACTAATAAACCTTGTACATAGTCAACTCTTCATCTTATGTGAGCATTTACTCATTTTTGGGTATCATCTTTTTCAAAATTGGATTTATCTCCTCCCCACACATGGATTGATCTTATTGGTCCATAGGAACCTTAATTGGACCATAATCCAAAAATTTCTGAAAATCTAGACCCTTAGGCTAAGGTCCTTCATACCCATTTCCAATTAATTCCAATTGCACATCGAAAAGTTCTTTTTGAATTTCTGTTTCAGGGGAACTTATTTTAATAAGATGAGATATTTTTCTATCCAAAAATATTCAAAATCTGAATATTCTCTCTCTAGAATATTTTCTCTCTCTATGTCAAAACAGGCAGAGATGAGATCTCTTATAATTCTGAAGAGGGAATTGATTACAGGGGAAGATGCTGGATATCTTGAGAGCCTAGGGAGGAATCTTACACTCTCTCTCTCTCTCTCTCTCTCTCTCTCTCTCTCTCTCTCTCTCTCTCTCTCTCTCTCTCTCTCTCTCATTTTCCTCTAATCCTCATCGATCAACGATGAATAAGGTTGTGAAGAACTCCCTACCAAAAGAAGCCGTGTGAAGAAATCGCCTGTGGAGACTTTGAAGAAATTGCCTGTGAAGAAGTCTCCCTTGAACACCAAACAAAATAAGGTGTAGAGTACACCAGAAAAGGGAACTCAAGAAAAGGCAAAGAGCAAGGAGCCTAAGGTGCATATGAGTTCACTCAAGATTCCTAGAGGAGTGAAGCTCGGGTGTGGAACTTCTTCCTACAAGCTAGGTCAAAAACTTACACAGGGTTGAAGAAGTGGTTGTCAACTACATGGGGCTCCTCACATTCTGGTACACATAGAGGCTTCCACATTAGTGGCCTTAACAAGGATTTGCAGGACGAGTTTCACAAGCTGTGCATGAGGATTTACCAAACTGACAATATCATCAACAATGAAGTTGGCACTGTCCTTGCCCGTGCCTTTGCCTCATCACAGCAAGGAGGCATTGAGGTTGATTGGGATGATTTTGCTCAGCACATGTGTGATTTTCAAAGGGGAGGTACTTCTAGCAGCACATGTGTCAAATTAGAGGACCCAGACCCTTTGAAATTTGTTAAGGTCAAACAAAAAACGCCATGCAAGGCTGAGAGCGAGTCAAGTGGTGGTTTAGGAATAGACCTATTGACTCATGGTGGGCACCTGAGTGCATTGTTTATATGCAAGTGTTGTATAGAACTCATGAACTAGTCATTGCAAAAGCCAAATTTCAGGAAGCCTCCATCTTGGAGAGTGAAGCAGAGAAGAAGTGCGTCTCCGTTTATAGCCACTTTTGATTGGATTTTAAGGGAAATCTTAAATTAGCAAAGCGAGGTGCTCAAAACCAAGTTGCAAAAAGAGGCAGAGACAATGCAAGGAGAGCTAGATACTGCTAGAAGTGAGCTATGGTCTGCAAAGCACACTCGTATTGGTATTGAAGAGCGGATAAAGGACATCGATCAATTTCTATAGAACATAATGTGCCTGACTGATGCTCTTCATGCTCAAGGGTTTAGTGCAGTTCATCCTGCTCCAATTGTGCATCCTTCAGCCCCCTCCCAGCCTGCTTGTTAACATTTCATGGTAATATGCATTAGGTTTAGGGTTTTAATTGTTTGTGTTTATGTACTAAGAAGCTTATATTGATCTTCTTGTACATTGTCTATGCAGGTGTGTGTTTTGTGGCCTGGGATTCAACTTGGAGGCATTGGACATTGTGTTTACCCCTTGCATGCACACATACCATATGTTGTGCGAATCACATCACTTCTCCAACTCCACATAGTGCATGGCTCAATCATGCACCGCGAAAGCATATCTAGTGACTGGATGGCTACAATGGGTTTTAGACCCCCTACACACAGGTATGTGTTTTCTTAAAACTCAAAGGTTCAATCTAATATACTACTATCTCAGTATAATTTAGTATTGTGTAGTACTATTTAATAACTCTTTTGGTACAGTTTCATAAGTGATTAGTACTACTTACTATTTGGTACTTTGTTGTTCCTATTAGTACTACTAATTATTAGTACTACGAACTGCTTTCTAGAACTATTTAGTACTCCTTAGGCACCATTTTAGATATATTTTATTACTCTGTTAAAACTTAGAAGTCCAATTTAATATACTGGTACTATATATGTCAATACTTTAGTACTATACTACCACTATCTTAGGACTCTTTAGTACTAGTATTCTAGTAGTATTTGCTTTTTTGAATTAGCACAGCAATAGAGGTTAGTACTATACAAATTTTTAGTCTTTAGTACTATGCTGCCACTGTGTTAGCAATATTTAGTAATATTTTGTGTAGTATCTAGTTAAGGGTTGTACACAATGTTAATTTGTAGTTGTTAGTACTAATTAGTACTCACAGCACTATGTTAGTACTCACAGCACTATGTTAATTTGTAGTTGTTAGTACTAATTAGTACTCACAGCACTATGTTAGTACTATTCAGTACTATCATAGTGCTTACTTAGTACTATCTTATATTAGTACTATATGTGGTTGTTATTAGTACTGTGTTAGCACTATGTTTTTTAGCTTGTCCTGAGGAGCTAGTTTAGTACTAAAACGTTGTTGTGTTTGTACGGGGAGTTGCCAGTATAGGTGTGCATGGGTTTGCACAAGGCTCATCTGGCAAGCTACACAAAGCCCATATGGCATATTAAAGCCATCGTGAGGGAGAAGCCAATTCATATGGTGCCACCACCTACCTTTGATGCCAGCCACCTAGATGGTGGGGAGGAGGATAAAGGAGCTCAAAGCAGCCTGCAAGCACTGGGAATCCACGGAGGATGCAGGAGACTCATACAATGAAGATGAATGCAAAAGGAAAGCCTTCCACCAAAAAGAGCTTCTAAGATCTGAGCATAATACTGAAGGCTACCCAAATGAGGATTCAAGTGATGGAGCTCCTCTTCCAAAAGGGGTAGTAGATTGTGAAGGTAGGCACTTTAGATAATACATTTTAATTGGCATGCTGGTTTAGATAATACAAGTTTAATTGGCATGCTGGTTTACATAATGCATTTTAATTAGCATGCTGGTTTACATAATACATTTTAATTGTAACTCAGGTCTAACTCACATTGACATTGTGGAGGGAATGTCTCGAGCGCAAGGGACTTTCGTTTCTAAAAAGAGAAATACACAACGGGTGTTATACAAAGGCAGAAAGCGCATCTGCAAGCAAGGTATAGCACAATTGGTTTACATATTATATTGTTGTTACAATCTTGAAGGTTGGTCTCCTTTATAGTCATAATTATTACCTGCTAGTCTCTATGTGTTGATTTTTGCTATGTCACATTTTTAGCTCTCATCTAATTGTGATGGGGCTATGTTGTGGGTGATCTAGATGATAAAAGAAAAAGCTGAGGTGATCACATTGGATTCTGAAGATGCCAAGAAGCTGAACCTGGAAGAGAAAGCCAGTAGTGAGGTCGCGAAAAAGGGAATGGTTGGGGGAGAAGAAGAGAGTAAAGCTAGTGATGAGAGCATGCCAAAGAAAGACAGTGGTGCTAAAGACCTTGAGGGTGGCACATCCAGCAAGGCCATTGCCAAGAGCATGAGGAGGCTGCTACATCCACCAAGGCCAAAGGACAGGAGCATGAGGAGGCTGCTACATCCACCAAGGCCAAAGCCTAGGAATGAGGAGGCTGCTACATCCACCAAGGCCATTGCCCAGAAGCTAGAGGAGGCCACTGCCCAAGACCATGAGGAGGATGGTACATCCACCAAGGTCATTGCCCACCAAGAGCATGAAGAGTCTATGTCTGACATTGATGGTGACAATCTGAAACTATCTCGCTTAGTCCCTGTGGGGTTTAAGAAGAGGAAAGCTTGTAGCCTTCCTACTCATAAGGGTTGTGACCTTGTACACTTGCCCAAAACCAAATCCAGATCAAAATTGTTGAGATATCGAGCTCATCCAGTGAGGCGGTGGACACTGATGACCCGCCTGGGGGATAGGCCCCACACTTACACCACTGGCATGGTTGGTGAGATCATGGGTGATATGCACCCAGTGGGATGACAGGCTGTGCGACAGCCATTCTAGAGACTGGCATAGTTATAGCGCCAGCTCATTTAGTTGGTATCACACTATAGAGAACCCGTGTATGTATTGGTTGAGTACCTTTCATATTATGTGTACTCTTATCTTTGTATATGGTGTGTTGAGTGTTGAGTGAAGAAGAAGAAGATTTCCAGCCTCTCACCTTGTGTGTTCTCTATTAGGGTTTTGTGAGTGTGAGTGTGCTTGCAAGAGCTCCAGCTCTTGCAGGGGGGAAGAGAGCTCCAGCTCTCTTTCCCCCTGCATCTTTTCAAAAATGAGCATACTGTTGTATTGCCCATTTGTTTTGCCTTTTTTAGGAATGCACTGGAGCTTTTGAAATACACTTTTTGTTTCTATCTTGAGTAGAGTGCATCAATTTGTTGTGTATTTTTGAAAAAGTTGGTCTTCATTTCATTATTTTAGTACCTTGTCATTTATATGAGTACTTCATGTTTTTGAGAAGTACCTTTTTGTGTGTTAGGTGAATGCACAACAGTAGTTCCTCCAAAACGTCTGCTTATTTTTTATGTTAACGGAGTCATAGTCAAAAGATGGTGCCAACAAGCTCCACCCCATGTTGCAGCAAAACTTCAGCTTCATAGAGTGGGCAAGCACGTGGTGTCACTAAGGCCCGGATTGATTTAGTTCCTTGCTGAATTGGGGCCCCGTTATGATGTAGGAACCTAGAGTAGCATGGCCCCAGAAATCTGATGCTAATTGCCAATTTAATAGAGAAAGAGCTGGCTGCCATGGGTTCAGACTTCAAATTCAAATTCCACTTCTAGCAAGGTGAGTGTGTGCAGCAGCGAGGCGTATACCACTTCTCGCAAGGTGAGTGTGTGCAGCAGCGAGGCATATACCATCCCAAGCAGACTAAGGATCTCCTATTCCTAAAGCCATTCAACTTGCTTCTCGACAAGGGCATATAATTAGACCCCATGCAAACCTTGCTCGTTGAACGACACGCTAGATAAGAGATGTTTTAATCCAATAGGGATAACTTGTTGTGTCTCAACATATGAAGGTGATGCCAAGGATGAAGAGTTGCTCGAGGTGCTGTTGCCTTACTTGCAGAGGCTATATAGATTTAAGGGTGCTTTCCCAGAGTTCTCATATAAATTTCCTTACGAAGGACATATGTTTGAGCTGTGGGCAAGGCAACAGAATACAAACCCCCTCCATGAGCTGCTAAGGTAATTGAGGCTGAATATGCTGAGGTGGAAAACATCGAGTCTGTCGTGATGTTCATTGAAGTTGATCCATTACCAAGCTGGCCTGCCGCTTAAGATAGAATTCGGATGTTGCCACCCCCGATCTGGCCACAGCCATTATTGAAAAGAACCCCTTTCATGCATATGCAAATTGGTGACTAAGTAGGGTTATGTGATTGGGTCAATTTCAATGCGACAATCTGTATATAACGGTACACGTTTTTGTTCTCAAAACCACCTTTTGTATGAGCTCCCTAGTAATTAAAGTTCTCTTTAACTTGTTATATTAGCCTTTGGTTTTCATCTGACAACCTTGGGTCTTTTTTGTTACTTTTTGGACATCTCTGTAAATCATTTTTATGATTCAAGTTATATTTTACCCAAAAAAAACTAGTCTTGTTGATTAAAGTTCTTGTTGATTAAAGACTAACACAATACTAACATAAGACTAACACTATAATGGCACAGTACTAACATGAGACTAAAATAGTACTACGATAGTACTAACACAATAGTACTAGCATATATCTAACATAGTACTAGCATAGATCTAACACAGTACTAACATAGTACTAGCATAGATCTAACACAGTACTAACATAGTACTAGCATAGATCTAACACAGTACTAACATAGTACTAAGTTAGTACTATCCAGAGATAGCACAATTAATCAACTAGGACAACAATTAATTGCTCTAAGTACTGTTGTTGATTAAAGATTAACACAGTACTAACATAAGAATAACACTGTAATGGCACAGTACTAACATGAGACTAAAATAGTACTAAGACAATACTAACATAATAGTAAGATAGTACTAACACAGTTAAGGAAAGATCTAACAATAGTAACATAGTACTAGCAAAACCACCTTTTTGTATGGAGATGAGAAAGGGAAAAGTAACTAATTGTCAGCAATTACCACAATGTGGAAATAACAAACCACTAGATTACTGTAGTACTAAATAACAAACTTGATCATAGCCCAAATTATATAGCCAGAAAGGGCCAGCTCAGCAAAATCAAAATTATAGTCAGAAAGGGAATGAAATCTATTTAGCACGCTCTTCATCGGTAGAGTTGTTCTCGTCCTCCTCAACCTTCTTCCCAGCACCATCCTTCTTCACAGCACCATCCGAATCATCATTTTCATCATCCCCACTATATGTAAATGCCTCTTCCTCTTCCTTGTCCTCTTCTGTCCACTCCTCGTCTTCGTCCTCCTCATTCTTCGTCCTCCTCATTCTCCTCTTCCTCGTTCTCCTCTTCAACCCACTCCTCCTCCTCCTCTTCCTTGTTCTCCTCTTGTTCCTCCTCCTGTGAGGGGTTTGAGGTCTCTTCATCCTCATCCTGGGACATTGGTGAGTAGAGGTTGTCATAATCCACTTCATCCCCTAAGGTTGTGCTATGGTAGTCTGTATAGTCGTAGGTCCCCCTCAGGCACTCCTTGTACTTGTATTTAGGCATATTGAAGATTAATTTGAAACAGTGAGGCCATAGAGAGGCAAGTGAAATAGTGAGGCTGTAGAGATGAAATTGCATTCCTTTATAGGAGAGAAGGCCTTCGAGAAAATGCTCACACTACCACGTGTCAAACTAAACCCTAAACCCTTTTCTCTCAACTAATTAACTAATAGCAAAGAGATATTTTGGTCCCATATTTAGGATTCATACGCCTTTTAAAACGTGGAGATATGATATTAGCAAAACAAGTTGAAACAGTACACGAGACCATCATACAAGGGGTCAATGTGTCCTAGTTCACTCTCATGTAGAAAAACCGCCGCTCGCTATTCCTAAGCTCTTTGATGTGGTTAAGTAGGTCAACCATGTAGGCAGCTAGCTTGCCAATCTTGTCCCTCAATCGACCTTCTTCGGCGTTACCTAGGAATTAAGGAGTGAGACATTACCTAGGATGTGTTCATGCACCTTTGGAGGGAGACGATAAACTTTTGTGTACCTTTGACCTTGTGCTTTGCTTGTAACATTGGGAACTTTATTGCAAATACTGCATCAGCATGCAACATAGCTGTAGGCACTCCCTTAGTAAGGCATAACTATTTTTACATTGTGGCAATTTAGCATAATAGACACCATGCACCACTACATCTCCAATGTTGAAAACATTACCCCAACCATCCTTCACTTGTTCTGAGAGGACTGTGTTGCCTTGTTTACATAGCAAAATGTAGTAATCATCATTGTCTTTGGTCGTAGGAGACTTTAGCATTGCCAGCAGGTGGTCTCCAACCTCCAATATATCAGCTAATTGGTCATGCTACTCTGAGTAGACAATGTCATCCTACATTAACAAAGAGATTAGATGATAATTAAGACGTGATTAGTGAGTAATTAATAAAGAGATTAGATGATAATTAAGATGTGATTAGTGAGAAATTAACTGATAGCTTAATGTAGACATGGATAATAAAAAACTAGCTAATTCTCATTAGGCCAATGCCTCAATTTATAGAGTTTACATCCAAGCATCCAATCCCACTAATTTCTCCTTGATTCACTCCACCTCTTTTGCTTGATTCTCTCCACCTCTCCCAGAATATCTCCACACCTCCTAAATCTTCTCATGCTACCCTTTATTCTCTCCCAGTAGATTCTTCTCACCTTTTCATAGGTTCTCTCACATTTACAGATTCTCTTTTACAGCCTCTAGCCAAGGGCTTGTTCTCGCACACACCCTATTCACTTGTATATTTCAACACCTCCCCTCAAGTGAATAATCCTAGCACACTTGGACCCTATACCAAGTTTCCCTCTTACTTGATAGTCCGTGACTAGTGCCTCAAGTCCCTAAACTCATAGTCCTTGACACTCTCTCTCTCTATGTGCCCAAGGCTACTACAAGTGCCCGTGACCTTGACTAAAGTGCTCACACATACATCTACCACATGCCTACATCATCGGTGGCTCAGAGGTGGTTTTACTCTGTTGGGGCAGGTTACATTGGGTTGTGGGGATTCTCTCTCTCTCTCTCTCTCTCTCTCTCTCTCTCTCTCTCTCAGAAGATGATCCGACTCCACTTCCTTTTAGGAGCCTCCATGAAGTTTGCCGATGTCGTTCCTTCTCCCCACTGGGTTTGCTATAGCAGTCTCTTGCCATGTGTCCTGGCTTTCCACAGTTGTGGCAAGTGAAGGTCCTTCCTCGTCCTCGTCCTCGAGAGAATCCTCCTCAGGTGAAAAATGCTTTTTCTTCTCCTGTTGTTGAGTCAAGCCATTTCTTCTCTTTGCCTCTACTCTGTTGCTCTAGTAGAGCTCCTTTTATCTCGTGTAGCTTCAATTCAGGTACATTCTTTAGTGTTGCTACAATGTTTTCATATTCACCTTTGTCCACACTCTTCAGAAGCACTGCTAGTGCCTCATCATCTTCTACCTTTTTGCCAATGGCTGCCAGTTATTGCTTAATGCTTTTATATTTGTTCAAGTGTGTGATTAAAGGTTCACTTTCCTTCATATCCAATTTGTAGAATTGCATCAACAGATTTATCAATTTTTAGCTTTTGTGCCAAATAATTTATTGAGTTCATTCCATGCATCTTTTGCTCATTGTATCCCTGTGATGTGATGAATGATTTCATCATTTTTAAACTGAGTGTGATAAGTCCCAATGCTTTTTCATTCTTTCTCTTCCACTCATTTTTCCCTCTCACCTTTGGGCAGTCATCTCTTCCCTCAACTAGCCCCCACAGATTTTTTCTCATAAGCAGATACATGGTTTTTGTCTGCCATGTGTAAAACTGCTCCCCATTAAATTTGGCTATTTCTTGTGCCGTACTCATGATAATGTGAAGGGGGTCTTACCTCTTGATCCAATTTCAAGATTCAAGGGCAATCAACTCAATCTGGTGTTTAGGAGATGATTACAACAGACTTATCAACATAAAATCACCAGAAATTACATTAAATCAAGGGGGTTCGGAATGGTTGGAGTATCAAACCATCTCCAAATTGCAATCTGAAGTTATAGGGATCTGTATCAGATACTAATGGTTAATTTGAACCCTCAATTACACCAAAAAAAAGTGATTAGTATTGATTAATCATTGATTAGCAAATTAATCCTCTGTTTTGTGTGCAAAAAACAGAGTATGCGGGGAGCCCAGATCTGAGGCCTTAGAGTTCAAATGAGCTCAAGTTCTTTCAAGGCCATCAATAGCAATTAGTCTAGTAGAGGATTAAGCCAAGAAACACAAGGTTTGACCAAACATTGAATGCTTAATCTCTGTTTTACCAAAGTCACTTGTATATTTGATGAAGAGCATAGATCTCACTATAGACTTAATCAAATCAAATTTTGACTTCACCAGCTTGTAGAGCACCCTTGAAAACCCCCAGGGCCAAGAGGAATTAGAGCCATTGCATTTGATGAAGCAGAAATCTCAATTTCTCCTTAGAAAAATGGTGCCTACAAATTTGCAAAAATCTGGAGCTGTCGTAGGCGGTTTGGCATGCTGATTTGCTTGGCTGGAGCGCAGTTGAGATAGCTATGCATGCATAGAAGGGCTTGAGCTAATGTTGCTTCTGGAGGGAGATCAAGCCCCTCCACTGGCTGGGGGTACAGTGGGCTAGTTGAAAAGAGGTAAAAATACTAATTATCTACTAATCCTAATTATCCAAGTGATTAGCAAGATAATGGGCTCACAAATTGATGGATTCTAGGCTAGGCTCTGATACCATGTTAAAATTACAACAATGTGATGAGCTATGGTAGATCAAATGCTAGAATCAACATCATTTACAAAGAGATTAGATGATAATTAAGACGTGATTAGTGATGTGCTGAGCTATGGTGGATCAAATGCTAGAATCAACATCATTTACAAAGAGATTAGATGATAATTAAGATGTGATTAGTGAGCAATTAATTGATAGCTTAATGTAGGCATGGATAATCAAAAACCAGCAAATTCTCATTAGGCCAATGCCTCAATTTATAGAGTTTACATCCAAGCATCCAATCCCACTGATTTCTCCTTGATTCACTTCACCTCTTTGCTTGATTCTCTCCACCTCTCCTAGAATATCTCCACACCTCCTAAATCTCCTCATGCTACCCTTTATTCTCTCCCAGTAGATTCTTCTCACCTTTTCACAGGTTCTCTCATATTTATAGATTCTCTTTTATAACCTCTAGAGCCAAGGGCTTGTTCTTGCACACACCCTATTCACTTGTATATTTCAACAAGAAGACGTTGATAATGAAGCTTAAAACAATGTTGAACGAACAATGTGATGCTGTTTATCATCTGAAATATAAAAGATGGATTGCTTCTTTAAATTTCCATCCTCCTTTCAATAGTAAATTTGTACCAATATTGTACACTGGTCACTATACCAATGCATGGACTGGCTTTCATTCTGCACCTTGAAGGTATAATTCTCGACAAAGTCAACAACAGACATCACCACATCATCTGAAAAATTCTTCAAGCATTCTTTGAATTGAGAATTCTACCTCGAAAGTTATGGGGGATGAACACATTCAAATGCTGCAAAAACAGTGGGATAATATCTTTTGCAGGTGTCTCCTTTGTAGACTTGTTTTATGCATTTCCTTATTTGACCTTTTCCTATGTCCTCTCGTGAAAGATCCCTGCCCCCACCACACATCGAATTTGGGGGTGCTAGCAACGGAAGTAGCACTTCTTGCGCAAGGCAGAGCCTCACGCTCAGGGCCTCGCCCATGGATATCCGAACAAGAGACTAATCCCTTGGTTCTTCCAAAACCGATCCCGGGGAAAAACTTCCCTCGCTTAGAAAGCACGGGCGAATCCTCCAAGAAAAATTATTCTAACGTAGTCAAGAGCCTTAAATTTACCCATTGACATTTCGACCAACCCCATAGGTCACATGGCCGGGTCAAGGGAGGAACTTGCACTTGGATCATAGAAACCAACGCTTTTTTTCTCATCAAGAGGCACAGCCATTGATTCTTTTCCATAGAACAAGGATTATCCGTGATTTTACTTCAATTATCGTAACAGAATAACATTAAGTTTTATTTTAAGCATCCATCAGTCCAGCCTAACCCCATCCAATCCCATGGGTTAGCCAACCACTGTATTCGTAGGATCCATTTAGAAATTTGGTTATGTTTTGTCCTGGGTACCACGGAAAAGAGTTCCCAGGCCCCCGATACTTCAAGCAAAGTTCAAGATAGTCACACCACTTACACACCCAATATGAAATTGCCTATTTCACAGATTTAGTTGTCTTTAAAACAATCTTTTGATGAAACCATAGTATCGCTAGTCATAATCCTCCAAAATATCTAGCTTGAATTCCAATTTCCAATCATTCCTTCATCGGTGTACTTATGGCATCATTGGCAACCAGAATGCTGACCACCTCCTCGCTCAGGGGCCTCTTCAATAGTTCCTAGCTCATAGTACCTGAAAATATAATCACATAAGAAAATCCAGATGGACTCTCCATTGAAGATTAGCAAGATGAACCAACAGATCCATATAAAAGAGCCATGGACTCATCCGTTGAGGACCAGCAAGGCCAATCAACTAGATCCATGCCCGAATTCAAAAAACAACTCTAACTCCTTGTTCCATTTTCTTTCCCGACGCACGCGTGGGTATCTTCGGCAACCTAGAGCCCGAGCATCGTATGATCAGCACCCTCTAGGCTCCTTCGTAGGTCACCTAGCACTTCACTCATAGGCTGCTTCCTTGATCCCTCATCCACCGTACCTTAGGCTCACCTGGTCAAGACCTCGGTCGACCTTGCCCACGCGAGACATCCTCCATTGACTCTCCGTCAGCTGTTGCAACATTTTCGCTCTTAGGTCTCCCACGATCTCATTCACAAGATGGTCAAAATGCTTCCCCAACATTCTTGACATAAAATAGTCATTTAAAAAATAGGTTTCATAAATATAGTTTCTTATTACGAGCTCTCATCTTTCCACATTGATCCACAACATTTCTCATTATTCCACATTCTTCTATATGAATTCACATTTCTTATTCCACATCCAATCATATGTATTCACATTTCTTATTCCACATCTTATTCCATATCCAATCATATGTATCCATTCTTGGATGCCCCATGGCCATCCCAAAAATGACCTTGAGGACTTGGGGTCATGCAAGACTGGCCCTAGGGCCATTCTTCTTCATGTTGTGCATGGAAAAGAATGGCCCTAAGACCTCTTGGATGCCCCCATGTCCACTATTTCATTCACTGTGATGCATTTTAAAGTAAAATGGTGGATATATGAGGCCTTGGGGTCATGTAGGAATGGTCCTTGCATCTATTGTGCATGAAAAGAATGGCCTTAGGGCCATTCTTGGATGTCCCGTGGCCATCCCAAAAATGACATTGAGGCCTTGGGGTCATGCGAAAATGGCCCTAGGGCCATTCATCCTCATGTTGTACATGGAAAGGAATGGCCCTAGGGCCATTCTTGGATGCACCCATGGCCCCTTGGGGTCAAGCATCCAAGAATGGCCATTCTTGGATGCACCCATGGCCCCTTGGGGTCAAGAAAGAATGGCCATAGGGCCATTCTTTCGCTTGTTGTTCATGGAAGGAGGCCATAATTGGGAGCTCCATGGCTATTCCAAAATGACTGTGAGGCATTGGGGTCATGTAAGAATGGCCTTTGGGGTCATTCTTCCACGTGTTGTGCACGAAAAGAATGGCCTTAGTGCCATTCTTGGATGCCCCATGACCATCCCAAAAATGACCTTGAGGCCTTGGGGGGGTCATGCAAGAATGGCCCTAGGGACATTCTTCCTCATGTTGTGCTTGGAAAAGAATGGCCCTAGGACCATTCTTGGATGCCCCATGTTCATCCCAAAAATGACCTTGAGGCCTTGGGGTCATGCAAGAATGGCCCCACGACCATTCTTCATCATGTTATGCATGGAAAAGAATGGTCCTAGGACCATTCTTGGTTGCCCCATGGCCATCCCAAAAATGACCTTGAGACCTTGGGGTTATGCAAGAATGGCCCTAGGGCCATTCTTCCTCATGTTGTGCATGGAAAATAATGGCCCTAGAACCATTATTGGATCCCCTCATGGCCACTATTTCATGCATTCTGATGCATTTTAAAGTAAAACGGTGGATATATGAGGCCTTAGGGTCATGTAGAAATGGTCCTTGCACCCATTGTGCATGAAAAGAATGGCCCTAGGGCCATTCTTGGATGCCCCATCGCCATCCCAAAAATGACCTTGAGGCCTTGGGGTCATGCAAGAATAGCCCTAGGGCCATTCATCCTCATGTTGTGCATGGAAACGAATGGCCCTAGGGCCATTCTTGGATATGATCCATGGCCCCTTGGGATTATGCAAGAATGGTCCTAGGGCCATTCTTCCACCTAGTGTGCATGGAAGGAAGCCATTATTAGGAGCTCCATGGTCATTTCAAAATGACCTTAGGGTCTTGGGGTCATGCAAGAATGGCCTTTGGGGTCATTCTTCCACCTGTTGTGCATGAAAAGAATGGCTCTAGGGCTATTCTTGGATGGCCCATGGCCATCCCAAAAATGATCTTGAGGCCTTGGGGGTCGTGTAAGAATTGGCCCTAGGGCCATCCTTCCTTGTGTTGTTCATGGGAAAGAATGGCCCTAGGACCATTCTTGGATGCCCCATGGCCATCCCAAAAATGACCTTGATGCCTTGGGGTCATGCAAGAATGGCCCCACAGCCATTCTTCCTCATGTTGTGCATGGAAAACAATGGCCCTAGGACCATTCGTGGATGCCCCATGGCCATCCCAAAAATGACCTTGAGACCTTGGGGTCATGTAAGAATGCCCTACGGCCATTCTTCCTCATGTTGTGCATGAAAAAGAATGGCCCTAGGACCATTCTTGGATGCCCCCATGGCCACTATTTCATGCATTGTGATGCATTTTAAAGTAAACTGGTGGATATATGAGGCCTTGGAGTCATGTAAAAATGGTCCTTGCACCTGTTGTGCATGAAACAAATGGCCCTAGGGCCATTCTTGGATGCCCCATGCCCATCCCAAAAAATGACCTTGAGGCCTTGGGGTCATGCAAGAATGGCCCTAGGGCCATTTATCCTCATATTGTGCATGGAAAAGAATGGCCCTAGAACCATTCTTTCATGGCCCATTGGAGTCATGAAAGAATGGTCCTAGGGCCATTCTTCCACCTGTTGTGCATGGAAGGAGGCCATTATTGAGAGCTCCATGTCTATTCCAAAATGACCTTAAGTCCTTGGGGTCATGCGAGAATGGAGGCTTTGGGGTCATTCTTCCACCTGTTGTGCATGAAAAGAATGCCCCTAGGGCCATCCCAAAAATGACCTTAACGCCTTGGGGTTATGCAAGAAATGGCCCTAGGGCCATTCTTCCTCATGTTATGCATGGAGAAGAATGGCCCTAGGACCATTCTTGGATGCCCCATGGCCATCCCAAAAATGAGCTTGAGGCCTTGGGGTCATGCAAGAATGGCTAGGGCCATTCTTCCTCATGTTTTGCATGGGAAAGACTAGCTCTACGACCATTCTTGGATGCCCCATGGCCATCCCAAAAATGACCTTAAGACCTTGGGGTCATGAAAGAATGCCCTACGGCCATTCTTCCTCATGTTGTGCATGGAAAAGAATGGCCCTAGGACAATTCTTGGATGCCCCCATGGCCGCTATTTCATGCAGCACACTGAGATACATTTTAAAGTAAAATTGTGGATATATGAGGCCTTGGGGTGACGTACAAATTGTCCTTGCACCTGTTGTGCATGAAAAGAATGGCCCTAGGGCCATTCTTGGATGCCCCATGGCCATTCCCAAAAATGACCTTGAGACCTTGGGGTCATGCAAGAATAGCCCTAGAGCCATTCATCCTCATGTTGTGCATGGAAAAGAATGGCCCTAGGGCCATTCTTGGATGCACCCATGGCCCCTTGGGGTCATGAAAGAATGGTCCTATTGTGCATGGAAGGAGGCCATTATTGGGAGCTCCATGTCTATTCCAAAATGACCTTAAGGCCTTTGGGGTCATTCTTCCACCTATTGTGCATGAAAAGAATGGCCCTAGGGCCATCCTAAAAATGACCTTGATGCCTTGGGGTTATGCAAGAAATGGCCCTAGGGCCATTCTTCCTCATGTTATGCATGGATACGAATGGCCCTAGCATTAGGGGAAGGTTGAGGTCTATAGGGGCCCTTTAAGCTGCCATATTATGATTTTAATGACTTTTTGTTAAAATGTTAAGTTTCTTTGACTTTAGATACCTTCTTATTCTTCAAATGGCTAGAAGTTTGAATTTCAAAGTTTCCCGCCAAAATTGAATTTAAAATTGAGTGGGCAAAACCATATCATGTGACATATCTATGGAAAGAGCTCAGGAGTAGATTCTGGATCTCTAATCTCTGACAAATTTTGAGCTCATATGTAGAAGTTATGGATGTCCGAAATTTCAAAAACTTTCCCCCCCACTTTTTGGGAATGAAAAGTATAAAAAGGCATCTTCTAGAGAATCTTTTGACCACCTTTAATCACCCAACATTTTTGTATACATGGTATCACATGATTGGCCCTTTTCCTTAATAACCTTTTAATCACATGGCATGTGAGATCCCTGTTCCCCACCAACGGATTCGGGGTACTAGCAGCGGAAGTAGCACATCATGCGTGGGTAGGGGTCTCACACTCGGGGCCTCGCCCACGGATATCCGGACAAGAGACTAATCCGTCGGTTTGTCCAAAACCGAAACTGGAAAAACTTCCTTTACTCGGAAAGCATGGGCGATTCCACCAGGATATCTTTACTCTAACGTAGTCAAGATCATTACGGATCAACTGATCTGACTGCACCTTTAACGGTACTTGGTCAAATCAAGGTAGAAACTTGCACTTGGATCATTGGGATCAACGCTTTTTTCCCCATCAAGAGGCACAGCCGTTGATTCCTATCCATAGAACAATTTCTATCCGGGATTTACTTTATCTATCGTAAAAACAAAGTTGAGTCTCGATTTATGGATCCATCAGTCCAGCCTAACCCCATCCGATCCCATGGGTTAGCCAACCGCCCAACCACTGTAGTGATGGGATCCAATTTGGAATTTGGTTAGGTTTTGTCCCGGGTACCAAGAAAAAGAGTTCCAAGGCCCCCTAGCCGGAATTTCATGCAAACATAAAACTAGCCACACCACTTACACACCCAATATGAAAATTGCCTTTTTCTTAGCATCAGCTAACTTTAAAACAATCCTTTAATGAAACCATAGTACCACTGATCACAATCTCCCAATTTATCCAGTTGATTCATAATTTCCCATCATTCCTTCATCAGAGTATCTATGGCATCATTGGCAACTAGAACGCTCACCACCTGTCCACACAGAGGCCGTTTCCATAGTTCCTAGCCCATAATACTCGGCAATATAATCACTTATCAAGATGGACTCTCGTTGAAGATCAGCAAGATCAACCAACAGATCCATATAAAAGAGCCATGGACTCATCCGTTGAGGACCAGCAAGGTCAGTCAACCAGATCCATGCCCGGTTTCACAAAACAACTCTTACTCCTTGTTCCAATATCTTCCTCGACGCACGCGTGGGTATCCTAGGCGACCCAGAGCCCGAGCACCGTATGGTCAGCACCCTCTAGGATCCTTCGCAGGTGACCTAGCGCTTCACTCATAGGCCGCTTCCTTGGTCCCTCATCCACCGTACCGGAAGCTCACCATTTTAATCGAACCGAGGCTGGTCAAGACCTCGGTCGACCTTGCTACGCGAGACGTCCTCCATTGACTCTCCGTCAGCAGTTGCAACTTTATCAGTTAGGTCTCCACGACCTTAATCACAAGACGGTCAAAATGCTTCCCCAGCATTCTTGACATAAAACAGCCATTTACAAACAGCATTTACAAACAGTTTACAAATACAGTTTCTATATTAACTCTCATTTTTCCACATTATCTCTCATTAATCCACATTACTTATTCCACATTCCATGTATATGTGTACTCATCCAATCACCTCCTTTTCCATCTCTTCACTTCAGATTCCTTCACATCACATATCATATATTCACATCCATATCCACATCCATACATCCACATCCACATCCACATTCACATCCATACATCCACATCTACATGCTTATCTCCATTTTCACATCCTCATTTATACATCCACATCCCATATCCACATTCATACATACACATCCATATATCCACATCTACATCCACATACATACATACATCCACATCCACATTCCACATTCACATCTATACATCCACATCTACATTCACATTCACATACATCCACATCCACATTCCCATACATCCACATCTATACATCCACATTCCACATTCACATCTACATTCACATACATGCATCCACATCTACATGCTTACCTCCATTTTCACATCCTCATTTATACATCCACATCCCATATCCACATTCATACATACACATCCATACATCCACATCTACATCCACATACATACATACATCCACATCCACATTCCACATTCACATCTATACATCCACATCTACATTCACATTCACATACATCCACATCCACATTCCCATACATCCACATCTATACATCCACATTCCACATTCACATCTACATTCACATTCACATACATCCACATCTACATTCACATTTACATACACCCACATCCCCATTCCCATTCACATCTATACATCCACATACATACATACATACACATCCACATTTCCATTCACATCTATACATCCACATCCATTCACATCTATACATCCACATCTACATCCACATTTACATCTATGCATATACATCTTCATGCATATATCCATTTTCATGTTCATACATCCACACTCCCATCTCCATATCCACACATCCACATACATACATCTTTTCACATTCCCATTTATATAACCCCATATACTTTCACATCTAATCTTTTACATCACATCCATTCTCGCCCTATCACAACCCATATACATCTTATCCTATCACATACACTTCTTACCTCATCCCCCCATACACATCTTAATTCATCTTATCACATCCTAACTTATTTCATAAGCATCTTATCACCTCTTATCACACCTCTTATCACACCCTATCACTTTCCATACGCATCTTATCAATTCTTATCACATCTCATACACCTCTTATCACATCTTATCACATTTCATATCTTTTTTTTTTTTTTAAAGAGAATTCTTTTATTTGATATAAGATTTCTCTACACATTTATTTATACATAAATTCCATTTAAGGAGACTAACACTTTCGAAATTAAAATCAATCTTTTATGCATCTTCTTATGCATGATTTCAATTTGGTAGGGAACTATACTTTTAGAATAAAAGAATTTCTCTTATGCATCTAAGTTAAGCATAAAATCCATTTATGAGGAAAATCATACTTTTAGTATAAAAAGAATATCTTTTATGCATACCTATATGCATGAAATCCAATATGATAAAAGTAACACTTTTGATATAAAATTTTTTCCTTTATGCATACTTCTATGCATGAAAATTAAAAATGATAAAAGTAACACTTTTGATATAAAAATTTTCCTTTATGCATACTTCTATATATGAAATAAAAATGATAAAAGTAACACTTTTGATATAAAAATTTATCCATTATGCCTACTTTTATGTATGAAATAAAAATGATAAAAGTAACACTTTTGATATAAAAATTTATCCATTATACATACTTCTATGCATGAAAATAAAAATGGTAAAAATAACACTTTTGATATAAAATTTTATCCTTTATGCATAATATTAAAATTCAATTTCTCCATGATTATAATGAAATTCTTTCAATTAATCTAGGATGATGATTCCTAGAATATGGTAGGAAGTCCTCTTTTTATGCTTTGAATGAAAATTTTTTATGCATAATTTTTATAAAAATTTTGCCATAGCTCCGCTGCTATGACTGATAAATCTCAATTTTTCTAAGGGATAAAGCTTATCATTAAGGAAATAATTAAAATGATTCTCTAATTGGATCCTTAATCCATAATGGATTGAATCATCAATATACATAAACTAAAAGCATAAGAAAAAGCCATTAATTTGGCCTCAAGCATAGCTTTATCTTGGGTTAAGGAAAAGCTTTATGAAAAGCTTGATTTGGATTGAGAATGGGTCATGAGTATGACCATTTCTTGAGTGAGAGAGAATTTACATAAGAATCATTAGAATTTAAACATAAATGCAAATTAACTTCAATAGCATTTATTAAATTATGTAACTCTTCACTACTATTCAAACTTCAATAGCATTTAAAAAAAAAACCATACCAATTAAACTTCTCAAGCTTGAGAGGGGTTGAGAAGAGAGAAACATTGAGAAATTATAGAAAGATGAATATTCACTAATTACCTTACAACTTGCTTGATTCTTTGTTCACGGTAGAGGCCCCCAACCAATCAATTGGTTAAGTATGTTGATGGAGTCACTAATGGGGATTGAAGAAAGAGGGAAGCTCCAAAAACTAGTGAATTATTAAATGAATTCACAGTTCTTGGCTTAGGTGGAGTAGAGTAACGATGCATAAACACTATATATTTTTCAACAAGGGTGAGGCTTCTATTTATAGGAAAAATTGAGCTCCTAACCAAACAAACTGAGTCTAGAATTTTCTAAATCAGTTTGGTCAATATTTGACCATTTTTAGGTCAGTTAAGCTAACTTTTTGGAACTAGACTTGAATGAGGAGAGAGGAGAGATGAAATATCTCAATTTTTATGAGTTTAAAACTCATTCAAGCATGTGAAATATGCACCTCCTTTAAAGAACTCCCCTTCCTTACATATGTCATATTTTTAATATTGCTCATAGTTTTTTACTAATAAACCTTGTACATTTTCAACTCTTCATCTTATGTGAAATATGCACCTCCTTTAAAGAACTCCCCTTCCTTACATATGTCATACTTTTAATATTGCTCATAATTTTTTATTAATAAACCTTGTACATTTTCAACTCTTCATCTTATGTGAAATATGCACCTCCTTTAAAGAACTCCTCTTCCTTACATATGTCATACTTTTAATATTGCTCATAATTTTTTACTAATAAACCTTGTACATTTTCAACTCTTCATCTTATGTGAAATATGCACCTCCTTTAAAGAACTCCTCTTCCTTACATATGTCATACTTTTAATATTGCTCATAGTTTTTTTTTACTAATAAACCTTGTACATTTTCAACTCTTCATCTTATGTGAAATATGCACCTCCTTTAAAGAACTCCTCTTCCTTACATATGTCATACTTTTAATATTGCTCATAATTTTTTACTAATAAACCTTGTACATTTTCAACTCTTCATCTTATGTGAAATATGCACCTCCTTTAAAGAACTCCTCTTCCTTACATATGTCATACTTTTAATATTGCTCATAGTTTTTTTACTAATAAACCTTGTACATTTTCAACTCTTCACCTCATGTGAGCATTTACTCAATTTTGGGTATTTTCTTTTTACAAGGTGGATTTATCTCCTCCCTACACATGGATTGATGCTATTGGTCCATAGGAACCTTAATTGGACCATAGTCTAAAGATTTCTGAAAATCTAGACCCTTAGGCTAAGGTTCTTTATAGCTATTTTCAATTAATTCCAATTGCACATTGGAAAATTCTTTTTGAATTTCTGTTTCAAGGGAACTCATCTGAATTAGAAGAGATATTTTTCTATCCAAAAATATTCAAAATCTGAATATTCTCTCTCTAGAATATTTTTCTCTCTCTAGGCTAAAACAGATAGAAACAAGGTCTTTATATTTCTGAAGAGGGATTGATTACAGGGAAAGCTACTAGACATCAAAAAGGGGGTGGGGGAGGAATCTTACATTCTACCCCACTTAAAAAAATGCGAGATGTCCTCATCTCGCAAACTGGGATAATTTCGCAAGATGCACGAATATGAGACTTAGAGAAAAATTTTAATCAAGATTAACCACCAAGATAAGTCTTAAAGAGAGCAAGATTCAAAATACGAACAAGATTTAAACTTTATTCATTCTCGGAACTTATACAGTAAAGATAGAGGGACTCTTTACACTTCCATAAGCCCGTCCATCATATGGTCACAAAAGCAGTCCTCACAAGCTGCATAAGTATAAGGTAACTCATCTATGGGAATGATTCTGTGGGTTATTGCTGCGCCTATCTCAGTGGTATGAGGTGTTCTAAGAAAAGGACCTCTGAGAGGCAAGCCAAAAACGGGGTAAAGGCATATCTTCTCATGAGGAAGAAAACACGCCAGTAAGAGAAGGATAGTGAAAAGATCGAGGGATCCCCCTCCACTATAACCACCTACTCATGGATAACCACTCATAACTTGACTTAAATAGCATTCTAGATAGCCTATAATAATGCCCCATATCTCTATACATAAGCCTAAACCCTAAACCTAGCTTGAGGTTACAATAAACATGAGATTGCATGAATAGCATCATGAATAAGAGAGCTTACCTTGACAATGTCAAGCTGAAGGCAAGGAAAACAACACAAGAATGCTCTAATAGACAAATGGTTAAAGCTTAAACAAATGAGGCAACATGTGATATTAGAACATTGTTGAGAACTTCTATAATACTGCTTAGACAGCAGGGTGGATAGTGCCCCTTTTGGATGATAGCTTCTTTGGACTTTCTACATGCTCCCCACTATTAAAGCCAAAGTCAACTTTCACATGCTCCGCACATGAGAAAAAGTGATTAGTTACACATTTAAACTTTTAAGCATGCATAGTCTATGAATAAGGGATTATGCATAGTCCTATGCATAAGCCTATTGCATAAGGGCTTATGTATAAATCCTAAAACCTAAGCCTATGCATAAACCTATTGCATAAGCCTATTGCATAAGTGATTAGTTACACATTTAAACTTTTAAGCATGCATAGTCTATGAATAAGGGATTATGCATAGTCCTATGCATAAGCCTATTGCATAAGGGCTTATGTATAAATCCTAAAACCTAAGCCTATGCATAAACCCTAAGCCTATGCATAAGCCTATTTCATAACGCTTATACATAAGGCTATTACATAAGGGCTTATGTATAAGGGCCTATGCATAAGCCTATTGCATAAACCTAAACCCTAAGTCTATTTCATAAGCCTAAACCCTAATTCTATTGCACAACGACTTGCTCAATCCTATATGCATAAAGGCTATGCATAAGGGCTTATGCGTAAGCCTATTGCATAAACCCTAAAGCATAAGGGCTTATGTAAGAAGCCTAAGGTGAAGGTCTTATCCACATAAGTACTAATGCATAATGGCTAATGCATAAGAGTAATGGAAGAAGCCTATGCATAAGGGCTTATGTATAAGAGTAATGGAAGAAGCCTATGCGTAAGCCTATTGCATAAACCCTAAAGCATAAGGGCTTATGTAAGAAGCCTAAGGTGAAGGTCTTATCCACATAAGTACTAATGCATAATGGCTAATGCATAAGAGTAATGCAAGAAGCCTATGCATAAGGGCTAGTTGTATAAGCCTATTGCATAAACCTAAACCATAAGGGCTTATGCAAGAAGCCTAAGGTGAAGGGCTTATCCATAATGGCTAATGCAAAAAGCCTATGCTTAAGGGGAATGCATAAGGGCTTATCCATAAGCCTATTGCATACGGGCTTATGCATAAGCCTATATGCATAAAGACTATGCATAAGCCTAAACCCTAAGACTATTGCATAAAACCTATACCATAAAGGATTATGCAAGAAGCCTAAGGTGAAGGGCTTATCCATAAGAGCTAATGCATAAGGGTTAATGCAAGAAACCTATTCATAAGCATTTATTCATAAGCCTATGCATAAGGCTTATACAACATGCTTTATCTACCCACCTCCCCATCTCGCGGGGCCTCTTGTATATAAGTAAAAAAGAAAAAAAAACAACAAAAGTAGCAAAGGGTTTACGGTCCATGTTGTATAAGCCTATGCATAAGGCATATACAACATGCTTTATCTACCCACCTCCCCATCTCGCGGGGCCTCTTGTATATAAGTAAAAAAGAAAAAAAAACAACAAAAGTAGCAAAGGGTTTACGGTCCATACTTGGAAGTGAAGAGATTGTGTAAATTTAGGCAAACTTGCAAATACACATAAGACAAGAAAAGCAACAAGTAAATCAAACCATTAATAGAGCTTAGGAAGGCAAAGGAAATAAGCAATCTCTTTGCAAAAGAAGCCTAAGGTAAAGGACTTATCCATAAGGGCTAATGCATAAGGACTAATGCAAGAAGCCTATGCATAAGGTTAATGTATAAGGGCTTATCTCCCCATAAGCCTATGTATAAGGGCTTATCCCCCATAAGCCTATGCATAAGGCTTATGCATAAGCCTATTGCATAAGTGCTTATGCATAAGACTATATGCATAAAGGCTATGCATAAGCCTATTGCATAATCCTAAACCCTAAGTCTATTGCATAAACCCTAAACCATAAGGTCTTATGCAAGAAGCCTATGCATAGAGATTGCAACAATCCTATGCAAGCTCTATACATGCTCTATGCATAAGCTTCATGCAAGCTTACAAGAAGCCTATGCAAGCTCTATACATACTCTATGCATAAGCTTCATGCAATATTGCAAGACTATGCAAGCTCTATGCATAAGCTCTACGCATGAGCTTCTTGCATAAACTCTATATAATACAAGGAAAGAAGCCTATACAACATGCTTTATCTACCCACCTCCCCATCTTGGGGCCTCTTGTATACAAGTAAAAAAAGAAAAAAACAACAAAAGCAGCAAGGGTTTACCGTCCATACCTGGAAGTGAAGAGATTGTGTAAAGATAGGCAAACCTACAAAAATACACACAACACAAGCAAAGTAACAAGTAAATCAAACCATGAATAGAGCTTGGGAAGGAAAAGGAAACAAGCATGCTCTTTTCAAAAACTTAAAGGGAAGGGAGAGAAGTGTAAGATTCCTCCCCAGCCTCTCGAGATGTCCAACATCTTCCCCTGTAATCAAATCTCTCTTCAGAAATATAAAAGATCTTGTTTCTAACTGTTTTGGCCTAGAGAGAGAAAATATTCTAGAGAGAGGTTATTTAGATTTTGATTATTTTTGGATGGAAAAATATCTCTTCTTATTAAATTAAGTTCCCCCGAAACAGAAGTTCAAAAAGATTTTCAGAAGGTGCATTAGAAATCAAGTATAATCTGTTCAGCGCCTAGGGGTCCAGATTTTCTGAAAAATTTAAATTAAGGTTTTGAGGGGCTAATCAGATTCATCCAAATGTGTGGAGGTAATAAATAGAAGAAACAAAGAAAATCCCCCCAAAAATGAGTAAATACTCACATAAGATGAAGAGTTGACTAAGGACAAGGTTATTAGTTAAAAAAGAAAAGATATTTACCCTCATGAAGGAGGCGCCTACTTCACATGTGTGGTGGAGTTTAAAATTATAAAAAATTGAGATATTTCATCTCTCCTCTCTCCTAATTCAAGTCTAGTTCCAAAAAGTAAGCTAAACTGACCTAAAAATGGTCAAAAATTGACCAAACTGATCTGGAAAATTTTAGAATCGATGTAGACTTTATTTAACAAATACTTCAGGGCTTGATGGTCCATGATCACCAACAAAGTGATGCCCTAATAAATAATTTTTGAAATTTTGAAATGAGTATGCTATGGACAAACCCTCCCACTCTATTATTGATGAGTAGTTTCTCTCGGGCCTAATAAATAATTTTTGAAATTTTGAAATGAGTATGTTATGGACAAACCCTCCCACTCTATTATTGATGAGTAGTTTCTCTCGGGCCTGATTGAGCTGCCTGCTTGCATAGCCTGCTTGCATAGTGAATAGGCCTATCCATCTTCAATTCTACATCTGGCTATGCTAGCACTGCTCCTACTGCTATTTTAATGGCATTTGTGTGCACATGGAAGATCAATTCCCAATTAGGGGTGATGAGTACCAGAGCGTGCACCAATATGAGCTCAAAAAGTGAAGGCTCTCTCTTGATTGGCACCCCAATGGAAGGGACCATCTAAGTGGAGCAAGCAGTTGAGTGGAAAACAAATATCTGCATACATGTGGATGAACCAAAGTTGGTAGCGTGTATGCTTGAGCAATTCCAGCATGCCTTTAGGATTGGACAGAGGGTCTAATTTGAGAATAACAATGATCTTGTTAGGATCTGGAGAAAGAACATCGACTGAGATGATGTGACCCAGCAAGGCACCATGACCCACAAGGAAGTGGCACTTGAATTAAGGGCGAAGACCATGCACTTCACAAACACCAAAGTGAGTTGAGGAAGGTGTTCCTCTAGAACCACCACCCTAAGGATGCTTTTTTCCACTGAAGTTAGAGAAGTCATCTAAAAATATACGTAAGAAATCATTCAAATACTCTTGGAAAATTTTGGTGGTGGTCCTCTGGAAGGAGGCTCTGGAAGGAGACTGGGGCATTGCAAAGACCAAAGGGCATCATCCTATAAGCATATGTTTCCCACTATGTGACAAATGTTGTCTTGAGCTGATACTTCTCATTGATCACTACTTGGTTGTAGCCGCTGAACCCATCCATGAAGGTATAAAGCACATGGCCGGCTACATCTTCCAAAACCCGCTCTATGAAGGGCAAGGGAAACCCATCTTTGATTGTGCACTCTGAAGTCTACACATATCCTGATCTTGTTGGTCTTCTGTTTGGGAATCACCACTATAGGTGAAAACCACTCCGAGTGCTCAATGGGAACAATGCTATCGGCCTCTTCCATCTTGTCCAGCTCTTTCTTCACTACTTTTGAATATTTTGGGTTCATGCGGTAAATGCCCTTCCTGACTGGTCCACTGCCTTCTTTTAGTGGAATTTTGTGAGTGCAAATGGTTGGGTCTATCCCTAGGAGAACCTTGTAAGTCCATGCTAAAACATCTTGGTGCTCTTTGAAAAAATTGGTGGTTCTTTGAAGAGTGAAAGGGTCCTCCCAGACCTAATCTATCACCAAGATGGGGCATGACTCCTCCTCTGTGCCCAAATTTGGATCTCTCACCTCCTTATGGTAAGTAGTGGGTGGAAAAAGAGAGGTGCCAAGTGCGGCTTGATGGAGAGATAAGGGGTCATGGGTTGGGGTGATGTCCAGAGGGAAGTCCCCAACATGTTCCTCCGTCTAGCCGATGGGTATCTCTATTACTGGAAAGGCTTCCTCCCTAGTCTTGAGGTCCTCTTCCTGCCGCTCATTGTGTGAGTGTGTCTAGGAGGGGTTATAGGTGCCTAAGATGCTCTCTTATTGAGAGACCTTCTTTCTAGGTTGTCGAGAAAACTTTGGTTCCCCTAGACCTATGACCTCTATTGCTTCATGTTGGGATAGTAGTGCAGAGGAAGAGGCAAGAGTGAGTAAGAATTCTGTGCAATCCTGAACTACAGTGTCTTATGAGAGCTCTTCTTCTTGGGACACCTCTTGAATAGGGTCTTGGCCCAACTCCACTATGTCCACCATATTGCATTGGAATTCTGTAGAGGTTCTGCCGCCTCTCCTTCTGAACCAAATGGATCCCAAGCCTCATCCACTGGTAATCCTTTCCATTTCTCTTGCTCTTCCTTGTCATTGGGTCCATCCTCCCGAATGGGAATCATGTCATGTAGGGCAGTTCCCCTTGCACTCTCATTGGGGCCTTTTTCCAAGGGCAAGGTCATCGTCCCCCCGGGTTAGGGATATGCAAGTTGTCTCGGCCCCAATCATGGATCACATGAGCTACCCTCAACCAAGGCCTTCCAATGAGCAAGCTGTAGGCCCCTCTAGCTGGTGGGAGGTCTAACACCACAAAATTCATTTCAAATCCTAATCCCTCAAAAGTGATCGAAACTTGCTTGACTAGTCCCACGGGCATCACTTCTATTTTTGTTGGTCCACCACTCAGATGGCAAAGGGAGCTGGCTTGGTAATTCGGAGACCCAAGACTTGCCTAGTATCTTCAAGCATGATGTTAACACCAGAACCACCATCCACAATGGCCCCTGTAATTCGAGTTCCTCCCACGGAGACTGTCACCCTCGGGCTTCAGTGATCGGCCACTCTTGAGGTAGTGAGGCATACCCTTGCTTGCTGTCTGGGCCGTCACCCACTACTACTAGATGTTGCTTCACCCCCCTAGTTACCTACCTTCAACTCCATCCAATGCTATACCAAGCCTAGAAGTTTTTCTCCTTTTTCGTGGCTCGAACCACATAATTGAGGAAATTTGATTTCCACCTTTGCCCCCTCCTGACACTTCCTCCCAATGTATATTACTAACCTTGGGTTGGGTAGACTCCTCATCCTTTGAAGGCATGGTGGTTGGGGGAACGACCAAGGTAGGTGTTGCTTCCATCTCCATGGGTGGTGTTTGAGTGAATTCCTCCACAGCCTCCTTATAAGCTTGTTCCACAATGGATGGGTAAACTGCACCATCAAGAGGAGGAGTGGGTGTCTTTGGGGCTCCTTGGGGCTCCTTGGGGCTCCTTGGGGCTGGGTGATGGCCGCCACTATTCTTCGAGTGTCAGCAATGGAAGGTGGCACCACTGCTACTATTGGAGTGTCAGTCTTGGGAGATAGCACCACTGCTTCCACCATGTGAACTAGTGGGGTTCTAGGACAATCCCAGGTGTAGTGGTTTACTTGGCGGGTATACTTCCTTGAGAGAATCCACACTCACTTTTCCCCAACCCTAGCGTTGTGTTGGTAGTCCTCAAGTTCCCTAGCAAGGACCGATGGAGTCATGTATAGCTTAGACAAACTTTGGCGATCTAGGAAATAGCTTGTTGGATGAAGTTCCTAGGAGCTCTCAGTTCAATCACTTTTCCCATAGCTTGCTTTGCTAGATGACTCAGTTGCCTAGGAGCCTAGTTGAATCATTTTTATTAATCCTATATCTCTCCAAAAGGTTTGCCTAGAAGGATCATTGTATGAGGTATGCCTGGGATACTGCTTTCTGGATGTTTTTCATGGAGGCTAGCTTGCCAGAGAACCACCTATTTTTTGTTTCTTTTTTGTGGCATTCACCGAGATGGTGAATTCAATAGTAGTGGGTGACCTATGGATCGGAAGCCAGGTGCTCCACACTCCACCAAGAGCCTCCCACCATCACCCCGACTGTCCGTACCCTCCGATGGCTCCAACCCTTTCCTATCTCTGACATGCATGACCAACTCCAATGGCACTCATGGAGGAAATACCCCTCTCCCTTTCTTGAGGGAATGTGAGATCCTCTTCGAGATCCTCTTGAGAAACATCTCCCTTTTCCCGATGGAAGATCTTCCCTCTACAATACATGATAAGATCCTCTTCGAGGGAATGTGAGATCCTTTTCGAGATCCTCTTGAGCAACATCTCTCTTTTCCCGATGGAAGATCTTCCCCTACAATACATGATGAGCGTTAGGACTTCAAGGGGGAGGACACCAAAGGAGGATATAAGGTAAGCACTCTCTTGGCGGCGGCACTCTCTTGGCGGTGGCGCGACGGTGGCAGGGAGGAAGGGATACACTGTAACACATTCTGGCAGGAGACTCTCTCTTGTGTCACATTCACCCTAGCACATTCAGCGGAGAGAACATTCTCTAGTGTATGACATTCTCTGTGTTGGAGCACAGTCTCTCTTGTATCATTCTTTCAGCATTTGGATATACAGTGTTACGTTCTTGTGGTGTTTTGTCTATCTCTCTATGTGAGCGAGGTGAGTGAGTGATCAGTGGTGGGTGTGATGTGTGTGAGAGGCCTGTAGGGATACTGCGGTGCTAGGTGGTGGTCGAAGAGCACGGTAGATAGTGTAGAGCATAGGTCTTGCATGTCTAGCCAATGAGGTCGATTCATCCTTGGTGAGTATACTTCCCTGAGAGGATCCACACTCCCTTTTTCCCAACCCTAGTGTTTGTATATCGGTAGTCCTCCGACGAAGTCATCTACACTCTACATTTTCCACCCATCAATTAGTTTTTTCCTCAATTGTCATTTCTGAGTTTTTGCCCCTTGAATACTCTTTTGCAAGAACCAGTGCCAAACCCTAAGGACAACATTGATAATTAGGATATATGTATAGGAGTCGGGCCTTAGTGGCATACTTTATTTTGTCAGCTCCATTATGAGCTATGTAACTTTTGTTACATAGTAAAAATTGTCATTTCATGACCTTGTAGTAGAGAACAGGGATGTAATTTGCAACACTGGTATATAGGTACACCCACCTAGAGGACTGCACTTGGGTGTAACATTATTATAAAAAAAACTTGCATCTGTCGATATATGCATCGATATCATTGTCGAAATAGGCATTGAGAAAAGTGTCATTAATATCAAAAGGCAAGTTGCAATAGGAGTTGTCTGTCAGCGTGCCAAAACCAGTGTCCTAATAAGTGTCAAAATAGTGGTCGAAAAATATTATTACTTTCGACAATTATATCGACGTGCATATCAATGGTTATATATCTATGCTTTTCCCGATGTACATATCGATGCATAATACTCTTTTTTATATGTTCAAAATTGTCAAAAAAAACATCAAAAATCAACCCGCCTGTAATAGTGTTATCTGTAAGATCATGGACAACAATGTAAGGGATCATAACATATCACAATTTAATGTGTATAGATGTGAGAAAGCAATAAAGGAATGATATGCATATAGTTTCTTCATCACTGATCAAATTAGTAGTAGTAGATAGTGGGCCACCAAATCTCGACGACCTACAAACTAGAAATGTCTTTGAATATTTCTTTGGATCATCAATAATAATTTCACCCTTTTGAAAATGGGATGCATCCTTTTTAGTGGTCTTCTTAGTCATTTGTTGTTGCCTTTTGACACTCTACAGCAACAGCAACAATTTCTTAGGAGAAGTTTGTCCTCGTCGATTGCACTACTATCACCATCTTCCTTACCAATATTTTTTTCACCACAATGCCTTTACAGATATACCTTCGAGGTCCTGAACCTTCTTGGTTGCATGCCTTTGAGGTCCTGCATCTACTTGGCTACATGCAACATCTCCACACTTTCTATGTCCATGTCTTGTATTGCATTATCCTCTTTTGCAATCTCCTCTATAAAAGGACATCATGTTCAAGAAACAAGGAAACAGTCTAATATCAGACATGTTCCTAAGCCACAGACACGTAACAGTTCCAGGCATAGTGTCAAAGTGATTAAACCTATATAATAGCATCACTTACCTTTTCTCAGACCAAACTCAGAGACATCCTTCCCCTTCTTCTCCTTTATAGGCTTGTACACACTGCATGGTGTTACTCTTATTTGCTTGCTCTCCTCAGAGCTTTATGTCAATAGGCCATGGCTTCATTCTAAATCCCTTCACCTTTACACTATATTGTTTTTTATTTGTAATATCATGAACAATAACATAAGGGATCATCACATATCACATTTTAATGTCTATAGAAGTGAAAAAGTAATAGAGGAATGATATGCATACCAGTTTATCACAACTAACCAAATTAGTAGACACTACAACGATGTCATTAAACATTTCTATGCATCATCAGGAATAATTCCACACTTCTAAAAATGGGACGTATCCTTTTTAGTGAATTTCTTGGCCTTTTGTTGTTGCCTTTCTATCATTTGTAGTAATTTGTCCTCATCAATGTCTTTCTTATCAAAAAAAAATTCACATGATGCCTGTATAGAATCTTAGACCCTAGTCTTCAATGCATAGAATAGCTTAGAGTCTATATGCTAACAATGGAACACTGTGAAGAGATACACACTCTCATGCTTCACCTTGACTATTGAAGTACATGGTGCACCTATAGATTAATTAAAATGAGTCTTGAAAAAAAACCTTACAGAAACAAAGCAAGGGACTTGAACTTGGAAATCAATAGAGGTCTTAAAAAAAAAACTTCACACTATTATAGAGTAAGCAGGTAGATTGTGAAGTGCTACATAATACTAATTATTTAAGAAGCACTAACTCAACTGTGGAGAAGAAGAGTTTACAGTAAACATAGTTCTATAAAATTACACAAAATAAATAGAACTACTTCTAAAACTATACAACATGAGTTTTGGTAGTACAAAGGGAACAACTATACTAAATACTACAATATGAGCCCAACATATTTTCCAAAAGATCTAAATAGTACTACTAACCACTAAGCAATAGCACAAAGTAGTATATATAACTTTCACCAATCAAGTATGGAGTAGTATATATAACTTTCACAAATCAAGTATGCCCAACAATTTCAAGTGCATATTTAGATGTAGTATTTTATAGTGGATAATAGTTTTGAGAGCATAATACTAAATAGTACTCCAATGTTGTTTCATTGGAAATATAATACTAATACCCTAATAAAATAGTACAAATATGTCTGATGCATAGTACTAAAATACTTAATCCCCAACAGTAATAGATAAGGTTACATATGTCTGATGCATAGTACTAAAATACTTGATCCCCAATAGTAATAGATAAGGTTACATAACACAACTTTTTGTTGCATAGTACTATAATAGTACTAAATAAATAGCATGCCACAAATTCACAACACTTAATACAAACTTTAGATCTTGTATATAATGCATAGTACATAAATAGTATTGTGCATACTTATATTAGTATAATAGCTCTAGGTTCATTAGTGTAGTATAGAGTTATAAGAATAGTAATGAAAAAGAACATTAGCACTCGATACTACTATACTATAAGAACTTCCAACAATGCACAGCACTTCCAAAAGAGCTTATGCCATTATAATCCAATTGTGGATATGAAGCGATACTAAGTGCAACTAGAAGTGCTGAATAGTACAAATTCGAGTACACAATGCATTATAGAAGAACACAACAAATACTAGAAAGTATGCACAACACTTCTAAGAAAGTACTTATTACTATAAAGTTATGAATAGTATTGAATAAGACTAGTAGCACTTGATACTACTATACTATAAAAACTTCCAACAATGTACAACGCTTCCAAATGAGCTTATGCCTATTGTAAACAAGTACTAAGTGAAACTAAAAGTGTTTAATAGTAGAACTTTGAGTACACAATGCATAATATTACAACACAACAAATACTAGAAAGTATGCACAACACTTCTAGTACATACTAAGGTGTTTAACAAGCACATTATATAAACAAGTACTATAGAGCTTCACAAATGTAGCACAAATTGTAGAAATGTACTATAAAAAAAATACAAAATTATACTTTAGATTCCCTAAACTACCAAGTATGCACAATACTTCCAAAATGCTCTATTACTGCAAAGTACTCAAAATGGAGAAAACATAGGTTCATGATACTTAGAGATATCATATCTAGTGTTCTAAAAAGGCACTGGGCAAAACAAATTAGTACTAGTATTGCTATATAGTACATATTAACATCATATTAGATAATTTGGAAAAAATCCAACCGGGATCAAGGTGAACCTATATTACAAGATTTTGTCAGAAACTCCTCATGTGACATATCGTTGGAAAGATATTTAAGAGTAGAATCTAAATCTATAATCTTCGAGAAATTTGGAGTTATGGCCAAAACTATATTACAAAGTTGATTCCCAAAGTGAGATTTTTTCCAAATTATCAAATATTATCTTTATTACATATACACTTTTGCTCAACATTGTACTACATACTTTATTGAGGTAGGTCTACTACCTTATAAATGAGAAAAAATAGCATTGTATATTATAATGCAATATACCATAAACCCTTGGAAAAAGAGGAAAACACAAAAGAACTACTGAGCACCACAGGATAATGAGGAAACTAAACAGGGTTGCATAGAAATGTGAGGGGAAATGGTTACCTAATGAGTTATTGAACCCCATGGCAGCCACCCTTGCATTAGCATGTAGTTCCCCAACTACACATTTAGAAGTAAGACATTTTTGATTGATAGAGAAATGTGTGGTGCATCAAGACACTTTTGACTAATAGAGAAATGTGTGGTTGCACATAAGATGTGGTAAGTGTGCAAACAAGGTGTGACAACCAAATCCAACATCTCCTTTTGAAATCCCAAGGCCACAATATATGCACCTGCACATATGCAAAATAGTGAATGGTGATCACAATATTCATTTAAAAATTAACACCAACAAATAAAAACACTTGCATTTATGTATTAAATTGGAAAATATCATACATGTTAATGTGTAGAGAAATGTCTTCAACGGTGAAACAAGGATGATCAATTGGAGTTGGTATGAGAAGTTGTAAGCCATGCTCTATGAATATGCGTTTGATCATTGTATCTATCTATAATGCATATATGATAGGCATTCCTAGTGCTTCCTTGGTGATCTCACGTTCAATTGTGGTAAATTTCAGTGTTTAGATTGCAGGCATGTGCACAACTATTCTCATACATTCTTGAACACAACAAAAAAGTTTATTGCCGTGCTACACAAGGAAATTGCTACTACACAAAAAACAAATGCATGTGAGTGTGTGCGCACG
The DNA here is from genome assembly GCF_041138505.1 of Cibotium barometz. NCBI lineage: Eukaryota > Viridiplantae > Streptophyta > Polypodiopsida > Cyatheales > Cibotiaceae > Cibotium > Cibotium barometz. The sequence goes on from NC_141087.1 coordinate 41,262,218, forward strand.
TGTTTTTTATGAGAGTGACAGTGCGTGATTGTTATGAGAATGACAAGAAACACTAAAGGTAAGACTAGGAAAGTTAATTTATATGTAGAAGGTTTACATATAAATAGGGTTCAGGGGATTTCAAATTGGAAATACCTAAGGAATTTTTATTAGGAACTAAGTGAAAGTAAAAGAAAAGGTGAATGGTGTTCAGTGGAAGCCCAACAGACGAAAAAGAGGGCGCCCTTCTTTAGGGTAGTTGAAGTGGCATTGGCTAGTGAAAAAGAGGGTGCCCTTCTTTAGGGTAGTTGAAGTGCCATTGGCTAGTGAAAAAGTAGTTAGCCAATGAAGGGTCAAGGGGCTAAAGTTGGAAGGTCATGCACCATTAGGGCCTATATAACCATGAGCTTAGGGTCCATTTGGGAGATGGTTGGGTGGAGAATCAAAGCACTAGTCTTACAACTCCACAAGCTTATAATGCAAGGAGCATTACATTGGTATCAGAGCCAAGTTCTTTTTCTTCCATGTTTCCATATTGAGCCACTCATTTCTAACACTAATTATACTTATACCCATTAATCTCTACATCTTAATCTCTTTTCTATTCATTTCCATAATCTAATCCATATATTTCTCAAATCTTCTCCATACAAAATACCTCTTGCTTAATAAATTGGGCATAGTTTGTAGTTCTACATGGAGCAAGTGGAGTACAAGATAAATTTAAGAAAATAAATGTAGACATTAACATTGAGAAGACCTTAAAATAATAAATAAAGATATTCCAACCATCAACATACAACCATACTGATTATCCATCATAAAAATGAAAAGTAAATAGACCTTCATAGAGAGTTGATATAACCATGATATAAAGGACATCTTATTATCGCAAAATGAAGGACATTTTGAAAACAACAGTACAATGCCATCAATAGTATAAGATCCTTTTCAAATTTTTCTCCTATTGCTAAACATTCTCGTTAGGTCCTCCTTTTTTAGAGTGGGTTGATGTATAAACATATTATGGTTCACATCTAACTCAAAAATACGTAAATAAACAAAAGAAAGGTGCTTGCATGCACAATATGGTCTACCAGCCCCTACCCTGATTTCATAATCAAGACATGTGTATGATGGATTCTTTCCCACCATAGTCACCCTATATTTTTCATTGCATAGTAGTGATTTCTCAATCTCAATTACAAATAATTCCATCTGCCCAGCCTTAATGACCAAATGCTCAAAGACCGTACCTATGTTTGAAATTGCCAAATCTATTCTCTTGGCTGCCATATCCGATATGCCACTTCTGTACTTTGTTGATTGATGGGCTGCATCATTTACTTCTTGGTGTAGTTCCTTTTGCAACACAAATCCACGAGCCTCCAATGCTCGGATCTCATCCACAGTAAGGTTTGTACCTCATGCAACTAGCCATACAACCGTGGGTCTAGTAGGTGATTGACAGATAGTATTACATACTCTCCAAATATGATTGATGCTATTGTTACAAAACCATATGAGCTGATGCCTCTGAGCCCCTGACCACTCTCTCATACCATAGAAAGATGGAGCTGGCACACCTTGCCCATAGTTCGTAATTCTCTTCTTACACATGCCATCTTGGCTACCTAACCATCCTTGGCAAGTGACCTTGCTGTGCATATCAGTGTTCGAGGTATAGGCCACATTGAGTCGTGTATGTCATTCTCCACAATTTCCTACACCTCTGCTTCAGTTTCCAATATCTCTGACCACCTTTATAGCTAAAGGAATAGTGGGTGGAAAGTTTAACCTCCTACCTTGTTTCTTACATGGCTGGTTTTTTGTGACATACTCTAGTTGATATGATGAGTTGTCTTCATCAAGGTTTATAATTGTGGATTTTTAATGCCAGCTAGCTATAATGTTATCACCAATATATTTGGTTGCACATGTATTGGTGTGCCACTCACTGCTTCCCCACTAATTTGCTAGTGGTTGATGGACTTGGAGCTTTTGATGGTCTAGCCTTCTCCATTAAATTTGTTATTATAGGGCATCCTCTATGATATTTACCATCATATATATGTATGAGTATAGCATCCGAGATACATATAGACAAGTAATGCAAAACTTTGTATGCTCTCTCTGACCATTGCTTATGAGCTACAACCTGTTGTTTTGTAGGTTGTCAGGGTAGTTTCGACTCTGGCTCCACACCTGTAACAAGGTTCCAAAATCCTTTTCCCTTCAGAAAGCTTTTAATCATTTACTTCCATGCCTAGAATTTCTTTCTTCTCACCCACAATCTGGTACTAGGTTGTCTGACATACTTGCTCAATGCAAATGTGCCTTCCGCACACGTCCAATTCTGTAAACGAGCCTTCCTTAGCTCAACCACACTCTAATAAGTGTTTCAGATACTCCAAAGTACTCAACAAACTTCACTGTTGATGTAGAAAATCAAACTGATTGCATTCAAATTGAACTGGCATACACAGTCCAAAGTACCATGTTTTGGTGCGCCTTCCAAGGCTTCAAATTGCAATGTAGTGGTTCAAATCAAGTGTAGATAACTTGTATTGAAACCTAAGCAAGCTGAATGTTGCATATCAACACCAACCAAGGTGCGTACATACCAAAATTATCAAATCCCCTTCTCTGTTTTGAGAAAAACCAATAAAACTAGTAAAAACTAGTAGTAAAAGTGCTCTAGTTCATTCAATTCTTGTCCAAATTGAGAGACCAGGCATTCATTAGCTTAGCAATGATGTCTACTAACTCCATATAAAAGGAATTAGACCAATTGTAAAACTCGAGAGAGTAATTAGCCGATTAATGACCCTATGTTTCACTAATCACTATAGACAGCCTGTTTAATCAGCTCATCATCAGCTCCATAATGCATAATTGCTTCAACCAATCACATAGCAACCATCTCAAGTATGTGTATCACAAAATTTTCTAAGCAAATTTGGAATTTAATCAATCACCAAAGTAGCATTTGACCTCCACTTTTCAAAATATGAAAAATCTGCTCTATTTCTTCCCTACTATCTGCGCCGCTTGCTGTAGGGGTGATTTGAGAGGTTTTTTGTGATAATTGAGGGCATATATAGTTACCCAACACTCCAAGGCATGCGCACAATCCATCAATGAGATGATTTCTACAAAAAAGCAGCTTTAATTTCATCCACAATGGACATCTCTTCTCTATTTTTGTGAGGACTTCAAACCAGTGAATTTCCACTCACTAATATGCATCAACTTTGCTCCAAATTCAATGTAGTGCTTGCACATGAGTTGCCAATACATTGCCATTTTCCAGATACATGATTCTTTGTCAGATTTTCAACTATTTTCCTCATACATTCACCACACTCAAGCTTCAATGGAGAGCTTGTAAAACAGAAATTTTCTTTGCTTTGGGCAACTCAAATCTTATGTTGTTTGTGTTTTTACACCTGCAACCTGCTCAAGGGTGTTTAGTAGTCCTTACCCAGTAGGCCAAGCTCTCAAATTTGATGAAAATCGATGTGCTCCAAGCTTCACAGCTCCAATGGCAAGCTTCACAGCTTCTTCTCCCTCTTCTCTCACTCACTCATAAACCCTAATAGAGAGCACCAGGCTCTGATACCAAGACAAAAAATAGGTAGAGGGAGAGGAGACACATACACACAGGAGCAAACCCTAATGTATTATCAAACCCTAACCATAGAGGGAAGCCATCTCCCTTCTCACACAATGCATAAAGCCATAATCTATAATCTACAACACACTACATGTGTTGTGTCCACACACTGCTAACCCTAGCTAATGTCCATACACTAGGACCAGCTCGACACGGTCATTTATGTCTCACACATATTACTACCTAACATGCCAGCACATAGTGCAACTGGCACAAACTGACATAGAGCTTGAATCTCAACAAATCCAAGTTGTTCACCTCCCAGAATGAATTGGCTATTCATCTTCCATCTACTCCCATACTGGGGTGATCTTCTAGTCATTCATCTTCTTGAGCCTATGCACATTTTCAAGAACATAGTCGATATGCTTTGGAAAACCATCACAGGTGCTAAAGATATCAAGGCACAAAGGGATGATCTACAAGAGGTGGATCGCATGCAGCACTTATGGGCATGAAGTAGACCTAATGGGAAGGTGATTCTCCCTAGAGTACCTTGGGTCTTAACTAAAGAAGAGCACTAGCATGTAAACAAGTGTATCAATGAGTTTCATACTCCCATTGGTTGTATGCATTGCTTGAAGGGAGCATTCACAAAGGATGAAGAGCTTAGTGGCTTGAAGTCTCATGAACTGGCACAAAATCTTACAGTTTGCGCTACCAATAGCCATTAAGAATTGCCACAGTGAAGACATAATAAGAGCAAAAATATACAAGATTAGTGTAGTGGTATGGTGGATATCAAAGATATTAGAAGAAATACATTGGAAGCGGCTCTTCTAAACTCATTGAAGCAGTTACAATGGCGGAGAAATTCTTTCCAACAGGTTTCCTGACCGTTTAATTGCACCTGCTTGCTCATGTGGTTGACGAGGTTGCTATGGCAAGTGTTGTTCATAGTTGATAGATGTTTTCCCCTGAGAGATTGATGAAGACACTAAAAGGTTTTTTTTTTGTCAAAAAGCTTGCCCTAAGGGTAGTATGGTAATGAGATGCTGGTTCAAGAATCTCTTGTATATAACAGAATTTCTATGTACATTAAACCCAGATATGCCACGATTGTGGGCATAAGAAGATGATGATCAGCTAATTGGGGAAGAGCCTCAAGGACAAGGGCTTCATAGAATAATGGACATAGCATTGTGGGCATAAGAAGATGATGATCGGCTAATTGGGGAAGAGCCTCAAGGACAAGGGCTTCATAGAATAATGGATATAGCATTGTGAGAGAAGATTAATAAATTTTGCATCCTCAACTCAAGTGCTATCGAGAAATGGATCGAGAGGCATAACCTCGCAAAGAGCAAAAGAGACCAAGATCGTTTGAATTCTAGAAAGAGTCGAACAACTAGAGCATTGCCATACCCAAATTCACTCACTCAACTTCCAAAATTTCCTTCTAGAGTAGATGGCTTCAGCAAACCATACAGTAAGCAAAACAGAGTGCTGAGGCTATAAGTGACGAGGAGGAGGAGCTTGCATATTGTTGTGATTGCCATGTAAGTGAGTTTTTATATGTACACAAGAAACTGTAAGACATAGTCGTGTATAAGTTTTGGTTCTTGATATAATTTTTTGACGTTCTTTTGCTTGCAGTATTACAAATTTGGTGCACTTTAGTCACGCAGTCGTCACTTTTGAGTGGAACGAATAGATAATAAATAATAACATTTGATTGCAGTGTCAAAGCAAATTTCATACAAGAAAGTCATTCAAGTACAAGTGATCTAAGTAGTGAAGTTGGCATGCTTAATTACTATTTAATGATACAATACATTATCAGGTTGGGTTCAGAAAGTTTCTATGTTCATTTTTTATGTGAAATGGTTCAAGGTAGAGACTCAAGTACCACAAGCAACCATGCACAGAGATAAGAGCGGATTTGTTTAAGTAGGCTCTCGATGATGAACTATAACATCTTATTTCAATTTTACTTACTAAGAAATACTTGGTTTTTTTCAATGTTTTCTTTTTTTGCGAACTTAATTTTATTTTGAAGTCTATTTTTAAAAAAAATAGATTTTGACGCCCTTTTGGATGCTTATTCTGATGTTTGACTTCGATAATTACTTCGACATCATATTTCGATGTGTATATCGACGGGTATTTCGATGGCACAAAAACCATCGATACCAAGCATCAAGAATGGGTCATCCTATAGTAGTGTAAAAAACAATCTAGTGCAAAAGCGAAGGGCTTAACAATGAAGCTATGCCTATTGACATGAAGTAGTGAGATGCGAAGCACAAGCAAAGAAGAGTAATGCCGTGCAATCGTTGTATAAGCCTAGAAAGGAGAAGAAGGGGAAGGAGGCCTATAAGTCCAATCTAAGAAAAGATAAGTGATGCTATTATGCAGATTTAATTACTCTGACACTATGCCTAGAATGTTATGTGTTTGTGGTCTAGGGACATGTCTAATATTTGGGATATTTCCTTGTTTCTTGAATGGACACAGTGTCTTTCTCAAAGGAGATTAGAAAAGAGGATAATGCAATTCAAGACATGGACATAGAAATTCTAGAGCTATTGCATATAGCCAAGCAGCTCCAAGACCTTAGAGGTACATGGGCCAGCAATGGGAAACAAGCAAGGGAGATAGAAGCAGGCTATTGAGACGACAGTGATGAAGACGATGTGCACTTTTGGATAGTAGGTTGGTGGAAATCATGGCCATGGGTGGACATGGACAATTGCAATGTGCATTGGGGAGAGTATATCAAAAGAGGGTGACCAAAGCACAATGTGAGCCTAGAAGAAGCTGTTGAAAGTGCTGCATGGAGTTGTGAGGAGGGCATATCATCAATCTCTTTCATAATCCTGACAGCCTCTCTAAGAAAAAGAAAGCCCTTGGAGGCTTGGGCTTACAAATTTTCTCTCTGTCTTGTGCACACACTTTAGAGTAGCCACTTGGTCAATTGTTACTGACAAGAATTTATGGCCCCTACTTGATCTCATCTATAACACCTTGAAGAAGGCAGGGGAATGAGAAGTGTCATTCGAGTTTCTCTTCTCCAAAGAGAAGTGCACCATAAGAGATGAGTACCTCCACCCCTCGCGGCCAGATCATCTGTTTCTCAAACCCTTTGCCGCTATCTCTAGATATGCCATTGAGTTTGATCCCAACAACACTTTGCTGATTGATGACACAAAGGAGAAGGGGGTGCTAAATCCACTACACACATGTATTTCACTGAAACGGAGTACATTGGTGACCCTAATGACAATGAGCTCCTAATAGTCACGTTGCCATACTTACTACAGTTAGCAAAATTTCTAGGAATGGTGATTGAATTTTTGAGCGCATACCATGTGATTACCACCTATTTCAGGTTGCAAGAGAACAAATTGGTATGTCACCAATTCTTTTACTCTACAGCAAACTATGGACACAAGTCCAACGATCCGATTCTTAAGGAAGGTTTTAAGTTGGTATTTACAGATCCAATGCCAAAGACGTGGATGGCTTTGGAAAGAAGGTTGGATGCACTCCCAGATGCTACCAGAGATGCTACCAGAGAACTACTACTACTACTGGACAAGAACCCATGGACAAACAGAACTACTACTACTACCAGGCCAAACATTCACTAGATGTAGCTTCTTTGATACAGTAGATAGACATGAACCAACTCGTGTAAAAAAGATGTAGATAACTAGTTTTATGTACACATTATACTTATATGCTGGTGTCATAAGCGACGATACAAACTTTTTGTAAACACTATTTTGACATAATGAAAAGCAGTGTGGTTTTTGAAGTTCTCTCTCTCTCTCTCTCTCTCTCTCTCTCTCTCTCTCTCTCTCTCTCTCTCTCTCTCTCTAAGTGTAGTTTTTTATTAATGTGCTTCACTAGCTTAACTTGAGATGTGTGTGTTTTTTCGTGTGTGTGCAAGTAACAACACAAAAGAAGTTTATGTGTAGTAGTAATACTATCTACAGCTTAGCTAGCACTAATACAGAATGTAGTCTACCAGTACTTAGGATATATATATATATATATATATATATATATATATATATATATATATATATAGAGAGAGAGAGAGAGAGAGAGAGAGAGAGAGAGAGAGAGAGAACGTGTGTATTGTGCATGCAGGTGATAACACAAAAGAAGACTAAAACTAATAGAAAACGCATAGAGAGAGAGAGAGAGAGAGAGTGTGTGTGCGTGTGTGTGTGTGTGTGCAAGGTACAAACACAAAAGAAGAGTGAGTGTAGCCTAATATTAATGGTAGTACTATTTTAGTCATAATGCAGTGTGTAGCCTACAAGTAGAGCTTTATACTTCACTGCACATGAATGTGTTGAATTATAAGTAGAATGGCAAATAAAATGTTTAGCATATATGCTAAATTACCATTACTCATCGTATTTAGCTTGTAACATAATAATGACTAATGCTAGGAGAAAGATGAGCATGTGAAAGAACCTTGTGAGCCATAACATATTTCACTATGTACATAATAATGGCTATCGCTAGGAGCATGTGAAAGAACCTTGTGAGCCATAACATCTTTCACTATGTACATAACTACTCAACAATGATTTGAGAAGATAACAAAACTCACAAGGAGACCAGATCACATAGGATAAGATAATCGCTACTAGACCATAACATTTATTCAAATTTTAGAAATAATTATACACCAGTCTAGCATATAAGTGCTTTCAGAAAGAAAGAAAGTAAGAAACCTAGAAGTGAATGTTGTTTAAGATCCTAGTGTGCACTTCCGGGGGTACACAGTACACAATTTTGTTGCCCTTCACCTTGTTCTTGACTTGCAGCATTGAGAACTTAATGGCCACCAATCAACATACACAATGGCCATTGGTGTTGTCTCCAAGAAAATGTAACTTACTATACGTTATGAGACTGGTAGGACACACTAAAAGATAAGACTAGGAAAGATTATTTATATGTAAAAGGTTTGCATATAAATAAGGTCTAGAGGATTTCAAATAGGAAATGCCTAAGCAATGGTTAATAGGAATTAAAGTTAAAGTAAAAGAAAAAGTAAATTGTACAAAATGGAAGCCCAAGGGACACAGAAGAGGGAACCCCCTTCTAGGGGTAGTTGAAGAGGCATTGGCTAATGAAAAGGCAATGTTTAGCGAATGAAAGGTTTACGGGGCTGAAGTTAGAAGGTCTTGCATCACTTAGGCCTATATAACCATAAGTTAAGGGTCTATTTGGGATATGGTTGGGTGGAGAATCAAAGTACTAGTCTTACAAGTCCTCAAGCTTATAATGCAAGGAGCATTACACTATACCTCTTGGTACTTTCTCAAAGGAAAAGGAAAAGTAAATTGTACTGTTGGAATTAGGGTTGCAGGAATGCACACACAACTTCAAGAAGATGAGGAAGCTTGAGCACAACACAGTAGTGTATTATGAGTGCCAAAAACGAAAGATAACAAGCCCTAGAAGATAATGGGCGTATATACAATGCACGGGGGAAAAAACCTCCTAGTGAGGGAAAAAGTGCCCCGGCGGTCCTAAGTGTGTTCACACACATCACTACTATAATATGGTAACAAATCCCCCCTGGAGTGATGCGGTGAACAAGAGCTAGCACTCATGTATAGGGAAGTGTCTAGCTATGTGGATGAATCCACAAAAGGGAGTAAGCCCAAAGCTTTGCGAAAAGCTTCGAACTTCTCACGAGGCAGAGCCTTTGTGAAAAGGTCTGCAAGGTTATCCTGTGTTGGCACATAAGCCAAACTGATCTCTCCTGCAGAGAGTCTCTCCCTGACATAATGGTAGTGCACCTCAATGTGCTTCGTACGAGCATGGAACACTGGGTTCCGCGCAACTGCCAATGCGCTCTGACTGTCAGTGAAGATGGTGGTGGCAGATGGCTGCCCAACACCCAAATCAGCCATAAGGCGTCTGAGCCACACACACTCAACCGTAGCTGTGAAAGCTGCCCTGTACTCAGCTTCACAACTAGAAGTGGCCACAGTAGGCTGCTTCTTGCTCAACCATGATATGCATGAGCTTCCAAGCATGAAGCAAAAACCACTCGTGGACACGCGTGTGTCATAACAACCAGCCCAGTCAGAATCTGAAAAAACATGTAAATCTGGCGGCAATGATCCCCCCTTGGGATAAAACAACCCAAGATGCCGAGTACCACTCAAATAGCGAAAGATACGCTTCACTGCCTGCCAATGCTTAATGCCTGGGCTATGCATAAATCTGCTCACCTGTGAGACTGCAAACTGAATGTCTGGCCTCGTAATGCATACATAAATGAGGCAACCAACAGCTGTCTGATAGAGTGTGACATCAAAGTGATCTCCAGCATCATGAAGACTCAACTTCAAACCTGTCTCCATTGGAGTAGCAATAGGCTTGCAGTCTTCAAGGCCAAATCTCCGCAACAATGTTTCAATATACTTTGTCTGACACAAAGCAATACCTCCATCACACTGCTTAAATTGTATCCCCAAATAATGATGCAAATGCCCCAAATCTGACATCTCAAAAGAGGCATTCAAATCAGCCTTAAAATCAGCAATATGACTCTCATTTGGTCCTGTGAGCAGCATGTCATCGACATAGAGAGCAATGATTAGATGTACACCATCCACACGTTTAACATACAAAGTGCTTTCTGTTGGACTATTCTGAAACCCATGTGCAGTCAAATATGCATGTATTTTTTCATACCAAGCTCGTGGAGCTTGCTTTAAACCATATAAAGCCTTTTTTAACCTGCACACTTTGTTTTCCTGCCCTCTTTGAACAAAACCACGAGGCTGGGATACATACACCTCCTCATGCAAATCTCCATTTAAGAACGCAGTCTTTATGTCCAGCTGATGTACATTCCAACCATTATGAGCTGCTAATGCACAGATGCTACGAACAGTGGTCATACGACATGTGGGAGCAAAAGTCTCATCAAAATCAATGCCCTTCTCTTGAGCATAACCTTTTGCAACAAGCCTAGCCTTATGGCGATCCACTGTGCCATCAGGCTTACGCTTCAATTTGTATACCCACTTAGTGCCAATGGCCTTCTTGCCAGGGGGCAAGTCACATAAAGACCATGTACCATTCTTCATAATAGCATCGTATTCTGCTTGCATAGCAGCCATCCAATTTTCTGAACTTTGTGCCTCATCAAATGAAACAGGCTCACTTTCATCGCACATACTAGAAACAGCCAATGCATAACAATCTGACGCATAAGATGCACCATGAGAGCCAGAACGAGTGCGACTAGACAAAGGGGCATCCAACTTGCTGTCACGCAAAGTCTGCACCAGCCATCTAGGCATATTCCTAGAGCCCTCAATCTCTTGTCTCTCATCCTCAAGTGCATCATGCACATCTGCATCAGATATAGGCTGATCTGTGCCATCATTTAAAACCTGCATAGGCTGAAAAACTACCTCATGAGGTATTGCACTTGACTGTGCACCACTGAAAAGAGGCAACAATGTATCATAGACATCACGTGAGCTGATATCTGTCTCCTTAGTACATGAAACCAAGGGCTGAACTGCATCTTCCACAAATACAACATCACGGCTAACCAAAATGCGCTTTGTCTGTGGATGATACAAACGATAGCCTTTGCTCTCAGCACTATATCCAACAAAAATACATTTGACAGCTTTGTCATCCAATTTTCTGCGATGTTGCACAGGCACTAATGCATATGCCAGGCAACCAAAAACACGTAAATGGCCAACAGATGGCTTGCGGCCATGCCAAGCCTCATATGGAGTGACAACCTGTAATGCTTTGGTGGGACACCTGTTTAGTACATAAGTGGCACACATGACAGCCTCAAGCCAAAAACCATGTGGTAGACTTTGACTCTTAACCATACATCTTGCCATTTCCATGAGAGACCTGTTTTTTCTCTCAGCCACACCATTTTGCTGTGGTGTATATGGCACTGTACATTGGTGTTTTATCCCACGCTCAGCCAGAAATGCATTAAATTCTGAAGACATATACTCCCCCCCTCGATCTGAACGGAGGGTGCCCATCTTACTTTCTGACACATTTTCAGCCATAACCAAAAACTGTTTGAAGCACAAAAACACTTCGGACTTTGCCTTCAAAGGATATACCCATGCATGCCTGGTAAAATCATCAATGAAAGTCACGAAGTAAAGGTAGTTTCCAAATGATGGAGTTTGCATGGGACCACAAACATCACTGTGAACAAGCTGCAATCTGCGTTCAGCTCTCACTGATCCATCTTTGGGAAAGGAAGCACGCTGCATTTTACCCAATATGCAGCCCTCACAAACATGCTTGACAGGTGCCTCAAGCTTAGGCAAAGAAGACACCATTTCAGATTTCTGCAGGCGCAGCAAACTTGCAAAATTCAGATGACCAAAACGTGCATGCCACAGTTTTGCATCTGAAATAGCCTGCGTATCCATAATAGCACATGCTGAATCCTCTACACATTTGCCATCCATATTGAGCTTATACAGCCCTCGACATAGTGAACCAGATGCTACAATGATGTCACCACAAGAGAGATCATGAACAGTACATCTGTCATCCACAAATTTTACAACCAAACCTGTTTTGGCAAATGCGGAGACTGACAGCAGATTCTTTTTGATCCCTGGCACATACAATGCATCAAAAAGTGTAAAGGTGTTGCAATTTGCAACATTCAGCACAATCTGTCCAACTCCTTTAACGGGATAAGAGGAGTTATTGGCACAAGTGACAGTATTCCCTGTGGGAGCAGACTCAAGGAAAGTGAATAAACTGCGCTGCGAGGTGATATGCTTAGTGGCACCACTGTCAAAGTACCATACATCTGAATCTACTGCGGACATACATGTGTCATGCAAAGATGGGTCATAACTGCACTGCGCATTGAATGCCCATTCTGTATCTAGCACAACATTAGCAGATTCATTGTTAGAAGGAGAGGCATCTGCAACAGCCATACCAGCCTCTTTCTTCTTAGCCTCTTTCGCAGCCAGCTTAGGACACGCTTTGATGACATGATCATTTCCCTTACAGTACTTGCAAAATGTCTTCTGTTTGTCACCCTTCTTCTCATCTTTGTCTTCCTTCTTTGGTTGCGCAGCATTTGCAGATTTCTGCTTACTAGAAGAAAAGCCAGCTTTACCTTTCCCGCTTCTCTGACTAGCAACGAAAGCTTGATCTGCGACACGCATAATATTCCTGTTTTGCCTTGACTGGTCTTCTTGCAGCAAAACAGAAACTAACTCCTCAAATGATAAGGCATTGGGATTGCCTTTCATCATCAAGCGAAGAGTGGAAGCAAAACCCTGATAAGAATCTGGTAGACCATTCAAAACAGTCTGCACAAGTGAACTGTCTGACAGGATTTCATCTGCAGAAATGAGCTGCTCTTTGAAATCCTTGATCTTTGTCAAAAAGCTATCCATAGAATCACCTTCGTTCATATGCTCACTCTCCAACTGTTTTCGGAGATAAGCAACACGAGCCTCATTTCTTGCCTGATACAATGTGGCAAGTACATCCCAAGCATCCTTAGAAGTCCTGCAGGAGCGAATATGTGGGATAATGGTACGTTTGACAGACAACGCAATCAAGGCATGAGCCTGCGCATCTCTACCATCCCAACGAATCTGCTCTGCTGAAAGTGGTGGTTCTCGAACAGCTGCTACAGCACTTGTGCCTGCACCATCATCAACAGTACCTGTTTCTGATGTGTTTGCAGCATTCCCAGCCACAATAGGACGTGCATCAATACCCTGCACAATGTTCCATAACCCCTTTGCTACCAATACATGTCGCATCATATATGCCCACAATGGATAGTTGGTGCCATCCAACTTATCCTCAGCAGCCAACATGCGGAATACATCATTGTTGTCAGCCATGGCCAATGACTGTACTACTAGATGTAAATGCTGTCTGTAAGAGGTAAACCTGTATAAAATCGACCTGTGCTATATAGCACAGTCCAAAACAGACGAATGGGCACCTGTCCTGCAGATTTTAATCTTGACAGAAAATCTGCAGACGCTCGTGAAACCTCGTTGCAATCGGAGGAGATGAAGCGGCAGGTGCCGGTGATGCTGCCCGGGAGGAGGAAGCCTGCTCTGATACCAATTGTTGGAATTAGGGTTGCAGGAATGCACACACAACTTCAAGAAGATGAGGAAGCTTGAGCACAACACAGTAGTGTATTATGAGTGCCAAAAATGAAAGATAACAAGCCCTAGAAGATAATGGGCGTATATACAATGCACGGGGGAAAAAACCTCCTAGTGAGGGAAAAAGTGCCCCGGCGGTCCTAAGTGTGTTCACACACATCACTACTATAATATGGTAACATGTACAAAATGGAAGCCCAAGGGACACAGAAGAGGGAACCCCCTTCTAGGGGTAGTTGAAGAGGCATTGGCTAATGAAAAGGCAATGTTTAGCGAATGAAAGGTTAAGGGGCTGAAGTTAGAAGGTCTTGCATCACTTAGGCCTATATAACCATAAGTTAAAGTTAAAGGAAAAGGAAAAGTAAATCGTACAAAATGGAAGCCCAAGGGACACAGAAGAGGGAACCCCCTTCTAGGGGTAGTTGAAGAGGCATTGGCTAATGAAAAGGTAATGTTTAGTGAATGAAAGGTTAAGGGGCTGAAGTTAGAAGGTTTTGCATCACCTAGGCCTATATAACCATAAGTTAAGGGTCTATTTGGGATATGGTTGGGTGGAGAATCAAAGTACTAGTCTTACAAGTCCTCAAGCTTATAATGCAAGGAGCATTACACTATACCTCTTGGTACTTTCTCATAATATACATTATACAACACTTCATCACCAACCTCAAACACATTCCCCCATCCATCCTTCACCTGCTTGTTGGTAAGAATAATTTTGGGTTGCTTGCATAGGACAACATAGTAGTCTTCTTTGTCTACATTTGTTGGTGCGGTAGTAACTGCAACATGATCACCCAATATTCTTCTTTGTCTACATTTGTTGGTGCGGTAGTAACTGCAACATGATCTATGAGCTTCTCCCTTTGATTGGAGTACATAATGTCCTCCTCCCCAAGGAAAGTGTTATCATGTACTTTGGTGGGCTCCAACTTCTTCAAACTTGAAGACCCCGAATGCACCAATGTGGTGCACTTCTCCCATTCCTCATCCATGCAAAAACCACAAAAGCAGGAGAGGCCCCTAAACAATACTTGTGTTAGGTCTGTGTGCTACTAACACCTAATACACAATGCATATTTCATGTACCCTTCATTGTATGGCATCCATACATATTTTCTCAATCGACCTTGCCCGCCTTCTCCTCCACAAACCGCGCGCTGCTTTGATTCATCAACACCAAATTTCATACCCTTCATTATATGGTATCCATACGTATTTTTTAAATCGACCTTGCCCACCTTCTCCTCCACAAACCGCCCGCTGCTTTGATTTGTTATCACTAAATTTCCAATTTAGCCACTCAACTACATCATGTGCATTCTCAAATTTCGTGCCATTTCCATCAAGCTGCTCTACGCAGTGAGGGCAGCATAGGCTTGATGTGACTACATGTGCACCATCATGCTCACCCTTGCCATGACCACTACCAAAGAAGTTCCACATCATGCGAACACCAGCAAGAGAGCTATACTTGACAATGCCACAAATTTGAGGGATTCTAAGCTATTAACATGAAATCAAGTTTGCAATTTATCACATCTCAACTACTGAGCAATATATGGAATGAAGCGAGAGATGGAATTACAAAGCCTTACCTTCCAACAAAGTAAAATGGGCACACTTCCTTGAATTGAGATGCAACACCATCCAACCAAACCCAATGGTGCTTGAAGTGTAATCCCTGGTGTAATCCCTGAGACTACAACCACTTGTGGTGTTCCTTGAAGGAGTGATGCACAAACAATGTGGTGTTCCTTGAAGGACTGATGCACAAACAATGTGTCGTGTGTATTGTCTCATCAGAGATGTAGAAAATTACTTGCTTCTTGGTCTCTCCCTTCTCTTGCCGGCTTGCACTCACACTCATTTTGTTTTATGTTGCAAATTATCTTGGATAAGAGTGAAATAAGAGTTGCTTGATTTGCTTGTGTATTGTCTCATCAGAGATGTAGAAAATTACTTGCTTCTTGGTCTCTCCCTTCTCTTGCCGGCTTGCACTCACACTCATTTTGTTTTATGTTGCAAATTATCTTGGATAAGACTGAAATAAGAGTTGCTTGATTTGCTTTTCTTAGTGCTTATTCTAAATCCTAGCAAGGTGCCATGTGGCACCCTTTCCCTATTTCCCTCATCCCCTCCTCCTTAAACCATGTGGCATGTTTTGGCCTTTTGTTTTTCCAACCTTGCCTCACCTTTACCTACGGTAACCTCTATTTATTCAAAAATTCAAATTTCCATCATTGTGATTACCCCCTTTAGGTAGAGTTAGAAGGCTTTCTTTGTTCTTTGTTTTTTTGTTTAAAAAAGAAAAGATTTTGTTTTGTTTTAAATAAATAGAGAGAGAGAGAGAGAGAGACAGAGAGAGAGTAGAATTAGATTATAAATAGAGAGAGAGAGAGAGAGAGTAGAATTAGATTATAAAAGAAATACTTTTTGTTTTGTTTTAATAAAGACATAATAAAGATGTTGTCAAGGGGGGAGGAGAGAGAGAGAGAGAGAGAGAGAGAAATTATTTTGGGTTTTTTCAAATAAAAAAATGATTTGTTTTGTTTTAAATGAAAAAACATTAGTGAAAATTTGGACTCAAAATGGCCCCTTTAAGCATTTCTACACGTTCTCTCTACAAAAATGGGTGCATGGTAAAAATTTTGCAAATCAACTTAGAAGTGAGCAGAGTTTGGACATTTGGAATCTACTCTTTGAGACCTTTCCAATGATATATAGCATGATGGGAAATTTTGCATATTCAAGAAGTCTCCAAATTTGGTGTGCTGATAGTCAATGATATACATGTGAAGCACGGGTCATTTTATATATATTATATAAAGGAAAAGTTTCACAAAGCTATCATGTGACAAGAAGTTGGAGGTTCAAGAAGAGGAGGAGGAGGTTCGAGGAGGGGTAGAATTTGATTTGGAGATTTGAGGAGACGTGCAAAGCACGAGTAAGCCCACTAGTGATCTATTAAAGGCACATGATAAAGTATACTTGGAGATTGACCTAGATATCTCATTTGCAAACCATTACTACTTGTATTACTTGAGTCTTTGTCTCAATAAAATTGTGTGATTGATGTAATTATGTCAACGTACAAGTTGTGGAATTTCTTTTACTTGCTTAACCCTCCCACTCACTCACACACGCAAAGTATGTGTGTGTGAGTGTGTGGGTGTGTGGGGGGGTTATACTTTTGCTGACCCATGCATTATACACGTGCATACACCATGTGTATGTATATACATGTGTATGTATATACATGTGTATGATATGCATACATACATACATACATATGCATGAATGCATGTATGATATTCATGCATACATACATACATGTATGTATGCATGCATATCATACATACGTACATGTATGTATGCATGCATATCATACATGCATTCGTATATGTATGTACGTATGCATATCATATATATATATATATTTATGTATGTATGTATGTATGTATGCATGGATATCATACATACATACATATTTATGTATGTATGTATGTATATTAATTTTTAAGGTATACATATATATGTATATAGATATGTATACATACATGCATTCATGCATATTTATGTATATATTTATGTATGCATGTATGTATGTATGTATGTATGTATATATGTATGTATGTATGTATGTATGTATGTATGCATATATTTATGTATGCATGTATATATATCTATACACGTATATATGTATTCCTTGAAAATTTTTATGAGGTAATTTTCTTACCCCCATTATGAAATGTGTGTCTATGTGTTTTTGTGTGCGCGTGTGTGTACATGTGTGTGTGTGTGTGTGTATTAGTTTATGTGTGTGTGCACCCCCACCCTTGGAGGGAGTATTGTGTGTGCATGTGTGTATTTTTTTGTGTGTGCCCCTGCTCGTAGGGTAGTGCTTGTGTGTGTGTGTGTGTGTGTGTGTGTGTGTGTGTGTGTGTGTGTGCACATATGTGTATATATATATGTGCATGTGTTTGTGTGCGTATATATTAGTGTGTGCATGTGTGTGTGTGTGTGTGTGTGTGTGTGCACATATGTGTATATATATGTGCATGTGTTTGTGTGCATATATATTAGTATGTGTTTGTGTGCCCCTTGCCCCTAGGGTAGTGCTTGTGTGTGTGTGCCCCCCTGCCCCTAGGGTACTGCCTATGTGCGTGTGCTTATTTGTGCATGTGTGTATTTGTGTGTGCATGTATTTGTATGTGTGTATATATGTGCACATGTGTGTGTGTGTACATGTACGTGTATATGTGTATATTTGTGTGTGTCTATATGTTTGTGCATGCGCATGTGTGCACGTGTGTGTGTGTGCGTGTGTATTAATGTGTACATGTGCACCCCCACCCCTCGGGTACTATGTGATGCATGTGTGTATTTGTGTGTGTGCCCTTGCCCCTAGGGTAGTGCTTGTGTGTGTGAGTGTGTGCATGTATGTGTGTGTATATATATGCGCACATGTGTGTGTGTGTGTGTGTGTGTGTGTGTGCACCCCTTCCCCTCGGGTAAGGTGTGTGTGTGTGTGTGTGTGTGTGTGTGTGTGTGTTTGTCTCCATGCCCCTAGGGTAGTGTGTGTATGTGTGCATGCATGCATGTGTGTATTTGTGCATATGTATGTGTGTACACATGTGTGTGTGTGTGTGTGTGTGTGTGTGTGTGTGCGTGTGTATATTATATATATGTATGTGTGTGTATGCATAGTGTGTGCATATCTATTATGTGTGGTTTTTATATAAATAAATATATATATATAAGTAAAATAAATAAAAAAGTTACCTCTAGCCCAAATTTAGGTATCTAATCTAATCATCTTCCCTAATATATATATTGTGTGCGGTTTATATATATATATATATAAGTAAAATAAATACAAAAGTTGCCTCTAGTCCAAATCTAGGCATTTAATCTAATTATCTACCCCAAACAAATCCTTTGAATGCGTTCTCTTTTTCCACTTCTTCAAGTTCAAAATTCAAATTCACAAAAGGCCTAGTGATTAAAAAGAGGTGCTTTAACTGCTCTCTCTCCCCAAGGCACTCATCACCACCCCTCCACGCGTGTTCAAATTCAAAATTCAAATCTCGGAAGATAATATGTGTGTATGTGGAGGGTGGGCAATTCGCTTTCTAATGTATTATATATATATATACATATATATATACATATATATATATATATATATATATATATATATATATATATATATATACAAGATTAACCACAACCCCACCTCCCTCCACGTGGGCAAAGGAGGTGGGGCTAATTCAAAATAACCACTCCTGCAAAAGCGTGAGGAGGAGCCAAATCTCACATCTTCCAATGCAATTTTGAATATCTATACAAGATTAACCACAACCCCACCTCCCTTTCACGTGGGCAAAGGAGGTGGGGCTAATTCAAAATAACCACTCCTCCTGCAAGCGTGAGAGGAGGAGCCAAATCTCACAGCTTCCAATGCAATTTTGAATTTGAATCTAAGAAGATCTCATCTCACATCTTTCAATGAAATCTTTGTATGCATGCTTACATACCTATAGATACACACACGTATATATATTATGTATGTATGTGTATCTATAGGTATGTAAGCATGTATATATAAATAGATTTATACGTATGTGTATCTATAGGTATGTAAGCATGTATATATAAATAGATTTATACGTATGTCGACGCACACACATGTATGTTCATGCACACACACACACACACACACAACACACACAGACACCAGCACATGATATGTGCACACGCATATAAACACACATACACACACTCGCACACATGGACACATGTGCAACATATAGAGATATGCACACTTGCACACATACACACACAAACATATATATTATGTGCATGTGTAAGAGAGAGAATATACATACACACACGTGTATATATTATGTATGTATGTGTATCTATAGGTATGTAAGCATGTATATATAAATAGATTTATATGTATATCGATGCACACACATGTATGTTCATGCATACACACACACATAACACATAGACACAAGCACATGATACATGCACACACGCATACAAACACACATACACACACTCGCACACATGGACACACATGCAACATATAGAGATATGCACACTTGCACACATACTCAAGCTTGCACATACACACATGTGTATACATGCACACAAGCACATAAATACACTCACATACACAAGTACATGTGCACACACATGGACATGCACGCACTCACACACACACACATATGCACCTGCACGTGCACATGGACATGCACGCACTCACACACACACATATGCACCTGCACGTGCACACACATAGATGTACACACGAGTATATTCACATGCTCACACACACGTATATGCAGACACTCGCTATGGATACACATATATAAAAACATACACACCATGTACACACACACACAACAAATACACACTAACACATACACACAATTAAGACACTTGCACAACACATGCACGCGTGAAGACATTACACAATCACACATACATGTGTATGTGCACACACAATCACATACATATGTATGCAAAAGAGAAGACAAAAGACATTGTATATAATATACACTTATTTAAGAGTGAACACACCTCATCATGCATCCCTATATGTTAAAATTTAATATTAATTAAAAATATATGTGTATATGTGTTTATTTATTTTATAAATGCACATGTATATATAGGTATACGTCTCTAAATATAATAAAACATAATATTATAGATAATATATATTTACATGTGTGTGTGTGTGTGTGTGTGTGTGCACGTGTGCATGAGAAAGAAGTGTGTTTGTGTGTGTGCATGAATGTATCTGTGTGTGTGTGTGTGTGTGTGTGAGAGAGAGAGAGAGAGAGAGAGAGAGAGTTTCTATATGTAGGAGAGTGTGTGTGAGAAGAGAGATAGCGCGCGTGTGTGTGTGTGTGTGTGTGTGAGTAGAGGGGAGAGAGAGAGAGAGAGAGAGAGAGAGAGAGAGAGAGAGAGAGAAACACAAAGAGAGACAGAGACATGGAAGTCTATGTGTGAGAGTGTGTAGGGGGAAAGAGTGTGTGTTTGCATTAGTACATGTGCATGTGTGTACATGTGTGTGTGTGTGTGTGTGTGTGTGTGTGTGTGTGTGTGAGAGAGAGAGAGAGAGAGAGAGAGAGAGAGAGAGAGAGAGAGTTTCGACATTTGAGAGTGTGTGCATGTGTATGTGAGAGAAAGAGGGTGTGCATGTGTGTGTGTGTGTGTGTGTGTGTGTGTGTGTGAACAAATCTAGAATTTCTCTTTTCTCTCCTCTCCTGGTACCAAGTTGCAAAAAAGTTGTCCATGGATAATATGTAATGTAATAGATATATGCTAGATATTGGTGTGAAAGGGCTTAGTGGGAAAGAGGGCGGACGAGGCGGTTTTAGGTACGACGAGGGTACATTTACATTTATATATACATTTACATTTATATGTATATGTGTGTATACATGTGTGTGTTTTTATTTACATTTATATATACATACATACATACATATGTATGTATGTATATGTGTGTATATGTGTGTGTGTGTGTGTGTGTGTGTGTGTGTGTTTAGATGTGTGTATGATATATCTATCTATATATTTAAAAGTGACCACAACTAATCACCCATCTCCGCACATTAAAATTTAATCAAAATTATTTAAATTATGTCGATGTTTGTATTTATATTTTTAAATACATGTATATATGTATAAGTATATGTGTCTATGTATAGGTTTATGTATCTAAAACATAATATTGTGTATACTATATATTTACATATGTGTATGTGTGTGTGTGTGTGTGTGTGTGTGTGAGAGAGAGAGAGAGAGAGAGAGAGAGAGAGAGAGCGCTTCTATGTGTATGTGTGCGTGAGAGAGAGAGAGAGAGAGAGAGAGAGAGAGAGCGCTTCTATGTGTGGGAGAGTGTAAGAAGAGAGAGAGAGAGTGTGTGTGTGTGTGTAAGAGAGAGAGAGAGAGAGAGAGCAGGTGTGTATATGTGTGCATGTGAGAGAGAGAGAGAGAGAGAGAGTTTCAACATTTGAGAGTGTGTGTACGTGGACAGAGAGAGGGAGAGGGTCATGTGCATGTGCATGTGTGTGTGTGTGTGTGTGAGAGAGAGAGAGAGATGGTTGTAGAGAGGGAATAGTTCTTTTCTGGAACCTTGGTCAACCCCGCAACAATGCGCGGGTGCAATACTAGTACATATATATATATAAGAAACTCATCCAATGAGCAAATGACTTAATGGTGACAATTAATTGTGAGCTCGAATGCATCTAAGCATGTGGGAAAAAAAACCCAGAGACTATCTTCTCTTCTTCTTTCTACTTTTTTCTTTTATTTTTTTACAAATCTAGAATTTCTCTTTTCTCTCCTCTCCCGGTACCAAGTAGTTGTCCATGGATAATATATAATGTAATAGATATATGCTAGATATGGGTGTAAAAGGGCTTGGGACGGCGGGCGGGCGGACGAGGGAGTTTTAAGTACGGCGAGGGTACATTTCTTAAGTTGGTGGGTTACGTATGGACAGTTGGTGAGTTAGTTTGGGGGGTTTCAATTTCATTTCTTAAGTTGGTGGGTTACGTATGGACAGTCTTCTTTGGCTTCTTCTTCCAACCAGCCCTGCAATTTTTTTTTGTAGCTGTGGGCACCATGAACTTTGACGTGCCCGAATTCCTCCTCCTTGTGCAGAAAGAGGATGATTCTCATCATCGTCGTGGCAGCATGTTGGCAGCAGGGCCTCCACCACCACCACCACCACAACACCACCACCCACACAGTGGTGGCTGGCCACCATCGGCGGCAGGAGGAAGGCGGCGTAAGGTAGGAGGAGCTGCTGCTGCCATGTCTAAGAGTGGTTCCCACGAGGATCAAAGGGTGCTTTGTCCCATAGCCGAGGAGGCACACCACGAAGATCTAGACCACGACGACTCCTCCTCCAAGTGTAGCTGCTTCTCCCTCCTCCACGAATTCTTCAAATCCTTGTTTGCTTTCCTCCTAAATTCCTTGCCGTTCAGCTGCTGCCCCTAGAGCCAAATCAACCCATCCACATTGATTGAGGAGGCAGAGACAATTACAGGGCAGCTCTCCAAGCACACCAAGTTTGAGGTAGGTCCATTGGCAAAAATCTATGTTCGGCTTAATTCAATTAGTTTTATATACTGCCTAATTCAATTTGAAATTTGTGTCGGTGCTCTAGTTGAACCCTTGCCAAAGGGGTTTTGCTAGGAAACCCCCCGAGGAGAGGGCTTGAGGTTGTTTAAGGTGAATAAATATGTGTGAAGTGTGAAGAATCAGTTGTACATTTGTTTATGAATGTATGTGTGTATGTTTTTCAGTGAATGCACAAGCCTTCACTCCATAATTCTTCAATGGATAATTTTGAATGTTTTTTCAAAGGATATGTTATGCAAACACCTAGATAGACTTTTTCCTCCCAAGGGGCTTCCCTAGTGAAACCCCTTTCTGAGGTGTTATTTGTCTTACCTTATGCATCTGTTATATGTGTTTCCTCTTGATAACTCTGTGTGGGTGCTCTAGTTGAACCCTCTCCAAAGGGGTTTCACTAGGGAAACCCCCCTGAGGAGGGAGCTTCACGTGAATAATTATGTGTGAAGTGTGCCTAATTCAATTTGAAATTTGTGTCGGTCCTTTGCCAAAGGGGTTCCCCCCCCCCCCCCCCCCCCCGAGGAGAGGGCTTGAGGTTGTTTAAGGTGAATAAATATGTGTGAAGTGTGAAGAATCAGTTGTACATATGTTTATGAATGTATGTGTATGTTTTTCACTCCATAATTCTTCAATGGATAATTTTGAATGCTTTTTCAAAGGATATGTTATGCAAACACCTAGATAGACTCTTTCCTCCCAAGGGGTTTCCCTAGGGAAACCCCTTTATGAGGTGTTATTTGTCTTACCTAATGCATCTGTTATATGTGTTTGCTCTTGATATCTTTGTGTGGGTGCTCTAGTTGAACCCTCTCCAAAGGGGTTTCACTAGGGAAACCCCCCTGAGGAGAGAGCTTCAAGTGAATAATTATGTGTGAAGTGTGAAGAATTAGTTGTGAATTTGTTTATGAATGTATGCATATTAGTGTGTTTGTGTGTGTATGTTTTTCAATGAATGCACAAGCCTTCAGTCCATAAACTTTCAATGGATAATTTTTAATGATTTTTCAAAGGATATGCTGTGCAAACACCTAGATGGAATCTTTCCTCCCAAGGGGTTTCCCCATCGAAACTCCTTTGTTCGGTGTTATTTATCTTGCTTAATGCATATGTTGTGTGTGTTTTCTCTTGATATCTTTGTGTGGGTGCTCTAGCTGAACCCTCTCCAAAGGGGTTTCTCTAGGGAAACCCCTCGGGGAGAGGGCTAGAGGTTGTTTAAGGTGAATAGACCTATGTGTGAAGTGTGAAGAATTAGTTGTGAATTTTTTTATGAATGTATGCATATTAGTGTTATCTGCTCAATTATATGATTTTCATTGGCTGTTCGAGATGCTCAAAATCAAGAAAAACCTCAAGTTGAATTCCCTCCAAAGGGGTTCATCAAGTTAGCAAAAGTAAACTGATTTTATAGTGCCCATTGTAATCTTTGCTTGATTCAAGATCACCAACTTCATCACAAAGCATGTGCCCATCATCGCGGGGATATGGTATATACATAAAGATTAAGAATCTCGAGATGTAATTGCAGAAGCTACTCGTAGGACCTTCTCTCACGCACTTTCCAAGCCCAACTAGGGGTGCTAAATTTATCATGTTATGAGGGGTGATAATTTACCATGTTATGAGGGGTATTAATTGTTCCATCTCCTACTTGACTAAGAATTTGAGGTTTTTCCTTCATAATACTCCTGACTAATGCATGTGGTTGCTTTTATATATCATCTTGTTTTTAGGATAGATGAACTCTCCCCCAAGGGGTTTTGCCAGCGAAACCCTCTGGGTGGGGAGGTGGTCAATGAACTCAGACCTTCCTTCGCTATTTTGTAACTTGCATGGCTACCTTGTGCATTTTTACATGGCTATCTTGTGAGTGTATCAAATTGGACCACCACCATTCTTAACAAATTAAAGAGGCTTGCGTACCAATTTTGCAGCTAAATATGGTGAGAGAGGAGTAGAGTGTTGTTTAAAAGGCATATAGTTAGTCCATGATGAGGGAATTGCTTTTTTGTCCTTGCTCACAACTTTTGTGTCTTTGTTTAAAAAGTCAATGATTTTGATCAATTAAGCTCAACCTTTATCACTTTTACCAAAGTAATATGGTTGGGGTCAAGGTTTTTATTATGCAATGGATAATGTGCATTAGAGTTTTTGTGTAAAATTATTTTGTTCTTCATTTTTTATATTTCAAAGTGCCTTTTAGTTGTGAAGATGAAACAAGGCGACAAAAGAGGATCCCAGCCCTCAAGAGGTCATAAGAGAAAAAATGCAAAGCAAGATGTCGAGGATGATGTTGAGACTTTTGTTGTCTCGGGAGGTGTGACTACTTCTAATGTTGCACCCTCATTGGAGTTAGTGGTGATGACTTCTCACTTGCAGCAACTTATGCCTAGAAAAAATGAGGAGAGTCCAACCCAAGAAGATCCTCCAAAAGCAAACAAGTTGGATAATAATCTAGAGGAGGTGATTCCTGAGTCTATGGTAGGGGAAAAAGGTGTAGAAACCATTAACTCATTGATTATAAAACCTAATTCTCAAACACCTTTGATTCCACTGTGTCACTGTATTGTGAATCCTATTGTTAGGCCATTAAGAAAAGATCTCTCAAATATACTTTCTATTGTGAATCTGGCACATAGGCTTGAATGGTGTGATATTATTTGGGGTTTGCCTTTTGAGGACCCTTCAGTGAATCTCAAAGGCAAAGCTTTATCAAATCTCGCTTATGAATTGTGAGAAGAGTTTCCAGCTTCAAACTCTAAGAATTTTGGGTTATGTGACAAGAACATGAGGAGCTCATTTGGTATGCTCTCTGCTCACCATCAATTCTTTGAGTGGCTTGCTAAGGAGTTTTACACGGAACATGTTCTTGCAGAGGCCACAAGGCTATTAGAGCAAGTCATTTAAGCCAAGGATCCTATTATTCTCCCCGATGAGCTAAAGCTTAAGCTATTTTCTCAAGACATTAGAGTGCAACACAAGGGATATTTGTTTAAGCAATTTGAATCATCTATGATGGTGGCTATTCTTCCCTCCGAATAGATTGACATAATCAATGAAAGCCATTGTTTAATTTACAGGTGTGAATTTTGGCTACTCCTAATGTTGTTGGGCTTGCTTGTGTGGATGGATGGTGATAAAACTTGTACTTTGAAAATGTGTCTTTCTAGGTTCTTTTTGCATTTGGTGGCGCTAAAACAATTACCAACTATGGTGGCTCTAAAACAATTACCAACTATGCCATTGATATGCAAAGCTTGTACAATCCTTTCACCGCCTGGCTTTTGTACGTACACTTCTCCTATATTTTGTGAGAACAAGTCACCACAAGGGTGCATTATTCTCACAGATTGGGAGAGGAAACATTGTCCATGGTGGATTGACATGACACCTGGGACTTGTGCGGAGGAGGAGAGGGTCATCTACAAAAAACATCTCAAGGGTGAGTGCAAGCGGATTCGGGGTCATCGAGTAGGATGGATGAGTTGTAAAGAGGCTAGAAGAGGAGCAAAGAAAATTTGCAAAGAAGCAAAAGGACAAGGCTACTATGGGGGAGAATAATAAAGCAAATAAAGTTGTTTCCCCAAGACCTCAAACCTTAGAGAGAGGTGAGTCAAGTAAATATTTTTTGCATCTTTTTCTAGAATTATGCTTGGCTTTGATGTAATGAAGAAGCATTGCAGTTGTCGTGATGTTTGAGTTAGAGCAAGGTAGTGATGTGATCATGGAGACACACAGTGTTGTTGTGATGGACAATGTGGAGTGGATATACATTCCTTTGGGGTCTATGGAGGACCACTCTCAACCTTTCCGTAGAGGGTGAGTGTGAAGGTTTGGTGCCATGACCACATTTCACTTGCTAGGGAGATACTAGAAAAGAAGTTTGCACAAGGATTTTTAGAGCTGCAAGAGTTTTTTGGGGGCTTGCAGGATGAGGAATGGCTAGCCCATTCCATGGAGTGCAAATCTTTGCATCATTGGTCTCCCCACCCCACAGGTTTGCCCACCCAAGGAGTGGTTTCCACATGGAATATATTGACCGATGAGCACATTACTACAGCATTGGGAGTAGAAACATCCACCATGGATGATTATGGTTGGACATTGGTGATGTGCTCTCCTCATAGTGTATGGCAAGTGAAGAACATAGCTTCAAGAATGAAGCTAGAGATAGTTTCAAGGTGTTTATTCTTGTTTCCATTAATCAATTTGGATTTGATATCCGTCTTGCTATCGTCTAACGTGTTCTCTTTACTTTAGTTGGATGGATCAGACTACATAACCTATTGGTATGGTGGATAAGATCGGGTTGGGCGCGTAAAGGTGACATATGCATTGCACGTACTTTTCTTTTTTCTTCTTTGGATGAAATAACATAATATTTGTGGATTTTACATTCTCATTGTCTTTGTGCACATTGATAATGCAATGACATGGGAATTATGTGTGGTTTAGGCTTGTGCATTTGAGATCATCTTATTGTGTAGGCACGAAAAAGTGTCCTTGCTTTTTATAATGTCTTCCAATAATGTTGCTACTAGATTCCATTAGCATCTTGATTCATACATTTTATCACACTTCTTTCCATCTTTGATGCATTGCAAGAAGGAGAATAGAGGAGGTCCTTGGTGTGGAGTGATGGAGAAGAGTGTCTTCTTTCTTCTTTTGTTTATTGAGCTTCTTTGCCCAGTTGGAGGAACTATGATGGAGATTGGAGCAGGGATAGGGCTTGCATTGAGAGCAGCATTGTTCACTGGTCGCCCTTCCTTGACTATTGAGGTCGATCAAGAGATTTATAGTGAGAACTTGGATCCTTTGGTGGCATCACACTACACAAAGAAGGTTATGCCACTGTTGATTCTAGGGGCTTCTTAGGATGTGGAGGAGGATGATTTCAATTTGGACTTGCCAGTAAGTTGGTACACATCTAAAATATTACCACTTTACGCTTTTAATATTTTATTCTTGGTTCTATGTCATTTAATTTTGATTTCTTTGTATATTGAATGATGGCTAACTTCTGTCAAAAGGGATCTACCTTGTTATGTAGAGTCTATGGCACAAGACATGTCAATTGAGCCCTACTACAACCGTCAATTGACCGAGTGTACAAGAGGCCTACTACAATATGTTGATGACATTGTAGAGGAGAATTAGCCACAATAAGTGGCATCCTCTCATCGAGTTGCAATCATATGGTTTATGCTTACATTGTTTGTTTCGGTGTATGGTTTTGTTCTAGGTTGCATGATAACATTATGGAGAGTCTATGAATTTGATTGTGATCATCTTTTGGCATCATTTGTTTCTCTTTCTCACTTTTGTTTCTAGTCGCCATATCAAATTATGCAAGCAATGCACTATCGTTTTTGGATGGTTGGCATCTTGTGGAGTAATTGTTTAAACTCTACCTTTCTCTCTCTTAACTATTTCTCATGTGAATATAAGAAAGAAAGATCTCACTAGCGCACAAACACTCTCTCTCTCTCTCTCTCTCTCTCTCTCTCTCTCTCTCTCTCTCTCTCTCTCTCTCTCAAACACTCACACAAATTTTCTTTCTATGTCTTTCTGTCACACGCACGCATACTAAGAACCCCCCCCCTCTCTCTCTCTCTCTCTCTCTCTCTCTCTCTCTCTCTCTCTCTCTCTCTCTCTACACACACACACACACACACACACACACACACATACACACCATACATTCACACTCTCTCTATGTCTTGCAAACAAGGACACATGTGTGCGCACAGTCAGAGATCTCTCTCTCTCTCTCTCGCTCTCTCTCTCTCTCTCTCACACACACACACACATCCACACTCTCATTGTCTCTCTCTTATGTGCAATATCATTTCTCATTGTTTCTCTCCCTCACTTTTCTCTCTATCTATCTAATATTCTTGTCTCTATAACTATAAATTTGTGTGGTCAAACATAAACACACATGTATAGTTCTCTCTCTCTCTCTCTCTCTCTCTCTCTCTCTCTCTCTCTCTCTCTCTCTCTCTCTCTCTCTCTCTCTCGTATAATCTACCCAGGGTAATTCACACACACATTCTCTACAACTTATAAACAAAGATGCGCATACACAGACACACTCGAAGATCTTTTTCTCTTTCCCTCTTGAACAACCTCCTCCCTCTGTCTCTCTCCCTCTCTCATGGGAAATATCTTGCTCTCTCTCTCTCTCTCTCTCTCTCTCTCTCTATCTATCTATCTATCTATCTATCTCTATCTCTCTCTCTCTCTCTATCTATCTATCTCTCTCTCTCTCTCTATCTCTCTCTCTCTCTCTCTCTCTCTCTCTCTCTCTCTCTCTCTATCTATCTATCTATCACTATCTCTTACTATACTGCAATAGGTTTACCACATATAACCTTATTGGGGAAGTGAATTGGAGTTATAGTCTGCTGATGGTGATCATTTGTCCATTCACAACCCTCCCCAATTTCTACCTTTACACAAGGTGTTCACACGCAGCATAATTTTTGCGTGTTGTGGGGGACCCATGTGTCCTCACATGGTAAGGAAGCATCGATGGATCGTAGGCATTTGGATCCACCACCTACTATGTCAGTATATCCTCTGCTAATAGGGAATTGGAAACAGATTTATTACTGCCCCCAAAACAACCCCTTTATCCACCCCCACTAGAACGATGACCCCCACTAGCACGACGAGAAGAGGCAAACCTCCTATCTGACGAGCTCATGGACTAGGTGCCACAGAAGAGAGTGGAGTGGCATGGTCGCAACCTCCACGTGAAGTCCCAACACATAGATGTGGACTAGATTCTCCAATCGGAGTGGACATGGGTATAGGAGTGCGTAACCCAGGAGTAGAACCACCAATCAGAGTACCCCCCATTGGCGTAGGGTTAATTGTGGAAGGAAGCGAGGGTGGAGCAAAAATGTTCCACACACTCTCTCTCCCATACCGATGGGACATACTAGCGGCCAACTATGAGAGACAATCCATGTCCTGATCTAAATGATGGACACTGAACGATGGCGTGTTGGGCTTCTCGACTCTAGATCGTCCCCCCACATGTCTACATTATAAAAACGAGGTATGCTCAAACTTAAATAACACAAGAGAACTCTTATACCTTATGCATGCTCAAACTTAGAACTCTTATACTACTCATGTGATATTAGAACTTTATTGAGACCTTCTATAATACTACTTAGAGAAGCAAGATAAAGGTTTTGGAAACAAACAACTTTGTTTTAGAATTCGGAGGCAGAACCCAGTCTGTTTCAGTCTGAAGAGGGATTAGAGGAGGGTTGGCAGAGGATCCAAGAGGGACCTGGAGATGTGGATATGAGGTTAGCTAATAGGTGAGGATGACAGGAGGACAGGTTTCTTCCTAGGAACAAGAGGAAACATTCAGAGGCAAAATTATGCGCTTTCTACGTCAACTGGGTGTGCATTTGGTCAACTAGTTGTTAGCTATGGTCAAGAGATACCAATAAGTGTATGTTCAGAGCTGCTGGAGGTGTGTAATGACCAGAGAGGACAGCTGAAGGCATCAGCTAAAGAAGAAATGGAGGTTGGGGGTTTAGAAGTGCCCAAGTGAGTCAACTTGAGGGCTGGGGGACAGGAGGAGGTCTTGTAGGTTCCCTTGGAGCTGGGATTCTAGTGTCCCCCAGTTCTAATCCCAATGTGTCTTCTTCCTATGTGTGTGCTAGTGGTGTATAGAGGCCATCACCCAAAGACCACACAACACATTAACACATTAGTGCATTGTTGAGCATTGTTCACTTGCCTTGTATCTTGTGAGGTATGTCACATGCATTGGTGCATTGCTAGCTCCTTTTCACACACTTTGTAATTGGTTTCGTGTGTTCACACACTTTGTAATTGTTTTGGTGTGTTCACACACTTTGGGATTTATTAGCTGGTGTTCACACGTGCAACTATGATTTACTACTATCCTTCATTGGACCAACATGTTGCACACCATCATCATCGACATCACTATGCTACCATCTTAGATCCTAATCTTATGAAGGTTGCCCATGCATTGACTTCATGGCCCTACGGTTACCATTTTCTTGGCATGGTTCACATATCTTTCACCGATTTCACACATACTTTTGGTAGTTCGAGGCTTAGACCTCTATACCCTCATTTGCAGACTTCATGCTATGACGAGGCGGCATACTCATGTCATTGTTGGATGTTCGAGCTTGCAAGTTTATTGCCTAGTCATTTAAGGCGGCATACTTCATGTAGTTGTTGGATGTTCGAGCTTGCAGGTTTATTGCCTAGTCATTTGAGGCATTATTTTGATGAGGAGGATATATATGCCAGATGGTCTAGATGGTCCACACATGGCATCTTCATCGACTCATTACTTACCTCGACACAAATGGTTTGGCAAGTTGTTTGCATGGGATAAGTCTTCTTTTGATGACTTTTACGAGTGTCCTACACTCTTGAGCCGCCATGATTATGCTCCTAATGGTGTAGATTACATTGATACAGATCTAGATGATGATGATGATGTACTTTATACGCATACACATGATGATGTATTGCACGCACACACATATGATGATATTGATGTATTGCACACATGTGCACATGATACACATGCACGTGATGATAGTGATACATGTGCACATGATGTAATGATCTCCAGGGTAGGGATGGCATCGAGCATTACAAGTGTTAATACACCTAGGCCTACCTACCTTCCTAGGGATCATAGTCTTGTGGGTTAGCATTCGATTAGTGATGCATCTATTAGTAGCACACACGAGGTTGGTGATACTTTGTATGTGGAGTCACAAGATACATGTAAGGTCCCTCCCAAGCCATGTATGTATGTGTCTCTTTTAATATAGATTTCAATAAGAAAAGAGAGTGTAATTAGAAAGAGTGAGACAATAAGGCTAGAAACATTAGAAAATTGTTAGAATAAAAATATTAGCTCCAAAAATCCTAAAAGAAATAAGAACATAAGAATAGTTTTATTAAGAGATAAGTATCTCCAAAAATAGAATTTCGATTTTAGGTGATAAGAGGTCATATTTAGAGTACTTTTACACATTTAGAGTCCATGCATACTAAAAATGTGGAAAAACAACGTGTTTCCAAAGATGGCGCATTTGTGGCTACATACACACGTTTTTGCCTATTCTGCCCACGATGGCTTGTAGACCAAATGCCTTCCCGTTCTTTTGAGTGGTTACATGACTATATTCTCAGTTTTTATCAGAGAGTTATGGCCGAAACAATTTTCTGTTTCTGTCAGGGTCTCTACACAAAGAAAATTGTGAGAAGTAGCCTCAAGGTAATCTTAGAGTTTGAGATGCATATATCCTTTCATTATTATCTAATATCTCAGAAAATAAGCTTAGATTTCTATGGTCTTTCGGAGGAAGAGACCAAAACTCCATAGCTTCTCTTTTAGAGAAAGAATACTATGCTGTAGACCTGTAGGAGAAGGCTATTTTGCCATAGATCTTAGAAAGAGAGAAGAGTCACAGTATGAGTAAGAGGAGATAAAGCTTGGAAATGATTGGATGATTTCAATCATAAGAGAAGGTATTAGAAGACTCTATATTCTAAAGCTCTTGTTAATAACGAGCAAAGGCAACGATAAACGGATAAATTTCTATAAGGTATATACATATTTTGTTTTTCAATTATATATCATTCTTAGGGGTTGAGGTATGGCCCCGGCTTCTCTATTAATTATTAATTAGTGATCTATTTGATTGATTTATTATTTAAAGTTTATATTCTTTTAAACAACAGTATATGTCTTAATAAAGAATGTCTTATCGCAATCTCAAATTGAAATGCTAAAATCTGTGTGAGAAAAGGATTGTTTTCTTAAGAAGGTGACATGGATCCTAGTCATATGGTTTAGTGAGTAAATGGATTGTTATCTTGGTTAAATTAAGGTACAGGTACAACTTCTCCCTGCCTTGACGCTGCCCCGTTCTTGTGCTTGTGTAGCCGGACGGCGGAGGCGTTAGTAAGGCCCGGAGTTGGCCCATGGTATCCCTCATACCATTGGGAGAATGATGTTTGCCGATTGAGGCAAGTGATTGTGATGATGCTGCCTAGTTCTGAGGGCCCAGGCTAGTGCGGTGAATTAGCCCACCCTAGTGCGCAGACATCCCTCTGAGGGGCGGGAGGATCGAGCGATGGAGCCTGAGAGGGCGACAGGCCGGCTTGAGTCCTCGCCAGCGGCCGACGATGAGGTGTATGGTCCCGTAGGGTTTTGCCCAGCATGTAGAGGCTGGAAGGCCGAATTCTAGATCATCGGTAGAATAAGAATAAGAGAGCCAGTTTGGCTTGTATGGAATTGATTCATGTATGAACCTTTTTTTTTTAATCTTGTCTTTGGCATGATTGTATTGTGTAAAAAGGCTGTTTTAACAAACCTTGTGAAAAGGGCCTTAATTAAGGAACATGTTTATATATGTCAAACAATGTGGTAGGAATAATTAGAAAACAAATTGACGCGTGAGTAGGGTGGAAAGTGGGAGGATGGAATGCCCCGACGGCACCATCCTACGGATGGGTGGACCCGATTAGTCGGGTAGTTTTCCAATAGATTAAGTGAAAGCCCTACGCTAGATAGATAGGTTCTTGGGCAACTCTATTCTAGAAGACTAGGCCAGCGGCTGTGCCTTGCATAAGATGAGGAAAAAAGCGTTGCCTCTAGAAATCAAGTCTAATAGTTGCCCAATTTATGTAATCAATTACCCTATGGGTGATTTGATTTTAGAAGACCACGCTCCCCCTGCGGGATAGAACTAGGTCTTACCTATGAATCGTATCCTTGAATCTCTGTATGGTCAAGGTGTCGATGAGTAGGAAATTTTCTCTAAGATAAGACTTAGTGGACTATCTTAAAGTGTTTCTCTCATCTTGGAAGGGGAGAACCTTACAAGTGGTATCAGAGCCGATCTTAGTTCCTAGGATTTGTTTTTCGTCAAGGGATTAAAACAAGTGATTGTTTATCATATGAGGACGAATTAATCATCTCTACTGGCCATAGAAGTGATTTGAATATCCTCACATGTTGAGACAATCATCTTATGAAATTGTGCTTGTATCTTGGGGGTGCACACGCAAGATATTTGTACAATAAATTTGAGAAATAATATTGGGGAGAAAATCTTTTATGAGGAAAAACATAGGGTGATCAAATAAAGAAACTAGTGAGAGACTGAATAGAAGGATAGACCAAAACTTTGTTTAGAGAAATTTTTAGGATATATCTCATTAGTTCGCATATTATAAATTATTAAGATTATAACTTCATTAAGGTTTGAATAGTTGACGTGTGAATGTCATCCATTGGATGTTTTACACTAGGACGATCATCCAAGATCTAGAACCCATCTCAGATAAACATGGGTCTAACTTCGGATGTGTAATTCCTAGAGGATCACACTCTTAGATGTGTTAATCCCAAGATACTAGATGTGTAATTTTTAGAAAATTAATCATCTCAGACGTGTTAATCCTGATAATCTTTGGATGTGTCAATCCCAAGGCACCAGATGTGTAATTCTCAAAAAATGAAGATCTCAGATATATTAATCCAGAGTGCCTTCAGATGTGGCACTATGATAAGTATTTGATAGTTTTGAACTTTTAATGGATATAATGAAAGAAGCAAGCTCACCCTTGCTCGCGTCTAAAAATCGTAAGAAATGCCAAATTAGTTGGAAGCATTGTTGTCAATCCCACCATTGGAGCTAAAAAGTTAGAAGCATTGTTGTCAATCTAACCACTGGAGCTAGAATCAGTTATGAGATGCCATGAAAGTACACCTTCGTGAAAGGTTTTATCCTCTAGGATTTTGAGAGGATAAAATGAATGAATTTTTGGAGAGCTAACCCAAGAAAGGAAGACCCTAAAAGAATACCACCAAACTTTTGTTAAACTTCTCCGATTTACTCCTGAGATGGTGAGGTAACTCTTCTCCATCAATTCATTTGGAAGCTTAATCTACCTTTGAATAACCTCATCAAGAATGTGAAACCATCCTCTATTTCAGAAGCCATAATTATAGCCAGAGACTGTGATAAAGTTTTTTTGTATAGAAAGTGTCGAGAAGGACATGAGTCCTTCCATGTTAATCAAGAAGAGGTCCCCTAATTCAAGAGGAACGTCAAGCCCACCCTTGGCTACAAGGAATCATGAGCCAGAGCAAAAAATTAGGTCAAAAAATAGGGATAGCAGGGTTAAAGATAACCGAATTCAACAAGTATTTCTATGAGTAAATAAAAGAGGATTGGTGCAAGATTCATGTGAAGTAATGTGCATGATGAATAGAGGTCAAAAAATAGGGGTAGCAGGGTTAAAGATAACCGAATTCAACAAGTATTTCTATGAGTAAATAAAAGAGGATTGGTGCAAGATTCATGTGAAGTAATGTGCATGATGAATAGAGGTATTCTACAAGACGATACTAAGATTATGAAATTGCTATCATAGGTTAGATTGCATAAAGGATTGATTCACTTACGTTTTTCCATGACAATTTGTTAAGTACCATATTACATGGGGGTATAGAATAAGGAATTCGAAGGTTCATACCATATGAGAGGTATATGGATACATGAAATTAGAATAATAAAGACCTTTTGGAGGCACAACAAAACGAGCCAAGCACATGAAATAAACGAATCTTTAAGAATAATATTTAGATAAAAGATACCTAGTGGGGACACCACTTTTAAAGAGACAGGAGGATTTACTTAGATACTACCCTGGCTCGCGAGATGAGGACATCTCGAATCTTTTAAGTGGGGGAGATTGTAAGGTCCCTCCCAAGCCATGTATGTATGTGTCTCTTTTAATATAGATTTCAATAAGAAAAGAGAGTGTAATTAGAAAGAGTGAGACAACAAGGCTAGAAACATTAGAAAAGTGTTAGAATAAAAATATTAGCTCCAAAAGTCCTAAAAGAAATAAGAACATAAGAATAGTTCTATTAAGAGATAAGTATCCCCAAAAATAGAATTTCGATTTTAGGTGATAAGAGGTCATATTTAGAGTACTTTTACACATTTAGAGTCCATGCATACTAAAAATGTGGAAAAACAATGTGTTTCCAAAGATGGCTCATTTGTGGCTACATACACACGTTTTTGCCTATTCTGCCCACGATGGCTTGTAGACCAAATGCCTTCCCGTTCTTTTGAGTGGTTACATGACTATATTCTCAGTTTTTATCAGAGAGTTATGGCCGAAACAATTTTCTGTTTCTGTCAGGGTCTCTACACAGAGAAAATTGTAAGAAGTAGCCTCAAGGTAATCTTAGAGTTTGAGATGCATATATCCTTTCATTCTTATCTAATATCTCAGAAAATAAGCTTAGATTTCTATGGTCTTTCGGAGGAAGAGACCAAAACTCCATAGCTTCTCTTTTAGAGAAAGAATACTATGCTGTAGACCTATAGGAGAAGGCTATTTTGCCATAGATCTTAGAAAGAGAGAAGAGTCACAGTATGAGTAAGAGGAGATAAAGCTTAGAAATGATTGGATGATTTCAATCATAAGAGAAGGTATTAGAAGACTCTATATTCTAAAGCTCTTGTTAATAACGAGCAAAGGCAACGATAAACGGACAAATTTCTATAAGGTATATACATATTTTGTTTTTCAATTATATATCATTCTTAGGGGTTGAGGTATGGCCCCGGCTTCTCTATTAATTATTAATTAGTGATCTATTTGATTGATTTATTATTTAAAGTTTATATTCTTTTAAACAACAGCATGTCTTAATAAAGAATGTCTTATCGCAATCTCAAATTGAAATGCTAAAATCTGTGTGAGAAAAGGATTGTTTTCTTAAGAAGGTGACATGGATCCTAGTCATATGGTTTAGTGAGTAAATGGATTGTTATCTTGGTTAAATTAAGGTACAGGTACAACTTCTCCCTGCCTTGACGCTGCCACGTTCTTGTGCTTGTGTAGCCGGACGGCGGAGACGTTAGTAAGGCCCGGAGTTGGCCCATGGTATCCCTCATACCATTGGGAGAATGAGGTTTGCCGATTGAGGCAAGTGATTGTGATGATGCTGCCTAGTTCTGAGGGCCCAGGCTAGTGCGGTGAATTAGCCCACCCTAGTGCGCAGACATCCCTCTGAGGGACGGGAGGATGGAGCGATGAAGCTTGAGAGGGCGACAGGCCGGCTTGAGTCCTCGCCAGCGGCCGACGATGAGGTGTATGGTCCCGTAGGGTTTTGCCCAGCATGTAGAGGCTGGAAGGCCGAATTCTAGATCATCGGCAGAATAAGAATAAGAGAGCCAGTTTGGCTTGTATGGAATTGATTCATGTATGAACCTTTTTTTTTATATCTTGTCTTTGGCATGATTGTATTGTGTAAAAAGGCTGTTTTAACAAACCTTATGAAAAGGGCCTTAATTAAGGAACATGTTTATATATGTCAAACAGTGTGGTAGGATTAATTAGAAAACAAATTGACGCGTGAGTAGGGTGGAAAGTGGGAGGATGGAATGCCCCGACGGCACCATCCTATGGACGGGTGGACCCGATTAGTCGGGTAGCTTTCCAACAGATTAAGTGAAAGCCCTACGCTAGATAGATAGGTTCTTGGGCAACTCTATTCTAGAAGACTAGGCCAGCGCGGCGGCTGTGCCTTGCATAAGATGAGGAAAAAAGCGTTGCCTCTAGAAATCAAGTCTAATAGTTGCCCAATTTATGTAATCAATTACCCTATAGGTGATTTGATTTTAGAAGACCACGCTCCCCCTGCGGGATAGAACTAGGTCTTACCTATGAATCATATCCTTGAATCTCTGTATAGTCAAGGTGTCGATGAGTAGGAAATTTTCTCTAAGATAAGACTTAGTGGACTATCTTAAGTGTTTCTCTCATCTTGGAAGGGGGGAACCTTACAATACACATGAGAATTGACCTCAGTTTCTTGTGTTGGATATATCAGGCTATTCTTCTAGGCCTTTCACATGTGGAGACATTCACGATACCACTACTCATAGTTCTCAAAGTTTACTTGGGAGCATTTATGTGGGTATAATGCATATATTTAAGCAGACATGCATTGAGAGTGAAGGTAGCAATGACTTTATTGATGTGAGATCTCATAGAGGAGACACATGATTATACATATGGATCTAGAGAGTTTTACATTTGATGGAGATAGACCCTACTTATGAGGAATACTGCAGTGATCTTAGAGATTCCAAGGTTAGCAACTCTGTGGATGATTCCACTTAGTCTCATGTGTGGATACATTGTCAGACGATGACGCTTATAATGATCTTGTTGATTATATTTTTACCTTGGAGGATCACACACAACATCCAGCCATTTAAAAGTACAACTAAACCATCAAAAATATAACCCATTTTTGAAAACGCTAAAATATCTCAAAAAATACTATTTTTTAAACCAAAAAGAGCGCGAGCTCCTAAAAAGCTCAAGAAAACTGTTAAAACCTTGTGTCTAGCAGTTTTCTATGG
This sequence comes from Cibotium barometz, assembly GCF_041138505.1. Classification (NCBI taxonomy): domain Eukaryota; kingdom Viridiplantae; phylum Streptophyta; class Polypodiopsida; order Cyatheales; family Cibotiaceae; genus Cibotium; species Cibotium barometz. Next base: position 41,300,665 of record NC_141087.1, read on the forward strand.
CCTTCATGCTCAAGAAGCTGGCAAGAGATTGTGGACTTCTCAAAAATTGTAGAACTCCTGAGATTCATATAGGCTTACTTCTCAAAAATTGTAGAACTCCTGAGATTCATATGGGCTTACTTCCCTAAAAAGCCAGAATCATCCAAAAACAAACTGCAACATCCAATCTAAGACGACAATGCCCTGCCTATTTGTCCTGCCTTTGTAGGCCTCAAAAAAAAAGAGAGTTCACCACACTCTTTGCCCTAATTTTTGTCACACAGTTGCAAGACAATCATGCGTTAATCCGCCTGGCAGTGTGTGTTAATCATTCATCAAGTGTCTGATTATGTTTTAGCATTAATTTGGTCAAAAATTTTAAAGGGTTGTCTCTATACATCATATTCACACCCCCCAAAAAAAAGGATCATGCATTCTTTGCCTCCTTCAAAGAGTCACAACAAAATGTTTCCCAAAGTCCTCTTTGTAGCACTTCCCTACCCTTCCTTGCTTTAATACTGGGTCCTTTCCCAGGAACCAATTTTCCTTTTAAAAACATCCCCCCCCCACCACACACACACACACACATATCAAACATTGACCATTACCAACTTAATTGCGACACTCTCCTTCCTAGCATCGTGCCCTATCTTATTTTGTCTCATTTCAATCGGTTTTGTGTTGCATTCCTACTTTTTCTTTTCCCTTTTGCTCATTTCTTTTCTTCACACTTGTCAATTTCTATAATGAACTCTCATCTTTCCACATTATCTCTCGTCAATCCACATTACTTATTCCACATTTCATTCATATGTGTACTCATTCTCATACAATCACATCAATTTCCATCTCATCACATCAGATTCATTCATATCATCCTCACATCATTTCACATACACATTCGCATTCATTATACTATATACACATCCACATTCGTACATCCACGTCATACATCCAATTCCACATCCGCATTCATACATACACATCCATATGCACATCCATACATCCACATTCACATTCATACATTCATATCCACATCCACATCCATACATCCATTTCCACATCCACATGCATACATCCATTTCTACATCCACATTCATATATCCACATCCACATTTTATAATCACCCATTGGTATGAGGGTTGCCCTACTCGAGCTCATCGAGAAGCTCAAAATGGTTGCTGTGATGTGTGCATGAGCAATGCACGGTGAGGTGCATGCACATGGATTGGTTTCCACCCGAACTTCTATGTTAAAATCGGACTCAGTGGTTCCGTTTGTGAGTGAGTCGACTCAAAATGGACTAGGTGTCTAAGATGGTAGACACGCACGCACATGTTTGATTGATGAACCCTCCAATGTATCATTGAGGGGGATTGTTGAGAGGTAGTGATTGCGGATGTGCAATGCTACATTGATGGGTAATGGGTGAGTTGTGGAACACCTCAATTAAGAGGGGGTGTTGAGAGATGTAATCGCGGTGTTGTGTATGTGGGAAAGCACCCTAGAGGTGCAAGATATTGTGGCAAGATAAGAATACCACATGTAATATTGAATGGTGTGTGAGTGTTAACCAAAAGAGTGGAAAAGGAGTTGCCACTTGGATGATGACATGTAATATTTGTGAGTGTTGACCAAAAGAGTGGAAAAGGAGTTGCCACTTGGATGATGACATGTAAAGTGGGATAAGGCTAGAAAGCCTATATCATTGTATGGTTCATTGGTGATATGCAATAGAGATCTTGTGTTGAGTGTGTAATCTCTCTCTCTCTTATAGAGTTCTTAGTGTGGTATGATCGACCTTAATTATGTTGCTTAATCTATGTCTATCACCATGATCAATCCCATTTAAGGATTGTTTAACAAGGTTTGGTAGCTAGCACTGACATATCTTCGTCGCTAGAGATTCTACAGCTGGACTACACCGACTAGTCCACACCTACCCACTCCACTTAGTGTGTTCACATTATGGACCACTTGTATATACTCTATTATGTGTGTTAGTCACTTTATCTTTTTTTTTTAGACATTATTTGTTGTGTGAAGTACCAAGATGGATCCAAAGGTAGAAAAATGTGTGTTTATTGGGTATTCCCTTGAGAAAAAGAGATATAGATGCTATAATCTTGCTACACGTGAGAATTAAGGGTAAGCAGGGATGTTATATTTGATGAGATGAGTAGCTAGTATACTGTTGGGGCTGATGTAAGCGAAAACGTGGTTGCGCAGAATGCAAGTTCACAATCAAAGTCATTGAGTGAACCAGGAGAGTCCTCATCTAGTGGTTTTGTTCATAGACCATGGAGTGGTAGGCTGTGTCATAATACCAGTCCTGGAAATGTGTTGGTACATCACATAAAGGCAAAGAGAAAGTGGTTGAACCCCTTGGTATGCTTGATATTTCTACATGGCATTCTCTTGTTGATGGAGAGTTTAGTGGCTTGGAGATGAGCCTTGATGTGGAGCTTGGGATTCCAGCAATGATGGCACTTGGTGTGAAGAAGGCTATGGAAGCCATGAAAGCAAAGTTACGAAGATCTAGAAGAGTCAAAAACCCTTTATAGAGGTTGACTTATGATGGTTATGATTTGGAACATAACAATGATGGTAGCATAAGTAGGTAAAAGGCTACATTGGTAGCCAAAGGATATGCATAGACACATGAGATTGATTATGAGGAGACATTTCACATATGCAATGCATCCAAAGACTTTCAGATGAGATAAATCAGGTTTTCTGCCAGTAAACCTCTCCTCTGGAGTTACATCATGTATGGCTGCAGTTGGAGTCCTGTTCATGATGTATATTGCTATAGAAACAGCCTCAGCCCAATAGCTATGCGGCATATTCTTCTCTTCCATCAATGCTCGCGCAATCTCAGCAATGTGCCTGTTTTTCCGCTCAGCAACTCCATTTTGCTGCGGAGTGTATCTGCATGTAAACTGTCTCCGAATACCATTCTTCTTCAAAAATTCAGAGCTCATTGGAGAAGTACTCTCCCCCTCCATCTGACCTTAGGCACTTTACATATTTCCTTGTTTGCTTTTCAACCAAAACTCTGAAATTCTGAAAGTGAGTGAACACCTCACTCTTCTCCTTCATGAAATATACCCACACTTTCCTTGTGTGGTCATCAATGAATGTCACATAGTACCTGCAGCCTCCCATAAACATGGTCTTCGTAGGACCCCATACATCTGAATGCACAACATCTAGTGCATTTCTACTCACATATCTGTTACGTGGAAATACATGCTTTGTTTGCTTTCCAAATTGGCATGCTTCACATATTCTCTGCATACCTTCCACTTTAAACTTTGGCAGCCCTGTCACAATTCCTTTAGTCTGCATAGACTTCATTCTCTGCATAGACTTCATTCTCTGCACATTCACATGTCCAATTCTTTTATGCCAAATGTTTGTGTCTACAACAATTCTTGAACCATTTGCAAACATCTCACCACTCATTTCAGGCATGTCTACATTCAACTTAAACATTATGCCCACTCTGTTGCCTTTTGCAACCAACCTGCACTTGTCTTTAAAGTCTTCAACATAGCAACCATCAGGGTTAAAACGACCCTGCAAACCCTGCTCAATCATCTGGCCAACTGAAACCAGATTCTTTGTTATATTCGGAACGTGAAGTACATCTGCAAGGTACTTCACTTTGCCATCCTGCATAGACAATGGCACATCTCCAACATGGGCAATTGGATGAGCAATGCCATCCCCTGTTTCCACAAAACCTGGTCTTTCAAGGTTTTTCATCTCCTTGAACCACTCCCCACCATGACTTGTCATGTGGCTCGAAGCACCTGAATCCACATACCATACATCATCTTTTTGTGCTGCTTCAACATTTTCAGACATGGCATTCACGACATGCTGCATAACAAACAACCTTTCATTATCCTCATTGTTTCTGCTTGAGGATGCATAGTTGTTCTGCTGCACTTTCCCATTTTGCATGTCAGCCTGCTTCTTATAACATTCTGCCTGCACATGTCCAGGCTTACCACAATAAAAGCATTCACATGCATCATTATATTGCCTTTGCCAATTTCCATGTCCTCTTTGACTCCCCCTACCTCCTCTGGATTTGCCTCTTCCACCTGTGTGTTGTTGATGTTGTTGTTGTGTATTCTGGGACTGTTGTTGTTGCTGCTGCTGGCCATAATTCTGATTACCTGTTCGGCCACCTCCTTGACCGCGTCCACGGCCTCCTCTACCTCGTCCTCTTTCTGAACTTGTGTAGAAGGCCTGTTACTCTGAACTGTTTTTGTTTTGTGAAGACTGTTGGTCTTCACCCCAACAGTCTTCACCCAAGCTCTTCTCTTCTATAATCAGCATAGACACCAAATCTGTAAAGTTGGGAATGTTTTCCCGAGTCTGAATAGACGTCTTGAATGCCTTGTATTGTGGCCCGAGACCACGTAGACAGACTTCCACCTTATCATCATCATCTACTGACATACCAATAGATGCAAGGGATTCCACAATACCCTTTATCTTCAATGCATAGTCATTCACAAACATGCTCTTTTTCTCCACAGTATGAAGTTCATTCTTCAATTGTATCTTACGTGCCTTGGTATTTATTTCATAGAGTTTTACCAAGGTGTCCCACACCTCCTTGGGGGACTTGGCATCCTGAATGTGCCCAATCATGGTGTCCTGTATACTAATGGAGAGCCAATACATAACTTTCTTGGCTCCTTGGTTCCAATCTTTAAACTCTTTCACATCTGCAGTAGTCGATTTATGTCCGGTATCTCCAGTGCCTCTTCATGCTCACCTTCTATGTAGTCCCAATAGCCCTTTCCCATCAGGAAATTTGTCAACCTGAACCTCCAAGCATGGAAGTTGTTCTTATCAAGCTTCTTAGTCACAATCTGGGTTATGCCATCATTTGACATCTTGGCAGACACACAAATTTACCAGAAACAGCACTCTGGTTTGTCCTGCACAAACTGCTGTATTTTCTGCAGAGCAGTACTGTAGTACTCACAAATAACCAGTGACTTCCATATGCATAAATACACCCAATGGCAACTGTTGACCTCTTTGCAGCACACACAGTGTCTGCACAGCCAATGTGTCTTCCTACAATTCTTAAAGCAAAGTTTTGCAGAGAATCGATGACTTACCCGTAGTACTCGAAATCGCCTGCTTTCTGAAAACCGGAGGTCCAGATGCGCCTGAAACGCGTTTTCAGCCTAAAAAACTATGTTCGATAGGACAATATAGTTGCCCTATAACTTTCCGCGAAGAAAGCTCCTCAATCAGAGATCGTTTGCCAGTGCCTCCCGTAGAGCTCCCGACGACAAGGGTGTAGTCGCCAACACAAATAGGGAAGAGTAGTTGAAGCTCTTACCCTCGTACCGCTTCCTGTGGTTCTCTTGCTTGCAGCTCAGCCCTTAGTATGAACCAGGCTCTGATACCATGAAAAGATGCAGGGGGGAAGAGAGTTGGAGCTCTTGCAACAAGCACACACACACTCACAAAACCCTAATAGAGAATACACAAGGTGAGAGGCTGAAAATCTTCTTCTACTTCACTCAACACTCAACACACCATATACAAGATAAGAGTACACACAATATGAAAGGTACTCAACCAAATACATACAAGGGTTCTCTATAGTGTGAACCCAACTAAATGAACTGGCGCTATAACTATGCCAGTCTCTAGAATGACTGTTACATAGCCTGTCATCCCACTGGCCGCATATCACCCATGATCTCACCAACCATGCCAGTGGTGTAAGTGTGGGGCCTATCCCCCAGGCGGGTCATTAGTGTCCACCGCCTCACTAGACGAGCTCGATATCTCAACAATTCGCATATTATTAATACGGTTGTACCTCGTATTAGTATATATTTTTGTTTGGATTAATTCTGAACGATGTTTTCATGATTTTTTACCATTGTTTAGCCATTCTTTTTGGACATGTTCCTTAATTTCTTTTGATGGCTATAATCTGCGTTCAAAGTGTGTTTCACCTTTGACACTTTTCCATGATAATTTATTTTGCACTTGTTTAAGTGTGGTCTATGCTTAATTTCTTAAGCCTAAGACAAATTCATTCACGGGTTAGTTGATCGGTTTGTTTTGGTGGATTTTATTGGATGTTTTCCAAGTTTTATATGGACTCATCAAGTTTTGCCTAGATCACTTGTCTCTAGGGGTTTTTTAATGAGTGCTACACACATGTGTTTCACTTGCTTACTTTGGAGTTTTATTTGAACGACACTACGTTCATATACTCCGGATTGATGAGTTGGCCCCACCAATTTTTAATGTCTCTTTTGGCATGATTTATGACCATTAGATGGTATGCATTGATTTTTATGATCAACTATGATTTTCATGGATTCGAGGAGCTTCTATGCTTTTATCCATGGCTTTATAAGGATCTTTTAATCTTTTGGATAATATCATGTGCTTTGAAGGTAGCATTTGCCTTTGCTTTTTGCACTTAATTTTTGAGTATATTGCTTGTACTCTTGTACATATTCCAACTCGGATACCTAGTTGCTTACATATCTAGGTGAGATATTTTTCTACCCCAGCTTTATTGTGTTTATTGGGTAGTTATCATTAGAAAGGCGACGATAATTCAATTTCTTTTCTAATGATGTACTCGGAAAGAGTTATTCCTTGATGTAGTCTCACGTATATAGAGACAGGTTTTAGTATGTGAAAGTCTGGGATAAGGCCATCTTATTCCTTTTATATAGGATTTTATTCATATTTTCTAGACGGCATACTAGAAGGGAGTTTCAAATTGTTAAGGTATGTCTAGGTGGTATCATGGTGGTATGGGTGGTATCATGGTGGTATGGGACACTTTCTTGATTGGACACTCAGCCACTCGGTGAGGTACTGCGCAATGGTAGCATTGCATGGGTGGTCGTTTAGCCATTGTATTCATGTCCCAGCCCCGTGGGATTGGGGCAGCTAAGTACACTGGGAACATTTGGTCGTCCTTGGCTTAGAATTTGGGAGGGTGGACTGGTTGGCTCTAGAGGTTCATAGGTGGGACCTTCACGAACTTCCCCCTCGTCCCCTTCTTTAAAAATTTCCATCAGGGTGTGACTCATGGCGATGGGGGTTGAGGTGGGAGAACTGGGGGTGGTAAGGGCATTGGCACTACAGCGGGAGTAATCTCGGATGGTTTCACCATCCTTTTGTTTAACATTATGTAGCTGCTCAACAAGACTCCATTTGGTTCCTTGACGAGAATATCCAACCTTTAAGGCCTCTTTCAAGGCTTCGAAGGTGGCCTTGTCCTCAGTTTTCAAGGACCTAAACCATTGGCCAACTTTACCATCTACAATGAGGCCAAAATCACTCACCTTAACTTGATCATCCACATGGCCAAAGGCTTCAAAGATCTGGTTGAACATCTCTAAGTGCAGGATGGGGTCTCTAGTCCCATCGAACTTAGTGATTAGCTTCAAGATGTTTACGGGTTTGTTTCGTCTGGGTCCTAGTATTGGTTTAGCTGGTAATGAGGGCGTGATGCCAGCAGCCACCCTGGTTATTCTCAACATTTTTGGTGTTAGCCCTACCATGGTTGGAGCGGGTGCTGGTTAGGGAATGATGGGTGGAGGAGCTATGGGCCAGGTAGATAATGGAACATCAGAGGTTCTTATCTCATGGGTGGATTGAGTTGTGCCTCATGTGGCCCCATGTGGCATCCTAGGTAAGCTCCCCGAGGTGGGTATTGTTGATATATAGGTGGCCCAGGTTAATGTGACGGGGCGAGTAGGCCCTGATATAATGTTTCGGGTCCTTGGGAAGCTGGATCTGGCCCCGAATTTAGTATGGGTCTCTGGGCCCGATATGAATCAGCCACCCCCAAGAGAGGCATGGCTCTCCATACTGGTGGATGAGTCTTGGTCTAATGGCTCTCGCTTTTCCCTATTTCTGCTCTAGGATCTAGAGGCAACGTGGGCTCTCTTTCTTGTTGTTGTTCCATACCTCTCGCCCTGGGCCGTGGCTCTTCCGGCTATGCATTTCCCAGGATAAAGTTGCATAGCCTCGAAGCAAGGCTTCTCTGTGAATGTGTAGGAGAGGTAGGGTCTTGCTCCTGGAGGACAGGTGGTCAGTCCATACACTGAGTCTCAATTTCTCCTATTTCGAGGTTAGGAGTATCTCGTCCCGTCCTGGGATGATCTTCGCTCTCAGTGGTGCTGTCAAAGACTAGCACCATTTGGCTCCAAGTTGTATTGTGGCCGATGGGTCTACCCTTATGAGCGAGGGAGCTTCAGGAGAGTTTATATCGTCAACAACGAGAGGGTTGTTTCACACACCAATTTTCCCAAACGTAGGTGCATGAATGTGTGGAATTACTGTGCACAACCCCCTGTGAACAGTTTGCTTTTTTTTTAATGGTATGGCTGTACACTTTAAGATGGTACGTGCATATGCTTTATTGAGGACATGGGCGTACGCTTCTCAGAAAGAAGATAACATGAGAATACACTTCCTAGAAGACACGGATGTAGCTTCAGGAAGGAACGGGCGTGCGCTTTTGAATGAGAAACAGGCATGGTGAAAATGACACGTGCATGGTAAGCAAATGGTACGGGTGTGGCAAGGTTGCCATGGGCGTACGCTTTAGAAAGAAAAGATGGTACGGGCGTGGCAAAAATGGCACAGACGTATGCTTGCAATAGCTGGGGCAAAAGTAATGGAACGGGCCTGGCAAGTGAAAGGGAATGGATGTGGCATGTTGGAAAATGGGGCGATGAAAGAGAACGAGAAGAAGGGAGGGATCAGGGGAGAAGGAATTGATGCGAGAGGATGAGAATGAGGCGATGAGAGAGGAGGAATAAAGGGGGCGATGAAAGAGAAAAAGAAAAAGAAAAAGAGAGCGATCAGAGAAAAGGAGACGATGAGAGAGAAGGAGAAGAAGGGGGTGATGAGAGAGAAAGTAAAAAAAAGTGATGAGGAGGAAGAGAATGGGTGATGAGAGAGGGGCGTGATGAAAGAGAAAGTTAAAAAAATGACGAGGACGAAGAGAAGGGGTGATGAGAGAAGAAGAGAAGGGGGAGAATTAAAAGCTGTTCTTTGTCCTTGTACTACGCTTGGGGAGCTTGACCTACTTGTGCTGGTATTCTTGGTGTAGCTATTAATGTATTGAAGGACAAGTGGGATTTTCATGCCCCACCATCCTTGCTCTTGGAGTCCTTAGAGGCCTATTTTGATCTAGGGATGTTGATCGAAGGATGGCACAACGTCTAAAGCCTGTGGTGCATCAATGTACGGTAAGTCACCTTGAAAATTTTGTTATCCTTTTTGCCTTGACAAATGAAGACCTAGAGCTTGTGGAAAATGCTTTGAACAAGGGGAGAGTTATCCTCTATGACTGAGACTTTGATTTCCATGTATACCACCAAGCAAGGACTTGGTTCTACTCTATATACTAATATATATTTTGACTCTTTAATAGGATTTCCTTTAAAAGAAAAAAAGTTGACTCTTTAACTAATTAATAATTTTTCATTTTTACAAACGTTGGACACTTATACTTAAGAATAGATATTAGGACAACATTAAGAGAAGAAGAAGTTAGGACAACATTAAGAGAAGAAGAAGAAGCGTCATAGGAAACTATCCCAAGAACCCTTGAAGAAAATACTTCAAAAAAGAAAATATAAGAATTTCAAGAAATTAGTAATTTAACTACACTTAGATGAGTGAAGCGTAGTCAATTGTTTGGATTGGTAGAAATATGTTGACGGGGAGAATCTCATAGAAGAAGTGAGAGACACTAAAATTCAGCTAGATTATAAGAAGAAATATGTTGACGGGGAGAATCTCATAGAAGAAATATGTTGACGGGGAGAATCTCATAGAAGAAGTGAGAGACACTAAAATTCAGCTAGATTATAAGAAGAGGGAAATCATTGCAGCCTCTACAAGAGATGAAGAACTTATGCACTACATATTGGACATAGATATATTCATTTATTGGAATAAATGAATATCTGAAGGTTAAAAGTAAGGTTTTAACCTTAGTTTTAATCGTAGTAATAAAAATCACAGCTCTTCGTCTCTACGTATTCGCACACAGGCTCTTTGTGTGTGTGTGTGTGCAGGCCCAACCTCTCCTTCTCAAATCGTTTCTCTTTGCCTAGCCCCAACGTCTCCTGTCTCGCGTAAGAACGATCACAAAAAAAAAAACGTTTCTGCTAGCGCTTGCGCTCTCTCTCTCTCTCTCTCTCTCTCTCTCTCTCTCTCTCTCTCTCTCTCTCTCATCATGGGCCACATTCCAATCTAAAAGTTTGATTACCACGCCTTTTTATAGGCCTCCGTGAACCTTCTAGATCTCGAACAATCTGCAACGACACCAACCTTTAATATGACCTTTTGATTTTGTTAAAACCTTTGAACGTTTCCCATAGGGTAGCCATATCTGATAATGTTAAATAGCAGGTTAGTAACTTCCTCATGCATCAATCCCTTACCAAGAATCCAATCCCCCCAAAGACCTAACGACTTAGCAACCCATTTTGGGATCAGCTAACCTGCTGATTAGTTGACTCTTGTACATCCTAGGCTGCCATTTGCCTAACATATAGTTGTATGCAAGATCATTCTGGACTTGGTTTGAAGACTAGGTCTCCCAAATTTGGGCCAAGAACTAAAAGATGGTATCTCAAAGTCAAGCATCATGTTTACACATTTGTGGCTTTCATTGAGAACCCCTGGCAGATATGTTCTAGAAAAAAGACCTCCCAAAGGCTACACCACTACAGTAATGATGATTGCTTGCATGCAACTTGGATATCATGTGTCTTGGAGCCAATCTTCTTTTGTATGGGAAGAGGATAGATGGGATATGCAGTTGTTAAATTGTAATGTAAAGGAGCTGGAATAGTCTCTGGGGTCCAGTTTGGGGCCCATGGTCTCTTGAACTTTTTGTAAAGCTATAATATAATTAACTTTCCCCAAATTGAACGTTGCCAACTAATTAATCAAATTCAATATTTGGGACCCTTATTGGACTTGGTGTATGCTCAGAAGGTTTATTTGTCATGGAGTTAAGGTTCTCCGGTTAAGTTTGGACCAAAGACCAAGAGATCGTACAGGAAGGTGAATCAAATAGACTACACATTTGTTGCCTTTATTTAAAGCCCAGTTGGCACCAGATCTACAAATTTGGTCCAAGAAAGGGGATATCCTAGAAAAACAGTCACCCAGAGGATGCCCCATTGAAGCTATGGTTGAAGCTTGCATTCAACTTAGATATCAGATATCTTGGGAAAAATGTTCTTTTGTATTTGAGGATCATAGATGGGATTCTCGAGTTTGCTAAATAGGGCTTGAATGATGAATAAGCTGATGTAATGCTGACACGTTGTAAATAAATACATACATATATATATACATACATACATATATATATATATATATATATATTAAAAAGGCTCTCCCGTTAAAAAGCCTTTTGTAATAAGTCTCATGGAGACTTTTCCCTTCTAATATAAGAACTCAAAAAAGGAGGAGGAGCCTAGTCAATTCTGGCGCCTCTTGCATATATCAATAAAATACCTTGATATACACATAAACGCAGAAGGGCGGAAACCCTAGTTTTTCACAGGCGCTTATCTTGTAACTGACACGGAAGAAGGAGGACTAGTAACCCTAAGTTCAGTAACAGAGCAATCGCAAATAAGTTTTGGTGTGGCGACGGGAGGGACCTCTAGATCCTTTCGCGGGGTCAAGTCGTAGTAGCGAGATATGTTCTCCAGACTCTGAGAAACCCTAACCTGCTTTGTTCACATACAAGTTTTGAGTTCTGTGCTTGAAATTGTGTTTGTTTCGGGTAACAAGAAGCTAGGGCTTTTAAAACGTATCTGCTTTTGTACGTATTAGGGTTTTTGTTCGTGTGGTGTGCGCGTATACGTTGTATGTGTTCATGTGTGTGTGGTGTGCTTTTATCTTCACGTGGTCGGATTCGCTGTTGTGAAGGTGGATCTCAGGCGCCTTTGTGATAGAAAGCCATGTCATCTCCGTTTTTTCAGCCTGCAAACAAGCCACTGGAGCACCTCAAAGTGACAGAGCTCAAAGATGAGCTTAGAAAGAGGGGTTTAAGCCTGAAAGGGGTCAAGAAAGAGCTTTTTGACAGATTGGAAGAAGCAATCAGGAAGGAGGTGGAAGTAGCAGGTTTTTCAGTAGGGGAGCCTGTCTTTTCAGGGGAGATCCAACATCATGAAACTGATGCTCTTATTGATGCCGATCCCCATGAAGATACTCATGGCAATGTGAGAATTGATGCCCATGTGGATATCCATGGGGATGTGAGAGTGGATCCCCATGTGGATGTGCAAGTTGATGCCCATGTGGACACCCATTGGGACGTGAAAATTGATCCTCATGTGGATACCCAGGGGGACATTAAATCGAACCCCCATTTGGATGTGAAAGTTGATGCCCATGTGGATGCTCATCATGATGTGAAAGTTGATGCCCCTATGGATACCCATCAGGATGTGAAATCCCAGTTACATATGGACACTTATGAGAGTCAAGTTGATGACACCACCTCAGCTTCTCAGGGCATCATTTGTCAAATGAAGGAAACACCAGGTGAATATGGCTTTGCACCAAAGGGCATGGATTTGCCACCAAAAGGTTTGGACAGTGTAGCTGTTGGGAATGATGGCGTTGTCTCAGGTAATGAGGATTCAAGCTTGACTGATCTCTCTGTTCTGAATGTTGGAACATGTGCACAGGACCGTGTAGATGAACAAAGTGGATTTTCCACACATTCTGCGGATGTAAAGGTTGTAATTGAAGACTTGGAATCTATACTAAGCAGGCCAGAATCGAAGATGGTGGAAGTGGAACACCCCCATGGACAAGAGCAGGCCCAGAAAGTTGAATTCCCTGTGGTTCAGCTACTTCATGTACGAGAGCAAGCAAATGACTCCGTGGTGGACCCACCTCATGGACAAGAGCAAGCCCAAGAAGTTGAATACTCCTTGTTAGACCCACAGGAATCGCAGCATATGTTGGCTGACCCAACTTGTGGACAAGTGTTCCTGGAAACAGAGTTCCCTGGGGTTAACCCATCCCATGGACAAGTTAATACTAAGGAAGTTCAGTACCTTGCTGTCGACCCATCCCAAGGACAGGTTAAGGTAAAGGAAACCAAGTCTCCGGTGGTTAACATGTACCATGGACAAGCACACACTGAGGAAGCAGAGTCCCTTGTTGTTGAGCCCCATGGACATTCACAGTCTGAGAAAGCTGCATTCTCTGTGGCCAACCGACCCCATGGACAAGTAGAAGCTCATGGAGTGGATCCAGCTCATGCAGAAGAACAGGCTGAGGAAGCCAAGTGTGCAATGGTTGACCCTTCCTTGGGGCAGATTGCCACTGAGATAAAGCCTTTTATTCAACCATTAGAATTTGTCAGGAGTGCAGATGAAGAAACACCAGATGGCCGCTGTGCTGCTTTTATGGAGACCAAGATGGAAGAAGTGGATCATTTTACTAGCCAGCCAACACCAGAGCATGCGCCTGAATTACCTGATGGATTAGATTTGGATGATAGTGATGGGTTTTCGATTCAGGGCAGTTTTCTGGATACCAAGGTCAAGCAAGCGATGATAAAAACACAACCAGAGGTGGAGCCTGCTGTGGTTTCTGACAGGTGCCGGCAGATGGAAGTTGAACAGGAGAAGCCTGAGAGTGATTATTCAAACATGCAGAAGTATGGGGATGAACACATTAGACAAGAAGGCAGAGCTGGTGGGCTATCTAAGGAGGATGATTCAAAATCTGCAGATGCTGAATCTTGTGATGCTCGCCCAAAGCAAACATATAACGGTGTGGAGGTTGATTCAAAATCTGCTGATACTGAATCTTGTGATGATGCTCGCCCAAAGCGAACGTATAATGGTATGAAGCTGTAGTTGATGTATGTCTGTTTCTTATGCTTTTGGGTGGTTTACCTGTCCTCAGTAGGTGTACTAGGGGTACTTTGAGAATTTTGTTAATTTACTCTGCTGTGTCCTCCACAGAGAGGGAGATGAAGCATCAAGAGCCTGCCAAGAGGATGAGAAGATGGAATTCTGGGAACCGTTCGGTAGGAGAGGTTTCTGAACCTTTGACAACAGATACAGTGAAGGAGATAATGTCTGCAGAGGTCAAGGAAGATAAATCCACACCCAAGGTGTTGGCTGCATCGAGGTCTTCCACACAGCCTGCAGTCAGGGCTGCGCGTGTCACTAATGGGGAGAACAATGGGAAGCCTCAAGCTGGTTCGTGTTTTGCTGCCACTTAGGGCTCTGTTGTGGGTGTGCCCGCCCAGTTAGGTGTATCTCCATTTTTCCCTATTTTTCCATGTATATTTTCCCCTATTTTTGTGGACGTAGGGCTGTAGTGTGCTGGCTGGCTGATTTCAGACCTGGCCGACTGGATTATGTCCTGGCCAACCTGCATATTCTGGCCGACTTGCTATTTTATGCAAGTCGTGGACATTTAGGTGCTGTCGGCTGCTTTTAGGCTGGCCGACCAGCACTGTGGGGTGATATAAATATCACCCCTGCCCCCCACACCTTTTCGTATCATATGGGATCTTGTATATAGTAGAGTTCATACAGTTTCTCTCTCTCTTCTGCGTTTGTTCTTCCACACTCAGTTCTGCGTTTTCAGGCTGGTGGTTCTCTCTTGCGTTTGCTCATCTTCATCGTGGAGTCTTGCTGCGTGTGCTTTCAGTTGTTTGTCTCATATCCGCTGCGTATTCCGACAACTTTCCCTCCCATCCTGTAGAATTGTTGATGTTTAAAAGAAGCTTTCAGGGCTTTGGCAGTATCTTGAATTTTGCGTATCAACTTTCTATGCAGTTCCTGCACCAACACGTCCTCCTACTGCCTCTCTGAAGATAGAAAGATTTGTCCGCCCTTTCACCTTGAAATCTGTGAAGGATCTGCTAGCAGCCTATGGTTGCTGTGTGGACTTCTGGATGGATCAAATAAAGACACATTGCTATGTTTCGGTACGTGTGATGATGTGAGCCGGCATAAGGTTTAAATCTATGTGCTTTTACTGGATATCACCTTGACAACTTTGTGTGATTTGGCAGTACTCTGAAGTGAGTGAAGCTATTGCAGCTCGGAACGCCTTGTATGGCAGACAATGGCCTCCCGCTTTTGGTAATCAGCTTGTAGCAGAGTTCGTGGATGAGCAGGATGTGAAAATCAGGTGTGAGGGCCTGCCAGAGATGGAAGATGTTACTCGTGTCAGAACTCCACGTGGGAGGCCGTCTATAGCTCCTAGTCAAGCTACAGCTGTGCACACCATTACAGCTCCATTGCCACCTCCACCACCTTCGAGAGAGAGAGAGGCTCTGCTGCCACTGAAAAGAGAATCAGAGCCTCCCATTCTGACGTTAGATGACCTCTTCAAGAAGACCAAGGTTAAACCTCATATCTATTACTTGCCGCTGACTGATGAACAGGTTGCAGCAAAGCTTGCAGTTATGACCAAGAAACACCAATCGAAATTCAGTGCATCAGTGAGGCCTCTAGATGCTTGAGTTTTTGCATGCAGTTTTAGGCTTTTTTAGGGAAATATTGCTATGATTTATCTGGACTTTTTACGAGGTTCCCTGCTTTATCAAATGTAATGTTTTATTTTATTTATTGAGGAGATTGTATCCAAAGTTTTTTAGACTAATGATACCACAGGGATATAGTGAAGGAACATTTGATTAGTATGAATTGTTTAGGCTGGCTTTGCATTTCACCTGCACATGCAGGAGATTTGTGTGAGCAAGGTAGCTGCTCGTTAAACCATCTGCAGTAATAAAAACTCCAAAATAAACAATGTTTTGGAGTACAGTTACTGCTGCACCTTGGCTCTTTTCGCTCTACCTCTGCCTCTCCTCTCTTCTTGCTATCTGTGAGAACCATTGCATTAAAAACGAACAGGCAATCACTAGGAGCTGAGATGCCACGTTTTCCATGGCTGGGCTTGGATCTTTGTATGCCTTGCTCTTAGGACTTGTGTGCGTGCATGTGTGGTTGGAGAGAGAGAGAGAGAGAGAGAGAGAGAGAGAGAGGTGACAAGTAAGCTTTAATTGATTAAAGGTTAGTTGATAATAAAACTGTATGCTGTGCAGCTTTTTTTAAAGAGGTGTTTTAGAAGTGCAAATGATCAATGTTTGGTTCATTTATCTTTTGTTAGAGCCACATGTCAAGAAGCGAGGTGCTTTAGGGTAAAACTGTAATGTAAGGGCAGCTATAACATGGAAATCTCATCAATCATGAAAATTGATCAATCACATAAGCATGCTAGATAAAGATAACAGCCCTGCACACACATCAGAGGCCAGAAGATGGGCTGACTCCCCCTTGTTATGGTTAGATTACCAAAAAGGAGTCTTGCTTCAAATACAACTTTGCGGGTGCCCAGGGATTCTCCATTGGCTAGCATCCGTTTCTTCCAGTACAATATGAAAACAAAACAAAAGCATATGCAAAATTTTTTCACTCAGCACAAGAGCGTTTCTAGCATAAAGCACACGTGGGACAACCATGGACAGCCCATAGCACTCCCCACATTAGCTTGGGAGATCTCCATCTTCGTCTTGCTTGGCTCACAGAGCAAGTCGACCAGCCTTGAAGGGCTGTTTAGTAGTTGACTAGCCCTCAGGAGCCACAAGAGAAGTTGATTAGTAGTAGTTTACAAGTCAGAAGGTCTTCGATCAGTAGGGGATGCCTCCCACACAAATTGGCCAGCACTTCTCTGCCTCTAGGTGCCTTGACTAGTAGTTTTTTAGGGTTGTAGTCGGCCATTAACAAAACAACTAGCAGGAGTTGACCAGCCTTGGCCTCACACCTGGGTGCGGTAGGTAGTGGTAGATCACTATAAAACTGGTCGATCAGCTCTTCCATGCACACAGAAAGCATGCACCTAAGCCAAAACTGGAGTTCCTTCGATAATAGAGCTTCTCTGCTAAAAATAACCTAATCGTGTGTTTTTTCAGTCTAGGAGGCGCTTGCTATTAGTTGGTTCAAAACAAGGCCGATGCCCGCACATGTATTAAAATAGTCTTGTCACTTATAAGTGAGTGTGAACCTGTACCCATAATTATTAGTATGTGAAATCATAAAGGTGTACATTGGGTTTTTAGGGACACTTACTATGTGCAAAACATGTAAACCACTTGTCAGTCCCAAATAGGTGTGCATGTACATGTCCACAAGGTGCCAAGGTGCCCAGGCGTCCTTGGTCCCATGGACAACATAGGTAGTAATCTCAAGCATTGTCCAAGCAAACAATACAAGTCATTCAAAGATAAAATCAAAGGCATGCACACGCGAGTGCAGATAGATTGAAAGAAATACACATTTGCTCAGTTGTATCAGGTAAAGTGTCAAGGGCTTCATGATCTTTCTGGAATCTTCCCAGAACATAAATACAGAAGATCACCAAGATAGCTAGTCCCAGGAAATCATATCATGTCAGGCTTTGTGAGCCATACATGTACATTATGTCAGGCCCCACAAGCCATACATATACTATCATGTCAGGCTCCATATGCTATACAGACAAACCATGTCAGGCTCCACAAGCCATACATGTATGTGATGTCAGGCTTCATATACACACATGAACAGTAGATAACAGAAGCAATGAGGAATTTTGTGACATTGCCCCCGGCCTCTAAGCAGTTGATTGCAATTGAAAAGCTTCCAGATAGGCCTCAGAAGCTCAGGATAATCCTGAAAAATAATCCTCATCCATCCATTTTGCATCCATAGCCGAATAGTTTTTAAACTTCACAAGATACATGTGTACTAGCTTGCCACATGCATGCTTACACTCCTTATGAAAAACTATATGTTCAGGTTGCAATACCTCCTCGAGTTCATTCACCTCTGGTGGATCTTCCAAAACTGGTTTCATAGGAGGTGGTCCCACATAAGGTCTCAGCAAGCTGGCATGAAATGCATTATGTATTTTCTAGTGATTGGGCAATACTAATTTATAAGCTAGTTCATTTATCTTCTGCAAGATCTGGAATGGCCCATAATACTTGTTCGAAAGCTTAGGAAATCGGCCTTCTTTACTTGGCCGCTTTTGAAGCCGTCTTTCTTGAACTTAAGTAACACCCTTTCTTGAAAATAATCTGACGTCTTTCTTGAACTTAAGTAACACCCTTCCTTAATTATCTCTCGCCTGTGCTTGTCAGTTGTCTTTTTTTGCTTAGCTTGAGATCTTTCTATGGATGTCCAAACCTGTGCAAACGCAATATCCAAATCTCGGACATACTGATCTGTTGCAAAGATTCCATCTTTTGTTCGTAAGATAGGTGGTAGCAACACCTTGCCATAGACTATCTCAAGCGGAGCCTTATTAGTTGAAGAATGCAATGTTATTGTATGCAAACTCAACCAAGGGCAAATACTTTTTCCAATATGTCTTTTGCTCAGATACATAACACTTGAGCAAATCAAGTACTTCTAAATTTGCAATTTCACTTTGACCATCTGTTTGAGGATGATAAGCTAGTGAAAAACTCGGCTTTGTGCCCATATTATCAAACAATGCTCGCCAAAATAAACTAGTGGTCTGAGGATCTCTATTCCCCACAATAGATTTGGGCATGCCATGATGTTTGAAGATCTAAGCCAAGAACAACTTTGCCATGTGCTCTGGTTTGATTGTTTCCCTCACAAGAATAAAATGTGCCTGTTTGCTAAAGCAATCAATGATAGTCCATATAGCATCAATACCATGTATCGATCTCACCAAATCCATAATGAAATCCATGGCAATGCTTTCCCATGGTTCCTGTGGAATGGGTAAGGGTTGAAGCAAACCGGGTGTCTTGTGCCTATCAAACTAGACTTTTTGACACACTAGGCACTCATGAACATAAGTTTCAATATCCTTGCGTAAAGCTGGCCAAAAGAAATATATTTCCAAAGCCTGTGTAGTAGCCAGAATACCACGATGACTTGCATATGGAGGAGCATGACACTCTTCCATAACATTTTGGCGCAATTCTTGGATCACACAAATACAGTTTTGCATCATCAAAAAACCGTCTCGAATCGAATAAGATGGGAGAGTAGTACCACCATTCAAATCAGCCCAAATAAGCTGAAAATTTGTGTCCAAAAAATACATATCCCGCATCCCTGACAAGTCCTGATGATGATAGGCGGTAGTCACTGCATGTACTTGAGGCCTGTGTGATAGAGCATCCGCTACCAAATTCTTCTTACCCGGAGTATGCAAAATCTGAAAATGAAACATGGACAAGAAATTTGCCCACCTTAGATGCTGTTTTAAGAGTTTAGGCTATGTGAGAAAGTGCCATAAACTTTGATGATCTGTTTCAACCATAAATTCAGCCCCCAAAAAATAATGCTTTCATGTTAGTAGGTCATGAATAGCGGCCGGTAACTCTTTCTCATAAACCTATAAATACAATGCTCCATGTTGTAGGTGGCGGCTTTCAAAAGCTGTTGCATGTCCCTCTTGATTCAAAACAGCCCCCAACAATCTCCACATGCATCACACTCGACCACAAAGGTCTATGTAAGTCTAGAATAATAAGAACAAACCCTGAGATGATGGATCCTCCTTCAACTTTTGGAAAGCTGTTCTTTCTGAATTGGACCAACGGAAAGCAACTTTCTTCTTCGTTAGATCATGCAACAGATAAACCAAGAAAGCAAAGTGTCGAATAAATCGGCGATAGTAAGAACATAAACCAATGAAGCTCCTGACTTGATGAACATTTTGAAGCTCTGGCCAGTCCTTAATAGCTTGAATCTTTGCAGGGTCCATGCGTACACCATCTTTCGAAACAATATGCCCCAAATGGATCTCTGATAAGAAGAATTCACTCTTCTTTCCATTGATGAAAAGCTTGTGTTTCCTAAGCTCTTCAAAAACAATGGCGAGATGTTCCTTATGCTTAGCCTCACTCTCTGAAAAGATAATAATATCATCAACGAAATTTCCTCTGAACTTTCGGTGAGCTCTAAAGATTCTGTCCATCATTCTATTGAAAGTGGCGGGAGCATTTATAAGACCAAATGGCACCACCAAATATTCATAGAGTCCAAATGATGTTCTAAAAGCATTATGTGTAGATCTTGAGGTACCACTCTAATATGATGGCAGCCACTCTTAAGATCACCTGCGACTAAAAAAACATCTCCCTCAAGCTTGTCAAGAATATCATCAATTCTAGGAATCGAAAACGTGTTCTTGATGGTAATCTTGTTAAGGGCCTTGTACTCAACACACATTCTGTATGTCCCATCCTTTTTCTGTACAAGCAAAATTGGAGAACAATAAGGTGAAGAACTTGGCCTTATCAATCTCTTCTCAAGCAAATTATTCACTCGAGTCATGATTTCCTCTTGTTGGCCCCAGCACTCACCCTATAAGGAGGTCGGTTAGGAGGAGAGCTACTAGGGATTATGTCAATACAATGATCCTTTGGCCTCTCTTGGGGTAACTATCCAGGTAGGTAGTTAGCAAAACAATCAGCATAATCACTTAAGAAATTAATCTTATCTTGATCTACGGGATTTACAACATCATGCTCAACTTTATCACATACAAAGACCAAGTAAGAACAAGCAGATTTCTTTATTGCCTTGGAAATAGAAACATGGATTACAACGGGTATGGTACTCCTAGTAGTGACCACATCAATACAAACTTCCCTACCCCTATGAGTAAACATTACTTTCTTCTCTTTAGGCAAAATCTTGGGATCCAAATGATAATGCCATGGCATCCCAAGTATCACATCACATCCCGTGCTACCAGGAAGTCTTCATGATCCAAATATCCCTGAATCTGTATGCCATGCTTCCCGATGACGGGAGTGACTTTGACTTCCTTGCCCTCAAAGGTTGCATCTGCGTGAAAGTCCATGCCCAATTGCTCGGGATTTAGCCCAAGAGCTGTAGCCATCTGAATGGATATAAAGTTATCTGTAGAGGCATTATCAAAAAGGAATAAAGATGTTTGATCCTATAACTTTCCCCCCAAGCCTTGCATAAATCTGCTCTTTGGTTCATGTGCAGTAGTATTACCTTGTACATCGGGTATAACATTCATACTCGGTTTTGCATCCTACACATTATTCCTTTTGACATTCTGGGGGCATTGAGATTTCATGTGATCCTTACTCCCACATAAGAAACTCTTTCCTTCTCTCATGAAATAAGAAATGTGCTATTTGGATAGCTCAAGATCATCCTTTTTACCCCCGACTTCTTCTTAGAGTCCCCTTTTGCATTCTTGGACTCAATGGGCATAAACTTAGGTGGTTGTCCACCCTTTTTCTGCTCATTTCCAACTCTGAATTTTCCTTTGTATGAGCTTAATTCTTGCCTTTTTGATGCTCCCTTGCCATGTAGTTCCTCAGAAATAGTAGCTAAATATATCAGCTCCTGTAAAGTGTTGTGGGAATACACTGCAAGGCTCTTTTGAATGATTCATTTTGTAGCCCTTATTCAAACTTTCTTTTCTTCTCGTCCTCACTAATCGTCATGAAAGGTGTGACCTTGAGAAGAATCCGCCAAAACTTTGAGACATATAAGGAAACGGGAGTGCCTTCATCCTGTGTGAGCCAATCCCATTCCTTTCATACATCATTTTCGAAGTGAGGAGGAAGGAACTGATAATAGAATTTCTCTTTGAAAGTACTCCATGTACAAGCAGCCATTCTATCCAAGAGCTTTGCTATCCACCAATCACGCACAATCTCTTTAAGATGCATACCCACATGGCTAAGCATAGACTTCTCTGTGAAGTCCTCAGTGCAAAAAGGCTATTTCAAATTGCCTCATGAATGCAAGTGCCTTGGTGGTATCCAACTTTCCATTATAGCTCTCGAATTTGATGTCCTTATCCCCCAACTTGAACTTCTTGCTGTGTTAAGCATCCCGATGCTCTAGAACATCATCCTCTTCGTCATGTCTTCGATGGCGGTGGTGCCCAGGTCTAGGGTTGATTTTTCGTGCAACACCCTCCACTCAGGATGGAACTCTAGCAGCAGGAACATACCTAGAAGGTGGGATATCACTGACAATGTATGAAGATCTTTTGCATCTCTCATATGGGCTGAAAACCCCTCATCATCTGCTCGGGCTGCATGTCGATGTACATCATCCCCTCGGGTTGCATGCCCTCTCATATTAGTTGCATGGACTGCATGTCCCCTCATAACATCTGTTCGGGTTGCATGCCCACCTACATCACTATGCCCTCTCACATCACTGGTTTCGGTTGCATGCCCTCTCACATCACTCGTTCGGGCCGCATGCCCTCTCATAACATCATCAGAATTCCCGAGGTAGCCTGTGAGGTTGCCGTGTGAAGACCCACTTGCCCTCATCATCAAAAACAACATCGCCATGGCTTTTCAAATAAGCAATAACCAACTCCCGAGGTTTGTCAATTCCCATCTGTTGGACAATTGCATCAAAAGTGACCACACCAGCCTTAACCTAAGACTTTGATTCAATAACCCTTTGTACATCTAGGTCCCTTTGAAAGGCATGGAGCTATTCAAGCTCATTCAGGAAAGTTAGTGAGGTTCTATAGTAGCATAAATATGATTCAAGGTGATTTATAAACCATCTTGCATATAGATTATCCACAAGATTGGCACTTGATGATAATTTGGTCAATTGCTAGATCCACTTTCTTAAGAGTCTGACAAAATGGAACGGTATGAGGATATTATACAAAGGATGAGAGTCTGAGAGACCCACTAGGGGAGAAAAGATCAATTCGACTTTTGGAGTGCAAAAGTAGTGTAAAAGGTATCATGTGATAGATAATTTTTCTTTGATGCAAGGACCGAATTTTGGTGTCCTATTCTGAAGTGGGATTTAATCCAAGAAAGCGAAAGCTCACATGGGGTAGGACCCTACATTATTGGGACAAGTGTAGGTAAAGGTAGTTTCAAATGGATTACTACTAAGGATAGCCCAAACTAGTCAATGGTATCAGACCGAGGTCTTATTATGGCATGCTATAGATCAAATAGAGAATATAATAGAGCAAGGCATTTTATACATAGAGGGACGTGCTCTTATAAAACGAGGACCCATCTACAAGATTCATACCAAATCTAAAGTGAGCTAGCGATTAACGGCCAAGCTATTAGGTGAACAAGGCCCCTTAGATTCCTTTGCCTCTGCTGCCCTAGCTTCCTTCCCCGCCTCTGCTACCCCTGCTCTCCTACTACCCACATTGCCTGGCCTCCTCTTCTACCCTCATCCTCATCCTCATCTGCTTTCCTTTCCTTCCTTTCCTACATCCTCATCCTCTTTGCTTTCCTTTCCTTCCTTTCCTACTGTCCCCTCTACCGCCTCCTCTTCGCTGCACTTTCCTTCGCCTCGCTCAAGAATGGATCAGGTTTCAAGTCGGCCTTTTTCTTTGATAAGCATCATGACTAATCAATCTCCTCCAGTCGTGCGCGAACCATCCAGTCGCGCGCGAACCATCCAGTCGCGCGCGAACCATCCACTTTGATAAGCATCATGGCTAATCAATCTCCTCCAGTTGCATGCGAACCATCCACTTTTCACAAGACGAGCTCGCACCCCTCTTGGTTAAATTGAGAAAGACTTCAAGACAACACTTATTGGAAGAAATTTTGACAAGACGACCCTCTTGGCGAAAGACTTCAAGAATACACTCATTGAAAAAATATTTGGCTCTCACCCCTCCCGTATCGAAGCCTGTGAGTGACTGGGTACTACGAGTGGGAGAGGGAGAGTGTGCAAGCAAAGTGAACTATAGTGTGGAAAAAAAGCTTGAAATAGATTTTTACCTTGCACATCAATTTCAAACCGTTGTTCTTCCTTGATGAACGTATGGAGTGGGTCCTCCCATTCTCTGAGCAAAACTTTTCGAGCAAGGAAAAACTCGAGTGACACATTTCAAGAAATGGGTTACGATAGTAGTGCTCCATAGGTAATGAGAATACTATAAGTAATGAGAACACCAAAGGTAATGAGAAAAAAGCGAGTGAATATTTAAGTGAACACCATAGGTAATGAGAATACGAGAAAAAAAACGAGTGACAATATTTAAGTGAACACCAAAGGTGTGCAACATAAATTCACCACCACAAAATAACAATAACACAAGCACATATCGATTTTTAAACATTAGGTTTTTTGAGACACTACATGTATCCTATAAGCCAAGTCAAATTCTAAACAGACTAGCCACCATCCAAGTGAATGTTGAGAGAAGTAGATATACCTACTCCTTGAAAGAATGGGTACTATACTGTGATACCCACAAAGAAATGCTGCTAGAACTGTACAACAATGTATATGGACAGCAAGCATAAAGATGTTGAGAGAAGTAGATATACCTACTCCTTGAAAGAATGGGTACTATACTGTGATACCCACAAAGAAATGCTGCTAGAACTGTACAACAATGTATATGGACAGCAAGCTTAAAGAAGAAAAGAAGATCACTGCTGAATATCACCAGAAAAGGTAGTACATCACATGTAGCAGCATGAGGGAGGTCCCGTAGATGCAGCCTATCATTGCAGAAGCTGAAAAGAGAGATGATCTAAGGGAAAAGGGAGCCAGCCGTTATATACTACCTCAGGATGCTAGTCGGCCAGCTGTAGAGCAGGCCGACAGCATGGTTGTAGCAAAAGAATGCCTAAAAAATACCAAAAAATGGTAGAAAAAATGCTGAATAATCTCTGCTAAGATATGCCAATGTAGGGCTTCATATGGAGCCAAATACAAGCATGAATATGCATGGGAAAGTCCATTTGGGGATGAAATAATTTCCAAAACCTCCTCTTCAGATGGGTGGACCAGGTTCGGTACGCTATAAAAAAATTCTCCAAAGAGTACCAGATGGGTGGACCAGGTTCGGTACGCTATAAAAAACCTCCTCTTCAGATGGGGATGAAATAATTTCCAAAACCTCCTCTTCAGATGGGTGGACCAGGTTCGGTACGCTATAAAAAAATTCTCCAAAGAGTACCAGATGGGTGGACCAGGTTCGGTTTTTTTATAGCGTACCAGATGGGTGGACCAGGTTCGGTACGCTATAAAAAAATTCTCCAAAGAGTCTGAAGGAACAACCTCCTCATAAAAGGCACAAAGCTCGCGAAGATATGGTACATCTAAATACCGAGAAGGTCTCCGGAAGAAACCATGAGAAGATCGAGAAGACAAAACAACAGGATTAATATGGAGAGAGAAGCCCTCAGGAGATGGAACCATAGATGGCTCTGGAAAATGTGGTACCTCCTTTGCATCTGCAACAAGTATCAGGACCGAAGTAGAATCCTCCTCTGAAGAAGAAGAAAATGAAACAACCACTGGAACAAACTGATCATAAATGATAACTGAATTTGCTAGGTTTGAAGTAGGAATAGGCTCCAAGATAGTGGAAGATGCCTCCTTTGAAACATAAGAAGGAGAAGCAACTGCCAGGAGAGAAACTGCCAAAGTAGGAAGCTCCAGAATATGTGAGGATATCTCAACAAGATCATCCACATGCTGCTTTGTAGAAGAATCATTATCCTTCTCTGAAAGAGAGGAGATAAAATATGCAATAATAGCATCAGCATGAAACAGCACAAGAGAGAAGGAAGATACTCATCCAAAGGGATGAGAGGGGAAGAGAAGAGAATCCCCAAGAGGGGAGAATGGTGATCTCCAGAAGCCATCACCTCCAAGATCCCAAGCCTCCTTTAGAAAGACTAGAAGAGGGTGAGTGAGAGAGAGAATATGAAAATTATTTTACTCAAGTGGTTTGCCTAGACCACCCTTGAAAGAGTGCATTGGTTGTTGAGCTTTCTGTATCTTTCCGCAAAGATACACCGATAATTGGCAACTGACAAACCGGAAAGACTGGAACCAGAAAGAGAAGAGAATAGAATGACTCTCCAGTGGTAAAGGCTGTAAAGCAGCTATGTAGAAAGAAATTGCAGCACTTGAGGCACTCCCGAGTGAAAACGCAACTGACAAACCAGAAAGACTAGAACCAGAAAGAGAAGAGAATAGAATGACTCTCCAGTGGTAAAGGCTGTAAAGCAGCTATGTAGAAAGAAATTGCAGCACTTGAGGCACTCCCGAGTGAAAACGCAACTCCACAGGAAAACGCAGGTTAGTGACGAAGAAAACACAGCAAGTGAACATCTCCTATATGCTGTAAACAATCAGAAGCAGCATGGGAATACAAAACGCAGGTCCCTGCTCTGCAGATGTTTCCCGCTCCGATACCATGAAAGAATGGGTACTATGCTATGATACCCACAAAGAAATGATGCTAGAATTGCACAACAATGTATATGGACAGCAAACATAAAGGAGAAAAGAAGATCTCACTACTGAATATCACCAGAAAAGGTAGTACATCACGTGGAGCAGCATGAGGGAGGTCCCGTAGATGCTGCCTATCACTGCAGAAGCTGAAAAGAGAGATGATCTGAGGGAAAAGGGAGCCAACCCTTATATACTACCTCAGGATGCTGGTCGACTAGCTGTAGCAGGCTGACAGCATGGCTGTAGCAAAAAAATGCCTAAAAAATACCAAAAAATGGTAGAAAAAATGCTGAATAATCTCTGCTAAGATATGCCAATGCAGGGCTTCATATGGAGCCAGATACAAGCATGAATATGCATAGAAAAGTCCATTTGGGGATGAAATAATTTCCAACACTCCTCTTGTAAACTTATCCTCCCCTAGACAAAGCATCCGACAAGACAACTCCGAGGCATGAGGTTGTATTACCATCCATCACCGGATGCTCTCACTTCTTTAGGTAGCCGAGTTGGGTCACCAACTTGATGCTCTGATACCAATGTTACATGCACTGAGCTTGATTGTGATAACTCACAATAGGGCCTTCTTTATACCTTTATATGGTGAGAAACTTTAGCATCCAATTTAGAGAGTAGACAGAGAAGAGAATGAGAATGTAGAAGACGACACAGTATTGGGTTCCAAATACCCACTGAAGGCCCCCCTTGCCAAGCAGGAGTATTTTCTTATATTATTCTTTGGACAATGTTGTACAATGCTTGAGTAAAAAAGCAATATGAATGCCCAATGCAAGGACGAGGAAGATCGTACGTCCGGTTGAGTATATCCACCAAATCCAAGGCTTTGCAGATTGAAGACTCTTTGGGCCACTGATGCAAGTCCAGATAGCTGAAGGACCACATATGCTGGCTGAATGTGAAGAGGAGATTCCTTGGTTGCCTGGAGTCGACAGGATGCTGTTATGCTTCTACACTTTTGTTGAATTACCTGAATATCTGATGGAGACTGAAGTGCCTATATTTATATAGCTTTAGGGGTGCAATCAGACTACCTAAGGAGGCTGTCAGCTTGTAGAATTCCCATGACTGGCATTAAATACCTAGTTGATTGATTATTGCACTTGTCGGCTGGTCGGGCTGCTATTGGTTGGTCGGGCTACTGACCGAGTGGCTGTCTGGCCTGGCTGACTGTTGCCCAAGCCCACTGAAGGGCTGCTGAGTGGCCTAGGTGTATGGCTCGAGGTTGGCTACCCCTTGCAAGGCTAGCCCAGCTTAGGGGCTGGGCTAGCCCCTTCTACATGCAATTAGCCTAATGTCATGCTTAAATCATGCAACCTATGGCTAAGGCTAACATCTACATGCATCTAAATGATGAATTCTCTAAGTGGGTTAAGAGGACCGACACTTATTGATCTCTAAGGCTCAGAGACTAACTTCTAAGGCTTAGAGACTGACCTACGTAGCTCGTGCCTGACTGTCCTTGGATTGAGGGCTCACAATGGGGTCATGAGAGAGGCCATATATGGTTGAATGGAAAATAGAGAAGAAAGCCCTTCGCTGAAGATTATTATTTACCTAAATTTATGATTAGCAGGTTGATTATTGTTTTGAGGCTGCATAAATGGCGATTACGGTTTCTACTGTTGCTACATATCCCAATTAGAGGCCCTAGGGCCATTCTACCATCCATGGACAATCTTATTGTATTTTTCATCCATGGTTTTTGAAAGAATGGCCATTCTCCACTCGTTCTCCTCAAGCTCTTGCCTAAAACTTGGACACAACTCAATGATGATTAGATTGATTGATGTTTTGTGAGGCGGAGGTCTACATGTATGAGAGGAGAGCTATCATTTCATCGTATGACATTTGCTAAGCCACTATCAGTAGTACAGTCGTGCGGTTTCATAGTATTTTGAAACCCCTTCTATGCTGGATAGAAGCATTGCTTTCATATCATCTTCATCAACGTTGCCTTTGGATTGGGCAAGTTGTTGAATCGTTGAAGTCGTCCAAGGAAGGGGAGGAGGAGCCGCTACGCTGCACGTGTTTTAAAAACAAACTACCCTCCTTGAGGGTAGTTTTTTATATATTAAAAAAACTACGGTGCATTAAAAAAAAACCCTCTCCAAGGAGGGGGCCTTTTTTTTACAATCAGCATAATGTTTTTGTGTTCAAATCCCATATGAGAGTGGTTGAACTCATGCATATGGGCAGTTTTGCACCACCATGCTCTCCAAAAACCCTAGGCATGCCAAGGTGCTCAAACCCTTGGGAAGTCAATGTTTTGCCAATAGACTAAGACGGAATGAGGACGCGAGAGAGAGAGAAATGAAAGCAAGGCGAATGCTACAAACATGACAGGGTAATGGGCTTACCGGTAGGTTGCCAACTACCAACATTATTATAGTAACCACATGATCATTTGTTCTTTCTCAGGTGCTGGGTTGCAACCAAATGCCACCCGTAATACAAACACATGCATAAACAAGAGCAATGTCTCCTTGGCTCACTTAGTTGGTGGCTCTTCTAAGGTAAAGCGAGGTGTAATGTGAGCTTTAATAATATTTTTTAAATGAAATGCTAATTTTGGCCACTACAGTAAGATGTGATCTTACTTGAAGAGTTATCATCCTTGAGTGTGTTGAATCAGTGCTGACTAAATCAATTCTAAGTGAATCATTGCCAGTGTTGAATCAGTGTTGACTGAATCAATTCTGACTTAATCAATTATGATTGAATCAATTATGATTGAATAAGTGCCAGTGCTAAATTAGTGCTGTGTGACTGAATTAATTTTGACAATTTTGACTAAATCAAAATTTTGACAATTCTAACTGAATCAGAATAAATTCTAACAGTTCTGACGTGCTGACTATACTAACTAAATTAGTGCCAATGCTGAATCAGTGCTAGTTGAATCAATTCTGAATGAATTAGTGCCAATGCTGAATCAATGCTAATAACTAATTCAATTCTAAATGAATCAGAATTGAATCAGTGCCAACTAAATCAATTCTAAAGTGCCAGTGCTGAACCAGTGCTAACTGATTCAATTCTAAATGAATCAGAATTGAATCAGTGCCGACTAAATCAAGTCTAAAGTGCTAGTGTGTTGAATTAGTGCTAATTGAATAAGTTATGACTAAATTCTGACTGAATCAATTCTGTCTGAATCAACCCTAGCTGAATCAATTCTGACTAAATTAACCCTAATTGAATCCTGAATCAATTCTGACTAAATCATAATTCTAAACGAATCAATTCTGACTGAAATAACCTTGATTGAATCTTGAATCAATTCTGACTGAATCAACCCTGACTGAATCAATTCTGACTGAATCAAAATTTTGAATGAATCAATTCTGACTGAATCAATTTTGACTAAGTGCTAAATCAATTCTGACTGAATCAGTGCTAAATCAATTCTAACTGAATCAGTGCTAAATCAATTCTGACTGAATCAGTGCTGAAACAATTTTGATTGAATCAGTGGTGCTGAAACAATTCTGACATCCTGAATCAGTGCTGAAACAATTCTGACATCCTGATCCATCTTGGTATTTATGTGCCACATTTTGGGGCTCCACTGATATTCATCCTTGCAATTGCACACGTACGTTATTTAGGTGGGCTATGCCTTCCTGTCCACATTATGTTTTTTGTAATCCACTAGAGTTGATGCATTTTTGGAAAGTTTCCACTTGTGCTGTTATTAAGGAAGTTTGAAAAGTGTCGTATGCTTTGTTGTGTTCTCTTTTGTTTGTCATATGTTTTAATCTCGATACACGTCTTGGTGATGGTGTAATTGATTTGGAATCGTAATGATTTGCATGCGACTTTCCATTTACTAATGAAGTCTCTAAAGGTGTAATAGCTATGGATGGTAATACAAGCTCATGCCTTGGAGTTGTCTTGTCGAATGCTTTGCCTAGGGAGGGACAAGCTTGCGAGAGGAGTAGGTATATCTACTTCTCTTAGAATTCACTCGAATGGTGGCTACTCTGTTTAGAATTTGACTTGCTTATAATGATACATGCAGTGTCTCAAAAAACCTAATGTTTAAAAATCGATATGTGCTTGTGTTATTGTCATTTTGTGGTGAATTTATGTTGCACACCTTTGGTGTTTACTTAAATATTATCGCTCACTTTTTTCTCATTACCTTTGGTGTTCTCATTACCTATGGTGTTCACTTAAATATTTTTGCTTGCTTTTTTCTCATTACCTTTGGTGTTCTCATTACTTATAGTATTCTCATTACCTATGGAGCGTTACTGTCGAGTTGAACACTAACAACCATTCACCTTCCTAAAAGAGTTTGTATTTCTTATCGCTATCCACCCATTCTTTCCTTCTCTGTTGACTTTTGCTAGTATGGCACTTCTCTGCATGTCCTCTTCTAGTGCTAGCACTTGTTCTATTATGTGTTACATAGATTAGTCCTTATACAGCCACCGCCTCATGCACACCACCACTCTCATACTTGGTATAAGGAACTCCATAGGCACAACTACTTCCAATCCATACACCAACTTCTTGAATAGTATCTGCCCAATTTTGACCTTATATGTTGTTATGAATGCCCATGTGTTGATTCTCCCAATCTGTCTGATTTCCATTAACAATTATCTTTAGTACTTTTAGTAGTACGTGATTAGTTTGACTCTGCCTATCCATTGTAGTGTGTATATTATACTATTGACATTTTATGTATGATCAGGTGTTTGGCCATGAGCTTGGATATCACATCATTGTTTGATGAAATATTCTGCTTGGTCATTGACCAACTCCACTGAGCATCCAAACCTTATCATGACGTTCTCATAAAAAAAACTTTACCTAATTGAATTGGCTAAATTATCCCTGATGGGCCTTTGCCTCTACCAACTTGGTGTGCAGTAGTCTGTTGCCAAGATATAGCTAGTTCATGTCAGACCTGCTGAGCTGCAGGGTCGACCTTGCTGATGAAATCTAACCCCCAATTCATGAACATTTCAAGTGGTGGAATCGAATGCAGCATTCTGTTTGTTATTACTAGTTGTCATAGCCTCTAATACACATCACACTGCTTAGCAAAATCCTAAGCATCTTTCACCATAGTCAAGGCCACCATAGCAACTCTTGCATTATTTTCTTGCTTGTGATGTAACCCACCACTTATGACTTAATGATCTTCTATTAGGATGTCGTGTTGTTCATGATCAACATTTGTAGAGTATTTGATCTACTTACATTTTTGCAAAATTGATGAGGTATCAATGTAGACATTATGCTTTTTAGTGCCACCTTCTTTCACTAATCCCTTGTCATCCTTTAAGAAAAAATGTCAAATGCGATAGAAAGGTCAACAAATCATAATATAAATTTTCCTCATACTAATGAACCATTATTGCAAATAGTTATCGATATGATGTAATATGTCTCTCTAGCTTTTATAGGCTCCCCATTATCTAATCTAGACAAAAATTCTACCATTGCATGCTCATTTTTGGGGGTGTGAACTAATGTGAAATCAAAATCTTGTAGGAGTAACATCCACCTAGTCATCTTGCCTTGCATTTGTGGATTGTTGATGAGATACAACAATGTTTGATGATCCACATGGAGCACAAATTTGTTCCCCGACAAGTAGTGCCTAAATATATCAGTCCAAGGGATTCCCTTTCGGTTATGTTGTAGTTGTGTTCTGCCTTAGAGAGCATTCAGCTTGCATAATAAATCGATTGATACCAGCCTTCCATTGATATTTTGCATTAATACACTGCCTATTGCCAATCAAATGCATCTACAAACACATGGAGAAATGGTTTATCCCATCCAAGGTGATCATTACAGGTGCAATCAGTCTAGGGCAATCGGTACAGGTGCATGCAACGGTGGTTAACATTTTCATTAACCAACTAAATGCTTTGTCTTGCTCCTCTGACCATTCGTATGTTATATCATTTTTTGTCTGTTAGTATGACACATGAGATATGCATCTCAAAAATACTCTATGTCATTTGAACTTGCCTTGGAACCTGTATAGCTCCTTCAGATTCTTTGTTGATGGAAGCATGGTGCAGATTACCTTCACCTTTTGTGGATGTATAGCCAATCCTAATTTTAACACAATGTGGCCTAGCAATGTTCTCGAGGATACTACAAAGGCCCACTTTATTAACTTTAGTTTTAGCCCGGTCTCTTCGGATCTTTGTAGGCACAAACTTAAGTGGTGATGAAGGTGTATTTCTCTTATGCCAAACACACTAAAATCGTCAACAAATACTTTCATGATATTTGTTAGATATTCATAAAAAGTATTTCTTAGACCATCCTCTAGAATGTTGATGGTGCATTCTTTAGGCCAAATGTCATTACAATGGAGGCAAACACCCCCATTCTATGATGAATGTTGTCTTCTCTATATCTTTTGGTGCCATATGAGCCTAATTATAGCCATTGGAACCATCCAGGAAGGTTTCATGGCTAGTAACCTCATCCAAAAATAAATTTGTAAAGGGTAAGTCTAAGATTGTTGAACATTTAGTTGTCTATAACCTCCATACATCCTAATCTTCAGATTTTTATTTGGCACAATCGATATCCATGTCACCTTTTCTATAGATGTAACAAAATCTAAGAAGCTTGTTGATTTACTTCTTGACTTGTTTGGCATAGTTAGGCTTCATCCTATAGTACTAATGTTGTTGCTGATGGATTGGCACTGCATCCTCCTTGAGGTTGATCTGATGGATGATAGAAACTAAGGTCAATACCTTTCATATCGGTATAACTCTCGGTATATAACTCCATGCATAGACATCCCTGTATTTATTTAGCAGTGAGATATGGTATTTCCTGAATTTCTTGTGTAGCTGTGTACACTGGCCCTGACATTTCGTAGATCATCTTACAAACTTAAATTTACCTCCACTAGCTCATGTTCTTGCACTCTGATAGGATTACCACTCAATTTCTCCTATAGCTTCTCCTTTTCCACCACTTCTGCTAATTCCTCCATGTGGTTGTTTGGCCTAGCCTTCATGTGTGAACTTTGTCTGTCCTTCTAATTGCTGTAAGGACTCTCTTGATTCTCCTCTACTACAAAACGTTTGTGTCGAGGAGTGTCTATAGTATATTTGTCCTCCTCACACCTTTTGTGTTGAGGAGTGGGTGCAGTGTATTTTGAGCTGCTATTTTCCCCACATCCACCTAAATAGTGTGATCAGATGAGGATCTTCTCTTAGGATCCTCTCTTCCTCATCATTATCCACTCCATCCATCAAGTTAGGTCCTTCTACACATAGTGGTTGCATTTTCTGCTTATAGTTGTGTCCCTTTGGATGATCTTTGTATTTTTTATGCCTTCTAATGATGGAGATGGTGTCCCATTCCCAATCTTGTTTTATCTTGCCATGCTGTAGCCATGCTCTGCATGGAAGAATCAGATAGGATCACTGTATTGACTTCATCTTCAGCACGACAAACAAGATGGAAAATATACATCCTCATTTTTTATTATCCCTAAGGGTTCTAAAATTTTCATGCTACCACCATCATCTCCTCATTTTTTATTACCCCTAAGGGTTCCACTATCCTCTAATCCACCATTCTCATGTTGAACAATGCTACTTGCAAGACCATCAGTCCTAACTCCTTGGCTACCTATTTTGATATGATATAGTAGGACTCTAGGTAGATCATGTCCTTCCACGAAGTTCCCTACGATCTAATGGTTAGTTATGGGTACATTCATTTGAATAGTGCCTCTCAAGCATTGGGTGTGAAGAATTCTCTCATCCTTTGTGAGACTCATGAGCCTTTTTTTAATCTAAACTGCTCATTATCTTTGAGTGGACCAAGGAGTGTCAAGATGCTTATGATCGTCTGAAGCAAGCCTTGGCAAGCGCACCCATTTTGCGACCCCCCAATTGGGATCTTATATTCCACGCATCGATGCATCAAATTTGCAATTGGTTACGTGCCAACCCAACTTGGTGAATTCAAGTTGGACTATCCAGTTTGCTTTGCTAGTCGTCAATTGAATGAGGCAAAGAGGTGAACTACACCACTACCAAAAGAGAAGGATTGGCCATGGTCTACGTAGTCAAGAAATACCGACATTATCTCTCTTGGCTAACAAATTCATATTTTTTGTGGACCATCAAGCTTTGCTATATCTAGTGAATAAACCTTGCACTACCACAGGAAGAATCACACGTTAGCTACTATTGTTGTTGGAATTTGACTTTACTATCACAGTAAGGAAGGGAACACAACATGTGTTGGCCGATCACCTGTCCAGAGTTCCAAATGGAGAACTAGCAATTGGTGTCGACGATGACCTCCCTGATGCTTGTCTATTCAAATTGGATATGGTATCGGAGTGGAGCGAAGAGATCTCAAAGTATTTGGCTTATGGCTTCCCTTAGGACGTAGGTGACTTAGCCTATGAACTTCTTCTGCCTCCTCATCTCAAAGTACATAATGTATTTCATGTCAGCCTACTTAAGAAGTATGTATCGAGCCCGAATCATGTGCTTAATGTTGATGAACCCTTAACTTCTTCAACCCAAGGGATGATGGAACTCCAACCTGAAGAAATCCTTGATGTTCGAGAGAAGGTTCTTAGGAATAGAATTCTGAGAGAATTCTTAGTCAAATGGAAGTTTTATTCTTTTGAAGATGCCACCTGGGATAAAGCAGCTGAATTGTTACGGGATTATCCCCAATTTTTGCGAGATCAAGACTCACGTTTTTCAAGTGGGAGAGAATGTAAGATTCCTCCCCAGCCCCTCAAGATGTCTAGTATCTTCCCTTGTAATCAATCCCCTTTTCAGAATAATAAAAGATCTTGTTTCTTCCTGTTTTAGCCTAGAGAGAGAAAATGTTCTAGAGAGAGATAACTCAATTTTTAGATATCTTTGGATGGAAAATAATCCTTTCTTATTAGAATAAATTTTCCCAAAATAGAAGTTTAAAAAGCATTTCCTAAGGTGATTAGGAATAAATTATAATCTCTAAAAAGACCTTAGCCTAAGGGTCCAGATTTTTTAAAAATTTTAGATTAAGGTTCTGAGGGGCCAATCAGATTAATCCAAATGTAGAGAGGAGATAAATGGAAGAAATAAAGAAAACCCCCCCCAAAAATGAGTAAATACTCACATAAGATGAAGAGTGGACTAAGGACCAAAGGAAATACTAAAAAAATGAATTTTTGACACCTTAGAGTGGGGATTCCCCCTCATGAAGGAGGCCCATGTGTGGAGGAGTTTTAAACTCTCAAATAATGAGATATTTCATCTCTCCTCTCTCCTAATTCAAGTCTAGTTCCAAAAAGTAAGCTGAATTAACCCAAAAATGATCAAAAATTGACCAAATTGATCTGAAAAATTCTAGAATCAATTTGCTTGGTTAAAGGCTCACTTTTTCCTATAAATAGAAGCCTCCCCCCTTGTAAAAGCTTAATAGTGTTTATGCACTATTACTCTACTCCTCCCCAGAGCCAAAACATTGAATTCACTTGTTTTTGACTAATTCCTCTACAAAGAATTGGTGGCCACTCTTGATCCAAACAAGAGTAGAACCCTCAATCCTTCAAGCCAAAGGAAAGCTCACAAAACTCCATGTAAGTTAATAATTCTACTTTTTTTAATTCTAATCTATGTTTTTTTGAATTCTTTCATTTTTAATGTGAATATGGATGTTAAGCCTTGATGAAATGGCTTCCCCCTTCTCTTCATTAAGAATTTCAGCCTTTCTTTATCCTAAAATGAAAAATAAATAAATTAAGTTAAAATTTTCCTATTGATTGATTACTCTTTAGAAGTGAAAATTGATTAGATTAGAGTGCTTTATTTCATCTTGGGATAAATTTTAAAGTAAATTTAAAATGTAAAAATTGAGAAATGGTCAGCCATACAAAGGAGGTTATGGTGAGATTTTCTTAAATTTTGTGGAAATTAGTTTTATCTTTATGTTATTCAAAAAGAATAATCCCCACCGTTTGTGCATTCTAAAAGAAATTCTTTTTATTTTAAAAGTGTTATTTCTATTTTATGCATAAATAGATGCATAAAAGGATTTTCTTTTATATAAAAGTGTTATTTTCATTAGATTCAATTTCTATGCATAGAAAGATGCATATTGGATATTTCTTTTATTATAAAAGTGTTATTTTCATTAGATTCAATTTCTATGCATAGAAAGATGCATATTGGATATTTCTTTTATTATAAAAGTGTTATTTTCATTAGATTCAATTTCTATGCATAGAAAGATGCATATTGGATATTTTTTTATTATAAAAGTGTTATTTTCATTAGGTTCAATTTCTATGCATAGAAAGATGCATATTGGATATTTCTTTTATTATAAAAGTGTTATTTTCATTAGATTTAATTTCTATGCATAGAAAGATACATATTGGATATTTCTTATTATAAAAGTGTTATTTTCATTAGATTCAATTTTTATGAATAGAAAGATGCATATTGGATATTTTTTAATTATAAAAGTGTTATTTTCATTAGATTTAAATTCTATGCATGGAAAGATGCATAAAAGAAATTTTATTATTATAAAAGTGTTACTTTCATTAGATTTAAATTCTATGCATGAAAAGATACATAAAAGAAAAATTTTTATTATAAAAGTGTTACTTTCATTAGATTTAAATTCTACTCATGGAAAGATGCATAAAAGAATTTTTTTTAATAAAAGTGTTACTTTCATTAGATTTAAATTCTATGCATGGAAAGATGCATAAAAGAATTTTTTTAAATATTAAAAGTGTTATTCCTATTAAATTGATTTTATGCATAAATAGATGCATAAAAGGATTTTCTTTTATATACTAGTGTTATTTCCATTGAAGTTGGATTTTATGCATAAATAGATGCATAATAAATTTTTATATCAAAATTAGAGTTCTCTTTAACTCTATGTTTGATTTCTACGAGTATTTGATAAATAAATAAGTAAATACTCTAAGAGAAATTTCTATCATTTTTTGTTCACTCAGATTGTAATGAGAAAATTTAGAAAATCTATTGAAGTCAGAAATTCAGATAAATGATTAAATTAATTCTCATCAGAATTCGTGATTAGTTTAGAAATCAATTAAGTGAATACTCAAATTCAGTAAAATAGTAATTGAAATATCACCCCCTTTTTGAGAAAGATAGTTCAGGAAGAATCTTATCAAACTCGAAACCTGAATTAGACTATGACCAAGACCAAACTCTTTCGTCAATTTCAAGGAAAGACGATGTGACTAGTTCAGGAAAAATTCACTCGAATCTCCCACCAAATTTGAAACTAAGTTGAGACTCTTTGAATTGATTTGAGGATGAAGGTTACAGAATTCGAGGAATTCTGTTTTGGAATTCAGATCTACGATCAAGAAGTTTTGGGGACACGGATTTAAGATATATTCATCGTATTCAAAAGAAAATCAAAACTGAAAACTTGCATAAAAACCATGTTTTCTTAAAGGACTGTCTTACGCTAGAATGCTGGAGGGAGCATTTGGTATATGTGTTTTTCTAAGAGAAGTTCAGTTTGCAACAGCTGGCGGGGAGTGTTCAAAGGACAGCTCACGTGCGGCAAAGCCTGCCCAAGTCTTGACCAGCCTCGGTACGGTTAAAATGGTGCGCTTCCGGTATGATGGACGTGGGCCGACGAAGCGATCCTTGAGTAAAGTGCCAGGACACCTAAGGAGGATCCTAGAGGGTTCTGACGAGGCGATGCACGGGCTCGCGGTGCCAAGGACACCCATGCGTATGTCGAGGAAGATATTGTATAATGGACCAATGTTTATTGTAATCTATTACTGGATCTCGTTGTTGTTGACTAGCTGGTCTCAACGGAGAGTCCAGAGTGATACTGTTTTTGTTGAGAAACAAGGATTGGAAGGAAATTTTGAGTTATGACATCTGTAACCAATAATTATTTGTCAATGGATTGTTTTATAAGTTAAAGTTAAAGTTTTAAAGAGGAGTGTGTGCGTATCTATATTAAGACATTCAATTATGGGTGGGTGAGTACTTGACTGGTTCTACCAATTCCAGTGGTTGTGCGGTGGCCAGCCCATGGGCCTAGGCTGGAATCAGTAGAGTTTTAATAATAAAATTGATTAATAGGAATACGCTTATTAGAGCTCGAGTAGTTAAATAAAAGCCCGACTTCTCAAATGAATAGATCAACGGCTGTGAAAAAAGCGTTGATTTCTTCAAGTTAAGTCTGTAATAGTTTTCCTTCTATCTGATTTAATCAATGAATGTTAGTTTAGTCTCTTGACCCCGTTAGAAAATTCATTTAAGAAATTCAAAAAGGTGGAATCGCCCCCGTTTTTCGGGCAAGGGAAATTTTTCCGATTTCGGTTTTGGAATGACCACCAGTTTAGTCTCGTGCCCGGACATTCGAGGGCAAGGCCCTGAGTGGGAAACCTTGCCCCACGCAAGAGGAAGCTACTTCTGCTGCCAACCGGGAATCCAGTGCACAGAGGGGGTAGTGGGATCTCACACTTATGGTGTTGAAGCAGTTATGCCCATGGAATACTTAGTCCCAAGCTTAAGAATTGCTATATAAGACATCTAACTAAAAAACTGGATGAAACCCGATTGATAGCATCACACAAACTCATGGTTGAAAAGTTGCACAGAAAACATTGGTTTGATAGAAACCTCAAGCAAAAAGAGTTAAAAACGGAGCGCCAGGAAAAAGGAACTGAAATACCGCGGTCTGGGACCATTCCGCGTAGTATCAAAAATCACACCTCAAGGATCTGCCCGAATAGAGACAATTGACGGCATCCAAATGGAGGGCTATGTCAATGGGAGTAAACTAAAAAATACTTTGGACCATTAACCCAGGAGATGCGCTTCCAAGAACACCTCTTAAAAAAACAGAAGCAATTAGCAAAAGAAAAGATCCAACAAGCACAAGATGAGGATAAAGCTAGGCAAGCAAAAGCTAAAATACAAAAGGGCCTGATTGATGTCAATATGGAGTCCATAACCCTGGTGGTGGACAAAGAGGATCTAAAAATTGAACCATCAAGATTCAAGTTGGGACTCACAACAAATAAGGGCATTGCAACAAGTGTTGCATTGATAGATACAGGATCGAGCCACAACCTAATCTCATATGATACTTGGATAGCCTTAGGGAGACCAAACTTGGAACACACAGATGCAAAAGTTCGTAGTGTGCACTTAACAACCACAAAGGCCATTGGGTATTTAAATGTTAATATTTCCATCAGTAATAATCCCTTGGTTGGAAAGGTGTTTGTAATGCCTGTAGAGCAGCAGGTACAATGGAAGAGGAGATGATCTTAAGACGATCCTGGATCTGTGCCAACAAGTGCAATATCCAATGGGAAGAGAGAACAACACCGCTCCATCGGTGAAAAAGTCATGTCCATACCATTATGGACCTCGGCAAATCAAGGAAAACAAATTGCTACAGAAGCGGTACTTCTGGAAAACAGAATCTACACCCACCATGTTCAAATTGCCCACACAAAGCCCAACATACAAGAGTACATATAAATGGGTACCCAAGATTCACCCAAAGGGTCAACCGGAGAGGAAAGAACCAATGAATGATGAACATACTCATGAGAGAACCCAATTGAAAAGTCAACCATTGACACCACCTACAAAGTGGCAGAAGGTCAAAAACTTGCAGAAGCCTCATGACTGCCGTCAATAGTGGATCCGAAAGGACATACTGCGCGCACAAGGCTAATATCAAGGCAATACAACAATATGGCTACCCAAAAGAAAATCCATGTGACAGACGCCACAACAGGTTTGAATCAATATACAAAAGAGGGTAGGAGCTTTCAGCATCAACTCCCCAAAAGGACAAACCCCACACCTGCACTTGTGTGGAGAAGGAAGCAAATTCAAAAACCTGAGTTGAGAATAACTCAAGCAACAACAATACCCACAGTAAATATAGAATTGAACAATATGTGTGAAGGAAAAAGCAAGGGTGTCCCTAGTATAAGCAATACACAACTAGACACCGCAACAAAAATATTTAATTGGGTGAAAGGAACACTTAAAATCTCCCAATTAGAATTAAAAAGATTTCATAAAAAAATATTTAGTTGGGTGAAAGGAACACTTAAAATCTCCCAATTAGAATTAAAAAGATTTCACAAAAAAATGCCTAGAAGTACCAAAGAAAACCCTTGGTTTCCATGGTAAAATTAAAAGAAAAATAAAAGCAATGCGTCATCATGTGCATGCGGGTGTGTTGGAGCACAAAAATTTGATTTTATAAACTTCACGTGAAACAACAAAAAAACACTTCATGCCGTGAAGTACCCAAAATGTTTCACGACATGAACTATTTTTGGTGTTTCACGCCTTGAAGAACCCCAAACTGTTTCACGACGTGAACCTTTTAGTATTTCACGCCGTGAAAAAGTGCAAAGAAGTTTATGCCGTGAAACGATAAAAACTACGGAACCAATCACAAAATGACACGTGGATTGATCATTTAACGTAGCCGCCCTGTCCAACGGCTACGCTATAAAATCGATTTATTTTCTTGATTTTGTCACTTTCACTGGTGATTTCACACTCTTTCATCGATTCCTTGTGCACTTTCGACTCCTTGCTCCGGACATCGCCTTCCCGACCTCTCAAGGTGGGAGCTATACTTTCCTTTCCTTCTTTTTGTTCTTTGTTTTGTTGTTGTTTCTTTTGAATGTATATATTTTTTGGGACGGGTGCTGAAATTATATCTCTTTTGATTACCGATTCATGGACAGATCAACAAATGAAAACGTAAAATGCAGATGTAAAAACGTAAGATATCAACCTTCCACAAAAAATTTGCATGAATACATAAGGTGTAGAAAATGAAAAATCTAGCCTCATTGTCACGAAAAATTGGTAAAGTCTGCAACTTCACGGGAGACCTTCACGTCCCTGAACTTCTCACGAGATAACTTCACGTCCCCGAACTTCTCATGGGTGAACTTCACGTCCCCGAACTTCACGAGAGACCTTCACGTCCCCACATCACATTCACGTCTGCTGCTTCACGAAGAAACCTTTCATGCCTTCAAATTCACACATTCTACTAGAAGGCCCTCACGAACGTTTTGCTAACATACTAACACTAATTAACACCAAAAGAAAAAAGAAAAAAGAAAAAAGAAAAAAAGAAAAAAAGAAAAAAAGAAAAAAGAAGAAAAAGAAGAAAAAAAAAGGTGGCTTCCACCAGTTATTCGACTTACAATATATGGTTGTACATATATCTATGTCAGTATCTGAGCCCCGGGAGCAAACACCTCCAACACAAGCCAGCAGTGCCATAGGGTCCCAGAGTGCCAGCAAGCTAAGGAGCAACTTCTTGGGCCCTTACACCCAGTCCTTCTAGGGAACTCTCATCAGAAGATAGGTCACTACACATGGGAAAATCACTCTGCAGTGCCACAGTAAGGAGTGCCTCCAACTATTGGAAGATGCAGAAGTAAAGGATAAGCTAGAAAAAGTCAGCCTCGACAGAATGGCTATAGTACTACTACCCAGAGGGATCGACACAGACCTCTGCGCAGAATATCTCCATACATATGACAAGCAGACAAAGAGAGGAAAAATTACAAAGGCAGATGGTACCACGGAACAGCTGCTCATAATAGAAGACCTCATCAGAGATGCTTTATAGCTCCCTGCCCACGACAGTCAATTCCCACAGACACACACAATAGATACAATGCCCATCAAGGAGATGCTAAAGAGAGATTCTTATAACTCCAATGGGGCAAAGTACGAGAACATCAAGGATGAGACCACGGAGAAAGATTGCAGGGCAATGTCGTTGATGATGCAAATCAAACCAATTGTTGACAGGTATAACAGGGTCAGCCTTAATAGGATTGCCAAAGTTCATGAAGAGAAGGAGGACGATTGGGCCTTTTTTATGCACAAAGAAATGGAAAATTGTCTCAAGGCACATCAGTCCAAGGTCAGCAACCCATACCTGTTAACACAAATACTTAACCATGTGGCACAACGGCTAATGAAAGATGAATCAGAGGAAAACCTGTCGCTAGTCTTAATCCCTAATCAACCTACCAAATCTACCGGAAGGGTGGATGAAGGACAAACAATGTTAATGGAGACAGAACAGCTCATAAAGTGAATCAAGAAAGATCGAAAGAAGAAGACTGACAAAAGGATGAGAGGACTACTAGTGGATGTCACCATAGAATCTTAGCAATTGGAAGCGGCTGTGGCATCAGAGATCAAGACATACCAAGAGGCTCTCCAAGAAAAACTACAAAACCCTACTATGCAGGAACAACACCAACCGCTCTCCCCTCCAACGAGCCCTGCACAACTAATATTCAAAGACCTATCGTGCTCAAGGATTCACAACTTAGCGGAGATACACACAGAGGAAGCTGAAGAACAAACACAGAAAGATCATACCTTGGAAGGACCAGCACACGAGGAGGCATCAGTTGCACAACAAGAATTAGAGAAGCCAGTAGAATCTAGTAAGAGGCCAGGCGTCCATGCCAAGAAAACAAAGAAGATTGGATCAAGATGAGCCACTGCCGCATCTTGGCTCTTTCAAGGAGGTGGATTCTCAACAATTCCTCCAGGATACCTTGGAAGGCCTCGACACACTTCTCCATGATCCCCAAAAATAAGTCCGGCCACTAGTACCAACTGGGAACAGGAATGGCATCGCCATTTGTTGACAACACACATGCTGCACGACAGGAATGCCAGCCTATGGAAGCAGCTAGAAGAGGCCACAAACACAAAGTGTGAAAGATACTTTTGCAGCAGCAGAGGAAACTCATAAAGAAGTAATCATAAAGAGTTTACAGGCTGCATAAGAACAGGAAACAAGATACAGTGCATTGGAGAGAGCAATAACTTGGTTTTGAGTCAAACCATTGTACAAAAAATAAATGAGAATGCTTACTTGAATGCAAGGCTGGAGCAAGCAAAGGAGCAGATACAAAAGGAGATAGCTCACACACAAAGCCTAACAACTAGGCATGCCAAGGAAATGCAAGAGTACCAGGAGAGCGCAAAGCGTACTGAGGATATGCTTCGACAACAAATAGAGCTTGTCACAGCCAACCTCAAAGAAGAACAAGAAAGAGTACAAGGACTGCAACAGGAATGAGAGCAGGTTAACAAAGCGCATGCAAAAAAACTCAAGGCTCTATGAAATAATCATCACTAACCAAACAACGATGCAAAGAAGCCAAGAAACAATATCACAACTAGAAAAACAATTACAGGATGCACAAAGATTGGCAACACAACAGGTATTTCAAATTACTGAAGCCAATCAAAGAGAAGCTACTGCCAGAAGAGCACAAGAAGAGGCAATGAGAAGATTTGAAGCGCTAGATGCTGAACGGATGATTAGAGAAACAACCATTTCTACAGAGCTCAGCAATGCTGATATCCGCATGCAAGAACTGGCCCGCCAACTAGCCACATAGGAAAGGAGTCAAAGGCCAGAGCCCATAGATGACTTACGTACCCTCCTTGAGTACGCCTCGA
Organism: Cibotium barometz; assembly: GCF_041138505.1. Taxonomy (NCBI): domain Eukaryota; kingdom Viridiplantae; phylum Streptophyta; class Polypodiopsida; order Cyatheales; family Cibotiaceae; genus Cibotium; species Cibotium barometz. Next base: position 41,344,514 of record NC_141087.1, read on the forward strand.
AATTGGGACAATTGCCAGTAACTCCTCGGGCCCCTTCTCAAACTCTTGCCTTGTTTTTGTCTACACTAACACTCTCATTACTTCAATATGACATTAACTTAGCTAAAGATATAGGTTTAGGAGAATTAACCCTTATTAAACAAAATACCGAGCGAAGATGCAGACCCAACCATCATTATGGTCATTTTGAGGAGGGATCTGATATTAACTAACCCACAAGATATCTTCTTTTATCCTTTGCATCCAGTAGTCCTCAACCTCCGTAGTTGGTGTCGTGTTTTACAAGATTCAGAAATTCTGGACCATAGTCGACAAACTCGACTTGTTTGTTCCAGATGACATACCAGCAACACCAGCCAATCACGAGGTTGTGGCTAATACTTATCAATGGGTAATTAGTCACAGGTGGTTAGAGTATATAATACTCACCAACATTCAAATCTTTGTGGGTCTACCTTGTATCACTACTGGGCATCCTTAAGCTATATACTAATATCCATAAGCATTTAGAAGCTATGCTTACCAACATAAGCAATAATTTTGATGCAACTCATATAAATTACCTAGATGTGGATAACAAAGAAATCCCTAAAATTCAAACCTTTTTCCAAGCTCATAAACCTAGCCACCCACCCCCTAGTTTGGGTCACAAAGACATGATCGACACCGGGTTCTAGAAGTCCCATTCAGCATTTCGGCACACACTCAGAAAACTTCAGTCTTTCCCGCAACTTCTATCGCCAACAATTCGGCGACCAAGTCTTCAGACCTTGGTAACAGGTCCTGAGGACAGAACCTACTTCAGGAAAGGGGGAATGTTAATCCCATTTGGATTAACACCATGATCCTCAATTGAGGACATTAATAAGTGTCATATAAAGGCACTATAAAGGTTGTACATTATGAGACATTGGCCACCCAAGGCCTAGTTAGTAAGTTTTGGGTGCCCAAGTGTGAATAAAGGCCAATTGCATATAAGGTATTTTCTCATAATAATGAAAGGATACAATCCCCTTTGTGCTATTGAGAGCTCTTCCCTTGTACTTGTGAGAGAGTGAGGAGTGGGAGCATTCTAGCATTGTGCCTCTTTCATGCTTGTGTGTTTATGCTTGTATGAGAGAGTGAGAAAGAGTGTGATTGGCCTATGTGATGGTGTGAGCAACTCCACGGTGACAGTGTGGAGGTGGAGCTTGGAGCTTGGAGCATACATGTGAGCTTGGAGGCTTCAAGAGACACGAGCTTGAAGCATTGGTAAGTACCCCACGACGGTGTTGTGTTTCATTGCTCATCCATTAGGTGAATGTGTAGATTTCTCTCTTGGAGGTGTGGTTAAGCATAACCGAGAGATGGGAATTTTTTTTGAAATTTTTTTTAAGGATTAAGGAAATCCTTCCACACCATCCAATATAGAATTTTTGGGTTATGATGCTTTCGAAATTCTCAAATTAGGAAAATAATCCTCAAGCCTTGCTCATTCCATCCATAAGGTTGGATCTTGGAGAGGCTGAGGGAGACAAAAGGTGGTTTTGGAATCTTCAAGGTGGTTTTAAAAATGAAAAAGTGGTTTTCCACATTGTAGAGACTCGGGTAAAATATTTATGGGTTTTTATTACCTAATGGACAAAGGAATGCCTTTCTTTAAAACCGTAGTTTCTTTATGCTTATAATTAAAAATTTACCTTTGGCCGATCTCTTCGACCTCTTTCTCCACCACTAGCTCTTCACCACTTTCAGTTTGTTAACAATCACTCTTCGCTCTAATACCACTGTTGTGGGAGGTTGACATGAACCCAAATTAATGATTTGCAATATCAAATATCAAGCATAAATAGAATAAAGAATTACTCAAGACACAATTTGCCCCCGCACAAGAGTGAGCCCACGCTTCCTCTTGGTGTACTTTGAAATATATTTCTTGAGAAGCTAATAGCTTTTGGGGCTCAAAATAGTTTACTTTACAAATATGTCAACTTCTTCAAGAATAGCTTGCTTTAAAAATAGCTTTCTTGAGCATTCAAGCTAAACTACTTCAAAAATAGATGTGAGTCTAAAACCATATAAAAGTGTACATATCTGGAAAAATCAAATATGCACAATGGAGATTTCACATGTTCCAAATAATATACATTGCTAATAAATATGAATGGCACCCAAAATAAATTAATGGTTCTTGTTGTCACAAAATCAAATATTAGTTGTTGACATTCAAACTTGGTCATCTCAAAATATTCCTAGCCACCACCACCAACCTGCCTTCATTATCCAATTCAATGATTTGCACTTGCATAAACTAAGCCAGTCAATTAATAAATTAATTGATTAATAAAAATATAAACAGCCATACAAAACTTCATATCATCAAGACGATACAACCAATACTCCCATGCATATACGGATTCACCCGCATATGTGTAAAGTAAGCTACGATCACTCGAATTTAGAAAGGCATCCCAATCTAAACCCATCTACTAGGGAAATTCATAAAAGTAGGAAACATGAAAATATATATTCCATGGATTAACTCCAATCCATAAATAATAGAAAACATGGAAAATTGTATTCCATGAATTAACTCCTCATGTGAGATCCCTATCCCCGCCGCGTAACGAATACAGGTCCCTCACTCGGGACAAGAGGCTAATCCCTCGGTTCTTCCAAAACGGAACTCGAAAAAACTTTCCTCGACCAAAAAGCACAGGCGATTCCTCCAGGATAATTTTACTCTAACGTGGTCAAAGCCTTAACTAACTGAACTGATCTGACCGACCCCATAACTCCCATAGTCAGATCAACACTTGGATCATAGAGACCAATGCTTTTTTCCTCATTGATGAGAGGCACAGCCATTGATTCTTTTCCATAGAACAATTTTTATTTGGGATTTATTTCATCTATCGTACTATAACAGAATTGAGTCTCAATTTTAGGTATCCATTAGTCCATCCAGTCCCATGGGTTAGCCAACCGCCCAACCACTATAATGATGGGATCCAATTAAGAATTTGGTTAGGTTTTGTCTCGGGTTCCCAGGCCCCCTAACCGAATATTCATGTAAACTTAAAATTAGTCACACCACTTACACACCCAATATGAAATTGCTTTTTTCACAGAATCAGTTGTCTTTAAAACAATCATTTAATGAAACCATAGTGTCACTGATCATAATCCTCCAAAATATCCGGTTGAATCCTAATTTTTAATTTTTCCTTTATCTGTGTACCTATGGCATCATTGGCAACCAGAACGCTCACCACCTATCCGCTCAGGGGCCTTTTCGATAGTTCATAGCTCATAGTAACCGGCAATATATTCACATATCAAAATGGAATCTCCGTTGAAGATCAGCAAGATCAACCAAAATGGATCCATATAAAAGAGCCATGGACTCGTCCGTAGGACCAGCAAGGTCAATCAACCAGATCCATGCCCGAATTCAGAAAACAACTGTTACTCCTTGTTCCATTATCTTTCACGATGCACGTGTGGGTATCTTCGGCAACCCAGAGCCCAAGCAACGTATGGTCAGCACCCTCTTGGATCTTTCGCAGGTGACCTAGCGCTTCACTCATAGGTTGCTTCCTTGGTCCCTCATCCACTGTACCAGAAGCTTACCATTTTAATTGAACCGAGGTTGGTCAAGACCTCGACCGACTTTGCTACACGAGATGTCCTCCGTTGACTCTCTATCAGCTGTTGCAACTTTAAACGTTAGGTCTCCCCCCATGACCTCATTCACAAGACGGTCAAAATCCTTTGCCCAGCATTCTTGACATAAAACAGTCATTTAAAAACAGGTCATAAATATAGTTTCTATAACAAACTCTCGTCTTTCCACATTGTTCCACATCAATTCTCATTTATTTCATATGTATTCCCATTCTCATCACATCATTTTCCATTTCATCACATCTTTTCTCATTTATCTGCATCAGATCTCATCCACTCGCATCTACCCATATCCACATCTCATCACATCACATTCATTCACATCTCATCCATTCAGACCACATCACATCCATTCAGACCACATCACATTCACTCACATCACATCTCATTCATTTTACCTTACATCTCATTGATTCACATCTATCCCAATTCGCTCGTATAGGTATAGCCAAAAGCATAGGCATAGAGGATCCTCAAGAAATAGCCCAATCACTCCTTGAGCACACTCTGCCCAATAACAAGAGAAGGAAGCTCAATATTGTAAGAAATCTTTTGTAAAGATGATGTATCACTTCTTATTACAATACAGTTTTTGCAAACTTATTTTGCAAACTTATTTTCATCAAGTATATCATTATTTTTTCTAGTTTGTACCATCAATGTTTTTGTGAATGCATCAGAAATGACCCTGGGAGCCTAGGGGAGAGTGCCAGAACAGTGCAAATTTTGAGCCTGCACTGCTACTGTAGAGTCCAAATTTGTACTATTTTGGCACAGCTTCCTCAGCCCTTCAAGAGCAATTCTGATGCATTGTGGATGACAAATAATGTATTTTTACACATGATTAAAGATATTTTTATCTTGTAAATTACTGTTTTTCATAATCAATGTACTCAACTTCATTATAAATGCATCAGAAATGATTCTGAGTGGCTGGGGGAGCAGTGCCAGAATAGTGTAAATTTTGAGCTTGCACCGCTGCTGTGTAGAGCCCAAATTCGCACTGTTCTGGCATAGCTTCCCTAGCCCTCCAGGAGAAATTTTGATGCATTGGATGACAAATAATGTATTTTTACACATGATTAAAGGTATTTTTATCTTGTAAATTACTGTTTTTTATAATTCATGTACTCAACCTCATTATAAATGCATGATAAATGATCCTGAGTGGCTGGGGGAGCAGTGCAAGAACAGTGCAAATTCTGAGCCTGCAGCGCTGCTACAGAGCCTAAATTTGCATTGTTCTGGCATAGCTTCCCTAGTCCTCCCCAGGAGAAATTTTGATGCATTGGATGACAAATAATGTAATTTTACACATGATTAAAGATGTTTTTATCTTATAAACTATTGTTTCTCACAATTAGTGTACTCAACTTCATTATAAATGCATCAGAAATGATTCTGAGTGGCTGGGGGAGCAGTGCCAGAACAGTGCAAATTTTGAGCCTGCACCGCTGTTGTAGAGCCCAAATTCGTACTATTCTGGCATAGCTTCCCCAGCCCTCCAGGAGCAATTCTGATGCATTGGATGATAGATAATGTATTTTTACACATGATTAAAGGTATTTTTATCTTATAAATTACTGTTTTTCATAATTAATATACTCAACTTCATTATAAATTAGAAATGATCCTGAGTGGTTGGGGGAGCAGTACCAGAGCAGTGCGAATTTTGAGCCTGCAGTGCCACTGCAGAGCCTACATTTGCACTGTTCTGGCACAACTTCCCCAGTCCTACAGGAGCAATTCTGATGCATTGGATGACAAATAATGTAATTTTACACATGATTAAAGCTGCTTTTATCTTATAAACTATTGTTTCTCACAATTAGTGTACTCAACTTCATTATAAATGCATCAGAAATGGTCTTGAGTGGCTAGGGGAGCAATGCCAGAACAGTGCAAATTTTGAGCCTGCATCGCTGCTGCGTGCAGCCTAAATTCACACTATTCTAGCATAGCTTCCCCAGTCTTCCAGGAGCAATTTTGATGCATTGGATGATAAACACTGTATTTTCACACATGATTAAAGGTGTTTTTATCTTGTAAACTATTGTTTCTCACAATTAGTGTGCTCAAGTTCATTATAAATGCATCAGAAATGATCCTGAGTGGCTAGGGGAGAAGTGATAAAGCAGTGCAAATTTTGAGCCTACATTGTCGTTGCAGAGGTCAAATTCGCACTGTTCTGGCACAACTTCCTCAGTCCTCCAAGAGCATTTTTGATGCCTTGGGTGACAAACTGGCACATGATAGACACTCCATGTTAAACAAACATGAAGACACCGAGACATTGTAAGAGAAACTTAAAATTTTAATTATCAAAAGGTTACAAATGAAATCCAGATAGGCTTGTTACAAAGGGGGGTTTGAAACAAAAGAGTTGCTTTGAAAAGAAGGTTAACATCTAAGATCTCTAGATCGTGTCTCGCTCACCTTGAATACGCCGAGCTAGTTACATGTCCTTGGCAGATATGGTAATCCTCTTTGCGTGTATTGTAAGGAGGTTGGTGTCTTCAAAAAGCCCAACAAGGTAAGCCTCGGAGGCTTCTTGCAATGCTTCAAGGGCAAATCCCCTGCACACGGAACTCTGTTCTATATCGTTGGAGAATCTCCTTCACTGTGTGAGAAAAAGGGACTCTTCTTATTAGCAACTCAGTGATAAAACTTGATTTCTTGATTTATTGTGATGCTTGCAATTGAGATTGGAGAATATGGGTTTGCCAAGCTTCACTTGTAGTCAATCTTCTGTAATATCCTAACAAGCCAAGCTCTTCTTCACCAACAAATTGCATAAAAGATGATAAATTATGGAAAGGAGGGTTTGCTCTTAATGGAGGGTCAATTGGATAGAGATGCCCATCAACCCAAAGATCTACATTTTCCTCCTTAGCTATCCTACGAGCTTGGATAGATTGTGCATCAGAAGGATGCGATTTTTAGAGCTGCCATACTCTTCAAGAATACGAATGTGTAAATCAACCTTCTGTTTTCTAGCTTCACAAGGGGGCTACACACACAGCTTGCAAAGGCTCCATAGCTAAGCAGAAGAAGAAGCTAAAGCAGAGAGATCCTGAGAGAGAGAGAGAGAGAGAGAGAGAGAGAGAGAGAGAGAGAGAGAGAGAGAGAGAGAGAGAGAGAGAGAGAGAGAGAGAGAGAGAGAGAGAGAGAGAGAGAGAGAGAGAGAGACTATTAAAACTTTGCTGTTGGAAGTTTCCATTTTTCTAAGTAGAAAATGATATTTTTGATATACAAATATACTAACATGGCATCAATAAATTACATTTATGAGAAAAGTTAAAAAATATTAATTTTTGGGATCCCCACAATTTTGGGATCTCATGGATGTAGTGGTTCCTGACAGTTAGTTATGTTTATGGGGTTGTGGGGACTTGACAGTTAGTTATGGATGTATTGGCTCCTGACAGTTAGTTATGGATGTACTGGCTCCTGACAGGCTTCTGACCTGACCCTTGAACTACAAGCTTTTTGGAGGGAAAAACTTATTTTCATCATACATATTGGTTGGGTGGTGTTTTTTCCACCACAAAATGTAAAAAAATAAAAAATATTTTTTTAACTTTTTGGGGCCTACCTAAATACGAGAATGTTTTGCTGATGTGGAATGGAGATATGGTGGGAGTTAATGAGAAAGGAGATTTCAAATTGACAAGAAAGATTTAATTTGTGAAGATAAAAAATTTATACATATTGGTTGGGTGGTGTTTTTTCCACAAAATGTAAAAAAATAAAAAATAAAAATTTTCACTTTTTGGGGCCCGCCTAAATACGAGAATGTTTTGCTGATGTGGAAGGGAGATATGGTGGGAGTTAATGAGAAAGGAGATTTCAAACTGACAACAAGAAAGATTCAATTTGTAGAGAGTGAAGATAAAAAATTCAAAAAGTAAGAAAGTATGAGAAAAGTCAAAAAGTAAGAGAGAGAGTATGAGAATATTCTCTTTAAAAAGTGAAACTAGGGGGGTATGGGTGATGTGGCAAGGCAAAAAATAGGGGTCGTCACATAGCCTTTGTCTCCCTTAAGCCCAACTTTTTAAGCTCGAATCTCTTAAAATTAGGAATCCTTAGGAGGCCCTTTTTGGGTCCAAAAAATTCCTAATGTATCTCTTCTTTTTTAACTAATAAACCTTGTCCTTAGTCAACTCTTTAACTTATGTGAGTATTTACTCATTTTTGGGGGATTTTCTTTTATTCTTCAATTTATCTCCTCCCTACATTTGGATTTAATTTATTGGTCCATAGGAACCTTAATTGGACCATAATCCAAAAATTTCTGAAAATCTGGACCCTTAGGCTAAGATCCTTTTTACCTATTTTCAATTAATTCCAATTGCACATTGGAAAATTCTTTTTGAATTTCTGTTTCAAGGAAAACCATTTTAGACACTAGGAGGATTTTTATATCTAAAAATATATCAATTTTGAATTACCTCCCTCTAGACACTTTCTGTCGTCTCTAGGCCAAAACAGAGTAAAACAAGATTTTTCTATTATTTCAGTGAATAATTATAAGATCAGAAGGGGAGGTTCTTACACCTGCACACCTCAAAAGCTGGAGGGAGGAATCTTACACCTCATAACACAATCTTTGTATACATGCACAATGCATGGGTGCCCTATAGGACACGATTGTGGCATATATCTTGCTGTACATCTTGTAAGGTCTCATAAGATGGTAATGTGTCATGTGCATCTATACCAAGTGCATCCTGCATATTTTCCATCCCAAGCAATGAGGAATCAACATAATCATTCTGCCCTGATGCAACAGCCTTTTGTGAGAGGATGACTTTGCAAACTCAATACTATGACCTAATACATCATCATTGTGTACATTGTCCTTGGGAAGAACCTCATCCTATGCCCCAGTGTTCCCATTTGAACGGTAGCCACCCATGAGAGATGACCGCCACTCCTGGTGGTGAAAGGTTGGCCAAGGTGGAACATTAGGTTGTATCACTTGGGGAGCATGTTTGCGCTGTCTCCTACGACCCTTAGCCCTAGGGTAATCCTGCGTAAAGTGGCCCATTTGATGATGACAGACCCAACAATGGCCAGGTCTACTTTGACATCTCCATATGTTGCTTCAAGGGACCATTAGGTCCTAAAAGCAGCACAAAATCCTCAAAGGGCTCACTGCATGAGCCAATACCATAACCTTGGGAACAACATCAGCCAAGGTAGTGACTACTTAGGTAGTGTGACTACCTAGGCATCAGAAGTGGGAAAAGTTGGGATGGTATGGGTAACTATAGGACCAGCCCAAAGGCTGCCCCAATGGCCTCTAATAATGGCCAATAAGCATGAGGAAGACCTGTGAATCTGAGTGCAATAGGGTAACAGTTCTAGTTTTCTTTGACAGGCTCAAACCTGGGATGGTATGGGTACCTATAGGACCATCCCAAAGGCTGCCCCAATGGCCTCTAACAATGGCTAATACGCATGGAGAAGACTTGGGAATTCTAGTTTTCTTTGATAGGCTCAAAGTAGTTGGTGTAGGGTATGAAGAAAATCTTTCTTGGGCCTAAAGGGAAGGGAAAATATTCCTTGGGCCCAAAGGGAAGGGACTTCCCCGAGCACTTTTGAGGCGGCCTCCTCTGTGTCAAAGTCTACTTGGATGAATCCTCTCCCAACAAGTAGCCTTACATCTTTAACACTAGTTTAGTAGCTTAGTACGACATAAATATGTCTTTTTAAGGGTTGGCTAAAAAATTCATATCTCGTGAATGGGAGCGGTATTTTAGCATTTCTCTTCTAAGGCATGTCTTCATGAATGTGGCAAACCTTAGAAAATTATTAAAATGATAAAAATAACCTTAAATATAATTGATAAATCACCATAATTAGAGGTATATCCAGTACTATAATCTAAACAGGTTACGAATTCATAAAGTAGGTGTTCTTACATGTAAGAACAAAATGATCTCGAATCATTATAAATTTCTCCTAAACCTTACATAGAATTTAAGAGATGTGAGCTAGGTTTTTACATTTTAAAAAAATTATTACATTGATAATTAATTCAATTAAATTTACTTATAAGAATCTCTTTGTAGTAGTTATTCAGCCTTTGATACCCAAAATACGATAATAGTGTGAGTTTATATGGTGATTTACTTTAGTTATAGTAATAAATCAATGTCAAATATATATCTAAACATTTCAATTAGAAGAGAAAGTGATAGTCTCAACTTTCAAAACTACAACAAAATAATGTATATGAACCCTTGCTTGTATTTGGATCATCTAGTAAGAAACTTATGAAAATAGTGTTTAATATTATATAAAATGATAGATATTTCACTTATAGCCTTATGAGATGTTTAAAAATATGTGAAGAAATCTCTTATTCTATAGTAATAAATATGGTTCAAAATTTGTAAACTTTCATCTAAAACAAAGTGTCTAAAAGGATAGGTGTATATATGATTGGTTCTCACAAAATGCACCATCAAGGCATAACATTATACAGACCATGTGTGCAAGATTTGGCTTTAGTCTATGATTGTTTGGTTAGCTATGAAAATCCTCAAAGTTAATTTTTTTAAAGATAGCCGAATGCCTTAGAATTTTTATTAAGACCTAAGAATATGGCACATCGGAAAAAGATATAGCAAGAGAAAGTACACTAGACAATGCAATAGAGAGAATGGAGAGAATTTTGAAATTCTGATTATACCAAACAAGAGATAGGTACAATATGATAGTGTTGTCCACCCGTGCGCTCTAGTGTAGAGCTTAGATGGTGATCTAAGCAGACTCTAGATGGAGGGTGTACTATGAGTATAGGGAATATATGCTCACAAGAATTGGATTCCACACAATGCAAAGCTACAACAAAGGGGCTCCTTTCATAGGTGAAAGGTGATGTCATACGATGATGTCATGGATGACATTATGTGATGTTGTCATGGGTGACATCATGTGATGATGTCATGGGTGACACCATGCTTACATCATGGATGACATCATGAAATGATATCATATGATGATGTCATGGGTGACATCATGCTTACATCATATATTGACATCATGCTTAGGTCATGTCGTGATGAAATCATGCTTATGTCATGATGATGTAATCATGCCTTATACTAGAGTAGCTTCACACACAACCCTCTATTTGTACCATAGCCATCTCCTAACCATTAACGGTCACAACTACGACCCCTTCTAGCATCTAAGCTGGGGCGCATCTAAGCTGGGGTTCCCACTAAAGATATGTGCACCAATGGATTCTCCTCATAATGGGGGCTGTACAAATGTGCACCATACATCAATGTGAGATACATGCTGAGAGGCGGGCATTGAAATATACTAACACTCCCCCTCAATGTCCACCAAAAGATGGACTAAGGGTTTCTTGGCCCAATGCTAAGTCCATGAAGATGTCGAGTGAGCTGGTCCTTCCCAAGAGCTTTGGTGAAGATGTCAATGCAATTTTGCTCTCTGTAGAATAGTACTCCAGCTCCACAATCTCATTCTCAATCAACTCCCACACAAAATGATATTGAATCTCAATGTGCTTTGTGCGAGCATGAAAAATAGGGTTCTATGCCATGGTCATGCAACTCTGATTGTCACATCGTAAGGTTGTGGCTAACCTCACTAGAACTCCCATATCTGCTAGAATCCTCCTCAACCATACTGCCTCATAGGGAGAAAAACAAATGGCCTTGTACTCTGCTTTAGTTGAAGAAAGTGCCACTGTGAGTTATTTCTTACTAATCCACGAACACACTAGATCCAAGTGAGAAGCAATATCCAGAAACTGACTTTCTGGTGTCACAATCTCCAGCCCAATCGGAGTCACAATATCCCAATAAGAAGTCACCAGAAATGTATGTAATTCCATACTCAATGGTACCTTTGATGTTCCTAAGCACACACATTGCTGCATTCCAATGACTTTCCCTTGGTTTGTTGGAGAACCTACTCAACATGCCAACTGCATAGCAAACGTTTGGTCTAGTATTGTACAAGAAAATCAAACTCCCAAACAAGCTTCCTGTACATCTTAATGTCAATCAAAGGTGAAGTGTCCTTAAAAGAAATCCTAGAGTTTACCTCCATCGGTGTACCTATTGGTTTGCAGTTTATCATACCGAATGCCTTCCACACCCACTTGGTGCCAATTATACTTAGCTTTCCACACCCACTTGGTGCCAATTACCTTTCATTTTGGTGGCCGATCAACCAACTCACACGTGTTGTTTTTTATGATGCTGTCATACTCTGGCTGCATTGCTACCTTCCACTTTGGATCTGCCCCAAAGCTTCTTCTACATTTGTGGGCTCCTTCACTAAATCCATTATCATAGCCACCATCAAGGCCATATTGACCATGTGTTCAGAAGACCTTCTCTACTCCTCTATACTCTTTGATCTGCGTAAGCCATTTGCTGAAGTTTCTGTAACATCAGATGGGGGGTTATGATCATCAAAGAGTTGCCTTACCCACATAGGAAGTGGTTGTCCTTTAGGTGCCGGGGCAGGTTGGTGTGATTTTTGAGAGTCTTAATCATCCAAAAACTCCTCCTCCAAGCGTTTTGGTGCTTGGGTTGGGCACATGGTGGATTTTGATGATAAAGTGGATGGATCCCTATCCTCCACTGAATGTGGATGCTCCACAAACACCACATCTTGTCTATCTACTATCTTCTTAGCCTCTAAATAAAATAGTCTCGATATGCCTTTGATTCTGCACTGTATCCAAGGAAGATACATTTCTTGCTTTTGGTAGTAAGTTTATTCCTATTTGCATATGGTATATGCATGTAACATTCACCAACCAAATGTTTGAAAATGAGAACATGAAGGCTTCTTACCCGAATAGGCCTTATATGGTGTGATTCCTTTAAGTGCCTTTGTGTAGGATCTGTTGAGAATATAAATTACAGTGTTGAATGTTTCAGCCTAGAAAGAGTTAGGTAGCCCTTTTCCTTTCATCATACATGTGAGACCCCCGCCCCCTCCGCGGTGCCCCCCTCCGAGGGCGCTGGCGGTAGAAGCAGCATCAGCCTCTCGTGCGGGGCAGGGATCCACACTCGGGGCCTCACCCACGAATATCCAGACAAGAGACTAGCCCGGTGGTTCCTCTGAAACTAAACCCAAAAAAACTTCCCTTGCCCAGAAGGCACGGGCGATTCCACTAGGAAAATCTTCTAACAGGGGAATTGATCTAACGAGTCAAAGTCTTAACTATCCAAACTGATCCGACCGAACCTAAAAGTCACATGGTCTGATCAAAGAAGAGACTTGCACTTGGTCCATAGAATCACTGTTTTTTCCTCCTTTAAACGAGGCACAACCCGCTGATTCCCTCCCACAGAACAAGGGCCTTCCTAGGACTTAATCTAGCTAACGTAACTAATCGTATCGCAGGAATCCCCCAATCTAGTCTAACCCCAATTGGCCCATGGGTTAGCCAATCGCCCAACCACTGTATTGGTGGGATTCCTTTATAAAAATTTGGTTATGTTTTGCCTGAGTACCAAGGAAAAGAGTTCCCAGGCCCCCTAGCTGGTGTTTCAAGCAAAATTTAAGGTAGGCATACCACGTATACACCCAATATGAAATTGCCATTATAACAGATTCGACTGTCTTTAAAACAATCTTTCAATGAAAATCCTAGTATTACTGATCATAATCCTCCAAAATATTGAGTCCCTTATTTTACAAAATATATCATCCGGACTCTCCGTTGAAGACCAGCTGGTCAACCAACGAGATCTAATATCAAAATTCAGCTCACAAAAGTCATTCTTTTCAGTTCATCCGAATCTTCCTCGACGTACGCATGGGTGTCCTAGCCACCGCGAGCCCGTGCACACCTGGTCAAAATCCTCTAGGATCCTACTTAGGTGTTCTAGCACTTCACTCAGGGATCGCTTCGTCGGTCCTCGCCCATCGTATCGAAAGCGCACCATTTTAACCATACCGAGGCTGGTCAAGACCTCGGTAGGCTTTGTCGCCGCGAGCGACGTCCCTCGACGACTCCCCAACAGCTGTTTGTTGCAAATGAGTCTCTCCTTATTTAAACACATACCAAATGCTTCCTCCAGCATTCTGGTGTAAAATAGTCCTTTAAAATAAAATAGAGGTTCTATGCAAGTAAAATTCCCAGTTTGAGATTGGTTCTACAAAATCCTTTTTTGTTAATCCATATTTTCTTAATGAGAATCATTGATCTCTCATTAGGGTTATCTACCCATCATTTAACTGAATGTCCAACTAGATTCTTGGTGATTTTGGTCAAGGAAAAACTAGGTTAATTCAACGGTAGTCTATTCTTTGTATTAAGAACTGGAATTGGTCACCCCACGAGGTTTTTGCTTGATTCAGATCGAGAGATGGACAAGTAGTTTATTGGCCATCCCTCTCACAGTCGTGGTCTAACCAAAATTATTCGATTTAATTCTAACTTTGATTCCAGGGATTTTCTTCAGATAAACATCTACTGAACTTCTAACTGTAAGAAAATTCTAACTTTATGAATTTCATTCCTTCTTAACCATAATAGATTAAGAAATGGTTTTATATGAGAATATCGGATTTTTTTATAAAAATTCTTCTTCCATATAATCTAATTTTGGGTAAATATTAATTTGGTGATTTATCCTCATAAAATATCTAAAGATATTCTTTCTACCATTTTAATTTATCATCCCTAATTCTCTAGGTGGAATTATGGTGAAAATTCCTCTTTTGTTACCAAAATTTAAATCAAACCTTTCTCTACTTAAATGCCATAAAAATTCCTCTTTTAATTAAATACAAATATCCATTTTTTTGAATATGCTTAAAATTCTCCTTTTTGTATTTAAATGATTGAATTCCAAATGTTATGGGAATTTCTCTTTTATCATAAAATAATTTTATCTAAAATTTCTCTTTTCTTTAATTAAAATAAAAATAAAAATATCCATTATTTCAAATATGCTAAGAATTTCTCTTTTACCATTTAAATGATTGAATTCCAAACGTCATGGAAATTCCTCTTTTATCATTTAAAATTTCTAATGCATAAAATAAATTTATCTAAAATTTTTCTTAAAATTAAATAAAAATATTCATTATTTTAATATACCAAAATTTCTCTTTTTCCTTTTAATTACATGGATCTCCATTATCATGGGAATTCCTCTTTTTGCATAAATATAAAATTACCAAAATTGTTTCTTTTCTTTAATTAATTGTTTATGCATAAACACTAAAATTTTGTTTCCCATGAATATGATAAAAATCATTCTTTTAGCATAGGATGTCAAATCCTAGAATAGGAAGTCCTCTTTTAGCATTATGCATAAAAATAAGATATGTATTATTTTCTAAAAATTTTGCCATAGCTTCGCTGCTTGTTACTGATAATTTTTAATTTTTTCAAAAAAGAATAAGACATTGCAATACAATCATGATAGAAGACCTATTCTTAAACTTAAATCCAAATTATGGAATTAAAACATAAATTTAGCCATAATCATAAACTTAATTATGATTATTTCTACTAGATTATGCTATTTCTATTATTCCTCTTTTCCCAAAATGATAGGATTATCTCTTTCACATTTAGAATCACTTAAAGTAGTTTATTAACTACTTATAAATAATTTAAAAGAATTTACCATTATTTTGTTATCATAAAAGCATAAAAATATAATTTTCTTATCCTCTAGCTTCACAAGCCTAGAGTTTGGTTTTGAAATAAGAATTTATCAATGAGAAGCATTCTTTTTCTAAAGAATTAGCCATAGGAATGACTATTCTTTTGGGAGAGAGAGATATACATAAAAAGCATTCTAAATAAGCATAAAGATTAACTTTTTTGTGATTAATCATTAAAACTCTTAGGAAAAGCTTGATTTGCATTAAAAACAACTAATTAGAAACTTCTCAAGCTTGAGAGGGGCTGAGAAGTGAAATCATTTGAGAATATTAACAAAAACCATAAAATTCTTTCTTACCTCAAGGTTTGGCTTGCTTCTTTATCTAGAAGTGAAGCCCCCAACCAATCAATTGGTTTGGTAAGTTGAGAAGAAAGCTCCAAGAGTTGTTGAAGAGAGAGAAAAGCTCCAATCTCTCCAAAAGTAGAGGATTTTTAAGGGATAATAGAAAATATGATTATTTTAATGTAATACTGGCATGGTATAGCTCACAGATGAGAATACAAAAGAATGAGGGTCTATTTATAGGTGAGGGAGGCCACTAACTGAGTCCAACTAGGTTCTAGAATTTTTCAGCTTCAGTTTGGCTGAATTTGGACAAGATTTGGACCAGTTTAGCTCCCATTTTGATCCAGTTTGATCCAGGAGAGAGGAGAGATAAAAATATCTCAATTTTTTTGAATTAAAAACCCTCCCACACATGTGAAGGAGGCGCCTACCTTAAAGGTCCCCCTCTCCTTACCAAGGTGTCAAAAATTCATCATCATTCCTCCAAAATATCTCATTTTTAAAGTAATATCTCTTAATTTTTAACTAATAAACCTTGTACTTAGTCAACTCTTCATCTTATGTGAGCATTTACTCATTTTTGGGTATTTTCTTTTATTCATTGGGATTTATCTCATCCCAACACTTTGATTAATCCTATTGGCCCATTGGAACCTTAATTGGACCATAATCCAATTTTTTTTAAATCTAGACCCTGAGGCTAAGGTCCTTTATATCATTTTTAATTGATACCTAATGCACCTTGGAGAATTTATTTTGAACTTCTATTTCAGGGAAATATATTTTTGATATTAGGAGAATTTTTATATCCAAAAATATCTCAATATTGAATTACCTCTCTCTAGAAATTTTCTTTTCTCTAGACAAAAACAAGGAAAAATAATATTTTCTTGTATTCAGAAATAGGGAATGATTACAAGGGATTGAGGTAAAATCTTATTCATTATTCAGGCTGAGGAGAAATCTTACAATACACATTGCTATGTCCACAATTGTGTGGTTGTGGCATTCTAAAACTCCATTTTGTTGAGGCATATGTGTAGCAGTGAGCTGGCACTTGATGCCATGCTCCTTGAATTCACCTGAGGTGATATTTCATCCTTGATCCATCCAAAAATTCTTCACCTTCAGTCTTGTCTCATTCTCCACAAATTTATGCCAATGTTTAAACTTGCCAAAAGCTTCAGCCTTATCACAGAGGAAATAAACCTACTGTAATCATGGACTAATAGCATAAAGCAAGAAGGTAAGGTCCCAATGCAACAGTAGACATCTTACCACAAAGATCAGCATGTACTAGCTCTAGAGGAGGCTTTGCTCGATTGCTGTTCTCTTATGGAAATGCCTTCCATTGTTGCTTGCCCATTATGCAAGCTTCACATGGTTCTTGCAATTCTGCAAATGTAGGTAAATTTTTCACCATCCCCATTTCTCCTCTTCAACATAGTAAATTCAATGTGACCAAATCACTCATGCCAAAGTTTGCTTGTGCCCTTGTCTGCAAACTGTACGAGCGCTCAGATCATATAAATTGTTATTCCTCATAGCTTTGCCAATTGTCTTCCTTGTTGAGATTACAAGCTCAATGACAGCTAGGCACGATATGTGCTCGCATGGTAGATAGCAGCATGTAAGAGTGCTTAGATCATATAAATTGTTATTCCTCATAGCTTTGCCAATTGTCTTCCTTGTTGATATTACAAGCTCAATGACAGCTAGAGCTAGGCACGATATGTGCTGGCATGGTAGATAGTAGCATGTGTGTGACAATTAATGGCCGCGTCCAGCTGGCGCCACAGTGTGTGGACATTAGATAGGGTTATTTGGTGTATTGTGGTAAACAAAATGAGTGACAATCCTGATAAAATTGTTCGTGGGAAGCTTGATAGGCATAACTTCCGCATTTGTAAGTATCGTATGACAAATTTTCTCAAAGACAAAGGCCTATGGAACTTGTTGAAAGGCGATGAGGGAGAGCCAAGGATTCCCCAAATGAATGCAACACCTGTCCATCTTACAGCACATCAAAATTGGATAGAGAGAGCCTTCAAAGTGTTGCATTACTTCTCGATATGTGTTACAAACAACATGTTATGCCATATACATGACACACAAAATCCCAAAGATACATGGGATACTTTGGTTAAGTTGTTTGATATGACTACAGCACCAAAGAAGATGCAATTGAGGCAGAAGATTCATGGTGTGACTCTAAGCAATAGAAGTGTAAATGATTATGTGCAAGAGATCGAAGAATGTGCTGATGCACTAGCATCTATTGGTGCTCCTATGGATGATGATGACTTGGTAGCCATTACATTGAATGGCTTGGGTAAAGAGTACAAGGCATTTAAAACCTCTATCAAGGTTAGAGGTGGAGACCCCCCAGACTTTGATGAGCTGATTTCATTACTTATTGTGGAAGAGATGAAACTTGGAATAGGTGCCTCATCCAGCACAAATGAAAATTCAAGGAATCAAGCATTCTATTCATAGAGAGGTGCTAGAGGCAGAGGGAGATTCAGTCCAAGAGGACATGCGTAGTAGTGGTTGCCAGGATCGACCACAATCTCAACAGAATTTTCAGCCCATCATTCGGTGCTAGAGGTGGTCGTGGTTTTCACCCTCATGCTAGAGGAAGATCTGTATCTAGAGGCAGGGGGAGATGGCAAACACCGCAACAAAATGCTAGTAGCATTGAGTGTCACAATTGTGGTAAAATGGGACATATGGCTAGAGATTGCTATAAAAAGCAGAATGACTTCCATGGTGGAAGAGTGCAGCATGGCAATTATGCATCATCTAGTAATGCAGAACATGAGGAGCACTTGTTTGCCATGAAACATGTAATAGGTACTATGACATCACAAAGGGAGAGTGATGATATTTGGTATATGGATTTTGGAGCATCAAACCACATGACATGCCATGGTGAGTGGTTTGACAAGATGACGCCTACACATCAGGGCTATGTTGCTATACTGGAGATGATACTCAACATCCTATTACACAAGTTGGTAGTGTGCCATTGTGTATGCATGATGGTAGAGTAAAAACCATGTCAGATGTGTTTTATGTGCCAACAATTACAAAGAGTCTTGCATCAGTTGGTCAAATAGTGGATCAAGGAATGCAAGTCAGGTTCAATCAACATGGCTATTTTGTTGAGGACTTCAAAAATGGTTGCAAGTTAATTGCAAAGGGGGAGAAAGAAGGTAGATTGTTCAAATTGAGTGTGTAGGCATTCTAGAGTTGAAGTCTGTCATGTTTTCAAAAAGTTAAGGGGTTGTGCCATACATTGATATTTGGCATAAGAGAATCGGGCATGTGAATATTCAAAAGCTGAAATCTATGCAAGCAAAAGGTATAGTTGGTGGTTTGCCCAAGTTTAAATATGATGGTAGTAATAATATATGTGAAGCATGTGGATTTGGGAAGTAGGCAAGGTTGCCATTTCCAAAAGATGGTTAAATCAATAGAAAACCATTGGAAATCATTCACAGTGACATATGGGGTCCAGCACAGACTCCAACTATCAATGGTTGCAGGGTATTATGTCACATTTATTGATGACTACAATAGGATGACTTGGATTTACTTCTTGAAAGAGAAGAGTGAAGCACTTGGGAAGTTCATTGACTTCAAACCATTGGTGGAAAAATAGTATGGTCAATGGATCAAGTATTTGAGGCAGATGGTGGTGGTGAGTACGCATCACATGCATTTGATGCCGTCTTGAGAAAGCGTGGGATAAAAAGACAAATTACATGCATGTACACACCTCAGTAGAATGGTATTGCTGAGAGGAAAAACATGATCATTGGTGAGATTGCAAGAGCTATGCTTAATGAGAAGTCTATGCCAAATTGTTTTAGGGCAGAAGCATGTGCTACTACAGTGTACTTGTTGAACAAGACTCCTACTGCAGGCTATATATGAGAGTATATCTATTATGAGGATGATAGGATTTAGGCTGGATATTGTTCACTTGAAAGTCTTTTGGATGTGTTGCATATGTTCATGTACCAGTTGAGAGAAGAAGGAAATTGGATCCAAAGGCTAAAAAATGTGTTTTCATTGGGTATGCGTAAGAGAGAGAAAAGAATACAAATGCTATAATCCAGTGAAAAATAGGTTGTCATTAGCAGAGATGTGATATTTGATCAGATGGGAACTTGGTACAAAGGAAGTGAGCATGTCATAGTAGCTGATGATAGATGCAAATGAGGATGTGAATATTCCTATGTAGGAATCTATGAATATGAGTGGACCACTTGAGTCATCCACCAGTGATAATGTGAGTCCATGGTCGGGAATATTGAGACATGATGTGAGAGCGATGAGAGTAGTTCTGTGGATAAAGGAAAGAAGAAAGTGGAAGGTATTAGCATTGGTATTACAGGTTATGATTCATGGTCGGGAATATTGAGACATGATGTGAGAGCGATGAGAGTAGTTCTGTGGATAAAGGAAAGAAGAAAGTGGAAGGTATTAGCATTGGTATTACAGGTTATGATTCATCAAGCTCAGAAAGCCTTGATGAGGAATTGGAGATTCTAAAAATAAGAACTTCAGGTGTTAGAAATGATAGGTATGTGCCACCACATGCTAGAGCACATTAAGCTCATAGTGAGCCACAATGAGTGAGGAGATCACATAGAGTGAGATACCCAGTACAGAGGTTGACATACAGGGGTTATGCTATGCATTATGCATATATGACATCAGTGGTAAAGCATGTAGAGCCTTCATGTTTTGAAGAGGCTATTAGCACAAGGAGACATGGGATAGAGCCATGGATGAGGAGATGGATGCCTTGGTGCAAAATGACACGTGGGATTTGGTAGATTTGCCAGATGGCAAGAATGTGATTGGCTATAAATGGGTTTACAAAGTGAAGTGTAAATCAGATGGTTCAATAGAGAGGTAGAAAGCAAGGTTGGTTGCAAAAGGATATGCACAAACACATGGTTTGGATTATGATGAGACATTTAGCCTAGTGGCTAAGATGGCTACAGTAAGGTCTATGATATCTATGGCTGCTTCTCATGGATGGAATCTGTTTTCAAATGGATGTGAAGAATGCCTTCCTCAATGGTGAGCTACAAGAGGAAGTATTTATGGAAAAGCCATAGGGGTATGTACACCCTAAGTATCCCACACGTGTATGCATATTGAAGAAAGCATTGTATGGTTTAAAACAGGCACCAAGAGCTTGGAGTGACAAAATAAGCAAGTATCTTATGAGCATTGGTTTTCATGTGGGAAACTCAGATTCTTCACTTTATGTGAAGAAGACACAGAATGGATTGGTTGTGATAGTCATTTATGTGGATGACTTGATTGTGTTGACAGGTGCCCATGGGAAAGACATTGAGGATGTGAAGACATCTTTAAGCACACAGTTTGATATGAAGGATTTGGGTGAACTCAGGATCTTGGTATTGAGGTGATCAAGACATCTCATGGTATATGGCTGGTGCAAAGGCAGTATGCCTTAGACATGTTAGCAAAGTATGGAATGACAGGTTGTAAGCTATGATGACACCTTTGGAGCAAAATATGAAGCTTATGGTTGATTTGGGTGATGAACTTTGGAAGATGTCACCATGTACAGAAAAATGGTTGGTAGTCTTATCTATTTGACTATTACAAGGCCGAACTTATGTTATGCTGTGGGACTAGTGAGCCAGTTTATGCAGAGTCCCAGGAAGCCTCATTTGGATGTTGTCAGGAGGATTATGAGATATGTGAAGACCATTGCCCATTATGGTCTATTTTATGAGTCAGGGAAAGAGTTGAATGTGTATGGTTACACTGATGCAAATTGGGCAGGACGTTCATATGACAGGAGATCTACTAGTGGGTATGCATTTAGCATTGGTAGTGTTGCTGTGAGTTGGAGTAGCAAGAAGCAACCCACAGTTGCCTTGTCTAGTACTACTACAGAGGTAGAGTATAGAGGTGCAGCTATGGCTGGCAGCTATGGCTGTATGTGAGGTGATGTGGCTGAAAAAGCTACTTGGTGATTTGGGTCAGCATTGTGATGATGGAGTTGTCATACACTATGACAACATGAGCAGTATATAGATGCCTAGTAACCCTGTCTATTATGTGAGAACCAATGTGAGACCCTGCCCTCCGAACTCAGGAGTGCTAGCAGAGTGGAAGTAGAAACCTCTCACGTAGGGCATATCTTCCCCCACTCGGGGCCTTGCCCAAGGATGTCCGAGCGAGGGACTAATGCGGCGGTTCTTCTAAAACTGAGATCAAAAAAACTTTCCTCACCCAGAAAGCACGGGAGATTTCTCCAGGAAAATCTTCTAAACGAAAAATTTATCTAATGGGGTCAAGGGCCTTAACTATTCTTTCTATTTCGACCGAACCCGTAGGTCACATGGCCGAATCAAGGACGGGACTTGCACTTGGTTCATAGAGATCATCGCTTTTTTCCCCTCAAATGAGGCACAGCCGTTGATTCTTTCCCCATAGAACAAGAATCTCCCTGTGACTTACTTCAACTATCGTAACTTGAACATAACTAAAATTTATTATAGGAATCCACCGATCTAGCCTATGGGTTAGCCAAGCGCCCAACCATTGTATTGGTGGGATCCCTCTTTATAAAAATTTGGTTGTGTCTTTTCCCGGGTACCAAGGAAAAGAGTTCCTAGGCCCCTAGCTGGCACTCATGCAAAAATATAAAATAGACACACCACTTACGCACCCAATATGAAATTGTCTTTTCTCAGATTCAAGACAAAATTGGAATAAAACCACAGAGTTTCCATCATAATCCTCAGTATTCTAATTCCATTGTTTTACAATCAAATGTCATCCGGAATCTCCGTTGAAGACCAGCTAGTCAACCAACGAGATCCAATTTCATAGTTTCCGGTTCACTTAAATAAATTTCTCACCAATCCATGAAGATCTCCCTTGACATACGCATGGGTGTCCTTGTTGCAACCACGAGCCCGTGCATCGCCTGTTGAGATATCGAGCTTATCTAGTGAGGCGGTGGACACTGATGATGACCCACCTGGGGGATAAGCCCCATACACCACTGGCATGGTTGGTGAGATCATGGGTGATATGCAGCCAGTGGGATGAGAGGCTGTGTGATAGCCATTCTAGAGACTGGCATAGTTATAGCGCCAGCTCATTTAGTTGGGTTCACACTATAGAGAACCCTAATATGTATTTGGTTGAGTACCTTTTCATATAGTGTGTAGTCTTATCTTTGTATATGGTGTGTTGAGTGTTGTGTGAAGAAGAAGAAGAAGATTTTCAGCCTCTCACCTTGGGTGTTCTCTTTTAGGGTTTTGTGAGTGTGTGTGTGTTTGCAAGAGCTCAAGCTCTCTTCTCCCTTGCATCTTTTCATGGTATCAGAGCTTGGTTCAAGTTAAGGACTGAGCTACAAGAAAGAGAAGCACAGGAAGCGATACGAGGGTAAGAGCTTCATCTACTCTTCCCTATTTGTATTGGCGACTACACCCTTGTTGGGAGCTCTACGGGAGGCACCGGCAAACGATCTCTGATTGAGGAGCTTTCTTCGCGAGAGTAAAGCTATAAGGCAACTATCGGCGGACAAAATTTTTCGGGCCGAAAATGTGTTTTGGGTGCGTTAGGACCTCCGTTTTTTAGAAAGCAGGCGATTTTGAGCATTGCGGGTAAGTCATCGATTCTATGCAGAACTCTGTTTTTAAGAACAGCAGGAAGACAGATTGGTTGTGCAAACATTATGTGTGCTACAAGGAGGTCAAATAGTTGCCATTTTGTGTATGTATGCACATTGAGGTCACTGGTTGTGACATTTGAGTGTAGTACAGTACCGCTGCAGAAACTACAGAAGTTTGTGCAGGACAAACCAGAGTGTTGTTTCTGGTAAATTTGTGTGTCTGGCAAGATGTCAAATGATGGCATAAACCAGATTGTTACTAAGAAGCTTGACAAGAACAACTTCCATGCTTGGAGGTTCATGTTGACAAATTTCCTGATGGGAAAGGGTTACTGGGACTACATAGAAGGTGAGCATGAAGAGGCACTGGAGATACCGGAGATCAATCTGACTGCTACAGATGTGAAAGAGTTCAAGGATTGGAACCAAGGAGCCAAGGAAGTTATGTATTGGCTCTTTATCAGTATACAAGACACCATGATTAGGCACATACAGGATGCCAAGTCCCCCAAGGAGGCATGGGACACCTTGGTGAAACAAATACCAAGGCATGAAAGATACATTTGAAGAATGAACTTCATACTGTGGAGAAAAAGTATGTTTGTGAATGACTATGCATTGAAGATCAAGGGTATTGTGGAGTCCCTTGCATCTATTGGTGTTTTAGTAGATGATGATGATAAGGTGGAAGTCTGTCTACGTGGTCTTGGGCCACAATACAAGGCGTGTCTATTCAGACTCGGGAAAACATTCCCAATTTCACAGATTTGGTGTCTATGTTGATTATAGAAGAGAAGAGATTGGGTGAAGACCAACAGCCTTCACAAAACAAAAACAGTTCAGAGCAACAGGCCTTCTACACAAGTTCAGGAAGAGGAAAGGTAGAGGAGGCCGTGGACGCGGCCAAGGAGGTGGCCAAATAGGTAATCAGAATTATGGCCAGCAGTAGCAACAACAACAGTCCCAAAATTCACAACAACAATAACACGTAGGTGGAAGAGGCCAATTCAGAGGGTAGGGGGAGTCAAAGAGGTCGTGGAAATTGGCAAAGGCAGTATAATGATACACGTGGATACTTTTATTGTGGTAAGCCTGGACATGTGTAGGCAGATTGTTATAAGAAGTAGGCTGACATGCAAAATGAAAAATTGCAGCAAAATAACTATGCATCCTCGAGCAGAAACAATGAGGATAATGAAAGGTTGTTTGTTATGCGCAGCATGTCGTTAATGCCATGTCTGAAAATGTTGAAGCAGCACATAAAGATGATGTATGGTACGTTGATTCAGGTGCTTCAAACCACATGACAAGTCATGGGGAGTGGTTCAAGGAGATGAAAAACCTTGAAAGACCAGGTGTTGTGGAAATAGGAAATGACACTGCTCATCTAATTGCCCATGTTGGAGATGTGTCATTGTCTATGCAGCAGGATGGCAAAGTGAAGTACCTTACAGATGTACTTCATGTTCCGAACATAACAAAGACTCTGGTTCCAGATGATTGAGCAGGGTTTGCAGGTTCGGTTTAACCCTGATGGTTGTTATGTTGAAGACTTTAAAGACAAGTGTAGGTTGGTTGCAAAAGGCAACAGAGTAGGCAGAATGTTTACATTGAATGTAAACATGCCTGAAGTGAGTGCTGCGATGTTTGTAAATGGTTCAGGAATTGTTGTTACTGACAGGAGACATTTGGCATAAAAGAATTGGACATGTGAATGTGCAGAGAATGAAGTCAGACTAAAGGAAAGTGTGGGTATACTTCATGAAGGAGAAGAGTGAGGTGTTCACTCACTTTCAAAATTTCATAGTTATGGTTGAAAAGCAAACAAGGAAACATGTAAAGTGCCTAAGGTTAGATGGAGGGGGAGAGTACTTCTCCAATGAGTTCTCCGAATTTTTGTAAAAGAATGGTATTCAGAGATAGTTTACATGTAGATACACTCCATAGCAAAATGGAGTTGCTAAGCGAAAAAACAAGCACATTGCTAAGATTGCACGAGCATTGATGGGAGAGAAGAATATGCCGCATAGCTATTGGGCTGAGGTTGTTTCTATAGCAGTTTATATCATGAACAAGTCTCCAACTACTGCCATACATGATGTAACTCCAGAGGAGAGCTTTACTGGCAGAAAACCTGATTTGTCTCATCTGAAAGTTTTTGGATGCATTGCATATGTGCATGTGCCAGATGAGCTGAGAACTAAGCTGGATCCAAAAGCTAAAAAATGTGTTTATTGGGTATTCCCTTGAGCAAAAGGGAATACTCTAGAGGAGAGGTTTACTGGCAAAAAACCTAATTTGTCTCATTTGAAAGTTTTTGGATGCATTGCATATGTGCATATGCCAGATGAGCTGAGAACTAAGCTGGATCCAAAAGCTAAAAAATGTGTTTATTGGGTATTCCCTTGAGCAAAAGGGATACAGGTGTTATAACCCTGCTACACGTGAGTTGAGGGTAAGCAGGGATGTTGTTTTTTATGAGATGAGCAGCTGGTATGCTGCTGTTGGGGCTGATGTGAGTGAAAATGTGGTTGCACAGAATGTGGTTGGACAGAATGCAAGTCAGTAAAATCACGTGAGTTGAGGGTAAGCAGGGATGTTGTTTTTGATGAGATGAGCAGCTGGTATGCTCCTGAAAAAGAAGCTGTTGGGACTGATGTGAGTGGAAATGTGGTTGCACAGAATGCAAGTCAGCAATCACAGTCTTTGAGTGGACCAGGAGAGTCCTCATCTAGTGGTTCAGTTGATAGACCATGGAGTGGCAGGCTGCATCATAATACTAGTCCCGCAAATGTGATTAGTACATCACATAAAGGCAAAGAGAAAGTGGTTGAGCCCTTTAGTATGCTTGACATTTCTGCAGGGCATTCTTGTAAGATTCCTCCCTCCGGCTTTTTAAGGTGTGCAGGTGTAAAACCCTCCCCTTCTGATCTTATAATTATTCCCCTCTCTAAAATAAAAGAAAGATCTTGTTTTGGTCTAGAGAGAGAAAATGTCTAGAGAGAGATAATTCAAAATTAAGATATTTTTAGATATAAAAATCCTCCTAGTGTCTAAAATGGTTTCCCCTGAAACAGTTATTCAAAAAAAAATTTCCAATGTGCAATTGAAATAAATTGAAATCAGGTAAAAAGGACCTTAGCCTAAGGGTCCAAATTTTTTGAAATTTTTGAATTAAGGTTCCTATGGGGACCAATTAGATTAATCCAAATGTAGAGAGGAGATAAATTGAAGAATAAAAGGAAATCGCCCCAAAAATGAGTAAATACTCACATAAGATGAAGAGTTGACTAAGGAAAAGGTTATTAGTTTTAAAAAAAGAGATATTTAGAAGAAATGATGCATTTTTGAAACCTCGGTGTGGGGGAATTCCCCTCATGAAGAAGGCGCCTATTTCACATGTGTGGTTGAGTTTTAAACTCACAAATAATGAGATATTTTTATCTCTCCTCTCTCCTGCTTCAACTAGATCCAAAAAGTAAGCTAAACTGACCTAAAAATGGTCAAAAATTGACCAAACTGATCTGGAAATTCTAGAATCAATTTGCTTGGTTAGAGGCTCACTTTTTCCTATAAATGAAGCCTCCCCCTTTGTAAATGGTTAATAGTATTTTATGCACTGTTACTCTACTCCTCCCAAGAGCCAAAAGCAGTGAATTTATTGATAATTCATTAGTTTTTGACCATTTCCTCTTCAAAAGAATTGGTGGCCACTCTTGTTGCAAACAAGAGTAGATCCCTCAACCATCAAGCCAAAGAGAAGCTCACAAAAATTCATGTAAGCTAGAAATCTTACTTTTTCTTTGTTCCATTTAATGGTTTTCTAATTTTTATTTTCTATAAAATGAAAAATGATGCTATGCCTTGTTGGAAAGGCTTTCCCCCTCTCTTCATTCTTGAATTCAGCCTTTCTTTATCCTAGATGTGTAATCAAATTGTTAGAATTAAACTTTTCATATTGTTTCTCTTTAAAAAGTGGAATTTGATTAGTTTAGAATGCTTTAAACCATTTGGGATAATTTCTAAGTAGCTTGAGAATGGAAAAAAATTTAAAAAATGGTCAGCCATACAAAGGAGAATATGGTGAAATTTTCTTAAATTTTGTGAAATAAGTTTTATCATTTTTTATTCAAAAAGAGTAATCCCCACCGCTTGTGTATTCTAAAAGTGTTATTTTTATTCTATGCATAGAAAAATGCATATTAGAAATATTTTTATAATAAAAGTGTTATTTTCATTAGAATTAATTTCTATGCATAGAAAGATGCATATTGAAAATATTTTGGTTATAAAACTGTTACTTTCATCAAAATTGATTTTTATGCATAAATAGATGCATAAGAGATTTTTTTAATTATAAAAGTGTTACTTTCATTAAAATTAAATTTATGCATAAAAGATTTTTTTTTATAAAAGTGTTACTTTCATCAAATTTTGATTTTATGCATAGAAAGATGCATAAAGAAATTTATTTTTATTTCAAAAGAGTTATTCTCCTTAAAATTGAATTTATGCATAAATAGATGCATAAACGGATTTTTATAAAAGTGTTATTTTCCATTGAAGTTGTTCTTATGCATAAATAGATGCATAAAGAATCTTTATATCAAAAATAAGAATTCTCTTACATTATATAAATAGATATGATAATATGTGATACGAATCAGATAGATGGGAATGAATGGATGGATGGATGTGATGAGAATATAAGTGATGAGAATGAGAGGTAAATAGATGTGATATGAATCAGATAGATGAGAATGAAGAGAGGATGGATGTGATAAGAATGAAAGGCAAATAGATGTGATGATATGTGATGCGAATCAGATAGATGGGAATGAATGGATGGATGGATGTGATGAGAATAGAAGTGATGAGAATTAGAAGTAAATAGATGTGATGAGAAGGGATGCGAATTAGATAGATGGGAAAGAATAGATGTATGGATGTGATGAGAATAGAAGTAATGAGAATGAGAGGTAAATAGATGTGATAAGATGTGATATGAATCAAATAGATGAGAATGAATAGAGGATGAATGTGATAAGATGTGATATGAATCAAATAGATGAGAATGAATAGAGGATGAATGTGATGAGAATGAAAGGTAAATAGATGTGATGATATGTGATGCGAATCAGATAGATGGGAATGAATGGATGGATGGATGTGATGAGAATGAGAAGTAAATAGATGTGATGAGATGGGATGCGAATCAGATAGATGGGAAAGAATGGATGGATGGATGTGATGAGAATAGAAGTGATGAGAATGAGAGGTAAATAGATGTGATGATATGTGATGCAAATCAAATAGATGGAAATGAATGGATGGATGTATGCGACGAGAATAGAAGTGATGAGAATGTGAGGTGAATAGATGTGATGAGATGTAATGCAAATCAAATAGATGGAAAAGAATGGATGGATGTGATGAGAATAGAAGTGATGAGAATGAAAGGTAAATAGATGTGATGATATGTGATGCGAATCAGATACATAAGAGTGAATAGATGAGATGTGATGTCATGTGAATCAGGATGTAAATGAATGATATAGGATGTGAATGAATGTGATAACATGTGAATCGAGATGTGAATGAACGATAAGGGATGTGAATGAATGTGTTAGCATGTGAATCGGGATATGAATGAATGAGATGTGATGTGAAATGGATGTGATAAGATGCGATGTAAACTGGATAGATGTTAATGTATGTGAAGTGATGAGATGTATGGGTAGATGCAAGTAGATGTGATCTGATGAGGATAAATGAGGAAATAAGTGATGAGATAGAAAAAGATGTGATTAGATGAGAATGGGAATACTTATGAAATGAATGTGGATTGATGTGGATGGATGAGTGGATAATGTGGATTGATGTGGATGATGTGGATAGATGTATGAATGATATGGATTGATGTAGACACATGCACCTACATTAACTTTGTCAACACTAACCCTCTAGGTACATCTTTGGATTGGGGGACCATGGTAGGCACATTGACGTGAATGGAAGGATGATGTGGATTGATGTGTGGATAATGTGGATTGATGTGAATAGATGTATGGATGATGTGGATTGATGTGGATAGATGTATGGAAGATGTGGATGGATGTGGATGATGTGGATTGATGTGTGGATGATGCGATTGGATGTGATTTGATGTGGGAATGATGTGATGTGATAGGGATCGATGAAAAGAAAAATTGTGGGAAGATGAGAAAATATGGGGACTAATATGAAAGGATGTGGAGTGATGAGAAAAAATGGAAATATTGTTGGAACTGTATTTGTATGTGAAATCTATTTTTAAACGATTGTTTTATGTCAAGAATGCTGGGGATTCAGCATTTTGACCGTCTTGTGAATGAGATCGTGGAGACCTATCTGTTGCAACTGCTGATGGAGAGTCAACGGAGGACGTCTCGCGTAGCTAGGTCGCGACCGAGGTCTTGACCAGTCTCGGTTTGATTTAAATGGTGAGCTTCCGGTACAGTAGTGGATGAGGGACCAAGGAAGTGGCCTATGAGTGAAGTGCTAGGTGACCTGCGAAGGATCCTAGAGGGTTCTGACCATACGACGCTCGGGCTCTAGGTCGCCGAAGATACCCACACGTACATCGGGAAAGATATTGGATCAAGGAGTAAGAGTTGTTTTTTGAATTCGGGCATGGATCTGGTTGGTTTTTTGAATTCGGGCGGCATGGATCTGGTTGGTTGACCTTGTTGCTCATCCTCAACAGATGAGTCCATAGCTCTTTATATGGATCCGTTGGTTGATCTTGCTGGATCTTGGGATACCAGCTATGAGAACATGTGGTGTAAAGAAGGCTATGGAAGCCATGAATACAAAGCTGCGAAGATCTAGGAAAGTGAAGAATCCTATGTAGAGGTTTGCCTATGATGGTTATGTGGCACATCACTATGCATACATGGCAAAAGTTGTGCAGGTTGTAGAGCCCACATGCATTGATGAGGCTATTTGGAAATGTGTGTTGGGAGAAATCTATGGATGAGGAGATGGATGCACTATATGGAAATGAGACTTGGGATTTAGTGCAATTGCCTGAAGGCAAGAAAGCCATTGGATGCAAGTGGGTGTACAAAGTAAAACATAACAGTGATGGAAGCATAAGCAGGTACAAGGCTAGATTGGTAGCCAAAGGATATGCACAGACATATGGTATTGATTATGAGGAAACTTTCAGCCCAGTTGCCAAGATGGCAATAGTGAGAGTTGTGATAGCAGTGGCTATGTCAAAGCAATGGTCTTTACATTAGATGGATGTAAAGAATGCATTCTTGCATGGGGATTTGTAGGAAGAGGTGTATATGTTGCAGCCACCTGGTTATGAGAATGTGAGTCACCCTGAGCATGTTTGCAAGTTGAAGAAAGCCTTGTATGGCTTAAAACAAGCACCAAGAGCATGGTCTGACAAGATTTTTGAATATCTTATCACTATTGGCTTTCATGTAGCCAATGCAGATTTCTCACTGTATGTGAGACACAGTGATAGAGGGGTTGTGCTTGTTGTTGTCATCTATGTAGATGACCTGATCATTACAGGGGACCATGATGTAGAGATCTTTGATGTAAATATCTTGCTTAGACAGAAGTTTGAGAGATGAAGGATATGGGGGAGCTTAAATATTTCTTGGGCATTGAGGTGATTAGGTCACCACATAGTATTGGATTACTGCAGAGACAGTATGGCTTGGACATGTTGTCCAAGTATGGTATGGCAGGCTGTAAGCCTATCTCAGTGCCATTGGATCAGAATGGCAAGTTGAGTGCAGATTCAGGAGAGATTTTGGAGGATCCTACTATGTATAGGTGCATAGTAGGAAGCTTGATCTACATGACGATCACCACGCCAGATTTGAGCTATGCTATTGGGTTGGTGAGTTATTTTATAAAGGTTCCTTAGAAGTAGCATTTGGATGCATTGAGACGCATACTGAGGTATGTGAGGTCTACTTTGCATTTTGGACAATTTTATGAAACTGGGACAGAGATATGTGTACATGGGTACACACATGCTGATTGGACTAGTAGTATTTCGGATAGAAGATCTACTAGTGGCTTCATGTTTTCTTTGGGAAGTGCTGTTGTGACCTGGAGCAGCAAGAAGCAGCCTACGGTTGCTCTATCCAGTATTACAAAGGCCGAGTATAGAGGTGCTGCTATGGCAGTATTTGAGGTAGCTTGGTTGAGAAAGCTCCTTGCAGATTTGGGTCTATCAGTGGATAGACAAGTTGTCATTTTCTGTGACAACATTAGCAGTACACAGTTGGCCAGTAACCTAGTTTTTCATGCTCGCATGAAGCATATAGAGGTCCACTACCATTTTGTGAGAGAGAAGGTTTTGGCAGGAGATGTTGACCTTGTTTATGTCAGCACATAGGATCAGGTCGCTGACATCTTCACCAAAGCATTGGGTACAGAGAAGCTCCGCAGATTCAAGGCTTCGCTTGGTGTACATGAGATGGAGTTGAGCTTGACAGGGAGTGTTGAGATATCGAGCTCATCTAGTGAGGCGGTGGACACTGATGACCCACCTGGGGGATAGGCCCCACACTTACACCACTGGCATGGTTGGTGGTGAGATCATGGGTGATATGCGGCCAGTGGGATGACAGGCTATAAGACAGTCATTCTAGAGACTGGGATAGTTATAGTGCCAGCTCATTTAGTTAGGTTCACACTATAGAAAACCCTAGTATGTATTTGGTTTACCCTTTCATATAGTGTGTACTCTTATCTTTGTATATGGTGTGTTGAGTGTTATGTGAAGAAGAAGAAGATTTTCAACCTCTCACCTTGTGTGTGCTCTTTTAGGGTTTTGTGAGTGTGTGTGTGGCTGCAAGAGCTCAAGCTCTCTTCTCCCCTACACCTTTTCATCGCCTGGTCATAACCCTCTAGGATTCTCCTTAGGTGTCCTAGCACTTCACTTAGGGACCACTTCGTCGGCACTTGCCCATCGTATCGCGGAAGCGCACCATTTTTAACCAGAGTGAGGCTGATCAAAACCTTGGCAGGCTTTGCTGCGAGAGACATCCTTCGATGACTCCCTGCCCAGCTATTTACAATGTAAACTCTCCTTTAAACAATAAACCAAATGCTTCCTCTAGCATTTTGGCGTAAGATAGTCCTTTACCAAATCCTTTACCAAAACAGAGTTTCTATGCAAGTATGATTTTCCCATTGAGTTTGATTTCCTCTCATCACGAAAAGCAATTTCACAAGAAACATTTCTAGTGTTGGTTTCACAAGACCCTTTTTTCAAAAACCCAGACTTCCTCAATGAAAATCACAAATCCCGTATCTTGGGTGATCCATCCATCATTACAATTTAAAACGAATTTCTAACTTATTTCTAGACGATTTCAGGTCGGGGAAAATTCTCTAAATCAGACAGTCATCCATTCTTCGTATTGAAGAAATGGGAATGGTCACAATTCATTGACTTAATTTACAATTCAAAAGATAGGCAGACATCTTACTGATCCACCTTTCTCACGTGGTCATGGTCTAGCACAGAATTACTTGAATTTATTCCTAGATTTATTTCCTAAATATTTTTCTCCATTTATCTCATAAAATAACTGTGATTTCTAATCGTAAGGGTAAATATCCAAAAGTATGAAAATTCATTCCTCCTTGGACATAATAGAACTATAAATAATTCTATTCATGAATAATGGAATTTAACAATGCATACATCATTTTATTAAAATATTCACATAGAAATATTCTTAAATATTCTTTTCTCCCTTTGAACCTAGGCATCAACATGCCATAATTATCTTCATAGAAATATGATGAAACATTCTCTTTTTGATACCAAAATTAATTATGCATATTCCTATTTAAAGATACGATGAAAATTCCTCTTTTGATAAATAAAAATATTCATGTATATACATACCATGAATATACCTATTTAAAATATATATAAAATTCCTCTTTTTGACATCTAGATTTTTATGCATGCACATACTATGAATGTATATTCAAAAATGTAACAAAATTCCTTCTTTTAGCATTAAAATGTTTATGCATAGAATATGATGAAAAATCCTCTTTTTGCATTATCAAATTTATGCATAAACATAATTAAAAAAATATGGTGTGTTGAGATATCGAGCTCTAGTGAGGCGGTGGACACTGATGACCCGCCTGGGAGATAGGCCCCGCACTTACACCACTGGCATGGTTGGTGAGATCTTGGGTGACATGCGGCCAGTGGGATGACAGGCTGTGTGACAGCCATTCTAGAGACTGGCATAGTTATAGCGCCAGCTCATTTAGTCGGGTTCACACTATAGAGAACCCGTGTATGTATTGGTTGAGTACCTTTCATATTGTGTGTACTCTTATTCTTGTATATGGTGTGTTGAGTGTTGAGTAGAGAAGAAGAAGATTTTCAGCCTCTCACCTTGTGTGTTCTCTATTAGGGTTTTGTGAGTGTGTGTGTGTGCTTGCAAGAGCTCAAGCTCTCTTCCCCCCTGCATCTTTTCATGGTATCAGAGCCTGGTTCGTGCTAAGGGCTGAACTGCAAGCAAGAGAACCACAGGAAGCGGTACGAGGGTAAGAGCTTCAACTACTCTTCCCTATTTGTGTTGGTGACTACACCCTTGTCGGGAGCTCTACGGGAGGCACCGGCAAACGATCTCCGATTGAGGAGCTTTCTTCGCGGGAGTGAAGCTATAGGGCAACTATATAGTCCTACGGACTGCAATTTCCGGGCCGAAAACGGGTTTCGGGCGCGTCAGGACCTCTGTTTTTCAGAAAGCAGGCGATTTCGAGCACTGCGGGTAAGTCATCGATTCTCTGCAGAACTCTGTTTTAAGAACTGCAGGAAGACAGATTGACTGTGCAGACACTGTGGGTGCTGCAAAGAGGTCTACAATTGCCATTGGGTGTATGTATGCACATTGAAGTCACTGGTTGTGACATTTGAGAGTACTACAGTACCGCTGTGCAGAAAATACAGCATTTGTGCAGAAAAACCAGAGTGCAGTTTCTGGTAAAATTGTGTGTTTGGCAAGATATCTAATGATGGCATAACACAGATTGTGGCTGAGAAGCTGGATAAGAATAACTTCCATGCTTGGAGGTTCAGGTTGACAAATTTCCTGATGGGAAAAGGCTATTGGGACTACATAGAAGGTGAACATGAAGAGGCACCAGAGATACCGGATATAAATCCCCGACTACTGCAGATGTGAAAGAGTTTAAAGACTGGAACCAAGGAGCCAGGAAGGTTATGTATTGGCTTTCCATTAGTATACAAGACACCATGATTAGGCATATTCAGGATGCCAAGTCCCCCAAGGAGGCGTGGGACACCTTGGTAAAGCTTTATGAAACAAATACCAAGGCTCGTAAGATACAGTTGAAGAATGAACTTCATACTGTGGAGAAAAAGAGCATGTCTGTGAATGACTATGCGCTGAAGATAAAGGGTATTGTGGAATCCCTTGCATCTATTGGTGTGTCAGTAGATGATGATGACAAGGTGGAAGTCTATCTACGTGGTCTCGGGCCACAATACAAGGCGTTCAAGACGTCTATCCAGACTCGGGAAAACATTCCCAACTTTACAGATTTGGTGTCTATGCTGATTATCGAAGAGAAGAGCTTGGGTGAAGACCAACAGTCTTCACAAAGCAAAAACAGTTCAGAGCAACAGGCCTTCTACACGAGTTCAGGAAGAGGACGAGGTAGAGGAGGCCGTGGACGCGGTCAAGGAGGTGGCCGAACAGGTAATCAGAATCATGGCCAGCAGCAGCAACAACAGTCCCAGAATCAACAACAACAACAACAACACGCAGGTGGAAGAGGCAAATTCAGAGGCAGGGGGAGTCAAAGAGGCCGTGGAAATTGGCAAAGGCAATATAATGATGCACGTGAATGCTATTATTGTGGTAAGCCTGGACATGTGCAGTCAGAATGTTATAAGAAGCAGGCTGACATGCAAAATGGGAAAGTGCAGCAAAACAACTATGCATCCTCAAGCAGAAATAATGAGGATAATGAAAGGTTGTTTGTTATGCAGCATGTTGTGAATGCCATGTCTGAAAATGTTGATGCAGCACAAAAAGATAATGTATGGTATGTGGATTCAGGCGCTTCGAACCACATAACGAGTCATGGGGAGTGGTTCAAGGAGATGAAAAACCCGGAAAGACCAGTTTTTGTAGAAACAGGGGATGACACTGCTCATCCAATTGCCCACATTGGAGAGGTGCCATTGTCTATGCAGGATGGCAAAGTGAAGTACCTTGCAGATGTACTTCATGTACCGAACATAACAAAGAATCTGGTTTCAGTTGGCCAGATGATTGAGCAGGGTTTGCAGGTTAGGTTTAACCCTGATGGGTGTTATGTCGAAGACTTTAAAGACAAGTGCAGGTTGGTTGCAAAAGGCAACAGAGTGGGCAGAATGTTTACGTTGGATGTAGACATGCCTGAAATGAGTGCTGCGATGTTTACAAATGGTTCAAGAATTGTTGCAGACACAGACATATGGCATAAAAGAATTGGACATGTGAATATGCAGAGATTGAAGTCTATGCAGACAAAAGGAATTGTGACAGGGCTGCCAAAATTTAAAGTGGAAGGTATGCATAAAATCTGTGAAGCATGCCAATTTGGGAAGCAAACAAAGCATGTGTTTCCACGTAACAGATATGTGAGCAGAAATGCACTAGATGTTGTGCATTCAGATGTATGGGGTCCTACGAAGACCGTGTCTATGGGAGGCTGCAGGTACTATGTCACTTTCATTGATGACCACACAAGAAAAGTGTGGGTATATTTCATGAAGGAGAAGAGTGAGGTGTTCACTCACTTTCAGAATTTCAGAGTTTTGGTTGAAAAGCAAACAGGGAAATATGTAAAGTGCCTAAGGTCAGATGGAGGGGGAGAGTACTTCTCCAATGAGTTCTCTGAATTTTTGAAGAAGAATGGTATTCGGAGACAATTTACATGCAGATACACTCCGCAGCAACATGGAGTTGCTGAGCGGAAAAACAGGCACATTGCTGAGATTGCGCGAGCCTTGATGGAAGAGAAGAATATGCCGCATTGCTATTGGGCTGAGGCTGTTTCTACAGCAGTATACATCATGAACAGGACTCCAACTGCAGCCATACATGATGTAACTCCAGAGGAGAGGTTTACTGGCAGAAAACCAGATTTGTCTCATCTGAAAGTTTTTGGATGCATTGCATATGTGCATGTGCCAGATGAGCTGAGAACTAAGCTGGACCCGAAAGCTGAAAAATGTGTGTTTATTGGATATTCCCTTGAGCAAAAGGGATACAGGTGTTATAACCCTACTACACGTGAGTTGAGGGTAAGCAGGGATGTTGTCTTTGATGAGATGAGCAGCTGGTATGCTGCTGAAAAAGAAGCTGTTGGGGCTGATGTGAGTGGAAGTGTGGTTGCACAGAATGCAGGTCAGCAATCACAGTCTTTGAGTGGACCAGGAGAGTCCTCATCTAGTGGGTCTGTTGATAGACCATGGAGTGGCAGGCTGCGTCATAATACCAGCCCTGCAAATGTGATTAGTACATCATGTAAAGGAAAAGAGAAAGTGGTTGAGCCCCTTGGTATGCCTGACATTTCTGCACGGCATTCTCATGTTGATGGAGAGTCTAGTGGCTCAGATATGAGCCTTGATGAGGAGCTTGGGATCCCAGCTATGAGAACACCTGGTGTAAAGAAGGCTATGGAGGCCATGAATGAAAAGCTGCGAAGATCAGGGAGAGTGAAGAACCCTGTGTAGAGATTTACATATGATGGTTATGTGGCACATCACTATGCATATATGGCAAAGGTTGTGCAGGTTGTTGAACCCACATGCATTGATGAGGCTGTTGGAAATGTGTGTTGGGAGAAAGCTATGGATGAGGAGATGGATGCACTATATGGAAATGAAACTTGGGATTTAGTGCAATTGCCTGAAGGCAAGAAAGCCATTGGATGTAAGTGGGTGTACAAAGTTAAACATAACAGTGATGGAAGCATAAACAGGTACAAGGCTAGATTGGTAGCCAAAGGATATCCGCAGACATATGGGATTGATTATGAGGAAACTTTCAGCCCAGTTGCCAAGATGGCAACGGTGAGAGTTGTGATAGCAGTGGCTGCGTCAAAGCAATGGTCTTTACATCAGATGGATATAAAGAATGCATTCTTGCATGGGGATTTGCAAGAAGAGGTGTATATGTTGCAGCCACCTGCTGGTTATGAGGATGTGGGTCACCCCGAGCATGTTTGCAGGTTGAAGAAAGCCTTGTATGGCTTAAAGCAAGCACCAAGAGCATGGTCTGACAAGATTTCTAAATATCTTGTCACTATTGGCTTTCATGTAGCCAATGCAGATTTCTCATTGTATGTGAGACATGGTGATAGAGGGGTTGTGCTTGTTGTCATCTATGTAGATGACTTGATCATTACGGGGGACCATGATGCAGAGATCTTTGATGTAAAGATCCTGCTTAGACAGAAGTTCGAGATGAAGGATCTGGGGGAGCTCAGATATTTCTTGGGCATTGAGGTGATTAGGTCACCACATGGTATTGGATTACTGTAGAGACAGTATGGCTTGGACATGTTGTCCAAGTATGGTATGATAGGCTGTAAGCCTATTTCTGTGCCATTGGATCAGAATGGCAAGTTGAGTGCAGATTCAGGAGAGATCTTGGAGGATCCTACTATGTACAGGAGCATAGTAGGAAGTTTGATCTACATGACGATCACTAGACCAGATTTGAGCTATGCTGTTGGGTTGGTGAGTCAGTTTATGCAGGTTCCACGGAAACCGCATTTGGATGCAGTGAGACGCATACTGAGGTATGTGAAGTCTACTTTGCATTGTGGACTATTCTATGAGACTGGGATAGAGATATGTGTACATGGGTACACAGATGCTGATTGGGCCGGTAGTATCTCAGATAGAAGATCTACCAGTGGATTCATGTTTTCTTTGGGGAGTGCTGCTGTGACTTGGAGCAGCAAGAAGCAGCCTACGGTTGCTCTATCGAGTACAGAGGCCGAGTACAGAGGAGCTGCTATGGCAGCATGTGAGGTAGCTTGGTTGAGGAAGCTACTTGCAGATTTGGGTCTATCAGTGGATAGACAAGTTGTCATTTTCTGTGACAACATTAGCAGTATACAGTTGGCCAGGAACCCAGTCTTTCATGCTCGTACGAAGCACATAGAGGTCCACTACCACTTCGTCAGAGAGAAGGTCTTGGCAGGAGACCTTGACCTTGTTTATGTCAGCACAGAGGATCAGGTAGCTGACATCTTCACCAAAGCATTGGGTACAGAGAAGCTCCGCAGATTCAGGGCTTCGCTTGGTGTACATGAGATGGAGTTGAGCTCGAGGGGGGGTGTTGAGATATCGAGCTCTAGTGAGGCGGTGGACACTGATGACCCGCCTGGGAGATAGGCCCCGCACTTACACCACTGGCATGGTTGGTGAGATCTTGGGTGACATGCGGATGACAGGCTGTGTGACAGCCATTCTAGAGACTGGCATAGTTATAGCGCCAGCTCATTTAGTCGGGTTCACACTATAGAGAACCCGTGTATGTATTGGTTGAGTACCTTTCATATTGTGTGTACTCTTATTCTTGTATATGGTGTGTTGAGTGTTGAGTAGAGAAGAAGAAGATTTTCAGCCTCTCACCTTGTGTGTTCTCTATTAGGGTTTTGTGAGTGTGTGTGTGTGCTTGCAAGAGCTCAAGCTCTCTTCCCCCCTGCATCTTTTCATGGTGGAACTTCCTCTTTTAATATAAAAATTCTTTATGTCTAAACCTAAGCATAAATATAAGCATAATTGCATGAAAGATCCCTACCCCCTCCGCACAACGAATTCGGGGGTGCTAGTAGCGGCAGTAGCACTTCTTGCGCAGGGCAGGGCCTCTCACTCGAGGCCTCGCCCACGGATATCCGGACAAGAGACTAATCCCTCGGTTCTTCCAAAACCGAACTCAGAAAAAACTTTCCTCACCTAGAAAGCACGGGCGATTCCTCCAGGACATTTTTATTCTAACAAAGTCAAGAGCCTTAACTAATCAAATTGATCCGACCGAAACCGTAAGTCACACGATCAGATTAGGGAAAAGACTTGCACTTGGATCATAGAAACCAACGCTTTTTTCCTCATCGAGAGGCACAGCCGCTGATTCTTTTCCATAGAACAAAGACCATCCGGGAATTATTTCATCTATCGTACCATAACATAATTAAGTCTCATTTTAGGGATCCATCAGTCCAACCTAACCCCATCCAATCCCATGGGTTAGCCAGCCACCTAACCACTATAGTGATGGGTTAGCCAGCCACCTAACCACTATAGTGATGGGATCCATTTAGGAATTTGGTTAGGTTTTGTCCTGGGTACCAAGGAAAAGAGTTCCCAAGCCCCCTAGCCGGCACTTCATGCAAACTTCAAGCTAGTCACACCACTTACATACCCAATATGAAATTGCCTGTTTCACAGATTTAGCTGACTTTAAAATAATCTTTTAATGAAACCATAGAATCACTGATCACAATCCTTCAAAATGTCCAGTTGAATTCTAATTTCCAATCATTCCTTCATCGGTGTACCTATGGCATCATTGGCAACCAGAACGCTCACCACCTATCCACTCAGGGGCCTTTTCAATAGTTCCTAGCTCATAGTACCCGAAAATATATTCACTTATAAAAATCCAGATGGACTTTCCATTGAAGATCAGCAAGATCAACCAGCAGATCCATATAAAAGAGCCAACAGATCAGCAAGATCAACCAACATATCCATATAAAAGAGCCATGGACTCATCCATTGAGAGGACTAGCAAGGTCAATCAACCAGATCCATGCTCGAATTCAGAAAACAACTCTTACTCCTTGTTCCATTATCTTCCACGATGCACGTGTGGGTATCTTCGGCGACCCCCAGAGCCCGAGCACCGTATGGTCAGCACCCTCTAGGATCCTTCGCAAGTTACCTAGCGCTTCACTCATAGGCTGCTTCCTTGGTCCCTCATCCATCGTACCGGAAGCTCACCATTTAAATCCAACTGAGGTAGTCAAGACCTCCGCCAGCCTTGCTACACGATGTCCTCCATTGACTCTCTGTCAGCTATTGCAACTTTATCACTTAGGTCTCCATACGACCTTCACAAGATGGTCAAAAAGCTTTCCCAACATTCTTGACATAAAACAGTTATTTAAAAACAGGTCATAAATACAGTTTCTATAACGAACTCTCATCTTTCCACATTGTTCCTCATCAATCCACATTACTTAATCTACGTCCAATCATATGTACTCCCATCGTTCTTCATCCATTCTCATCCAATCACATCATATTCCATCTCATCACATCTATCCACATTTTATCACATACATTTACATCTCATCCATTCATATCTACCCCGATCCACATCACATCACCTCCATTTCACATTACATCTCATTCATTCACCTCTATCCCGATCCACATCACATCACATCTCATTCATTCTAATCTATCCCAATTCACATCACATCACATCTCATTCATTCTAATCTATCCCAATTCACATCACATCACATCACATAACCTCCATTCCACATCACATCTCATCCATTCACATCTATCCCGATCCACATCGCATCACATCACATCTATCCTGATTCACATCACATCCGTTCACATCACATCCCATCCATTCACACCTATCCCAACTCACATCACATCACATATCATTTATTCTCATCACGTCTCATCCATTCATATCCATCTCATTCATACTCATCACATCATATCTCATTCATTCACATCCATCACATCATATCCATCCATTCACATCCATCACATCACATCCATCCATTCACATCCATCACATCACATCCATTCATATCCATCACATTCATACTCATCACATTCACATCCATTCTCATCACATCTCCTTCACATCTATTCACATTCACATCCACATATATTCACATCACACCACATTTCATCCACATCTCTTTACGTCACATCACACCCATACATATTATCACGTCTCATTCACATCTACTCACATTCACATCCACATCCCTTTACATCACATCACATCCACATCTCCTTTACATCACATCACATCCACATCTCTTTACATCACATTACATCCACATCCCTTTACATCACATCACATCTCATTCTCATCCGCATCCACATCCATTTACATTACATCACATCTTATCGCATCCACATCCTCACCCATTTATATCACATCACATTTTATCACATAACCTCACATCTTATTCTCATCTCATCTCATCATTCACATCCACATTCATTTACATCACATTCTTTCACATACACATCCATTTACTTCACATCTCATTTGCATCTCATCACATCCATTCACATCCTATCGCATCCCATTTACATCTTATCACATCCTATCGCATCCCATTTACATCTTATCACATCCATTCACATTATATCACATCCCATTCACATCTGTTCACATCCCATTCACATCTTATCACATCCGTTCACATCCTATCACATCTTCTTTGGATATTTTCTTTTATTCTTTGGATTTATCTTATCCCAACACTTGGATTAATCCAATTGGCCCATTGGAACCTTAATTGGATCATAATCTAAAAATTTCTGAAAATGTAGACCCTTAGGCTAAGGTCCTTTATACACATTTTCAATTAATTCCAAATTCACATTGGAAAGTCTTTTTTGAATTTTTGTTTCAAGGGAATCCATTTTAGACACTAGGAGGATTTTTATATCCAAAGATATCTTAATTTAGGATTCTCTCTCTCTAAACTTTTTCTCTCTCTAGACCAAAAGAGGGTAAAATAAGATCTTTCTTCTATTTCAGAGAGGGGAATAATTTCAAGAACAAAAGGGGAGGTTCTTACACCTTTACACCTCAAAAGCTAGAGGGAGGAATCTTACATCCTACCCCACTTAAAAAATGCGAGATGT
Organism: Cibotium barometz; assembly: GCF_041138505.1. NCBI lineage: Eukaryota > Viridiplantae > Streptophyta > Polypodiopsida > Cyatheales > Cibotiaceae > Cibotium > Cibotium barometz. The sequence continues at coordinate 41,386,827 of NC_141087.1, forward strand.
CCTCATCTCGCAGCTGGAGAACAACTCTTTCCCTTAAGATCGAACTGATTCTGGGGTTCCTTATAGACTGGTCAACCCAGCAGAATCCTGGGATAAAGATCCCTTCTACAAGAAGAACATACAAAACTCATTATCAGATAACAATTCATGCAAAATATATCATTCATATCCTTAACATAATAATGGTCTTTCAGACCGAAAATTTCATCTGAACATTCCTCAAAAATTTCAGTTATGCAGGTTCTCAATTTATCATCCCTTAATTAGATCCATTGGGTCAAAGGTCAATAGCAGCAATCTGTCAGCACGATCCACTAATCTCATAGTGATTTGCTGAAGTCATAATCGTCATTCCAGTTACCAATATCATCACTAGGATTTGTCCCATTCATCCTTATTGTGGTTTTATTCAACTTATCTTCTTTCAACCAGAATTCAGGAATCATCATCTTACAATCAGAATCCAAATCAACTCATCAATTCTCAACCAAAATTCTAAAATCATATCAACCAGCATTCGAATTCATCATCTAGATAGCATTTTTGCTTATAATTTCAAGGTCTTAGATTTACTCGTATATATTAAAGAGCTGCAGTTATACCCTCGGTATATACGGGTAGTCACGATCCTTGGAATTATAAGGTAAATACCATCATATCTAGGCCTCAAGAAAGTCATGAATTCTATACAATTGCGGTACTTCCATCATCTGAAGACCCAATTACCAACTTCTGAATCTTCATTGTGAATATCAATTTGTATGAATTTCATCACACAATTTCAATCTTTTTCTAGTACATAAATTTTTGACATTTCTGGCTTCTCGATTGATCCACTTTAGCCAATTCGCTCAGCAGAAAGATCCCTGCCCCCTCCGTGCAACAAATTTGGGGGTGCTAGCAGTGGAAGTAGCACTTCTTGTGCAGGGCAGGGCTTCTCACTTGGGGCCTCGCCCCCACGGATATCCGGACAAGAGACTAATCCCTCGGTTCTTCCTCCATTATCTTCCACGATGCACGTGTGGGTATCTTCGGCAACCTAGAGCCCGAGCATCGTATGGTCAGCACCCTCTAGGATCCTTCGCAAAGTCACCTAGCGCTTCACTCATAGGCCGCTTCCTTGGTCCCTCATCCACCAAACCGGAAGCTCACCATTTAAATCGAACTGAGGCTGGTCAAGACCTCGCCGACCTTGCTACGCGAGACGTCCTCCATTGACTCTCCGTCAACTATTGCAACTTTATCACTTAGGTCTCCACGACCTCATTCACAAGATGGTCACAAAGCTTCCCCAACATTCTTGACATAAAACAGTTATTTAAAAATAGGTCATAAATACAGTTTTTATAACAAACTCTCATCTTTCCACATTGTTTCGCATCAATCCACGTTACTTAATCCATGTCCAGTCATATGTACTTCCATCGTTCTTCATCCATTCTCATCCAATCACACCATATTCCATCTATCCACATTTTATCACATACATTCACATCTCATCCATTCATATCTACCCCGATCCTCATCACATCACATCACCTCCATTTCACATTACATCTCATTCATTCACCTCTATCCCGATTCACATCACATCACATCTCATTCATTCACATCTATCCCGATTCACGTCACATCACCTCCATTCCACATCACATCTCATCCATTCGCATCTATACTGATCCACATCACATCACATCACATTACATCCAATCACATCTATCCCTATTCACATCACATCACATCACATCCATTCACATCACATCCTATCCATTCACACCTATCCCAACTCACATCACATCACATATCATTTATTCTCATCACGTCTCATCCATTCATATCCATCTCATTCATACTCATCACATCACATCTTATTCATTCACATCTATCACATCACATCCATCCATTCACATCCATCACATCACATCCATTCATATCCATCACATTCATACTCATCACATTCACATCCATTCTCATCACATCTATTCATATTCACATCCATATATATTCACATTTCATCCACATCTCTTTACGTCACATCACACCCATACATATCATCACGTCTCATTCACATCCACATCCCTTTACATCACATCACATCCACATCCCTTTTCATCACATCACATCCATATCCCTTTACATCACATCACATCCACATCCCTTTTCATCACATCACATCCACATCCCCTTTACATCACATCACATCCACATCTCTTTACATCACATCATATCACATCTCATCCTCATCCGCATCCACATCCATTTACATTACATCACATCTTATGGCATCCATTTACATTACATTACATCTTATGGCATCCACATCCTCACCCATTTATATCACATCACATTTTATCACATAACCTCACATCTTATTCTCATCTCATCATTCACATCCACATTCATTTACATCACATTCTTTCACATATACACATCCATTTACTTCACATCTCATCCACATTCATTTACATCACACCACATCCTATCACATCCCATTTGCATCTTATCACAGCCATTCACATCTTGTTGCATCCCATTTACATCTTATCACATCCATTCACATCCTATCGCATCCCATTTACATCTTATCACATCCATTCACATTCTATCACATCCCATTCACATCTTATCACATCTGTTCACATCCCATTTAAATCTTATCACATCCATTTACATTCTATCACATCCCATTCACATCTTATCACATCTGTTCACATCTTATCACATCCGTTCACATCCTATCACCTCCCATTCACATCTTATTCTCATTTAATAGCTTTTTCTACTTTGATACCGATAATGGAACTTTTTCTAAATTTTTGTCAATTGCTTGGTCTAGATAAAAGTTGTTTTTCTCACGAGACTAATTTCCATTTTCTTTCTCAAATTTCTCAAGTGAATTATATTCAATATTCTTCTTTTGAATAAAAGAAATCATGGGATTTACAAAAATCAAAATTTACCCATATTTCTCAATAATGCTCAAAATTCCACTTTTGATAAATACTCGTAATTTGAATTATGCTAAAAATTCCTCTTTTTCCATTTAATTTCTTGGATCTCAAATATCATGGGAATTCCCCTTTTTGCATTTAAATGATTACATTCAAATGTCATGGGAGTTCCTCTTTTAACATAAAATAAATTTATCTAAAATTCCTCTTTTTCTTTAATAAAAATATCCATTATCCAAATATGCCAAGAATTCTACTTTTTTCATTTAAATAATTGAATTCCAAATGTCATGGAAATTTCTCTTTTATCATTTAAATTTTCTCATGCATAAAATAAATTTATCTACAATTTCTCTTTAAATTTAAATAAAATATCCATTAATTCCAATATGCTAAGAATTTCACTTTTTCCATTTAAATGATTGAATTTCAAATGTCATGGAAATTCCTCTTTTATCATTTAAATAAAATTACCATAATTTTCTCTTTTCTTAATTATTTAATTATACATAAATCTTAAAAATTAGTTTTCCATTGAATGTGATGAAAATCATTTTTTTAGCATAGGATGACCAATCCTAGAATATGGTAGGAAGTCCTCTTTTCACATTATGTATAAGAATGAGTTTATGTATTGATTTGTTAAAAATTTTACCATATCTCCGCTACTATTATTGACAATTTTTAATATTTTTGAAAAGAATAAGACTTAGTAATGTAATTATGATAGTATAACAATCTTTTAACCTTAAATCTAATTTATGGATTTAACTCATAAGATTACTATAATTTATTAGCATAAAAGTATAAAAAGCCATTTTCTTAATCTCTAGCCTAGAGTTTGATTTGTGAATTGACCATGAGAAGCATCATTTGAATAGAGAATTGGTCATAGGAATGACCATTCTTTGGGGGAGAGAGAGATAAACATAAAAAGCATCCTAATTAAGCATAAATGTAAACTTTTCTTAATTATTCATTACAACACTTAAGAAAATCTTGATTTGCATTATAAACACTTAATTTAGAAACTTCTCAGGCTTGAGAGGGGTTGAGAAGTGAAATCATTGAGAATAGAAGAGAAAACCATGAAATTACACCTTACCACTTGATTTTGCTTACTTCTCTATCGTAGAAGAATCCCCCAACCAATAAATTGGTTAGTATGTTGAGACGAAATCTCCAAGAAAGGTTTAGAGAGAGAGAGAAACTCCAATTTCTCCAAAATGTAGAGGATTTTTAAGGGATAATAGAAAATATCATTATTTTAATGTAATACTGGCATGGTATAGTTCACATATTTTTTTACAAAAGAATAAGGATCTATTTATAGGTGAGGGAGGCCTCTAACCAAGTCCAACTGGGTTCTAGAATTTTCCAGGTTCAATTTGGCTGAATTTGGACAAGATTTGGACCTAGTTTGGCTCCCTTTTGATTTGGTTTGATCCAGGAGAGAGGAGAGATAAAAATATCACAATTTTTTTGAATTAAAAACTCATCCACATGTGTGAAATATGCACCTTCCTCCTCAATAGTCCCCCTCTCCTTACCAAGGTGTCAAAAATGTATCATTAACCCAAAATATCTCATTTTTTAAGTAATATCTCATAGTTTTTAACTAATAAACCCTGCACTCAGTCAACTCTTCATCTCATGTGAGAATTTACTCATTTTTGGGTATTTTATTTTATTCTTTGGATTTATCTCATCCCAACACTTAGATTAATCCAATTGGCCCATTGGAACCTTAATTGGACCATAATCCAAATGTTTTTGAAAATGTAGACCCTTAGGCTAAGGTCCTTTATACACATTTTCAATTAATTTCAAATACACATTGGAAAGTCTTTTTTGAATTTTTGTTTCAGGGGAATCCATTTTAGACACTAGGAGGACTTTTATATCCAAGATATCTTAATTTAGGATTATCTCTCTCTAGACTTTTTCTCTCTCTAGGCCAAAACAGGGTAAAACAAGATCTTTCTTCTATTTCGGAGAGGGGAATAATTTCAAGAATAGAAGGGGAGGTTCTTACACCTTTACATCTCAAAAGTTGGAGGGAGGAATCTTACATTGCATTTAAGCATCTTGTCTATTTAAAAAAATACCCAATTATAACTTCCTTATGAAAATAATTACATGAATGTTGTCCTAAGCTCTCTTTCATCTTAAAATGAATAAATATGAATTTTCTTAACATAAAAACAAGCTTAAATGAATTAATCTCATTTTTAAGTAGATTAAAAATCATAAAAATATTTAATCTCCATCTCTAGCTTGTTAGGCCTAGAGTTTGGGTAAGAAAATGAGATTAGAATTAAAGCTTATCCTTCCAAGAAGGATTTAACCATAAAAGTGAGTATTCTTTCAAAAAGAGAGATTTAAAAATAAAAAATAATACATTTTAGCATAAGAGATTAACATTAATCCATTTAAACAACATAAATTAATAAGAGCATGGTTTTAAGAAGAAACCATGAATTTGAATGCTTCCCAAGCATGTAGAGAGGTTGGAAAGAAGATTACCATTCAAGAAGAGAGTAAAACATCATTGTTTTAGGCTTACCCTTGGTTTTTGGCTTGATTCTTTAGGGAGATATGTAGCCCTCAAAGAAAAAGCTTGGCCACCAAGAAGAAGAGGGTAATCTCCAAGAGAAGAAGTGGATTAGTGAAGCTCCAAAGCTTTACAATGGAGAGGAAAGGTAGAGGGATAATGGAATTACACTAAATTGAAAATTACACTAGCATGTAAATACACTAAGCTAAAAATACAAAGGAATAGGGTTCTATTTATAGGAGAGGGAGGCCACCAACCAAGTCCAACTGGGATCTAGAGGCTTCTAGCTTCAGTTTGATCCAATTTGGATAAGTTTTGGACCAGTTAGGCCCACTTTTTTTAATCTAGTTTGAAAGAGGAGGAGAGATGAAATATCTCATATTTTTGATTAAAAATTTGGGAAAAATGATGATATTATAGGCGCCTCCTTCATGAGCTCCACTCATCGTGTCAGAATTCCATTTTTTTACTAATAAATCCTAGTACTAGTCAACTCTTCATCTTATGTGAGAATTTACTCATTTTTGGTAGATTTTATTTTATTCTTGCATTTTCTTATTCAAACACTTGGATTAACCTCAGTGGCTATTTAGAACACTCTTTGGATCTTAATCCATAATTTTTTGAGAAAATGGGTACCCTTACCCTTAGCTAAGGTGTCCAATGGGTACCCTTAGGCTAAGGTGTCCAATGCACATATTTAAGTAATTTCTAATGCATATTGGAAAACTCTTTTTAAACTTCTGTTTCAAGGAATTCATCTTAAATATAAATGATAACTTTATATCCAAAAATATCTCAAAACTATATTACCTCTCCCTAGAATATTTTCTCTCTCTTAGCCAAAAACAAAGAAAAACAATGTTTTCTTGCATTCTGAAATAGGGGTACAAGGGACTGAGAGGATAACTTATACATCTTTTAGGGGCTGAGGAGGAACCTTACATCCTCTCCCACTTGAAAAACGTGAGATATCCTCATCTCGCAAAGTGGGGGTAGTCCTTTATCAATTCTTCTTCCTCCCAAGTGGCATCCTCTAAAGGATATAACTTCCACTTGACCAAAAACTCCCTAAGGACTCTGTTCCTGAAACATCTAGGATTTCTTCGGGTTGGAGTTCCATCTAGCCTTGAGTCTGAGAAGTCAACTGTTCATCATCCAGCACATGACTCAAGCTAGGTACATACTTTTTAAGTAAACTGACATGGAGCACATTATGTATCTTGAGATGGGGAGGTAGAAGAAGTTCATAAGCTAGATCTCCTACTTTCTTAGTAACGGCGTATGTCCCATAGTATCCAAAAATATCTCAAAACTGTATTATCTCTCTCTAGGCTAAAAACAAAGGAAAACAATGTTTTCTTGCATTCTGAAATAGGGGATGATTACAAGGGACTGAGAGGATAACTTATACATCTTTTAGGGGCTAAGGAGGAACCTTACAACCAAAAATATAGGGGTCCGTTATCATTTCATCAGTGATGAGAAAGTTGGGTGGACAGATTGATTTGTCTTATGTGAAGACAGATGAGCAAGTGGCTGACATATTCACTAAGTCACTTGGGAAGGACAAGTTTGAGTACTTTCGAGATAGGCTTGGAGTACGAGAGATGGATATGATAAGCTTGAGGGGGGGAGTGTTGATAGCCCAAGCTCATCTTCTTCATCTATGGATGTACATCATGAGCTTGAGAGGGGCTGTTGAGATTACAAGCTTGATGACAGCTAGAGCTAGGCATGATATATGCTGGCATGGTAGATAGCAGCATGTGTGTGACAATAAATGGCCATGTCCAGCTGGCCACAGTGTGTGGACATTAGATAGGGTTATTTGGTGTGTGTGAACACAGCACATTTGGTGTGTGGTGTGTAGTTCTTTTCTATTATGCATTGTGTGAGAATGGATACGGATTCTCTCTTTGATTAGGGTTACACTAATGGTTAGGGTTTGCTCTCTTGTGTGTGTGCTCTCTCTTTATCAGTCTTTTATCATTCCTGTTAGCATCTAGAATCTCTTCTTCTATTTTCTTGAACCATACTTCAAGGCCATGATCAACAGCTATTACACAACAACTGAGAGTAGGTTTCTCTTTATTTGAGGCACATAGAGCATATCGGGGACAGCTTCTTTTCTTCACTTGTAGCTCTACCACAAATGATATGGTTCCAAACCCTTTGGTTGGACATTTAGCATTATTACCGACAATAACATTAATGGATTCTTGTAAAGGCTGCCAGGAACTGTGAGATCCCACTGCCCCCTCTGCGCACCGGATTCTCGGTTGGTAGCAGCGGAAGTAGCTTCCTCTTGCGCGGGGTAGGGTTTCCCACTCGAGGCCTCGCCCTCGAATGTCCGGGCAGCACAAGACTAATCTGGTGGTCGTTCCGAAACCGAAACCGTGAAAATTTCCCTTGCCCGAAAATCGGGGATAATTCCACCTTTTTGAATTTCTTAACGAATTTTCTAATGGGGTCAAGAGACTAAACTAACCTTCATCTATTTAAACCAGATAGAAGGAAAACTATTACAGACTTAACTTGAAGGAATCAACACTTTTTTCCTAATTGAATTAGGCAGAGCCATTGATCTATTCATTTGAGAAGTCTTTAGGCTTTTATTTAACTACTAGAGTTCTAAGCGTATTCCTATTAATTAATTTTATTATTAAAACTCTACTGATTCCAGCCTATCCCCATCCAGCCCATGGGTTAGCCATCGCCCAACCACTGGAATTGGTAGAACTAGACAAGTACTCACCCACCCATAATTGAATGCCTTTCTTATCTTTTGCTTTAGAATACAGATACGCACACACTCCGATTTAAACTTTAATTTATAAAACAATCCATTGACAAACAATTTTTGGTTACAAATGTCATAGCTCAAAATTTCCATCCAATCCTTGTTTCTCACAAAAAACAGTATCACTTTGGACTTTCCGTTGAGACGAGCTGGTCAGCAACGAGATCCAGTAACAAATTACAATAAACATTGGTCCATCATACAATATCTTCCACGACATACGCATGGGTGTCCTCGGCACTAGGAGCCCGTGCATCACCTCATAAAACCCTCCAAGATCCTCCTTAGGTGTCCTGGCACTTCACTCAGGGACTGCTTGGTCGGCCCTCATCCATCGTACTAGAAGCGCACCATTTTAACCGTACCGAGGCTGGCTTTGCCGCGTGAGCTGTCCTTGAGCACTCCCGTCAGCAACCGAACTTCCCTTAGAAAAACACATATACCAAATGCTCCCTCCCACATTCTGGCGTAAGACAGTCCTTTAAGAAAACAGGGTTTCAATGCAAGTTTTTTGTTTTGATTTTCTTTGAATATAATGAGTATATCTTAAATCTGTATCCAAGACTTCTAGATCGTAGGTCTGAATTCCAAACAGAATTCCTCAAATTCTATAATCTTGATCCTCATATCAAATCAAAGGGTCTCAACTTAGTTTCATTTTTGGTGGGTGATTTGAGTGTATTTTTCTTGTACTACTGGTCACATCGTCTTTCCTTGAAACTGACGAAGGAGTTTGGTCTTGCTCATAGATAGCCTGATTCAGGATTTGAGTCTGGTAAGCTTAACTATCTTTCTCAAAAGGGGTGATATTTCAATTACTATTTTTCTGAACTTCATTCATTGAATGTTTGCTTAATTGATTTCTAAACTAATCATGAACTCCTATGAAGAATAAATTAATCATTTATCTAAAATTTTAACTTCGATAGTTTTTTTTTGGAGTTTTCTCATTACCATCTGAGTGGATATGAAACGATAGAATTTTCTCTCACAGTGTACTTACTTATTCATTTATCAATTATTCACACGAAAATTAAACATAGAATCAAAGAGAACTCTAGTTTTGATATAAAAATTCTTTATGCATCTATTTATGCATAAAATCCAACTTCAATGGAAATAACACTTTTATATAAAAGAAAATCCTTTTATGCATCTATTTATGCATAAAATCAATTTAATAGGAATAATACTTTTATAATAAAAAATATCTAATATGCATCTTTCTATGCATAGAATTTAAATCTAATGAAAATCACACTTTTATAATAAAAAATATCCAATATGCATCTTTCTATGCATAGAATTTAAATCTACTGAAAATCACACTTTTATAAAAATAAAAATTTCTTTTAGAATGCACAAACAGAGGAGATTACTCTTTTTGAATAACATAAAGATAAAACTTATTTCCACAAAATTTAAGAAAATTTTACCATAACCTCCTTTTTATGGCTGACCATTTCTCAATTTTTACGTTTTAAATCTACTTAGAATTGAATTTAGCATAGCACTCTAATATAATCAATTCTCATTTTTTTAAGAGTAAACAATACAAAAAGTTTAACCCTATTTATTTGATTACACATCATGGATAAAGAAGGACTAAATTCAATGAAGAGAAGGGGGAAACCTTTCCATCAAGGCATAACATCCAATTTCACATTAGAAAAAGCAAGAAATCAGAAAACCATAGAATAGAATTAAAAAAAGTAGAATTTTTAACTTACATGGAGTTTTGTGAGCTTTCCTCTAGCTTGAGGGATTGAGGGTTCTCCTCTTGCTTGGATCAAGAGTGGCCACCAATTCTTTATAGAGGAATTAGTCAAAAACAAGTGAATTATCAATGAATTCAATGTTTTTGGCTCTGGGGAGGAGTAGAGTAACAGTGCATAAAACACTATTAAGCTTCTACAAAGGGGAAGGCTTCTATTTATAAGAAAAAATGAGCCTCTAACCAAGCAAACTGATTCTAAAATTTTTCACATCAGTTTGGTCAATTTTTGACCATTTTTGGGTCGATTCAGCTTACTTTTTGGAACTAGACTTGAATTAGGAGAGAGGAGAGATGAAATATCTCATTATTTATGAATTTAATGATATCATGGATGACATCATGTGATGTTGTCATGGGTGACATCATATAATGATGTCATATGATGTTGTCATGGGTGACATCATGCTTACATCATATACTGACATCATGCTTAGGTCATGTGATAACATCATGCTTATGTCATGATGATGTCATCACACCTCATACTAGAGTAGCTTCATGCACAACCCTCTATTTGTACCCTAACCATCAATGGTCACAACTATGATCCCTTCCAGCATCTAAGCTAGGGTTCCCACTAATGATATATACACCAATGGCTTCTTCTCATAATGGGGTCAGTACAAATGTGCACTATACACATTAACGTGAGATACATGCTGAGAGGCAGGCATTGAAAATATACTAACATGTATAACATCCAATTGCCTTGCATTGACGTGCTTTTCATGCAAGAAAGTATGTTTGGTCTACTTACCAAGCTGGAATGCTTCACATATTTTATGCATTCCATCAACATTAAACTTTGGCAAACTTGCAACAATATTTTGGGCCTGCATAGAAATCAGTCCGTGTGTTATGTATTCACATGACCAATGAAATTGTGCTAGATGTCAATATTCTCAATGAAACATGTCTCATGCTGCATACACATGGCTTCCTTCACCTTAAGCATGTTAACATCCAAATTAGATATCCTGCTATTTTTGTTACCCTTTGCAACCAAGTGGTAGTGAATTTTAAAGTTTTTCACAAAACATCCTTGAGGATTAAACCTCACTTATAGACCTTGCTCAACCACCATCTCCCTAATAGAAACCAGGTTCTTTAGAATATTTGGAACATGCAAACCAAGTAATTTATTTTTCCATTTTCTACATATCTCTAAACCACTCACCCCCATGACTGGTCATATGGTTAGAGGTGCTAGAATCCACATACCAAATATCTCCTCGTTCTAACACATTTGTTGTCATGGAACTAAGCATGTGCTGCATCACAAGTAGTTGTTGTTTCTCACTTCTGTCATTACAAACAGTTGCTCTACTACTCACATTTGTCATCACAAATAGCTACTGCTTCCGCTTACTTCCGTTATATCACCATGTTTACTTATTGGATGATGCATGCAACTTTCCACTTTTGATATCATTCTGGTTTTTATAGTAGTCCTTTGCCATGTGCCTTAGTTTTCCATGGTAATAGCAGTCTATGGGAGATCCCACTACCCCCTCCGCACATCGGATTCCCAATTGCTGGCAGCAGAGTGAAAGCAGCTCCCTCTTGCGCGGGGCTGGGTTTCCCACTCGGGGCCTCTCCCTCGAATGTCTGGGCACGAGACTAAGCTGGTGGTCATTCCAAAAACCGAAACCAGGAAAATTTCCCATGCTCGAAAAACGGGGACGATTCCACCATTTTTATTTTCTTAATGAATTTTTCTAACCAGGTCAAGATACTGAACTAACCTTCATCTGATTAAACCAGATAGAAGGGAAACTATTACCGACTTAACTTGAAGGAATCAACGCTTTTTTCCTAATTGAATCAGGCACAGCCATTGATCTATTCATAAGAGAAGTCTTCAGGCTTTTATTTAACTACTCGAGTTCTAAGTGTATTCCTCACTCTGCTTACACGGTTTGTAGCAGAGTTGACAAGATGTTCGAAAGCAAAGGCGATCATATCCTAACTCTGAAAAAGTCCAAGAATGCTAGATAGATTTGGGGTATCCATCTAAAAATCCAATTCAATTTACGAGTTTTTAATTTATGAATTCATTTCAAACATAATCTTAGTAAGTGAAAACATTTTTTTTTCACAGATTTACTTAATTTTGGGTAGTTTTTGCTGCTATTTCATAAGTTTACAAAGAGCACTCTGATACAAGCTGTGAGATCCCACTGCCCCCTCCATGCACCGGAGTCCCAATTGCTGGCAGTGGAAGCAGCTCCCTCTTGTGCGGGGCAGGGTTTCCCACTCGGGGCTCGCCCTCGAATGTCCGCCGAGCACGAGACTAAGCTGGTGGTCATTCCGAAAACCGAAATTGGGAAAATTTTCCATGCCTGAAAAACGGGGACGATTCCACCATTTTTATTTTCTTAACGAATTTTCCTTAACGAGGTCAAGATACTGAACTAATCTTCATGTGATTAAACCAAATAGAAGGGAAACTATTACAGACTTAACTTGAAGGAATCAATGCTTTTTTCCTAATTGAATTAGGCACAGCCATTGATCTATTCATTAGAGAAGTCTTCAGGCTTTTATTTAACTACTCGAGTTCTAAGCGTATTCCTATTAATCAATTTTATTATTAAAACTCTACTCCATCCGGCCCATGGGTTAGCCATCGCCCAACCACTGGAATTGGTAGAACCAGACAAGTACTCATCCACCCATAATTGAATTCCTTTCTTAACTTTTGCTTTAGAATACAGATATGCACACACTCCTCTTTAAACTTTAACTTATAAAACAATCCATTGACAAACAATTATTGGTTACAGATATCATAGCTCAAAAATTCTATCCAATCTTTGTTTCTCACAAAAAACAGTATCACTCTGGACTCTCCGTTGAGATCAACTGATTAGCAACAACAACGAGATCCAGTAAAACAGATTACAATAAACATTGGTCCTATGGAGACTCCATTGGATTCAAATTAAAGAAGGCTTTACTCAAGTAGCGGATTGGCACTCCTGAAAGATCCCTGTCCCCTCCGCGCAACGAAATCGGGGTGCTAGCAGAGGGAAAGTAGCACTTCTTACGCAAGGCAGAACCTCTCACTTAGGGCCTCGCCCACGGATATCCGGACAAACAATATCTTCCACGACATACGCATGGGTGTCCTAAGCACCGTGAGCCCGTGCATCGCCTGGTCAGAAGCCTCCACGATCCTCCTTAGGTGTCCTGGCACTTCACTCACAGACCGCTTTGTCGACCCTCGCCCATCATACCGGAAGCACACCATTTTTCACCATACCTAGGCTGGTCAAGACCTGGGCAGGGTTTTGCCGCGTGAGACGTCCTTTGAACACTCCCCCTGCCGCCAGCTGTTGCAACTGAAATTCCCTTAGAAAAACACATATACCAAATGCTCCCTCTAGCATTCTGGCGTAAGACAGTTCTTTAAGAAAATAGGGTTTCTATGCAAGTTTTCAGTTTTGATTTTCTTTGAATATAATATCTTAAATCCGTATCTCAAGACTTCTTGATCGTAGGTCTAAACTCCAATAAGAATTCCTCGAATTCTGTAACGTTGATCCTCAGATCAATTCAAAGGGTCTCAACTTAGTTTCAGATTTGGTGGGTGATTTGAGTGTATTTTCCTGAACTGGTCACATCGTCTTTCCTTTTTTAACGAAGAGTTTGGTCTTGGTCAAAGTCTGATTCTGGGAGGGTTCGAGTCTGGTAAGGTTCTTCCTGAACTATCTTTCTCGAAAGGGGGGATATTTTAATTTACTGAATTTCATTCATTGAATATTCACTTAATTGATTTCTAAACTAATTATCACGAATTCCTATGAGGAATAAATTAATCAATTTATCTAAATTTTTGACTTCGATAGGTTTTCTGAATTTTCTCAATACCATCCGAGTGAGTATGAAACGATAGAATTTTCTCTCACAGTGTATTTACTTATTCATTTATCGATTATTCCTGGAAATTAAACATAGAATTAAAGAGAACCCTAATTTTGATATAAAAATCATTTATGCATAAAATCAATTATGATGAAAGTAACACTTTTATAATAAAAAATTTTCTTTTATGCATCATTTTAAGCATAAAATCAATTTTGATGAAAGTAACACTTTTATAATAAAAAAAATATTTTACGCATCACTTTATGCATAAAAATCAATATTGGTGAAAAAGTAACACTTTTATAATTAAAAAAAAATCTTTTATACATCATTTTAAGCATAAAATCAATTTTGATGAAAGTAACGCTTTTATAATTAAAAAAATTCTTTTATGCATCACTTTATGCATAAAAATCAATATTGGTGAAAGTAACACTTTTATAATTAAAAAAATTCTTTTATGCATCATTTTAAGCATAAAAATTAATATTGGTGAAAGTAACACTTTTATAATAAAAATAATATTTTCAAATATGCATCTTTCTATGCATAGAAATTAATTCTAAGGAAAATAACACTTTTATAATAAAAATATTTCCAATATGCATCTTTCTATGCATAGAATTTAAATCTAATGAAAATCACACTTTTATAATTAAAAAATATCCAATATGCATCTTTCTATGCATAGAATTTAAATCTAATGAAAATCACACTTTTATAATAATAAATTATCCAATATACATCTTTCTATGCATAGAATTTAAATCTAATAAAAATCACACTTTTATAATAAGAAAAATATCCACCATGCATCTTTCTATATGCATAGAATTTAAATCTAATGAAAATCACACTTTTATAATAAGAAAAATATCCACCATGCATCTTTCTATATGCATAGAATTTAAATCTAATGAAAATCACACTTTTATAATAATAAAATATCCAATATGCATCTTTCTATGCATAGAATGAAAATAACACTTTTAGAATACACAAACAGAGGGGATTACTCTTTTTGAATAACATGAAGATAAAACTTATTTCCACAAAATTTAAGAAAATTTTGCCATAACCTCCTTTATATGGCTGACCATTTTTCAATTTTTACATTCTAAATCTACTTAGAATTTACCCCAAGATGAATTTAACACTCTAATTTAATCAATTCTAATTTTTTTAAGAGTAAACAATATAAAAATTTTAACTCTATTTATTTGATTACACATCTTGGATAAAGAAGGGCTGAATTCACAATGAAGAGAAGGGGGAAGCCTTTCCATCAAGGCATAACATACAATTTCAATTTAAAAGAAGCAAGAATTCAAAAAACCATAGAATAGAATTAAAAAAAGTAGAATTTCTAACTTACATAGAGTTTTGTGAGCTTTTCTTTGGCTTGAGGGATTGAGGGTTCTACTCTTGCTTGGATCAAGAGTGGCCACCAATTCTTTGTAGAGGAATTAGTTAAAAACAAGTTAATTATCAATGAATTCAATGTTTTTGGCTCTGGGGAGGAGTAGAGTAACAGTGCATAAAACACTATTAAGCTTCTACAAATGGAGAGGCTTATATTTATAGGAAAAAATGAGCCTCTAACCAAGCAAACTAATTCTAGAATTTTCCAGATCAGTTTGGTCAATTTTTGACCATTTTTGGGTCAGTTTGGTTCACCTTTTGGATCTAGTTTTGAATTAGGAGAGAGGAGAGATAATTTTCATGGTTTAAAATTAAAAAACAATGATGAGAAAAAGGCACCTACTTCATGAGGGGGAATCCCTATCCTCCTCAGAGGTGTCAAAAATCAATTTTTTAACTATTTTCCTTAGTCCTTAGTCCACTCTTCATCTTATGTGAACATTAACTCACTTTTAGGGGGTTTTTCTTTTATTCTTCAATTTATCTCCTCCCTACATTTGGATTAATCTTATTGGTTTATAGGAACCTTAATCTAAAATTTTTAAAAAATCTGAACCCTTAGGCTAAGGCCTTTTGAGCAGATTATAATTTATTTCTAATGCACCTTTTTGAACTTCTGTTTCGAGGGAATTTATTTTGATAAGAAGAGATATTTTTCCATCCAAAAATATCTAAAAATTGAATAATCTCTCTCTAGAACATTTTCTCTCTCTAAGCCAAAATAGGTAGAAACAAGATCTTTTATTATTCTGAAGAGGGGATTGTTACAGGGGATTGTTACAGGGGATGATACTGGACATCTTGAGGGCTGGGGAGGAATCTTACATATTTACTTTTGATTTTTTTACCAACCACCTTGGCCTCTCTAGCTCTCCCTACCTCTAGAGTGACCTCTTCCACTTGTATGTACATTAGATTTGTTTATTTTGTTATTGCCTATGATTTCTATTTCCAAAACATCTTCCACATTGGCCTCTAGATCATCTACCTCTACCTCTACCTATATCTAAGTAGAAGGCTTATTCATGTGAATTTCTAAAGGATGCACCCCCCTTAACATTCATCTCCTTAGGGATGAAGAACTTCTCGCTCATTATATGGGATAGACTATCAAACATGATTACTTATAGCAACTTACCAATGGTGCATAAAACAAAACTTGTACACACTTGCAACAAACTTCGAATCTTCAGTATACTGATACTATAAACCTATTATACCATAACTATATGTAAACCACTCATATAAACATATATCCACCAACATGTGTTGTAACACTTAGATTCTTTACACGGATTATCTTGCAATCAATTTTTCTTTTGTAACTTTGCAGCAAACGAGAAATTGAACATATGAAATCAAAAAGAATACTTTCACAGAGTGCATGTGAAAAACTTACCAAGCCAAAACGAGGCCCGAAACATGCTTGAATTACACTGAAACTCCTAAACAATTAGTTGACAAAGTTAATAGCTAACAAAATTAAATTCACACAATATGGTTGGGAAGCCTTGGCACCATAGAAAGAACACAGGGGACAACCCAATGTCATGGGGGTTTTCCAAACCACACTCGGGAGCACAAACAGCTCAATCGAGAAACCAGTTTACCGTGGCCTAGCACACAATACATGGTTGGGATGTGTTACTCACCGTTAGCTGATTTTTGGGATTCCCGTAGGTAGCCATGTTGCCATGCAACCAAACCCGAAAGCTCCACTCTGCCACCCTACGAGGTATACCAAACAACGAGCAAGTGGGAACGAGCGAATTAAAGAACAAGAAATCCCATCAATACATCCCTAAAAAGAAAAGACAATGCCATCTGCAATGTCTGTTGGAATGATTGATTCATGGAAGTAGCATAGAGAGGCCTTGGTATATTAGTAGCATAGGAAATATTTTTTATTATCAAAGCTCGATTCGAAGAGAATCTAGATTGAAAAGAATTGACAAAACTTTTCAATATTGTTGAGCATACATTGTTTTGATGCACATGTAAGCACAAGTAATGGACACACTTTTTCACGAGATAATGTTGCCTTGGCACAAAAAAGGTTGAGATTTCATTTACTTAATTAGAACAACATTCCATTCATAGATGGCACAAGGAGCTACAAACCAACTGCAACAGTGAAAACATAGCTACTAGCTAATTGCTTGTGCTCCATTGGACTTCACCGAGTCACACTCATCATCGAGACAAACAAGTTGTGTTTGTGTTGGCGATCTCGACATCCCTAATCATATCAGGGATCACCTACCTTGCATCCTGCAATTGCCTTAGCATACTCTGGAAGCATACTTCACATAGAAAAAAAATTACAAAGAAGAAATTTTAGGCCAAGTCATCATCTATGCAAAAAATAACAAGAAGAAATTTTAGGGTTTAGGGTATGAAAATTTCCATCTCCCTTTAAAGCATCTTTCAATTGACCGCAAACCAAAAAAATTTCATATATGAATTGATGGCAGCGGTCGAAAAAAAATCACACCTCCTGTGAGCCCAGTGGATCCTACTTTTGTAGTATCACCCGACTACACGATGGATCAAGCCCTGACTGTTGTTATTGTTCCTCTAGGCTACACATGACTCCAAGAATCTACAAGCATAGACTGCACATTTTGAGACCATAGTAGAGAGGTACCAAACCAAGATATTGTTAACACAATTCCAGATTTTATGGTAATGGGTTTTACACCACTCATAATGACACCACTAGGACCAACCATGCAAGATTTTCCATCAGTTTCATGCCTTTGGTTACAACTATGGTAACCACAGCTGTAGTAGTCCCTATATGATGGCTCCATGCCTAGTTAACACATCCAGCTCATCGACTAGGGCCGTAAAAGGAGGAACCTTCACCCAAGATCCTCGATTCCTTACATCTTCATCTACTTTGTCAATGCACCCTAGAGAAAGAGGGACATCCTCGCGCAAATGACTAGACCAATGGTGCCTTGGCTCATATGCCATTGGTACCTATGGGAATTCCTATACTACCCCCCCCCCCACCTATTGGACTCATGTTACTCCTCTGGGATTGATGCCATTATGCCCGCAGGAAGCAGGAAGCACCCTTCATACCTCATGTTGCCCTTGTTGTATCAACACCTCCAATAGCAACCCTTCCAAACTAATTCAGTAGCCTTTGAGCAAGCATTGGGGAGAGCTATGGCTGAAAGTATAGGACCAATCATTAGAGATAACAATGAAGTAGCTCTGGAAAGGCTGCACAAATTGCAAAGCTTATGCACAAGTTCAATGGAGAGGGCAATCCTAGAAGACACCTCAAGGTCTTTGATCAAGTTTGCAAGGCCGTGAGAGGAATGAGCTTGCAAAGACCAATGCATTTAACCTTACACTAGATGGCAAGACTTGTGATTGGTATCAAGCTCTGAGAGTTAAAGAACATCTAAACTTTATTGGGCTTTGAAGGTTATTCCTAAAGTAGTTTGTGCCTGAGGGAGCTTTGTGGACTGTGGCTTCACAGTTGCACAAAGCTAAGAGAAAAGAAGATGAGTCAGTGAAAAATTTTATTAGTCATCTTAAACATTTAAACTCTCGTTGTGCTCTACATGAGCACTTTTCCAACAATCAATTACTTGATCGATTTATCCACGGGCTTAAACATGAACATATCCATAATGGTTTGGTCATTAGAGGTATCACCACCTAGGAGGATGCCACGATTAATGCCATCCAACTTGAGGATAACTTGATGATAAAGGGAGTAAGAGTTTCAGATTCTAAGTTTGATACATCAGTAGGCCAGGAGTCCTAGCACCACTCTTGTAAAACTTGTAGCTAAAGGTAATACTTTAGCAAACATGACTTGGCCTAACTTCTCAAAAGACCTCTAAGAGGAAATGAAGGCTACCAAAGCTTTGAAAAATGCACACATGTACCCAATGAGAGAGTTGCATTGGTGTTCCATTTGCCATTAGTAGGGACATACCACTAGTGAATGTCCAATTTTAAGAGCTCATTACAATGGTATCTATAGCTTTTGTGGGTGCTATGGTCACAAAGCCCAAGATTGCTGAACATGCCTATAGGCTATTGCCAATACAACAAAACCACAACTAGCATTGCTGGCACCACAACAAACACTAGCCTTGGGTCCTATAAAAAAATCAAGAAATGTTTGAACATTCCACACAACAACCCCTACAAAAAATGGCATGCACCATGTACCCATGTGCCATTACCTCCACCAATCTTGGGATCACAACCACCTCCACACCAAAGGGTGAAACCTCTTAATGAAGTAAGATTCAAGGAGCCTATTCATTACCAAGAATATGAGGTAGATATCGAACCCACTGCCCACCTCTTTGCGACACCACAAAGCTTCATCTCTTGACTATTTTGTAGTGGATGGGAGAGGGGGAGTCAAGCCAGTTTACCAACTTGCTATGATGGGAAGGGGTTGCGACATTAATGCCACAGCTAGAAGAATGCCTCTTCAATGTTACCATTGTGAAGGTCCCAATCAAGTTTTGGAATGCCCTCTAAAATTTCCTCAACTCAGCCAAGCGGCACCCTCAAACATGCCACTAGATATGTGAGACCCCCGCCCCCTCCGCAATACCCCCTCCGAGGACGCTAGCGACGGAAGCAGCGTCAGCCTCTCACACGAGGCAGGGATCCACACTTGGGGCCTCGCCCACGGATATCTAGACAAGAGACTAGCCCAGCGGTTCATCCGAAAAAACCGATCCCGAAAAAACTTCCCTCTCCCGGAAGGCACAGGCGATTTCACCAAGAAAATCATCTAACGGGGAATTAATCTAACGAGTCAAAGTCTTACTATCCAAACTAATCCGATCGAACCCGAAGTCACATGGTACGATCAAAGAAGAGACTTGCACTTGGTCCATAGAATCACCGCTTTTTTCCTCCTTTAACGAGGCACAGCTGTCGTTGATTCCCTCCCATAGAACAAGGGTCTTCCTAGGACTTAAACTAACTAACGTAACTAATCGTAACTTATTTGTATCACAGGAATCCCTTGATCCAGCTTAGCCCATGGGTTAGCCAATAGCCCAACCACTATATTAGTGGGATTTCTTTATAAAAATTTGGTTATGTTTTGCCTGGGTAGCCGAGGAAAAGAGTTCCCAGCCCCCCTAGCCGGCGCTTCAAGCAAAATTGAAAGTAGGCATACCACTTACACACCTAATATAAAATTGCCATTATGACAGATTCAGCTGTTTTTAAAACAAACTTTCAATGAAAATCATAGTATTATTGAACATAATCCTCCAAAATATTGAGTCCATTGTATTACAAAATATATCATCTGGACTCTCCGTTGAAGACCAGCTCGTCAACCAATGAGATCCAATATCAAAATTCGATTCACAAAAGTCATTCTTCTCAGTTTATCCAAATCTTCCTCGACTTATGCATGGGTTTCCTAACAACCGCGAGCCTGTGCATCACTTGGTCAGAACCCTCTAGGATCCTACTTAGGTGTCCTAGCACTTCACTTAGGGATCGCTTCGTCGGTCCTCACCCATTGTACCAGAAACGCACCATTTTAACCATACCGAGGTTGGTCAAGACCTCGGCAGGCTTTGCCGCGACGAGCAATGTCCCTCGACGACTCCCCACCCAGCTGTTGCAACGGGCCTCTTCTTAGTTAAACACATACCAAATGCTTCCTCTAGCATTTTGGCGTAAAATAGTCCTTAAAAAAAACAGAGATTCTATACAACTAAAATCACCGGTTTGAGATTGGTTCCACAAAACCCTTTTTCCTTAATCCATATTTTCATCAGATGAGAATCATTGATCTCTCATCAGGGTAATCTACCCATCATTTGACTGAATGTCCAACTAGATTCTTGGTGATTTTGGTCAAGGAAAAACTAGGTTAATTCAACGGTAGTCTATTCTTTGTATTAAGAACTGGAATTGGTCACACGAGGTTTTTGGTTGATTCAGATCGAGAGATGGACAAGTAGTTTACTGGCCGTCCCTCTCACAGTCGTGGTCTAACCAAAATCATTTGGTTTACTTCTAACAAGAATTTTCTTCAGATAAACATCTACTGAACTTCTAACCGCTATAAGAAAATTTCATCTTTATGAATTTCATTCCTTCCTAACCATAATAGATTAAGAATTGGTTCTATATAAGAATATCTGATATTTATAAAAATACTCTTCTAATTTTGAATAAATATCAATTTGGTGATTTATCCACATAAAATATCTAAAGATATTCTTTCTACCAAATTAATTTATCAACCCTAATTCTCTAGGTGGAATTATGGTGAAAATCCCTCTTTTGTCACACCAATATTTAATTTAAACCTTTCTCTTCTTAAATACCACAAAAATTCTTCTTTTAATTAAATATAAATATCCATTTTTTTAATATGCTTAAAATTCCTCTTTTTGCATTTAAATGATTGAATTCCAAATGTCATAGGACTTCCTCTTTTATCATTTAAAAATTTCTCATGCATAAAATAAATTTATCTAAAATTCCTCTTTAAATTAAATAAAAATATCCATTAATTCAAATATGCCAAGAATTCTGCTTTTACCATTTAAATGATTGAACTCCAAATGCCATGGGAATTTCTCTTTTATCATTTAAAAATTTCTCATGCATAAAATAAATTTATCTAAAATTTCTCTTTAAATTAAATAAGAATATCCATTAATTCAAATATGCCAAGAATTCCACTTTTACCATTTAACTGATTGAACTCCAAATGTCATGGGAATTCCTCTTTTATCATTTAAAATTTCTCATGCATAAAATTTTTTTATCTAAAATTCTACTTTAATTTAAATAAAAATATCCATTAATTCAAATATGCCAAGAATTCCACTTTTACCATTTAAATGATTGAATTCCAAATGTCATGGGAATTTCTCTTTTATCATTTAAAATTTCATGTATAAAATAAATTTATCTAAAATTTCTCTTTAAATTAAATAATTATTTATGCATAAACACTAAAAATTAGTTTCCCATGAATATGATGAAAATCATTCTTTTAGCATAGGATATCCAATCCTAGAATATGGTAGGAAGTCCTCTTTTCACATTATGCATAAAAATGAGATATGTATTATTTTCTAAAAATTTTACCATAGCTTCGCTGCTATTACTGATAATTTTTAATTTTTTTCTAAAAAGAATAAAACATTACAATACAATTATGATAGAAGAACTATTCTTAAACTTAAATCCAATTTATAGAATTAAAACATAAATTTAGCCATAATCATAATCTTAATTATGATTAATCTACTAGATTAGGCTAGTTCTACTATTCTTCTTTTCCCAAACTGATAGGATTTATCTCTTTCACATTTATAATCACTTAAAGTAGTTTTTAACTACTTATAAGAATTTACCATTATTTTATTATCATAAAAGCATAAAAAAGTCATTTTCTTAACCTCTAGCTTAACAAGCTTAGAGTATGGTTTTGTATTAAGAATTTATCAATGAGAAGCATTCATTTGCTAAAGAATTAGTCATAGGAATAACTATTGTTTTGGGAGAGAGAGATATACATAAAAAACATTCTAATTAAGCATAAAGATTAACTTTTTCTTAATTATTCATTACAATTCTTAGGGAAAGCTTGATTTGCATTAAAAATAATTAATTAGAAACTTCTCAAGCTTGAGAGGGGTTGAGAAGTGAAATCATTGAGAATATTAACAAAAAACCATGAAATTCTTCTTACCTTTAGGTTTGGCTTGCTTCTTTATCTAGAAGTGAATCCCCCAACCATTCAATTGGTTTGGTATGGTGAGAAGAAAGCTCCAAGAGTTGTTAAAGAGAGAGAGAAGCTCCAATCTCTCCAAAAGTAGAGGATTTTTAAGGGATAATAGAAAATATGATTATTTTAATGTAATACTGGCATGGTATTGTTCACAGATGAGAATACAAAAGAGTGAGGGTCTAATTATAGATCAGGGAGGCTACTAACTGAGTCCAACTAAGTTCTAGAATTTTCCAGCTTCAATTTGGCTAAATTTGGATAAGATTTGGACCAATTTAGCTCCCATTTTGATCCATTTTGATCCAGGATAGAGGAGAGATAAAAATATCTCAATATTTTTGAATTAAAAACCCTCCCACACATGTGAAGGAGGTGCCTACCTCAAAGGTCCCCCTCTCCTTACCAAGGTGTCAAAAATTCATCATTCCTCCAAAAGGTATTTTATTTTATTTATTGGATTTATCTCATCCCAACACTTGTATTAATCCTATTGGCCCATTGGAACCTTAATTGGACCATAATCCAAAATTTTTTGAAAATCTAGACCCTTAGGCTAAGGTCCTTTATATCATTTTTAATTGATTCCTAATGCACCTTGCAGAATTTATTTTGAGCTTTTGTTTTAGGAAAATATATTTTTGATATTAGGAGAATTTTTATATCCAAAAATATCTCAATAATAAATTACCTCTCTCTAGAATTTTTTATCTCCTAGGCAAAAACAAGGAGAAACAATATTTTCTTTGTATTCTGAAATAGGGAATGATTATAAGAGATTGAGGTAAAAGCTTATTCATTATTCAGGCTAAGGAGGAGGAATCTTACATCCTCCCCACTTGAAAAACGTGAGATGTCCTCATCTCGCAAAGTGGGGATAATCTTTTGCCAACTCTTCTTCTTTCTACCAGGTGGCGTCTTCTAGAGGGAAGAACTTCCACTTGACTCAAAGCTCTCTGAGGACTCTGCTCGTGAGAACCTTCTCCCGAACATCAAGAAATTCTTCAGGTTGGAGTACCATCTGGCCTTGAGTCGGAGAAATCAATTGTTCATCATCAAGCACGTGACTCAGGCAGGGTACATATTTCTTAAGCAAACTGACGTGGAATACATTATGTACCTTGAGATGGGGAGGAAGAAGAAGTTTATAAGCTAGATCGCCCACTTTCTTTATAACAGCATACCTGGGAGAGAGCTTCTTGTACTTCCCTAAAGATAAGAAACTTCTTTTTGGTCGTACTCGAATGAAGACCATATCTGATTCTTCAAACTCTCTCTCTGACCTCTTTTTTATGCATACTGATTTTGCCTATCTTGGGCTGCCTTAATATCTTTACGAGGATTGATTGCATTTGCTAGTCCATGTCATCAAGCATTTGTCTAGACATCTCGACTCTGATCAATGGGTCGGACCAAGTCAATAGTGTAAGACAATCTTGTCCATACAAAGCTTTGAAAGGGCTCATTCCAATGCTTTGAAAGAAGCATTGTAAGCAAATTCAACCAGATACAAATGGCTTAACCACTTCTTGGGTTCCTTGCCGCAGCATGACTGAAGGATATTTTCTATTACGTGATTCACTCTTTCAATCTGGCCATCTATTTCGGGATGATAGGCTGTACTGAGATCCAAGAAAGTTCCTACTGCTTTGAAGAATGCAGTCTAGAATTTTGATGTGAATTTGGGATCTCTGTCACTTACTATCCTCCTGGGTAAGCCATGCAATCTGAAGATCTCTTTAAGGAAAACTCTGGCAACATCCACTGTAGTGTATGTTTCTTTCACTAGAATCAGATGGGCAACTTTGGTTAGAAGTCTGTCAACTACCACAAAAATGGAGTTGTAACCTGATTGCACTGAAGGTAATCCAGTGACAAAGTCCATACTGATACATTCCCACTTCATCTGTGGAATGTCTAGAGGTTGCAATTTCCCTGGCATCTTGACTCTCTCTTCCTTGACTCTCTGACACATTAAGCATTTTTGCACATGATCAAAAACATCTTTTTTGAGTCCTGGCCAGAAGAAGCTTTTCTTCAAAGACATATAGGTTTTATAAACCCTAGATGTCCAGCTATCAGGCTATCATGTGCTTCTCTTAGAATTCTTCCCTTTCTTCCCTCATCATTGGGAATGCATAGCCGATTATTATAATACATGCATCCTTCATCCAATTTGTACCCACCAAGAACTTGACTCATTTCCTGAGGAGTCTTGCTTTCCTACATCAGAAGGGTAGCAATAGGGGCAAAGAATTTGTCCTGCATGATTTTCTCCCTTGCTTCATTGATTAATGGATTTGATACCACTGTAATTGCAAGCAAGGAGGCTTTTCTGCTGAGCACATCTGCCACCACATTTTCTTTCCCTATTCGATACTTAATTTCAAAATCGAATTTCTATAGGGTCTGCATCCATCTCCTTTGACGCATGTTGAGATCCCTTTGGGTGAAGATCCACTTCAGACTTTGATGATCTGTCATCAAGGTGAACCTTTGTCCCAAAAGATAATGTCTCCAAAACTTCAAATGATTTCATCATTTAGGCTAAGTGCAATGAGCCCTAAAGCTTTCTCATTCCTGCTCTTCCAGTCATTCTCCCCAATCTCCTATGGACATTCATCTCTTCCCTCAACTAGCTCCCATAGATTTTTCATCTATCATGAGCAAATACATGGTCTTTGTTTGCCATGTATGAAACTGCTCCCCATTAAATTTAGCTATTTCTTGTGCCGTGCTCATGATGATGTGAAGGGGGTCTTACTTGTTGATCCAATTCAAGATTTAAGGGCAGTGTCTACCCTTTTACAACCCAAATCTGGTGTTAAATGATGATTACAATAGATTTATCAGCATAAATTCACCAAAAATTCATTGATCTGTACTGAATGGTTGGAGTATCAAACCATCTCCGAATTGCAATCTGAAGTGATAGGGATATGTATTAGATACCCAATGGTAAATTTGAACCCTCAATTGTAGCAATGCAGTGATTAGTGTGCTGATTAATCACTGATTAGTGAAATAATCTCCTATTTTATATGCAAAAAACAGAGTGTGCGGGGAGGCCAGATCTGGTGCCTTAGAGTTCAAATGAGCTCAGATCCTTTCAAAGGCATCAGTAGAAGTTAGTTTAGTAGAGGATCAAGCCAAGAAACAAAAGATTTGACCAAACATTGAATGCTTAGTCTCTATTTTACAAAGTTGTAGATTTGTTGTAGAGCTTGATGCCACTTCTCCTTAAGGAATTTCACAAAACTGAGATCACCAGTAGAGCACCCTTGAAAACCCCTGGGGCTAAGAGCAATTAGACCAATTCCTTCTATGTAAGTGTAGATTTGAGATCTTCTCCAAAAGAAGGTGCCAGAGAAATTGCGAAATGCAACAGCTCTCTCGGTAGCGGTTTGATGATTTGAGGTGGCTGGCTGAAGCGTGGGGAGTCTCCTCAAGTGTGGCTAAGAGGGTTTGGGCTAATGTTATGGCTGGAGAGAGAGAGAGAGAGCTCCTCCACTAGCTGGGGGTACAAAAACTAGTTGAAAATAGACTTAAAAATAATTATCTCCTAATTATGATTAATAAGATGATTAACAAGATATTTAGGCTCAGAAATTGGATGAATCCTAAGCTTGGCTCTGATACCATGATAAAATGCAAGAAAAGTGATGAGCTATGGTGGATCAAATGCAAGAATCAACATCATTAGCATAATGATGATTAAGATGAGTTTAGTGAGCAATTAATCTAATGAGATAATGTAGGCATGGATACTCAAAAAGTAGCAAATACTCATTAGGCGAATGCCTCAATTTATAGGGTTTACATCCACAAGATGCAAAGCATCTAGTCCAACTGATTTCTCCTTGATTTGTGCCACCTCCCCTACATCTGCCCTGGGGGGCACCTTTTCCTATAATATTTCCACACTCCTAGATTCACTCATGCTACCCTTGATTCTCTCATCAGTAGATACCTCTCACCTTTTCACTGCGACCCACTCAATTATAGGTTCTCTTTTACAACCTCTTGCATAGAATTTTGTTGGCCTTGCCAACGTCCTCTTCCACGGGGGTTACCTTTGCCTCTTTGTGGTGCATATCCACGACCACCTCGAGCACTATATGAAGGCTGAAAATTCTGCTGTGGAGGCCTATCCTGCCATCCACGACCATTATCACCACGTCCACGTGATGCAAATCTCCCCCTGCCTCTAAAACCTCTCTGCGAGTAAAATGCCTGATTTCTGCCATCATCATGGCTAGTAGATGCATCCAGAAATGAATCACTGAGCTTGATTTCCTCAACCAATAAGAGTGAAACCAACTCATCGAAGTCGGGTAAACCTGTACTCCTCACTGAGATAGATGTATCAAAGGATTTGTATTCCTTGCCAAGACCGCGCAAGGTAATATCCACCAAATCGTCATCAGGCATGGGGGCATTTATTGTGGCCAATGCATCTGCAAACTTCTTGATTTCTTGCACATAATCATGTATGCTCCTTTTATTCCTTTTCACATTGTGTATCTGCTGTCGCAATTGAGACTTGCGAGCACTCGTATCTGTGTCAAACATCTTGACCAAAGTATCCCATGCATCTTTGGGATTCTCAGCATCCTGAATGTGTATGAGTATAGCATCAGAAATGCATATAGACAAATAATGCAGCACTTTGAATGCTCTCTCTGACCATTGCTTATGAGCAATAAGCTGCTGCTGTGTAGGTTGCCGAGGTAGCTCAGGCTCTGGCTCAGCACCTGTAATGAGATTCCAAAAACCTTTTCCTTTCAAGAAACTCTTTATCCTGTACTTCCATGCCTGGAAGTTCTTCCTATCCAGCTTCTCACCAACAATCTGAACTGGATTATCCGACATGTTGCTCAATGCGTACACCTTCCGCACACTTCAAATCTGTAAATGAGCCTTCCTCAGCTCAACCACACTCCAATTAATGTTCCAGATACTCCAAGGTAGCCAACAAACTCCAATTTTGATGTAGGAAATCAACCTGTAATCATCCGAGATGAACTGACTCACGCAGTGCGGGATACCCTGAATTGACACGCCTTCCAAGGCTCCAAATCGCAATGTAATGGTGCAATCAAGTATAGGCAACTTGCATTGACACCTAATGAACCTCAATGTCGAGTATCAACTCCATTTGACATGTGTAATTATCAATTTTTGAAAACCCCTTTCTCTGTTTTTGGAAAAACCAGAAAAACCAGTAGAAAATTTGCTCTAATTTCTTCAATATTTCACCAAATTGAGCAACCAGGCATTCATTGGCTTAGCAATAGTGTCCATCAACTCCATGTAAGAGGAATTTGTCCAATTGTAAAACACCAAAGATTAATTGCTCAATTAAAATGCTCTGTTTCTCTGCAACCAGTGGACAGCCTGTTTTAATCAGCTCATTCCCAGCTCAATTAAGCATTATTGACCAAACAAATCACATAGCCCTCTTCTCCAAGATGTAAAGCATCCAATTGCTAAGAGAGTTGTGGAAGATATCAAGCAACCGAGTGATAATCGACCTCCTCGTGGTGAAAAAACCAGAAAAATGCTCTGTTTTGTCTGTATGGGCTGCGCCGCCTGCTGTAGAGGGGTTTAGAAGAGTTTTTGATGCTAATTGAAGATGCCTATAGGTGCCCAACACACCTAGGCATGTGTGTAACCCATCAATGCTTGGATTTTTGTCAAATACATGCTCCAAATTGATCAATTTTTGGCTTCTTTTTCACTGTTTTGTGAGAGGTCAAAAACCAGAGTTTTCCACTCAATTAAATGCATGTAAATTGCTCCAAAATCATAGCAGGGCTTGCATAGAAGTTGCCAATTCATCTCTCATTGTCAGATACATGTTTGCTTTGCCAGAATCACACATATTTCCACCATACATCAATGTTCCCAAGCTTTAATGGAAAGCTTCAAAAAACAGAATTTTGCTTTGCTTTGATTTGCTCTAAAATGCTTTGCTTTTGCCTGTTTCACCTGCAATCCGCTCAAGGATGTTTAGAAGACCTTACCCGGTAGGCCAAGCTCTCAGATTTGATAGTATTTGGTGTGCTCCAAGCTTCACAGCTCCAATGGCAGCTTCACAGCTTCTTTTCACAGCTTCTTCTTCTCCCTCTTCACTCACTCACTCATAAACCCTAATAAACAGCACAAGGCTCTGATACCATGTTGAAAGAACGGTAGAGGAGGAGACACACACACAGGAGAAAACCCTAATGTATATTGCAAACCCTAACCATTAGAGGGAAGCCATGTCCACTCTCACACAAAGCATAATGCACTAATCCATAATCCACACAACACACAATGAGTTGTGTCCACACTCTACTAACCCTAGCTAATGTCCACACACTATGACCAGCTGGACACGCGGTCATTTATGTCTCACACATGTTCCTACCTAATCTGCCAGCACATAGCATAGCTGGCTCACACTGACATCGAGCTTGAATCTCAACAAGAATATCTTTAGATATTTTATGTGGATAAATCACTATCATGATATTTATCCAAAATTAGAAGAGTATTTTTATAAAAATAAGATATTCTCATATAGAACCAATTCTTAATCTATTATGGTTAGGAAGGAATGAAATTCATAAAGATGAAATTTTCTTATGGCTAGAAGTTTAATAGATGTTTATCTGAAGAAAATCCTTGTTAGAAGCAAACCGAATGATTTTGGTTAGACCACGACTGTGAGAGGGACGGTGTGTCCATCTCTCGATCTGAATCAAGCAGCAAAAACCTCGTGACCAATTCCAGTTCTTAATACAAAGAATAGACTACCGTTGAATTAACCTAGTTTTCCCTTGACCGAAATCACCAAGAATCTAGTTGGACATTCAGTCAAATGATGGGTAGATTACCTTGATGAGAGATCAATGATTCTCATTATGAAAATATGGATTAAGAAAAAAGGGTTTTGTGAGACCAATCTCAAACTGGGAATTTTACTTGCATAGAACCTTTGTTTTCTTTTAAAGGACTGTTTTACACCAGAATGGTGGAGGAAGCATTTGGTATGTGTTTAACTAAGAAGAGGCTCGTTGCAATAGCTGGTGGGAAGTCGTCGAGGGATGTCGCTCACGGCAAAGCATGCCGAGGTCTTGACCAGCCTCAGTATGGTTAAAATGGTGCGCTTCCGATATGATGGGCAAGGACCGATGAAGCGGTCCCTGAGTGAAGTGCTAGGACACCTAAGTAGGATCCTAGAGGGTTCTCACGAGGTGATGCATGGGCTGAGTGAACACTTCACTCTTCTCCTTCATGAAATACACCCACACTTTCCTCGTGTGGTAAATGAATGTTATGTAGTACTTGTAACCACCCATAGACATAGTCTCATAGGATCCCATATATCTGAATGCACAACATATAGTACATTCCTGCTCACATTTCTGTCATGTGGAAACACATGTTTTGTTTGCTTTCCAAATTGACATGCTTTACAAACTTTCTACGTACCTTCAAGTTTAAACCTAGGCAGCCCTATCACAATTTATTTAGTCTGCATAGACTTCATTCTTTGCACATTTACATGCCCAATTCTCTAATGCCAAATGTTTATATCTACAACAACTCGTGAACCATTTGCAAACATTGCAGCACTCACTTCAGGCATATTCACATTCAATGTAAACATTCTTCCCACTCTGTAATTTCATCCAATGGACAGTATAGTTTCCCTGTAGATCTACACCCACGAAAAAATCTCCTTAATCGGAGTTTGTTTGCCCGGTGACTCCCAAAGAGCTCCGAACAAGGGTGTAGTAGCCAACACAAAAGGAGAAGAGTAGATGAAGCTCTTACCCTCGTACCGCTTCCTATGCTTCTCTTGCTTGCCGCTCAGCCCTTAGCATGCACCAAGCTCTAATACCATGAAAAGATGTAGGGGAGAAGAGAGTTGGAGCTCTTGCAACAAGCACACACACACTCACGCAAACCCTAGAAGAGAACACACAAGGTGAGAGGCTAAAAATTCTTCTTCTTCTTCACACAACAAAAGAGGTCTCTACAACAAAGATAAAGTGACTAACACGTATAATAGAGTATATACAAGTGGTCCATAATGTGAACACGCTAAGAGAAGTGGGTAGATATGGACTAGTCAGTGTAGTCTAGCCATAGAATCTTTGGCGAAGATATGTCGGTGCCATCTACCAAACCCGCCAGTGATATAAATGTCAAACCGTCATGCAGGAGCCTCATGAGTGTCAGCTCATGTTGAGCTTTACATCTCAACACACTCAATCAGGTGGTTATAGTTGTACTAGTTTGCAAGGCCATAAAATCTAACACTTTGGGGATATTTAGTGGTGCATCGATTACCTCCTTTCCATAAATAGGTGTTGGTGAGACTAGAAAATCCATCTCCGAGATGGGCTCAAGGTTTCCATATGTTAGTTGTCCCACCAATCAGGGATCAAACTATGAGAGATGGAGGCCTCAATCTCTTCCATGATGACACTCAGCATCTCTAGAGGTTTGCAAATCTCAGTAGTAGATGTTAAGGTACTAGGGTATATAATATCTGAGACTCTCACTCGCTTGGGCTTTGGTTCAAGCTCCTCTTATATTTTTATAACTAAATCACCAAATCCTTGGACTTGCTCAATCTCCATGTGAGGGTCACGATGATAAGAGCCAAGTTTTTTCATGTGTGATCTAGTTTCAGGAATTACAGGTTCCCGTGGGGTCTCCTTCCCCATGCTCTTGGTTTTGGAGGGTATTCCCTACCATGTTAAGAATCGACCTTTATGTCCAAAGAGTCCGAGTCCTCATCTAAGTCCCTAATGAAGACTAGCTCTTGAGGCATCCCAAGATTTGTCTTTTTGCCATTCTTAACCAACTTGTTTCTCTTGTTTCTCTTGTTTTTCTTGTTCTTCTTAGATTTCGCTAATTGAGGCCACAGATCGTCGCGCTCAAGAACATGTTGGTTTTGAGCTTATGGCTGGGAGAGATAGCATTCAAAGGTGTGTGATCTAGATTTTTTTAGAATCTTCCTTTGAGTTTGATTACTTACCTCAATCATGTTTAGGGGTGGGGTGATGATGGGTCCCGTATGTGGACTTATCACCACAATCTTGTTGGGGCAGTCCTTAATCCAATGATCTATGCCACAATGGTTACAAGTATCTTGTAAGATTCCTCCTCAGCGTGAATAATGAATAAGCTTTTACCTCAATCTCCTGTAATCATTCCCTATTTCAGAATACAAAGAAAATATTATTTCTCCTTGTTTTTGCCTAGAGAGATAAAAAATTCTAGAGAGAGATAATTCAATATTGAGATATTTTTGGATATAAAAATTCTCCTAATATCAAAGATATATTTCCCTAAAACAGAAGTTCAAAATAAATTCTCCAAGGTGCATCCAAAAAGAGAGAGTTTCACCTCAAACTGCAGAGCAGCTAGAGCCGTCACTATAGCTGAGGAAGTGGAGGAAGAAAAAGGACAATCTATGCCGTGATTGAGCATCAGGGGAATAACCGTCAATTCTCAGTCCTCCAAACTCCAGCAGAGTACTAGGGTAAGCAATTCAAGCTTTTGATTGATTCAGGCAGTACTCATTATTTTATTTCCCCAGGATTTCTGCGTAAATTAGTCCTAAATAAAAAATCAGGGAAACCTATGCAAGTGGAATTGGCCAGTGGAAAGATTCTTTTCATACACCTTGAGACAGACCTTATTCAATTTAGTCTAGATGGGAACATAACAGAGTGCCAGTTCAAAGTTCTACCCTTGGGAGTCTATGATGGAATCCTTGGAATGGATTAGCTCCATAAGAACCACGCTGACATTCATTCTCACAATGGAACCATCTCTTTCCTTAACCTTCACGCTAATAAAGTTCAAGGAACTGGAATTTTCGGATCCCCATTGCTGCAATTAGTCAAGGCTTCTAAATTGTTAAAAGGGCTTAGAAAGAGGCAAGCTATTTATGTTGTTAAGATGAATTCGATAGACATAAAATGCAAGGCTAAAGAACCAAAGTGGTTAAGTGAGTATAAAGATGTGTTCCCTAAAGAGCTGACTGAGATGTGTTCCCTAAAGAGCTAACTGAGATGCCTCCGTCGTCTCGCAAAGTAGATCATGAGATAAAGTTAAACCCCACGAAGCTCAGCCAGTAGCCTAGCGTGCATACAAAATGCCAGTCCCTGAAGCCATAGAACTTAAGGAGCAGTTAAGACAACTGGTAGAGTAGGGATTTGCCAGACCCAGTGTGTCACCTTGGGGTGCACCCATTCTCTTTCAAAAGAAGAAAGATGGAACGTTAAGACTCTGTATTGACTACAGAGGAATGAATCAATTAATAATTAAAAATAAGTATCCTATCCCTAGGATTGATGAACTTCTGGATCGGTTAAGTGGGACCCAAATGTTCACAAAGATAGATCTCAAATCCGGGTACTACCAGATTAGAAATCAAGGATAGATCTCAAATTTGGGTAATAATTAAAAATAAGTATCCTATCCCTAGGATTGATGAACTTCTAGATCGGTTAAGTGGGACCCAAATGTTCACAAAGATAGATCTCAAATCCGGGTACTACCAGATCAAGAATCAAGGAATA
The DNA here is from genome assembly GCF_041138505.1 of Cibotium barometz. NCBI lineage: Eukaryota > Viridiplantae > Streptophyta > Polypodiopsida > Cyatheales > Cibotiaceae > Cibotium > Cibotium barometz. The sequence continues at coordinate 41,420,558 of NC_141087.1, forward strand.
GGACATCTCGAAGATAGCATTCAATACTCGCTATGGGCATTATGAGTTCACAGTCATGCCGTTTGGATTGGCTAATGCCCAGTGACGTTTAATCGTCTTATGCAACATATTCTCATAGAATACTTGGATGATTTTATTCTTGTCTTCTTTGATGATATCTTGGTATACTCAAAGAATGCTGCAGATCATGAAGATCATGTGTGCAAGGTCCTGGAAATCCTAAGGAAACACCAACTCTTTGCAAAAAAGAGCAAATGTTCTTTCTGTGTTGACCAGGTGGAATACTTGGGATTTATAGTGTCAAAGGATGGGATTTCTCCTAACCCCACAAAGATCCAAGAAGTCGTAGATTGGCCGGAACCCAAGACGGTAAAGGAAGTCAGAGGATTCCTAGGATTAACCGGATGGTATAGGATCTTTATACCCAGGTATGCTCAGATAGCATCCCCTCTAACTAACCTTCTTAAGAAGAGTACCCTTTTTCACTGGACTGCAATGTGTTAGAGTGCCTTTGATAAGCTGAAGACAGCCTCAGTAACCAACCCTATCCTTAAATTGCCAGATTTTACCAAACCTTTTGAGGTAGTTGATGCCAATGGGTTTGCCTTAGGTGGTGCTCTTATGCAGGAAGGTCATGCAGTGGCTTATGAATCTAGAAAACTCAGAACACATGAGAGAAATTATACCGTCCATGACTTGGAGTTACTCTCAGTAGTTTTACTTTCGAGGCTTTTGATAGGATCATTGCTGTGATGAAGGTGCATGGAAACCTTTGTATACAAGCACGGTGTTATTATTTATCAGGGTTACAATGGGCTAAAGATGCATGGGATGAACTCAATAAATTATTTGGCACTCCAGCAAAAAATTCAAAGATAAATCTGCTAATGCAATTCTACAAACTTGAAATGAAGGAAAGTGAACCTCTAACCACACACTTGAACAAATGCAAAACTTGACATGAAGGAAAGTGAACCTCTAACCACACACTTGAACAAATGCAAAAGCATTAATCAATAATTGGTAGCCATTGGTAAGAAGGTAGAGGATGATGAGGCACTAGCAGTGCTTCTTAAGAGTGTGGACAAAGGAGAATATGAAAACATTGTGGCAACCTTAAAGAATGTACTAGAATTGAAGCTACATGAGATAGAAGGAGATCTACTAGAATTGAAGCTACATGAGATAGAAGGAGATCTACTAGAGCAAGAGACCAAGGTCAAAGAGAAGAAAGGGGTGGACCCAACAACTGGAGAGGAAAGGGCATTCTACACCCTAGGAGGATTCTCACCACAAGGATGAGGAAGAGGAAGAGGTAGGGGAGGAGGAAGGACCTTCACTTGTCACAACTATGGAAAGCCAGGACACATGGCTAGAGACTGCTACAACAAACCCAATGAAGAAGGATCGGCATCGGCAAACTTCATGGAGACTCCTAAGGAAGAGGAGTCTGGATATCTTTTCTAAGAGAGAAAGATAGAGAAACCCCACAACCTTATGTAACCTGCCTCCCAACAGAGTAAAACCACCTTTGAGCCACCGTTGATGTAGGCCATGTGGTAAATGTATGTGTGAGCACTTTAGTCAAGGTCACAGGCACTTGTAGTAGCCTTGGACACATAGAGAGAGAGTGTCAATGACTATGAGTTAGAGACTTGAGGCACTGGTTGTGGGCTACCAAGTAAGAGGGAAACTTGGTATAGGGTCTAGGTGTGCTAGGATTAGTCACTTGAGGGGAGGTGTTGAAATATACAAGTGAATGGATGTGTGCGCGGGAACAAGCCCTTAGCAAGAGGCTATAAAAGAGAATCTGTAATTGAGTGGGTAGCAATGAAAAGGTGAGAGGTATCTACTAGTGTTGAAATATACAAGTGAATGGATGTGTGCGCGAGAACAAGCCCTTAGCAAGAGGCTGTAAAAGAGAATCTGTAATTGAGTGGGTATCAATGGAAAGGTGAGAGGTATCTACTAATGAGAGAATCAAGGGTAGCATGAGTGAATATAGGGGTGTGGAAAGATTCTAGGAAAAGGTGCCCCCCAGCAGATGTAGGGGAGGTGGCACAAATCAAGGAGAAATCAGTGGGATTAAATGCTTGGCATCTTGTGGATGTAAACCCTATAAATTGAGGCATTGGCCTAATGAGTATTTGCTGGTTTTTGAGTATCCATGCCTACATTATCTTATTAGATTAATTGCTCACTAATCTCATCTTAATTATCATCGTTACATGCTAATAATATTGATTCTTGCATTTGATCCACCATAGCTCATCACTTTGCTTGCATTTTATCACACTCACGAGGCTCCTGCATGTCCGTTTGACATTTATATCATTGGCGGGTTTGGTAGATGGCACTGATATATCTTTGCCAAAGATTCTACAACTGGACTACACCGACTAGTCCACATCTACCCACTCCTTGTAGCGTGTTCACATTATGGACCTCTCGTATATACTCTATTATGTGTGTTAGTCACTTTATCTTTGTTGTAGACCTCTTTTGTTATGTGAAGGAGAAGAAGAATTTTCAGCCTCTCACCTTGTGTGTTCTCTTCTAGGGTTTGTATGAGTGTGTGTGTGCTTGCAAGAGCTCAAGCTCTCTTCTCCCCTACATCTTTTCAAAGTGGAGATCATGAATTGTTTGAAGCAATGAGATCTCTCCTTAATGGAGAACTTAATGTCAGATTACCACCATTTGCTGACATGTAGAAGGCACATCCCCAATATACAATGGAGACACCTCGAGTTGTACCCGAATCAATAGTCTCACTGGAAGACAAAAATACCAAATCTATGGTGAAAATTCCACTTAACAAACTGGGTCAATACTTTGAAGGTGATGAGTCTAACGCGCTAAGGGCATCACGGAAATGGGAGTCATAGATGGTAGTGTGGGAGTGAGCATAATCACCAAGAAATGTTGGGAGAAGATGGCCAAGCCACATCTAGAATCTTAGACATCATTGTCAAGATGGTTGATGGAACTGTTACCAAACCTGTTAGGATGCTATGAGATTTAAAGATAAAGGTTCTCAAACATCAAGTTAAACATACCTTAACTGTTATGGACTTTTCCAAACAACCTGAATCATATGAAATGATCTTAGTATGCCCGTTCATGAGAGAGGAAAAGATGGTACATGAATGGTCTAAGAACCATCTCCACCTCTAATGATTCCATCATCAAGTTTGATCTTGTGATCCACATACATCCTATGGGTAGTGGAGGACTTTTTGAAAACTTTTCAAACACCACCACTTATTTAGCCCTATTGCAATACTGCTATACTTCTAGGGAAGAGGCTGATGCAGGGAAGGATCCATCCCACAAGGATGCTGACAAACAAGCTATGGAGCCTGAGGATGATCTAAATTGGATACATATGATGGTGGCCACAATCGATATCTAGGGAACTAAAAGATAAACTTAACTGACGACCTCAGTTTAGGATATTTAACACTAATTCGCCAAAATACAAAGAGAGATGCCAATCCAACTATCATTATGGGTATCTTTAGGGGTGACTTAGTACTAACGGATCCAGCTGATATATTTTTCTATCCCTTACATCCAATCGTGCTTAACCTCCATAGTTGGTGTCAGGTGTTATAATAATCAGACATCTTAGATAACAATGTCGACAAACTTGACCTGTTTATGCTAGATGATATACCCACCACAGTGGCCAACTGCAAGGTGGTTGCATGTAGTTATCAGTGGATCATTAGTCATGGGTGGTTAGAGGTTTATAATACAAACCAACATTTAAATCTCTCAGAGTCTACCCTCTATCATCCGTTTGGTATTATAAATCTCTGCCGCAATATACATAACATTTGGAGGCGCGGCGATGACTAATGTGGTATATAACTTTGATAGAACACATATTGAATATCCTAATATTACCACAGAAGATCTCACAAAACTCTAAGAGTTCATGAAAATTAACAAGCCCACCCATGCACCCCCTAGTTTAGGAGAGGGCCAAGAAGAAACACAAGGCTCGTACATTCCTACTACCTCTCTAGTGTTCTCTTCTATGGCAAGTAAGTTACTACACCCCTTTTCGAGTGTTACTCCTACTAACAACATTGAGGCCGACTGCATTTTCTCTTGACTACCTTCTATACCTTTAGATTTTCCCACTAACCCTCTTGACCCTGAGGAGATGCCGGCACCCCACCTGTCTCCACCAAGGCCGCTTCAAGAGGTACGTCCCATTCAACCAAGAGATGACATTGAGCCATTTACTGACTGCATTTTCTCTTGACTACCTTCTATACCTTTAGATTTTCCCACTAGCCCTCTTGACCCTGAGGAGATGCCGGCACCCCACCTGTCTCCACCAAGGCCGCTTCAAGAGGTACGTCCCATTCAACCAAGAGATGACATTGAGCCATTTACTGACAGCACTATTCTTAATTCCTTTTCGTGTGCAAAATATGAAGGGCTTATCAGGGTAGGCAACCCATTACTGAAGCCAAAGCTGATGATCAAGGTGTTGATGCAAATCACACCGTTTGAACCCAATAGGAGAATCATGCCAGATGCCTATTCTACAGTCTCATCTACACGGCAACCCTATGTGCCATATTCTCTCCAAGTACCAATGCTCGAATTGGAAGAACTATTGCCAATTACAAGAGAAGGCACCTTATGGGCCAATGTGGCGAAACATACAAAGCTGGCTAACCCCTACTTGGTGGACTTGCTCAAGATCAGAATTGTTACATTTATGATTAGATACTATTTTCACTGATGGCGAAAAGCAAATCGTGTTCACACAAGAGGGGGTTATATTGCCATTATAACAGATGATACCAATGCCCAAATTGAGGATTTAGGTATATAGCCAGATTGGCGTAAAGAGTACTTGACAATTCCAAAGTATAGCCAATAGTACCAGTGCTCACCAACCCAAAGGGTTGATATGTTGTACATGCCTATTAAGTGGAGGCTCACCCCACTGCAGTTTCACAATGCCAAGCAATAGGACTCTCATGTGTGCTAAAATTTCCTGCAATTTGTCCAGCAACATTTTCAGATATAACACAACAAAGGCAACAAATGCTGACCTGGATACACGGATGGCACCCTATTCTAGATCCAACTATCGTGGCAACAATCAGGTTTTTGAAGTTGATCGTGGTGCTTCTCGATCAACCAAAGGAGCAATATGATGACCTTGATGTAGAGCAACTCCTCTTTGACATGAACACAGGGCCAAATGAAAGAGGCATAATGCTATACTATCATCGCCTAAGGTGTCAGGCTACAGGCATATCACCTTTGAAGATATGGTCGACATAGGGTTCTAGACCTCTCACTCTGCATTTCGAAGAATCTTAAAAAAGCTTTAGCCACACCGTAACTTTTACAAGCATGAGTTTAGCGACCAAATCTTTCAACCTTGGAAACACGTTCTCAGGACGACAGAACCTACATTAGGTAGGGGGGATGTTAATCCCATTTTGGATTAAAAAATATGCTCCTCCATTTGAGGACATTAATAAGTGTCATGAAAAGGCACTATAAAAGTTGTACATTATGAGATATTGGCCACCAAAGGCCTTAGTTTAGTAAGTTTTAAGCGCCCAAGTGTGAATAAGGGCCAATTGTATATAAAGCATTTTCTTATTATGAGAAATAGAGAGAGTGAGATTGTACTCTAGGACATGTTCCTTTTCTATGCATGTATGTCTGGAAGAGTGAGAGAGAGATTGCCTTGTGTTGTGGTGCAAGTGACTCTACGAAGACAAAATGGAGGTGGAGTTTGGAGGAGTGGAGCTTCTACAAGAGAGCTTGGGGACCTCAAGGGACGTGAGCTTGAAGCATTGGTAAGTACCCAATGATGGTTGTCTTCTATTTCTTCTTCCAATTGTGAATGGTTAGAGTTCTCTCTTGGGAGGTGCGGTAGCCTATAACAATGACTCAAGCACAAGCACCAATATTGGTGATGAGAGGAGCCTGAAATAGAGAATGAAAGCAACAATAACTCCTTGGTTAGCACACAAGCAACATAGAGCTAATAACATTGAAAGAAATTAGAGGGAGTAGCTTTGAATTTGATAGGGATTTCCGATTTGAAGCAAGCGATGAAGTCCTTTAAAGCACCAAGGAGAATCTCCAAAGATGGCAGAGACGTAAATGCTATGCAACCAATCATCATAGAAGGCTACAAGAGAGGACAACTACCGCCCAATAGCTGCAATACATTGGTGCATTTGATGCACATCACAAGTTTATTGACAAATGGGGAAAGGAATTACAAAAAGTTATGAACTACAAACCTCCTTCCACTGAGTTGATTTGCCAAAATTGATGTCGCAGATGAACCAAAACTTAATCATTCTGCGAGATGGAAGAAGAAAAAAGAGTTGAATCAGAAGAGAGGGAAGCAAAAGGTGTAGCTAAGGAAGCTGAAGAAAATCAAGGATTAATACCTAACTTGCACCCTGCACACCTATGTATTACAAGTCATACACCATAGGGGAATGCAAGTTGGTGTTTGATAATGCCAAACTTAACCCCACAAGTGAGAGTGGAGGAGCCTATGATGGGCCTTCATAGGTCAAGGATGTAGACTTAGCCGAACCAGGAGAAGAACCTAAGCTTGTCTACATAGCCAAGGACTTAAATAAGGTCAAGGAGATTGAACTTGTAGATCTCCTCAAGGAGTATAGGGATTTCTTTGCATGGGCATACCATGATATGAAGGGATTTTCCGTAGAGGTGGTACAACACACCATCCCCATGGTACCCCGATGCTAAACCAGTCCACCAACGATGAAACTATCCAATGAATCCCAAATATGCAATCATTGTTAAGGAAGAGATCAATAAACTCATTGAGTGTGGATTCATCTATGAGATTGAACACTCAGAATGGGTCTCACCAATTATGGTTTGTGCCCAAGAAAAATGGAATACTTAGAGTGTGTGTTGATCTCAAGAAAGTGAATGATGCCACGTGCAAGGATCACTAACCATTTCCATATTAAGAACATGTGCTCGAATGAATTACGGGAAAGGAGGCTCATGGCTTTTTGGATGGATATTTAGGCTACAATCAAATTTTGATTGCGCTTGGAGGACCAAGCCAAAATAGCTTTTGTCACTGAGCATGGTGTGTATGCTTACAAAGTTATGCCATTCAATATAACCAATGCACCAGCCACATTCCAAAGACTTATGAACATTGCTTTTAAGGACTTCTTAAGAAAGTTGCTTGAAATTTTCTTGGATGATTTATGCATTTATTTGTCTTGGAAAGATCACCTGGCGTGCCTTAAAAGGGTGTTTGAAAGGTGTTGATTTTATCACATATCCTTAAATCCTTATAAATGCCAATTTTGGGTAAAACATGGAGTTATTCTTGGGCATATAGTGTCCAAAAATGGGATTTCCACTGATGAGAGCAAAATCAAGGTCATCTTAGAATTACCCCCACTAACAAACTACAAGGGAGTCCAGAGATTCATGAGCCATGTCGGCTACTACCATTGAGGAATGTGGAGAAAGTGGATGTGGGAATCTCCTCGTTGTGTTGGAGGAGGTTGAGATGGAGGTTCTACTGATGCAATTCAAGGAGGCGAGGGTGATTGGGGAGGGATGGTGAGGTTTGGTAGGTCAATAATAACTACATCCATTACGATGTTAACCTTCCTCTCTATTTTAGAGGCGACCTTCTCTTGTTGGGGCCTAGCTTTTAGCTCTATAATGTGTTGTTCTATGTTTGGTCCTTTGTTTTGATGGCCCTTTGGAAATCTTTACATTGCTCGGACATCTGGCTGTGGACCTCATCCACGAGCTGTTACCTATTGCATGCCATGGTTTCAACCCTCTAGAGTGCAGTGGTAGCTTGGGTGAGATCCTCCTTTGTGCCCTCGTAGCCTTGGCTTCCTCGACTTCTATGTGTAGTACCTCCACAGTTCGCATCGCAAATGAGTGATCCTAGAGTCAACTTCAAGGGCTTGCACTTGCAGCTTATCATTAAGCACGATGGCAGCGTTCTTCTGAGTTCCTAGCTAGGCAATATTGGCATGTGCTAGGAGGAGTGCTTGTTGGGCTGCATCCACTTACTCTTTTTGTTGCACCATGAATTCATTCACGTGCCAAGCAAGGTTTTGAATCATAGATGAAAAGGTGATGTAAAAGTTTGGAAGGCATCCCTAAAAGTTTAAGATGAAGCTTTTAGCTGAGATTAGATGTCCTTCTTGGATCCACCCATGAGTCTCAGTAATATTCTATGCCTCTTGAGAACTGGAGAATCTATTGCCCTCTCAAAATGGACTACATGCCTGACACTTCTCAGTATTGCTACCTTAGCCCTAGGGAATGATTTGTGGGCCAACCAATTGTTCTTGCTCTTCGAGGGCCTAGATGCCAACTGTGCCCAACTGTCGCATGCAATGTGGGTGTGTCCATTAGGTTTGTCTCCATAAATTCTACAAGGGCCTTGGTGGAAGTTTCTTGATCCAACCTTTGCTTCTTGGGCCTATGAGTGAGGAAGAGCTCAAGGTGGCCGAACCCTAGTGACTATATGCTTTGGGGAGCTCTTCCCATCCTACAGACATTGGTGAGGACCATGGCTGCTCCAAACTTGCCACCTTACTATGGAGTTTGTGATGGAAATTGTTGGCCCAATTCACTGGTGTCTCATACCCAATTTGAGATAGGCTAGGAGGGAGAGGTTACACCTATTGTACCTATCGGTGCATCAGAGGGGTTAGTCAGCATGGTGAGAACTCAACTGGGATAAGTAGACCAAGTCAAGAAATGTCTTCCCATTTGACTCGTCCTTGTTGACTAGGCGCATGATAATGTCTTTGATCATTCCTTTTGCTTCACTCGGTTTCTAGTAGGGCTCTATAGCTTTGGGTAGGTATAAGGCTTCATGGGAAAATATCCACAGTGAGGGCCAAGGTCAAGTTAGCACCTATATGCTAAGGTGGGTGTCGTAAGAGGAAATGAATCTAAAGCAGGTGTTGAGGTCTAGTCCCCCAAGCTTGAAGAGTTGCTAGCTTATCAAGTCAAAATCAATCTAGGTGTTCCATGACATCTAGTCTTTTGTTGGCAGGTAGCAATCCTATGTGTGATAGGTGAGCTTGTGCTCCACCTTCTTCTCAGACTTGATTCTACTATGGATCATGTGGCCTCTAACTTTCGGGAAGGTCAACTCCCAGTGGCTACTACTTGGTACTTTCAGGAGAAGGTCCACTCCTAGTGGCCTTTAAGACTTGTGTGGTAGGTGAGCTTGTGCTCCACCTTCTTCTCAAACTTGATTTTGACATGGATCATGTGGCCTCTGTTTCAGGAGAAGGTCCACTCCCAGTGGCTACTACTTTGGTACTCTAAGATCTTGGCTACTTTTTGTGGCCTTTCTCTTCTTGGTGGATGTGAGCAGCACTATATCTGAGGAGGTCTCTCTAATACCCCTGCATACGTACATTCCCATGAAAAAACTATATAAACAAGGGGCCTTTCTCTTCTTGGTGGATGTGAGCAGCACTATATCTGAGGAGGTCTCTCTAATACCCCTGCATACGTACATTCCCATGAAAAAACTATATAAACAAGGGGCCTTTCTCTTCTTGGTGGATGTGAGCAGCACTATATCTGAGGAGGTCTCTCTAATACCCCTGCATACATACATTCCCATGAAAAAACTATATAAACAAGGGGCCCTCCTCTCATTTTCCACTATTCACTCTCTAGCTACGCAAACTCTTGCCAAATTTATCTAAAATCCTCCTAGCCCTCTACCTCCTCCACTACCATGGTATCTACTATCACATGGGGTTTTTGTGGTGTTGGTAGTTTTGGGTTGCCATTGCCACCTCTCCTTGGTGCTCTGCTTTATGACTAAAGAGGTTGGGGGTAACATTGGTGTGACTTTAGGGACCCAAACACTTCTGTTACCTTTATAATACCCTTGGGACACTAGAAGAGTGTGAGGTACCCACCCACCATGTTTGGGTAGCACTCCTTTGTCAAGGTTTCCCTCTTTGATTGGTTGGTTTCAACCATGCACCTTGGGTAGCTAAGGTTATCAATGACCTGCATAGTACCCTTGGGCTTCCAGCAACTCCTTCTTGACAAACCATGTTTTTGGTTTATGGTTGGGGTTCGGTGTTTTGCTATGTGGTCCGGTTGGTGGCATGGCTGTGAATGGCATATGCTGAACCTTCCTCTTGGTGGGTACCTAGATTTTCCTTTTCCTTCATAGTAACCTTGTGCCCAGAGCATTACTTTTCGTACCCACTATTTTTCACCCTTATCATGGAAACATTGGTATTGCTAGGGACTGATGGGTGGCACTAGCGGTCTTGGTTTTGCAAGGTTAGAAATGGAAGTAGTATTGGTGTTAGTTGGATTAGTTTTGAGAGAGGCCACTTGTGTTGACCGAAGAAGGTCAACCTTATTAGGCAAGGCTTTTAATGAAGCTTGGTCACTTACCACTGTCAAGCTTGGTCACTTACCACTGTCAAGTATAGAATAGGTCTCTTTAGCATGGCTAAAGTGTGGGGTACCTTTGGATGTTTGATGGGTTGGAGAACTTCTTTGATGGGAGAATGGTTTTCTCGTGTTGAAGTTTGACAAGAAATGGGCTTCTCATCTGCCATTAGGACATTTATCTATCTAGCAGCTAGTTTACAAGGTAGCAATTTGTGAGTCCTAGTCTATTGGGCTTCTCATCTGCCGTTAGGACATTTATCTATCTAGCAGCTAGTTTACAAGGTAGCAATTTGTGAGTCCTAGTCTATTGGGCACTAATTATGCCCCATCCATCCATGTCTAAGAAGCACTTCTTCATGCATGGTACCTATAGAAATAACATAGAACTTCCCTTCCAATGGGTTATTTCTAGTGTGAAGCACAGTAGTGAATGAACCTACACACGAGGTTTTGAATTCGTTTACTCCTTTGCTTCTAGTCTCACTTTTGTGGATATTAACAATGGTTGTTGTAGTGCACACTAAGTCACATGGGACATTAGGTTATGGCTAGCACTCGTGTCCAGATCAACATGAGCTTTTATACTAGACCATTTTTTGTGGTCATTCCTAGCTAGAGTCACTTCCTAATCCTCCTCTTCTAAGTCAATGACTTGGACCATGTTAATAGAAACGTGGCAATTACATAACTTTTCTTGTCTAGCCTTAGCTTGTTTTTCAGCCTCTACTAAGGCTTTGTTTTGTGCCCTTCTTGCAAAGCGAGAGAGTTTTATAGACTTATTTGATACTACACATTCGTCTCTCTCTGTGGCCATTAACCTAATTGGAATTTTGGAAATATTGAGCTCTTTTTTCCATTGATGGCAAAAGTCTACATGGGAGTCTATGGCCTCAACGTGCCACCTCCTTTTGTCTCATGTGGATATGGCCTTTCAATTCTAGCACACATTGCATTGCTGTAGTGCTCAACATGTATATCAAAGCAATTTCCTTGCCATCTGCTGTGGTATATATTGTGCCTATTGTTCTCGTTAAGGAGGATGTCCATAGTTGCAGGAATGTGCATCTAATTTTTAGAGTCTGCCCCGACATCAAGGAAAGGTAAAGACAAGGTTGATGTTTAGCCCATAAGTGCTCATAATATGACAGGTTCTGTTACGACCCTAACACATGGCAACACTTGGGACTTACACGTGAGATGCATACACACTATTATGCAGGATTTACATGCTAGTAATGCATGGGACAAGCCGACGTTGTGTGGGAAAAACAATGGCAGCATACTATTACACATCATTGCTTATAATACAACCATAACAGATTCTCCCCTCTTCTAGTAGATTTAACAGACCCCTCCCAAGTCAGCAAGGATTCATAAGTGTGAACAGGTAACGGTCGTGGGTGATGGTTGTAGGCCAAAGACCCAATGATGTGTAGAATGGGGTTACTAGCAAGGAAACACAGGGCACATAAGTATGGTATGTGGCCAGGCAAGAAGTTCAAAAAACTCCAAGCTCTCACATTCCTCATCCAATGTTTTATGACAAGTTTAACTCCACATGTCTAGCTAGGTAGTTTTATTGGTGGTTTTGAGTCTTCAACAAGGTCCACCACTTATAGGATGAGTTTTCAATGTAATTTTACTTTAAGGGTTTCATTCCTTTCCAAATGTAGATGTGGTATGTGTCCCAATCATGGGTCTCTCTCATAAAGGGTATGCCAAGGATGCAGTCATATGAATTGGGCTGCTGTGAAAAGTTTATCAAAAACTTAGACCAAAAGACTTGATTCTTAGATTTCACAATAGCTCAACGAGCTTGACTATTAGGCTGGTAGTGTCAAGTGATCGTTGGCCTCCACTTCTCCCAACATTTCTTGGTAAATGATGCTAATCCCAACCCCTCCATCTAGGATGGGTGTGACTTGGCAATCCTTGTATTTCATAGGGAGGACATTATTCATGTCATCACTCTCAAAGTACTGGCCTAGCTTATTCACTGATTCTTTCAAAAAGGCTTGGTGAACTACCTCTTCCATTGGGTTCATCATTATTTATATCACTCGTCTGAGGAGTCTTAAATTGGTGAACTACCTCTTCCATTGGGTTCATCATTATTTATATCACTCATCTGAGGAGTCTTAAATTGGTTGTTCTTCCATACGCTCTTTTAACCCTCTGTCCATCCAATCCTTTAAGTCCTTCCATAGGCTTGAATTGAATTGGTTGTTCTTCCCTCTCACTTTTAACCCTTCGTCCATCCAATCCTTTAAGTTGTTCCATAGGCTTGGGCTTCCTTTTGTAGTAGTAAGGAGCCAATAGAAATCTAGACTTGGGAGGAAAGGAAGCAAAGAGTCCTACTATGTCCCCAACTGGTCACACCTTCTTTCCTCGAAACTGACAAAAGAGTTTAGTCTTGGTCATAGTCTGATTCACGATTCAAGTCTGATAAGATTTTTCCTAAACTATCTTTCTCGAAAAGGTTTGATAATTCACTTACTATTTTATCGAATTTCTTTCTTTGAATATACACTTAACTAATTTCTAAATTAGTTACGAATTCCAATGAGAAATAAATTAATCATTTATCTAAATATTTCAACCTCGATAGATTTCTTGAATTTTCTTTTTACAATCCGTGTGAATATAAAACGATAGAAATTTCTCTCTTAGAGTATTTAATTATTCATTTATCAAATACTCATAGAATTTAAACATAGACTTTAAGAGAATTCTAATTTTGATATAAAAATTCTTTATGTATCTATTTATGCATAAAAATCAACTTCAATGGGAATAACACTTTTATATAAAAGAAAATCCTTTTATGCATCTATTTATGCATAAAATCAATTTAATAGAAAAATAACACTTTTAAAATAAAAGAAATTCCTTTATGCATCTTTCTATGCATAAAAATCAATTTTAATAAGAATAACACTTTTGTAATATAAAAATTTTCCTTTATGCATCTTTCTATGCATAAAAATCAATTTTAATAACAATAACACTTTTGTAATTAAAAAAATTCCTTTATGCATCTTTCTATGCATAAAAATTAAATTTAATGAGATAACACTTTTATAATTAAAAAAATTCCTTTATGCATCTTTCTATGCATAAAAATCAATTTTAATAAGAATAACACTTTTGTAATCAAAAAAATTCCTTTATGCATCTTTCTATGCATAAAAATCAATTTTAATAAGAATAACACTTTTGTAATCAAAAAAATTCCTTTATGCATCTTTCTATGCATAAAAATCAAATTTAATGAGAATAACACTTTTATAATAAAAAATTCCTTTATGCATCTTTCTATGCATAAAAATCAATTTTAATAATTAATATCAATGATATCCATGCATATTCATAGGTGAATATGTACATGGAGTAATTAGAATATTTCTTTTAGATGCAAAAATGGTGGGAATTACTCTTTTGGAAACATAAAGACAAACTTTCTTTTCCACAAAATTTTAAAAATTTTACCATTACCTCCTTTGTATGGGTGACCATTTCTCATTTTTATCATTCTATTTTAACTTAATTTAACCCAAATTAGATTCATAGAACTCTAATCTACACAATTTTCTAAATTCAAGAGAGTAAACAATAAGAAGAGTTTAATTAATCCCTTAGTTAATCTTTCTAGGATTAAGAAAGGCTGAAATATAAAGAAGAGAAGGGGGTGGCCTTTTTATCAAAGGCATAGCATTTTAATTTAATTCAATTAACTGCAAAACATAAAAATCAAGAAAATCATAGATTTGAAATTTATAAATAAGTAAGAAAATTAGCTTACATGGAGCTTGTAAGCTCTCCTTTGGCTTGAGGGCTCTACTCTTGTTTGAAGCAAGAGTGGCCACCAATTCCTTTGGAGATGATTAGGCCAAAAACAATTGAATTATTAAGAAATTCAATGTAGATGGCTCAGGACAGGAGTAGAGTAATAGTGCATAAACACCATTAAGCTTTTACAAAGGGGGAGGCTTCTATTTATAGGAAAAAGTGAGCCTCAAACCAAGCAAATTGATTCTAGAATTTTCTAGATTAGTTTGGTCAATTTTTGACCATTTTTGGGTAAGTTCAGCTTACTTTTTGGATCTAGTTTTGAAACAGGAGAGAGGAGAGATGAGAATATCTCATTTTATTGATTAAGAATTAGGGGTAATGATGAGAAAAAGGCACCTACTTCATGAGGGGAGATCCCCACACTGAGGTGTCAAAATTCAGTTTTTTTAATTGTTTTCTTTGGTCCTTAGTCCACTCTTCATCTTATGTGAGCATTTACTCATTTTGGGGTGGGGGGTTTCTTTTATTCTTCAATTTATCTCCTCCCTACATTTGGATTAATCTTCTTGGTCCATAGGAACCTTAATCCAAAATTTTCGAAAAATCTGGACCCTTAGACTAAGGTCTTTTGTGCACATTATAATTTATTTCTAATGCACCTTAGGAATTTCTTTTTGAACTTCTGTTTCAGGGGAATTTATTTTAATAAGAAGGAATATTTTTCCATCCAAAGATATCAAAAAACTGAATTATCTCTCTCTAGAACATTTTCTCTCTCTCTCTCTAGGCCAAAACAGGTAGAAATAAGATCTCTTATTATTCTGAAAAGGGGAATTGATTACAGGGGAAGAAACTGGACATCTTGAGGGGCTGGGGAGGAATCTTACATTAGGCAAGTTTCTAGGGTCTATAACTAGTTCTTCCAAGTTTTTGGCGAGGGCCGAGGATTTAATTCTTCCTCTGAGAGGATGATGAGATATTGGAAACAGTATCCTCACCTGCTCCCTCTTAAACTATCACACAGTCTTCCCCCCTATCCTATCTTCTTGGACCTTCATCATCTAGTTCTAGGAGTAACTCTACCATGTACCGAAACTTTGTTGGTTAATAGGACTCAGGCTGGTTTTTGTGCCCTTTGAGTGCAGGAATCTCCAACCTATCCGGCTTCGTGAGAGTAGTGGCTCTCCTTGTATTTTGCATTCTAGTAATGACATTGAGATGAATCATTTGTAACATCCCATCCTTGGTGCTTGACGCTTGATGCTTAGAAGGATGCTTATAGTAAGTTAAGGCTAGTACTTGGTTTATGCTCTTGGGCTAGAGCCATATTGGATGCTCTTAATGGGCAATCCTTGTGCATATGGTTAATACCACAACATGTATGCAAAGTGGTACTAGTGGCGGCTGTGGGTTAGTTGGTGTACATTTTCCATAGCCTTCTTGATGGGACACTCTACCACTTGGTGAGGTCCCTTGTAATGATCGCACTGTATCATATGGGATCCTAAGGCATTGATGTCCCTCCCCCTATTGGATTGCATCTGGGATCCTAAGGCATTGATGTCCCTCCCCCTATTGGATTGCATCTGGGATCCTAAGGCATTGATGTCCCTCCCCCTATTGGATTGCATCTGGGATCTTTAGGCATTGATGTCCCTCCCCCTATTGGATTGCATCTGGGATCTTTAGGCATTGATGTCCCTTCCCCTATTGGATTGCAATACAACTATATATATAGGGTAGACACTATCACCATCTTGAGTGTAGTGACTTAGGATTTGACTCAGGGGACTCGAAGCCTTTAGGGGTTCTAGGTAGTTAGTGTTCCCCCTATTCCCTCTTCCTCCCCCTCAGGTATTTCCATTAGGGTCGATTGGTTCATGGGGGTTCACCCTAGGAATGGATGGTTATGTTGGGGTAGCTCTATAACTCATAGAACTCCTCTTTGAGGTGGCTCATACTACCCCGGGTGAGGTGTGTTGGCAAGCATGGGTCTTACCAATGGAGTAGACAAAGGTAGGTGTTGGGTGGGTGGAGTTGGTGTGCAACTAGCAATGTGGGCTATGCCTCTGAGGTTAAATCTTGTAGAAATGGGTAGTATCATGGTTTCCCATACTCATATAGTATGCACACCAATTTTCTCCTTGTCTTGGTATCAGGTGGGGGAATTTCGTGCTTGTGTGGTTAGCACGACTTATTGAACATCAAACTAACTCACGTCTAGGGTGTACAAATTCAGTTGACCTATGTTACCTTTTCTCACTCCAACCTTCCATTGCTCAGTCATTGTGGATGCTAGGTCTTCTATGGCTGGTGCAACTTGTAGCTCTTTCCCTTTGTCGCCAACCTTTAAAGGCAATGTGCCAATGGATGCTTCTAAGGTCCCTTCAAGGATATTCCTTGAAGAAGTTCCATGAAGTTATTATCAAGGTCTATGGCACTTCAACTACATGGCTCAAAGTTTTTATGCTTTTCTAAGTATAAGGCATTATGCAAGGTTGAATCAAGGATCCCTTCTAAGAATCTCTCAATTAGCTATGTTTTTCAAAAAAATTATCATTATCAAAGCATCAAGAGTGGAGGTATATCACTCTATTGATATAGTCTCTAATCGATTCTTTCTCTTGTTATTTTTTGGATGAGGGAGTAGATGCTTTGCGCACACACATATACACACACGCACACATACTTACACACAATCGTAGAGCGAGCTTAGAGAATGAGAGAGATGAGATGTGATAGCTAGAAGTACTCGATAGAATAATAAGAAATGAGTGGAGTATAAGATACTTGTAGTCCTAGGGCTAACATGCCCAACACACTAAAGTGTGTTCACATGGGGAAAAACCCCTGCTAACACAGGGTAAAATGTACCCGTGAGTAAGATTGTTCACCCCAAGATTGCCTAAAGGCCAGAGGTTGACAAACCCCTCTAAAGTGAATGGTGTGAGCGTGTACAGGGTGTAGTAAACTACACTGGTAGAGGTAATAAGTTTAAATCTTGGCGGAAAGCTTTAAACTTTTCTCTCGACAAAGACTTGGTAAACCCATCTGCCACATTGTCCTGTGTAGGCACATAAGGCTATCTCTCCTGCATGGAGCCTCTCCCTGACATAATGATAATGTACCTCAATTTTCTTTGTTTGCGCATGAAAAATTGAATTCTGCATGACTGCTAATGAAAATGGCCTAATATCAAGACCTGCCAATAGACTGCGAAGCTATACACACTCCACAGTAGCTGTGAATGCTGCCCTGTATTCATCCTCTTCACAACTAAAGTGGCCACTATCGGCTACTTCTTGTTGAGCCATGAAATGTATGAACTTCCAAGAAGGAAACAATTACCACCGGTTGACACCCTAGTGTCATAACATACTACCCAGTCACTATCAGTGTAGGCAGTCAAGCATAAAGAAGACGCATTGCTATAAAACAATGCAAAGTCTTGAGTAATGAAACACACGCTTCATTGCTTGCCCATTGATGAGTGCCAAGGCAATGCATAAATCTTCGCAAGTGTGACACTGCATACTAAATATCAAGATGAGTAGTACATAGATATATAAGGCATCTGATCGCCTACTGATAAGTGGCAACATCAAAAGGCTTGGAAGAGTCCTCACAGAATGATGTCGTTCTCAACTGGTATAAACTAGATGCCCAAATAATAATGTAAAATTTTCATGTTTGTAACATCAAATACATGTTGTAATTCAGCAATGATAGCTGAATTATGCCCCTCTGTTATGGCTCACCCTAACCCCACATCCAACAAGAGATTACTTGGTGAACCGCAACTGTCGTGAGGATCTTTCCAATGGCCGAGCTTGTAACCCTTAATGTATCCAAGCTCTACAACTCCTTGAGAAGCAATTCCACCGCACCTCTCGAGAGCGTTGTCACCTTGTCGCGTTGCACTATGTGTACTTGTCCCTCCTCTCACCTCACATCACTCACACACACTCACTAGCATGCATTAGAGAGGAAGATTAGCAAGAGCAAGACTCTATTTCACAATGGGAGAGTATATTATATTATGAGAGATATTCACTTATATATATGGCCATAAGTGTTTACACTCACTTAAACTATGGCCGGCCGGGCACTTTAAGCTCATAAGAGGCCTAATGCTATTACAATGACTACTCTCATAATATATCCATGAAGTACATCACCTGGGACTTCATCCTAACTTTCTACCACATGCTCTTGAAGCGGGAATTGCCATAAGTATTCTGTCACACCATTATGGGCGCCCCTCCAAGTTGTAGATTTGGACACCATTGCTTCATATCTTGAATGTATGACCTTTTGTGTAGTATCTACCTTGACTCCTTGATGTAAGATAATGGTAGTAGCTCTTGTTAACCCTAGGAATGGGTTAACACCCTCATCAGGGCCACTGTCACGAGCAAATCATCCACATAAAGGTTCAGGATAATGAAATAATCCCCCTGTTTACAAACATAGAGGGTATTGTCAGTAGTAGGGACATCCAACTGATGCACATTCCAATCTTTATGCATAGCCAATGCAATTTTTTTCAATGGAGGCCAACTCCGAACATGTCTATAACCCACTCATCATCCTCCAATGCATCAAAATGAGAAAGTGGCTCCTCATTACACGCGATAAATAAGGGCTGTATTAGCAAAATGAGATACATGTCAAGAGGGAGCGTGTGTCCGACGACCTGGCATAAGTGCAGGCATCTTGCTGTCATGTAAGGTGGTGTGGAGCTAGTGGCGGGGAATCACAAATGGTTGTATCCTCTTTAATCAATGCATCAACCATGGCATCTTGATCAACGTGTGGCTGATCTAAAGTAATAGAGGGATTGTTAGGCTGTTGAATATGTTGATTGTCAGCAGAGCGGAAGGCTGATTTGGAGCCAAAGGAGGCTCAATGGATTCAGCAATAAGTATGAAGATGTAAGCATTGTGGACAATGTGCTATAGTCATAATTTCCAACAGCAATGTAAAGCTGTCAGGCTCCACTGAATGCCAATACATCAACAAAGGAACCTTAGTCAATGGTCAAGCCGATAATGTGATACAACAATGGAAATGGGTTGATATAACACATTTTTAGCATTGTAATTGGGCTAAAAATGCTGAAAATAAAGAAAGAAAGAAATGAAAGTATTTGTCAAATGGGGGCATCAAGGTGTACATCCAGCCATTAGTAGTATGAGAGTATAATACAACCTCTTAGTAACACCATGCACTGTGATGTGTATGAAAAAATAAAAGAGATGTGTAATCCCACATAGATTGACGTAGAGAAACCCTTGAATTATGCATAGTGATAAGGCAACCAAGTTGAAGACAATGTAACATTCTGACACCCTTAGTATCCATATAAATGAGCTGCAAAGGGGAGGCAACTCGATCAAGAAGCTAGGAAAGAGAGTAATACATCTAAGCAAGTAAACATCACTAGATAAAGGTATGTCTCCAAGACAGCACAACTGAGAGGTCAAATGCATAAGTGACCAAGGACATACCAATAGCAATACATAGCATGTTCCCTCCTCAAATGCAACATCCATAGGTGACAAGTTCTATAAAGCATAATCATCAGAGTACGGATCAGCACCAGGAGCTATGTTTGGCATAACAACATCATGCAATGAAGATATAGTTACTAAGGCATAAACATCATGAGCCAAATTAGCCTCTGCTTTTGCATCAAATGAACCAACACTAGCTAACAATCCTGAATCATAGTACCAGTCAAAATTTGACAATGACAAACAAGAAGCAGACAAATCACTGCATGTGACTGTTAAGGCATAGCCATCATGTGAAAAATTTGCTTCCTCGGCATTATCAGTGGTAGTTGTAGAAGACCTTGCTGCTTCTTATTTTTCTCTCTTTGTGCACTTCCAGCATTCCTCAATTACATGACCAGGTTTTCATCTAGTTATCTCTCTTCTTTTTCTCAGTCTTCTCCTCTTCGATCTGAATGGGCATGTGCTTTGCCCTTAGGTTTAGCACGAGAAGCAGCCTTAGATGTGTGCCATAGTGGGAGGCAGCAAAAGCCTGATCTGTAGAGCAATCATAATGTTTCGATTTGAACAAGACTTCTCTTCCTATAATAAGAGAGCTACCAAATCATCAAATGTATATAAATCTGTATTCCTCTTCGTCAGGAGGTGGAGAGTGGTAGCAAATCCTTGATAAGATTCAGGTAAGCTGATGAGCTCTAATTTTGGCACCAAAATTAACAATTACACAGTGTTCTTTTTATATTTTATGCTTTGAATCAAGGCATTTCTTTGCCTTTATACTTCATTTGATATATCTTTTGTAAAATGCGATTGGCTTATTTAGTGAGTCCATAAATTTATAAAAGCCAATGCACATTTAAATTTGTTCATTTCTTTGGTAGCATAGAAACCTTAGTCAACTAGGAAAAATGAACCCTCAAAGTTACAACCTTAGGATAAATAGAAGTTGTATACTTTTTCAATTTAATAAATATCAAGAAAATTTGGTTTGGGTGGTTAGAGAAGTGCACGAATCCTTTCTCATGAAAAGGGAGTTGTGTCTTTCTTTTACCCCTCTCTTCCACTTTCTTGCTTTTCTTCTCTATCTTGTGCAACCATGTTTCCTTTTAGTAATGGAGAGGATGAAGAAGATCAAGATCATGGCATAGCTTAGTTTGTGTGTGCAATTTTGGGCATCTCCTTGGGTTAATCACCTTCATTATCTCCTTCCAAAAGCTTAAAGCTAACCAACTGTGACCTTTCAACACATCTTTTTTGTTTGACTAGGTGGGAAATATCTTCAACTTGTCATGGTTGGCAACTAGCTGTGATCTCAAGAATAACAAAGATTTGTGACCCTTTTTTTCTTTTTAACATCCCAAAATTTGTGATTCTTTTTGTCTTGTTGCACCCACAAAATCTGTGGTTGCTTTTGTCTTGTTCTCTTCAAACTTGCAATAGTGGTCCAATTGTGAGGTTCAAGCAATGTGGAAAGTGGTGTGAGTTTCAAGTAATGTGAAACTGGATGTGACTTTCAAAGCAACGTTTCAAATTACTTTCTTCAATTTTTATGTCTTATGTGATGCATTTTCCCAATCAAACTTTATTGGGAGAGTCTACATCAAATACTGGGCTTAACTGTTCTCACAACCTTTGAAAATCCCCCACCAGTGGTGCAAAAGGTAGTATTGCCAGCAACCCTAAAAGGTGAAATAATGAGCATGGGACAAAGGAGTGAAAAAACTACAACAGGCTTTGGATGACTGCAAAAGATCCTACCTAGGAATCGTGGTATTTTTGAACATCGGGTGGGAGGGCTGACATTGTCAAATTAATGGCACCAAGTGGTGTTTTTGGCCTGTCTCTAAAAAATGTTTAATTTTGTATTTCTTTACATCTCTATCCATTTAAAATCAAACATTAATGAAAAATATATATGTCATTAGTGTTCTTTTTTGGGCGGGCGAGATTCTCCAAAGTTGAAAAAGGACATGATGGGCATGTGTCTGGTCTAAAATTCATCTCCAAAAGGCAAGCTTTGGGCTTTTGATGAGTTTGTAACCAACCTTGAGTAGTAGGTTGATAGGCTTTTCCCTATATCCAAGTTAACTTGGCCAAACCATTCAATGCAAGTTCTTAATGAGCAAATCAAGCTTTGGGCTTTTGTTGCTGAGTTTGTAACCAACCTTAAGTAGTAGATTGATAGGCTTTTCCCAAGATCCAAGTTAACTTGACCAAACCATTTAATGCAAGCTCTGAGTGAGCTTTTTATCTTTTAAAAATTTGTAAAAGTCAAACAAGCTTTCTAACTTGCCCTTCTATAGATGGTGGGCTAATACAAAGATTGGCTGTTGTTTGATATAAATATTTACGAAAACTTTATAGTTTTTCAACAAGCATAAATGTAATCCTTTTAAAAATACTTTAAGTTTTTTAACAAGCATGAATATAATCCATTTTAAATTGACAATAAGTTTTGAACAATAATCATCCACAAAGAAAAAAAAATTCAAGATAAACATGAAGTTCATTTTACAAAAAAAAGTTGTAAAACGTGAGGTTGAAAAATGGCATGTTAATTAAAAAAAACATACTTTCAATCATACAATTGCCCTTCATACGAAGATTTTTTTTTTCAATGTGAAGGGCAATGTTTTAAGTTGCCCTTCTTCAACAACTTATCATGTTTCTCACTCTAGAAGGTTAAAATAACTCTAAAGAAGCATTTTCGTGGTAGCCATGTAACCTAGTTCTTATACTAGTACCTATAACTAGTGTAGATTTCACACCATTGGTCATTTTGCCTACCCATTCCTTATGCTTCTAGTTGGCATTTATAAAAGGCATGATTTGACGATGTGCCCAAGTGAGAGTAAGACAGAGGGAGGGCGGTCTGTGGGGTGGGGATGACAAAGATCATGAAAGTTATCATGTTTGTCACTCTAGAAGGTTAGAAAGGCATTTCGTGGTAGCCATGTAACCTAGTTCTTATACTAGTACACCGACTAGTGTAGATTCCACACCATTGGTCATTTGCCTACCCATTCCTCATACTTCTAGTTGGCATTTATAAAAGACACGATTTGACAATGCCCAAGTGAGAGTAAGACAAAGGGAGGACAGTCGGTGGGGTGGAGATGACAAAGATGATCAAAGTTATCATGTTTCTCACTCTAGAAGGTTAGAATAACTCCAGAAATGCATTTTCATGGTAGCCATGTAACCTAGTTTTTATACTAGTACTTATGATTGGGACTAGTGTAGATTTCACACCATTGGTCATTTTGCCTACCCATTCCTCATACTTCTAGTTGGCATTTATAAAAGACACGATTTGACGATGCCCAAGTGAGAGTAAGACAGAGGGAGGGTGATGCCCAAGTGAGAGTAAGACAGAGGGAGGGTAGTCGGTAGGGTGGGGATGACAAAGATGACGAAACTTATCGTGTTTCTCACTCTAGAAGGTTTGAATAACTAAAGAAAGGCTTTTTTGTATTAGCCACGTAAGCTAGTTCTTATACTAGTACTTCTCATTGGGACCGGTGTAGATTTCACATCATTGGTTATTTTGCCTACCCATTACTCAGAGTTCTAGGTGACACGATATGACGATGCCCAAGGGAGAGTAAGACAGAGATGGCAAAGATGATAGATTTAGGAGTTTGAATGCGTGCGAACAGGCTCTTAGCGGTTCGGTGGTCGGGCACCACGTGTAAAACAGGCCATGGGCGGACTTGGAATGGGTCAAGTTAGTGATCCGGACTTAGAATGGGTCAAGCCTCAGGGCGCCTTTCTTCCATCGCCACCAACACCACTGGTTAATGCTTAATCTCTTCATAGTTGCCTGGATTGATAAGCTTAGCTTAAATTCCTTCTCTTTGTGTTTGCCCCTGCAGCAACCCTAATTTACTTGTCCAACAAACACACGGGATGGTCCAGAGAGGATCCTGGACTCCAGCGCGCCTTTCTTCCATCGCCACCAACGCCACTGGTTAATGCTTAATCTCTTCATAGTTGCCTGGATTGATAAGCTTAGCTTAAATTCCTTCTCTTTGTGTTTGCCCCTGCAGCAACCCTAATTTACATGGATGACAAGCCCCACTAACCCTTCATATCTGCATCCCAATTGCAGAAACCCATCTGTTGTAAAAAAAGAAGCCTATTTGTGCTTTCTGCGTCCTAATCTCATAGCATCCTCACAAGCACAAAGATGGAAGTTTCATTACCCCATTTGGGTAGTGAGAAGGAGGCCTTCTCAGAGTTCCTGTCTTTCTACCCATCTTACAGTGACACCATGGTTATGGATAGCTTGAGACATGAAGAGTACCCCCACCTTGATGAGAATGGCCAGATCTGTCTGGATTACACTGGAGTGGGTCTCTTCTCCAGCTCACAGAAGAGCCCAGATGTCGGGTTGTCTTACACATCAGCCAACTTGGCTACCCATGCCATGTACACCGAGGATGGCAGCACTGAGAGCATCTTCAGAAAACGGATCCTCCAGTACCTCAACTTCGACGAAGATGATTACTACATAGTGTTCACTGCCAATGCATTCTCAGCTTTCAAGCTCTTGGGAGAATCCTACCCCTTCCATGAAGCGCAGAACCTCCTGCTTGCCTATGACAATCAATGTGAGAATCTTGAAGCCATCAGTGAATGTGCCAAAGCGAAAGCAGCCCCTATCCAATCAGCAACTTTAACATACCCATTGTTGAAGATTGATAAAGATGACCTGCGGAAGAAGCTGCAGGGGAAGAGAAAAGTATGCACTCAGAAGGCCACCGCTGCTGCCACTGCCAAGGGACTTTTTGCTTACCCTTATCTGTCCCGTGTCACAGGACGCAAGAACTCTTCACAGTGGATCCCGGAGGCACAGCAGAATGGATGGCATGTGCTTTTGGATGTTACCAGCATTGATGCCAAGATGTTGGACTCACTGGGTCTCTGTCTTTTCCTGCCCGACTTCCTTATCTGCTCGTTCTACAATGTGTTTGGTGATGACCCCACTGGGTTCGGCTGCCTTGTGATAAAAAAGTCAGTTCTTAGGACCCTGGGTGATTCATCCAGAGCACGAGCAGTTGGAATGGTGAAGATAGTGACCAAACAGTCTGCTTCATCAAGTCCCTCGGATTCTCCAGGGTCTATTGGGCATGGGAATGGCTCTCACATGCAACATTTGAGAGGAGATTTGGGACACAGGAGGCATGATTCTAGTCCAATGCACAGCTTTTCTTTCCAACCAGAGTGGTTGGCTGATATAGTTATTGAAAATACTGTGCTTTATAGGTCAAATGGTGATGACAACAAGTGTTCCAAGGCATTAATGCACGGAGAAAGAGCCATCAGTGATGCCATGATCGACAGTAAGGGAAGCATGGGTGCAGGTCCTTCTCGAATGTATATGGATGCTCCTGGTCCTTCTTGGGAGCAAGGTTCTGTACGCTTTTCAACATTAATGCCAAATTTTGCTGCACCTAGTGGGTCTTTTAGAGCAAGAGAAAATGGAGAAGAGGATGGCAAAGAATTGAGTGCAATGAGTCTGTCAAGGACATCTCACAACCAGGACACATTTTTGCAAACTGACATGGTTGCCAGCACTAGTCAGAACAGACCAGATTCCGAGATTGAAGAAATTGAACCACATAGCACAAAGCTAATCAACTCTAATGGAGGAGCCTTGCAGTGGGGGGCTGATGAGCTGTTGCCAAGAAGAAGTGTCAAAGGCTTGTCTGATGGTAAGTCTGGTGTACACGCTCCCTATTGGTCACCGTTAAAGGCCAACACTTCATCGTCTGTCTCAGATCCATTGAGTCCATCAAGATCTGGTGTTGATGATGCACAAGAGAAACAGAGTTGCCCGTCTAAGAGTCCTGGTCAATCAAAGGCAGCAGGTGTACGCATGGAAACGGATCTTAAGGGACTTGACCATGCAGACATGCTAGGGTACAAGATAATAGCTATTCGACTCCGGTCTTTAGCAAGCTGGCTTATCACTTCGCTGTCAAGGTTAAAGCATCCCCAGCCGGAGAACTCTAAGCTTGTGAGAATTTACAGTCAGATGTCGCTAGCAGAATGCGGTTCAACTGTTGCTTTCACCTTGTTGGATTCTGCAGGGAATGCCTTTGACCTCAAAAGAGTGCAGATGCTTGCGGATCGGAGCAGCATATCTCTCAGAACAGGTATCATCAAGGGTACACTCTCCATAGAACAGCGAGAAAGAGATGATGAGTCTCGAGATGAGTTTATGGTCGACTGTGTGGAGCTTGCTGGTTACAAATGGCACTCAAAAGGAGACATAATTCAGACAGTGCAATTACCTGTTGTGTCTGTTTCGCTAGGGTTTCTCAACAATTTTTCTGATGTGTATAGGCTGTGGCTATTCGTTTCTAAATTCCTTGATCCAGATTTTGTCAATCAGGAACTCTGGCATTATCAGGCTCTCAACCAGGAAACTATCGAGATTTGATTTCTGTGTTCACTTCATGCTTCTGTTAGGTTTCCTATGTGAAGCATTTGCTTCAGTTTATTATTTACTAGTGGGCAACCCATGCTTCTCACGTCTTTTGAGACTCCAAATTCAAATTCTACCCAAACCTCCTCCTTCTCTTCCCGAACCTCCAAATTCTTGCCACATGACAGCTTTGTGAAACTCTTCCTTAAGATAATATAGAGAGATTATTTGGCTTTTTTGAAAAAGCTGCATAAAAATGCTTTGACATGCTTAGCTCTTCAGGCAAGGGAGGTGTAAAGGTAGAAAACCTCCTTTGGACACGTGGGCAAGCCAGGAGGCCAGCCCCTTTCATGTTTAAGAACATGTGTTCAAAGGAGGTCATATATAGATGCGAGCTGCTGTGCACACATGCAGGCTGCAGGCTGCAGGCTACAAGTAGGGCAGATTTGAGTACAGTGATTGTATGAACCGGTCAGAGTTCTTTGGCAGCTGTACAGACTGTTGATGAACACAGCAACCTGGTGGCTGTGTGAGCTAGAATGTTGTGTGAGGGTGCATTAACAGAATTGTAGTTCTTTACACGAGAGAGAGAGAGAGAGAGAGAGAGAGAGAGAGTGTTGTATTAACGCCTTCAAAAGGCCAAAATGATCTATGAGACCAAAATGTTACATCATATTCATGGAATACATCATCATGGTACTAAAAGTAGAACTAAAAGAAAATATTCGTTTTATAAAAAAAAACAAAGAGCCTCAAGCTCTAGTATTAGCCAAGAAGCTCTCGCGCAACATGGTACCCAATGTAGTAAGGCTGAGCCGACAGGAGAAATTTTTTTAAACATACGCAAAAGACCCCAAGGATCTTTGAGACCAAAAAGTGTTACAAGAGTTCCATGAGGTAACTGGATCAGGAGAGAAGATAGTCCTCTTAATGCAAAGTACAAAAGTAGCCGCCTAGTTCATATAATGTGGTATACTTTATGCCTGTGAAAGAATTAGCAGAGATAAGAGGGGGCGATGGAACACACAAACTCAAGCAGACCTAAACCTACTGTGTATTACGAACAATGTAGATTATCTACAAAATGTTATGAATAGAAAAGATGACCACAAAATTTGCCACATCTCAGCTTGCATGCAAATGCTTGCTACAGATCTGCTGGACAGCTCTTCGATCGTCTGGAATGCCTTGTGCAAGAGCTCAGAATGCAGAAGTGATTGGTGATGACGGCCAGGTCAGCTGCCGTCATGGCTGCCCTACCTACATGGGATTTGCCTAAGTGGCCGGCCAAGGGCCCAGCCCACAAGAGGGGTGTCACATTCTTCCCCCCTCAAACTACATATATCCTCAATTGTATGGTGTCCATATAAAGTGCCTTGCCATAAGAAGAAAAGATCCAACTAAAGCTCCTCTAAGGTACCAAAGGCCCTGAGCACATCAAGCCCGCTTTGCGTCTAGTGTGGAGGCTAACGTTTTGTCCTTGCCTTGTTAGCTCAAAGCTTGCAAAGAACCGTGCGGATTAGCATCCCTTGTCAGACTCCAGAGAATGACCAAGAAATACTCCACTGCCAAGATGCCATTCACTAATGCATCGGCTCAGATTGATCACTAGTGTTGCATCATAACCTGTCCACCGGTACAGCTTGGAACCTGTTTATGCTCAGACCATCTTTTCCAGACTGTGACACACCTACGAGTTTTCAAGGCACAACCCCCAAGCATGGACTAGTCGTAGTCGGGCATCAGATAGCAAGCCTTGGGAGTAGTTGGACAGTGTATGTGCCATGTGGCAATGATGATGTGGTGGCGATGACACGTGGTAGGTTGTGGATATAGTGGTCAACCAGTAGCATTGGTGCATATATATATGTGAGTAGCCAAATTGTCATAATCATCTGCTTTCCTCAACGTTGGACCTCGCAGAGCGTTTCTCTAAAGGCGAAGTGCTAGCCAGGTCATAGGGCTGCAGTTGATGTTTTCACGCAGTCATATCCATTGTATATTCAGTTGTATTACTTCTTTCTTGTTTATTTGGCTGCACGTTCCTTTTTATCTCTGAAAATCGTACCACATAGGCACAAGTGTTCTTCAGTTGGTATTAGAGCCTTGTGAGCCTGAATTTTTTTTCCTTTTCTGGCATCCATGTGCATTGACTCTTTAGATAGGGTGGACTCCCGAGGCCTTAGGAGTGGCACAAGTACGGGTTTGGAAAAAGTCATTATTTCGGTTCTTTCTAGTATTGTGGTGTAGGTCACCCCCCCTTATCCCCACCACCCTTTTTTTTTTGGGAGTAAAACAGGGTTGATTATATTGCCACAAAATCTCATACAAACACGTGCTAACGCGCCAAAAGTTACATGTGCGACTAACCACACTCAAAAGATAAATTTTTATGCCAAAAAACAAAACCTATACAAAATCTCAGGGAGGGAGATAAGAGATGCGGGACATAAACCGCTGTGGAGGAATGTACTTCCACCGTGGGGGTACCGCCCCCCAAGTGGAAGAAAATCTAGTGGGTGACTCCAAGTCTCCAAGAAATGTTCTCTCCACAACTCACCGGATTGAGAGGAGAGAGTCATCAAATATAGTCCCATTCACCATGAAGCGTGTGAATGGTGTTGGACCAAATATCTATCAAAATTTGATGAGTGGAAGAAGATTCTCCTCCAAGAGTGGTGACATCTGATCTGGCCCTCCAAATGCACTAGCCAGCAATAGCGCCTATGATACTAAAGGTCTCTGAGCAGCCTAAATCATCCGGAGCAGCCTTGTATCCAAGATGCTGGCCTACCAAATTTGGCAGCAACCAGCAAAATGCACCCCAAGTAATGTAACTGAGGTCCGAAGAAATTCGTTGGAGAAGTCGAGAAACACCTGTCCACACCATCTAAGAGGATTGGCAGGACCAAATACAATGATGAGGACTCTCTAGGATTCTATCTGAGCAAATTGAGCATGTGCTAGGAATGCCCATTTGCACTAGAGCCAACTACCCACCACTGGTAGACCAGCATGTGCCAACATCCACATAAAGTAAGTCGTCGTGTGTGGTCTCCACAAATCCCAAAGTTGCCTCTCCAAGGAAGCCAGGGAAATCCCCTCTGCACACCAATGGGTTCTCTAGAAGGGTTGTGTGTGGACTGTATGAGCAATGCGCGATGCCCAATCTTGGCAGTGTAATGAAATAAGGGAACCGGCTCTTGGCCTTGCCATAATGGAGGCCAAAACCACTCACCTGGATCCCAATCTAAGTTTGCCAAAGGTTGGTTCTCCCACAGCCACAGTCTGTACTCACATAAACTGGACTCAATCCAACACAAGGTCAATAAACCACCCCCTGCTCGTCGCAAGAGGCAACCACCCTAATCCACTGCCATCTAAGAGTATCAATCTCTAGGACTGAAGCAGGATCAATCTTGTGTAACTGCCCTCTGCCACCCACCCTTTGCCTTGCCATAATGGAGGCCAAAACCACTCACCTGGATCCCAATCTAAGTTTGCCAAAGGTTGGTTCTCCCACAGCCACAGTCTGTACTCACATAAACTGGAATCAATCAACACAGGGTCAATAAACCACCCCCTGCTCGCAAGAGGCAACCACCCTAATCTGCTGCCATCTAAGAGTATCAATCTCTGGGACTGAAGCAGGATCAATCCTGTGTAACTGCCCTCTGCCACCCACCCTTTCTTAGTGTGAAAGGCTATGATCCTTTGCCATCATTCTTTATCCTGCGACTTGTTATGGATCCTATTCAGCTTGCATATTTACTTCAAGATCTCAAAGCAAGCATGGAGGTGTCTAACTATCTCAATCAGATAGTGTGGGCACCCCGAGTGCCTATTGTTCCGGATTTGGATTCTATCGAGGCTCGTTCTCTTCAACAGGGGTATGACAATTCCAAGCACAAAGTGGTGAAACTTTGTGCAAGAGGATTTTTCACTTCTTTGGATGTATGCAAAGATGTACCAGAGGAGCTTTGCTCCCGGTCCCGGTTGCTCCCGGTCCACCAGCAATCATCATTCTACACCTACGCGTAGTTGGCATGAGAGACGTTAACTGGGTAGCTTTTATGAGATAGTGCTATATTTTTATCCTGATTTATAGGAGGCCTATATGAGTGACTTTATGAGTCAGTTTGGGAGAGAGCTCCTTAGACCTAGACTCGAGGCCTTGAGACAAGCCTAGACATGTGCAGGCAGATTGTTATAAGAAGCAGGCTAACATGCAAAATGGGAAATTGCAGCAAACCGACTATGCATCCTCGAGCAAAAACAATTAGCAGAAACAATTAGGATAATGAAAGGTTGTTTGTTATGCAGCATGTCATTAATGCAATGTCTGAAAATGTTGAATTAGCACATAAAGATGATGTATGGTACGTTGATTCAGGTACTTTGAACCACATGACAAGTCATGGGGAGTGGTTCAAGGAGATGAAAAACCTTGAAAGACCAGGTTTTGTGGAAACAGGGGATGACATTGCTCATCCGATTGCCCATGTTGGAGATGTGCCATTGTCTATGACAGAAATGTGAGCAAAAATGCACTACATGTTGTGCATTCAGATGTATGGAAGACCATGTCTATGGGGAGGCTGTAGGTATTATGTGACATTTATTGATGACCACACAAGGAAAGTGTGGGTATACTTCATGAAGGAGAAGGTTGAGGTGTTCACTCATTTTCAGAATTTCAGAGTTATGGTTGAAAAGCAAACAGGGAAATATGTAAAGTGCCTAAGGTTAGATGGAGGGGGAGAGTACTTCTCCAATGAGTTCTCTGAATTTTTGAAGAAGAATGGTATTCAGAGACAATTTACATGCAGATACACTCCGCAGCAAAATGGAGTTGCTGAGCGAAAAAACAAGCACATTGCTAAGATTGCGCGAGCATTGATGGGAGAGAAGAATATGCCGCATAGCTATTGGGCTGAGGCTGTTTCTACAGCAGTTTACATCATGAACAGGACTCCAACTGCAGCCATACGTGATGTAACTCCAGAGGGTAAGCAGGGATGTTTTTGATGAGATGAGGAGCTGGTATGGTGCTGAAAAAGAAGCTGTTGGGGCTGATGTGAGTGGAAATGTGGATGCACAGAATGCAAGTCAGCAATCACAGTCTTTGAGTAGACCAGGAGGGTCCTCATCTAGTGGTTCAGTTCATAGATCATGGAGTGGCAGGCTGCGTCATAATACCAGTCCTGCAAATGTGATTAGTACATTACATAAAGGCAAAGAAAGTGGTTGAGTCCCTTAGTATGCTTGACATTTCTGCAGGGCATTCTCATGTTGATGGAGAGTCTAGTGGCTCAGAGATGAGCCTTGATAAAACACCTGGTGTAAAGAAGGCTATGGAAGCCATGAATGCAAAGCTGCAAAGATCCGGGAGAGTGAAGAATCTTGTGCTGAGGTTTACCTATGATGGTTATGTGGCACATCACTATGCATACATGGCAAAAGTTGTACAGGTTGTAGAGCCCACATGCATTGATGAGGCTGTTGGAAATGTGTGTTGGGAGAAAGCTATGGATGAGGAGATGGATGCATTATACGGAAATGAGACTTGGGATTTAGTGCAATTGCCTAAAGGCAAGAAAGCCATTGGATGCAAGTGGGTGTACAAAGTAAAACATAACAGTGATGGAAGCATAAGCAGGTACAAGGCTAGATTGGTAGCTAAAGGATATGCGCAGACATATGGCATTGATTATGAAGAAACTTTCAGCCCAGTTGCTAAGATGGCAACAGTGAGAGTTGTGATAGCAGTGGCTGCGTCAAAGCAATGGTCTTTACATCAGATGGATGTAAAGAATGCATTCTTGCATGGGGATTTGCAGGAAGAGGTGTATATGTTGCAGCCACCTGGTTATGAGGATGTGAGTCACCCTAAGCATGTGTGCAGGTCGAAGAAAGCCTTGTATGGCTTAAAACAAGCACCAAGAGCATGGTCTGACAAGATTTCTGAATATCTTGTCACTATTGGCTTTCATGTAGCCAATGCAAATTTCTCGCTGTATGTGAGACATAGTGATAGAGGGGTTGTGCTTGTTGTCATCTATGTAGATGACCTGATCATTACGGGGGACCATGATGCAGAGATCTTTGATGTAAAGATCTTTGCTTAGACAGAAGTTTGAGATGAAGGATCTGGGGGAGCTCAGATATTTCTTGGGCATTGAGGAGATTAGGTCACCACATGGTATTGGATTGGTATGACAGGCTGTAAGCCTATCTCAGTGCCATTGGATCAGAATGGCAAGTTGAGTGTAGATTCAGGAGAGATTTTGAAGGATCCTACTATGTATAGGCGCATAGTAGGAAGCTTGATCTACATGACGATCACCAGGCCAGATTTGAGCTATGCTGTTGGGTTGGGGAGTCAGTTTATGCAGGTTCCTCGGAAGCTGCATTTGCATGCATTGAGACGCATACTAAGGTATGTGAGGTCTACTTTGCATTGTGGACTATTTTATGAAACTGGGATAGAGATATGTGTACATGGGTACACAGATGCTGATTGGGCTGGTAGATATGTGTACATGGGTACACAGATGCTGATTGGGATAGAGATATGTGTACATGGGTACACAGATGCTGATTGGGCTGGTAGTATCTCAGATAGAAGATCTACTAGTGGCTTCATATTTTCTTTGGGGAGTGCTGCTGTGACTTGGAGCAGCAAGAAGTAGCCTACGGTTGCTCTATCCAGTACTATAGAGGCCGAGTACAGAGGTGCTGCTATGGCAGCATGTGAGGTAGCTTGGTTGAGAAAGCTACTTGCAGATTTGGGTCTATCAGTGGATAGACAAGTTGTCATTTTCTGTGACAACATTAGTAGTATACAGTTGGCCAGGAGCCCAGTTTTTCATGCTCGCACGAAGCATATAGAGGTCCACTACCATTTTGTCAGAGAGAGAAGGTTTTGGCAGGAGACGTTGACCTTGTTTATGTCAGTACACAGGATCAGGTCGCTGATATCTTCACCAAAGCATTGGGTACAGAGAAGCTTCGTAGATTCAGGGCTTCGCTTGGTGTACATGAGATGGAGTTGAGCTCGAGGGGGAGTGTTG
This sequence comes from Cibotium barometz, assembly GCF_041138505.1. Lineage (NCBI taxonomy): Eukaryota > Viridiplantae > Streptophyta > Polypodiopsida > Cyatheales > Cibotiaceae > Cibotium > Cibotium barometz. The sequence goes on from NC_141087.1 coordinate 41,453,833, forward strand.
AGATATCGAGCTCATCTAGTGAGGCGGTGGACACTGATGGCCCGCATGGGGGATAGGCCCCACACTTACACCACTAGCATGGTTGGTGAGATCATGGGTGATATGCGGCCAGTGGGATGACAAGCTGTGTGACAGCCATTCTAGAGACTGGCATAGTTATAGCGCCAGCTCATTTAGTTGGGTTCACACTATAGAGAACCCTGGTATGTATTTGGTTGAGTACCTTTTCATGTGTGTACTCTTATCTTTGTATATGGTGTGTTGTGTGAAGAAGAAGAAGATTTTCAGTCTCTCACCTTGTGTGTTCTCTTTTAGGGTTTTGTGAGTGTGTGTGTGCTTGCAAGAGCGCAAGCTCTCTTCTCCCCTGCATCTTTTCAGTATGGGATGCTAGAGACTTTGCATGTGGAGCCATATCACTCCCCCCTATGCTCAGGGGTATGCTTGAAGGCTATGAGGTTGGGCAGTGAGCTAGATGCTAGTGTCTGTGTGTTTCCGTTTTGTTTATGCTTAATCGTAGGATCTCTTAGCCTAGGGGGCTTTACATTGGTATTAGAGCCAGACCTGTTGGAATTAAGTTGGGAATACTCCGAAAGGAGAGGAGAAAATCCATTGCGTGGATCTTGTAGGTTCTAATCTATGGGTTGCTTTTTGTCTTCCAAGGCCCGATGGTATGGGACACTTAGGACGGAAGATGGAGCACAATCATAGGGATACACCGCTTTGCAGGCCTAGAATTTGAAGGGCACTCCTATTTTTTCTTTTGAAGGGCTTTTTTAAAACTAGCTTTTCTTTATGAAGAGATTGGAAGGGCATATAACTAAATTTCCTATAACCCTTCCCTCTTTTTTGTGTGTTTTCACCCTCCTTGTGTTGTGAAGGTTTTGACTCCCTTGGAAGGGTATTGCAACCTTCAAATTCTAGTGCTGCCGCTTTGCATTTAAAAAAAGCATGTGTATGGGTTATTTTAGGCATCTTCAGCCGTAAGTGGCTTATATGCTTAAAAAGGGGATAAAAAAGCTGAGAGTTGGGCGCCCTGTTAATTTGGGCTTAGGTGCTCTACCCACCACCATCTCTAACTTTCTACCCTGTTTCATTCTCTGCACGGTTTCTGAGATCTTTCCATCGTCTACTCCATGGCGGAACGACAAGCAACTTGAGGGGTTCATGTGGATGCTTTTGTGTCATTTATTTATGACATCGTGAGCGATATTGCCATGCAATCTGCAGAGGTACCTCTCGGCGCACAGCAGGTTCTTGTGGCAAGTTTTGGTATTGATCTTAAGCTTTACTTTTCTTTTTCTCAATACTCTCAACCATATCACCAATATATGGGCTATGTGCAACCTCCTCTGCCTTCTGGACTGCTCCTCAACCTCCTGCATCTCCTTTTGTGGATTCTCTTTATTCCACTATGCTTGATTTACAGACACAGCTACGCTCCCACGCTCCCCAAAGCAATCCTCCTCCTCTACATATTTCTTTTCATCCGGAACCTTTCTCAGGTGAGAAGAAAGAGTGTGATGAACTTTACTTGGACAGCTGGCTTGGGAAGTGGACCGCTTTTTTTGATGTTTAGAAGTACATTGATGCTCATCATATTAGTTATGCTTCCGCATGAAGTGTTTGGGTGGTGGAAGGACCTCCATGTGAAGCCAACAACATGGGTTGATTTTCAGCTTGTATTTAATACACAATTAGTCTCTATTAACAAGATAGACAACTTCCAAAGGTTGTTTAAATTGGAGTTGGGAAACAAGAACTTGGACAACTATTTGTGGAGTTTATAGACTTGGTGAACCGTTGTAAGGCCCTCGAGGACTTGCATATGTTGGTTTACTTGCTATACTTGTTCGGCCTTCTGCCAGATAATTAGAATGAGGTTCCTCGGTACTATATTCACTCATTGGATGACATCTACAAATATGTCGAGAATTTGAGTAAGGCCGTAGGTGATTCGTGAGACAAGAGCCAAAAAACCTCTAAATACAAGAAGCAAGGGTATGCTATAGCATGTCACGTGCATCCCGCACTTGGATGCCATGCGAACATATCTTTACAGCAAGTGCAGTGTCTTAGAGTGGCCCTTTGTGAGTCCTTGTCTGGGACGAGTCAGCCAGGAGTCCACTAGATAGTCATGGTCAGGTGTACAAGCCCCGTACATGGTCATGGACAGGTGTGCATGTCCCGCACATGGAGCAGTGCCAGTCCGTACCTGTGAGTCACCCTCTGGAATGATGATGTGGTGTTCCAAGCATTGATAGGCTTCCTACCAGATGCAAGGGCATTGAGGTTGCATATAGGTGCATGTAGAAGCAACAAGTGTAGGGCCATAAACTATGTCTATGTTGGTAAATTGACCCTATAAAAGCATAGGCTTGGCAAGGGTTAAATCATCTCATAATTCACAAAGTGCTGAAGTACTCCAAGGGCCAAGACAGCCAAGGGGAGACTAAGGCAAAGGTGAACTTGAAGGTCAAGAATAGGGCATCTTCAAGCTATTGTTTCCAGCCAAGGAAGACCTCCAAAAAGTTAGTCTTTTACATCATTCAATAAAGCAAATACACCAGTCCTTGGTGGGGGCCCTTTAGAGGGTATTTGGGACCTAATCTGGTGTACTTGTCTTTGTTCTCTTCTCTCCTCTCTCTCTCTCTCTCTCTCTCTCTCACACACACACACACACACACACACACTCTTATCTCCGTTACATTGTACAATCATCAAGAACCAAGGTGCTGAATATTCCTTATCAAAGTATAATCTTGTCTGTAAGCATCCGCATGTTACAATGGTATCAGAGCTTTGCCTTTTAGTAAAGAGATTCAACCAAGATTTTTTTTCCACTTGTGTGGTTGATTTTTAGATGCCGGTAGCACTCCCGTTTCAGTGTGACTCCTATCCCTCGAAGGACGGTTCGTTTGGGACCGGAAACGTCTCTCCCACACACATAGTGGATGATTTATTTGCGGTCAAGAAAAAACTTGACCACTCTCACTACGGTGAAATCTGACGATGAGAGAAAACAATACCAAACCCCTAAAGAAATTGTTTCTTTTACAACGACTGCGACAAGAAGCCAAGTTGCCAATGGTGATACAAATGCCATGTTCTAGGAATTTATGCGCATCATAGCGCACCAAGGGGAAGAGATGCCGGAGTGCAAGGCTTCGGTATAGGCCTTGGAGAAGTGGATACTTCTTCAGGATACCTTGACACCCATTCCCACCTCTCTTTGGCCAGTTATCACCGGGATCCCTTCCTAGATCTTAGCTACCTCCATTGCGGAGTTAACACATCAGTCCTGTGTGAAGATCACTCTTTTCTTGTGGCAACTGGCACATAGGAGCTTAGCAATTGGCACTTGTTTGGCCATTGGCAGCAGACCAGCAATATGTCAGAGGTGTGACCATCCCAAGGAGTCTTAGTGTCACTGTCTTTGGGATTGCCCAAAGGCCCAGCAAGTTTGGCAGAGGATCCTACACATCTTCACTATGGATCGGGCTCCTACGCGTATTGTTACGTGGGGCACTGTTGCTTGGGCCATTGGGGCCGCAATCATCATGCCGTATGAGGAGGAAGGTGGGTGAAACCGATCCCGTACAGTGGGAATAGATTCCTTTGGATACCCACACGCGTAATAGCACAACTTAAATATCACAATTTGAATGGACAACTTAATAACAACTGAAAACTGAAATGTTGATCAATGGACACCAGCATTGGGGCCGGAACGGGCCGACCCCCCCATAATATTATTGGGAGTATTTAAAAGATACAATGCTCCATAGGTTCAATGAACCAGATGATGTCCATGTACAACTGAGATGAATACAGTTACCAAACAAGAGACTCGAAGTAGACGTTCGAAGGAGAGCAACCCACTTGAGTAGTCTAGTCTCTACGGGTCCTGTGCCTTCACTGGAATCCGCAGAGAGCACCCCACTAGTGTTCCAGGACCACGCACAAACAGGCGCTCCCGTACTAACGCCTGGCTCTCCCGATCTCGGCACCCATGGACCGTGGTTCTCTATAAGCTTGGTCTACTCGGCACCGAACGGGTGTTAGCAGCAGCAGAGAGTAACCCTTATCAGTCAATACCACAAACTTGGAGCCATATAAATAACGTCTCCAAACCTTGAGAGCATGAATCACAGCATAAAGCTCCTTCTCAAGGGTTGGCCAACGAGATTGAGTGTCGTCTAGCTTTTTACTTTCAAAAGCAACCGGCCTACCATCTTGAAATAGAGCAGTCCCGATAGCATAGTCACTGGCATCAGTTTCAAGAACATAAGGCCGACTAGGATCAGGCAATGCTAAGATAGATGCTTCCTTGACTTTATCTTTCAAAAGTCTGAAGGCCATATCCAAATCGTTATTCCAAGTGATAGGCTGATTTGACTTACGTCCATGACCTTTCAATAAGTCGGTCATTGGTAGTGTGAGCTGAGAGTACTCCCGTACAGATTTCCGAAGAAAAACAACAAAATCGAGAAAAGAACGAAGTTGTTTCACTGTTCGCGGTATAGGCCAGTCTAGAACCTTCTGAACTCGGTCATAGTCAATGCTCAATCCATCTCTAGTGATCTTGTGTCCCAAGTAAATGATGTCGGTCATAAAGAACTCACATTTACTCAACTTAGCATATAGTCGATTCTGTCTTAAAATAGATAAGACAATCGTGAGGTGTCTGACACGATCCTCAAGAGTACGACTATAGATCAAAATATCATCTAGGAACACCACCACAAATTTTCCCAAATGTTCACGAAAAAGATCGTTCATCATTTGCTGGAAAGTGGCTGGAGCATTGGTTAACCCAAAAGGTAATACGAGAAACTCGTAATGGCCATACCTAGTCCGAAAGGCGGTTCTTTCGACATGCCTTTCATGAATACGTATCTGGTGATAGCCAGTACGTAAATCTATCTTCGTGAAATATTTCGCTCCTGCTAACCGGTCAATCATGTCATGTGATCTAGGGAGAGGATAACGGTTCTTAATGGTCAGATTGTTCGATCTCTTGTAATCTATACACATTCTCCAAGTATTGTCCTTCTTTCTCCTAAGCAACACAGGTGTACCCCAAGGTGATTTACTTGGACGGATCTGGCCCATCCTCAAATAATCTTCGAGTTGTTTAGCCAACTCATCTTCCTCAGCTTGGCTCATCCTATAAGGTGGAATACTGACAGGATGAGCACCAGGGATCAAGTCAATACGATGATCTACTGCCCGTTCAGGTGGTAAACCCGATGGCAGTTCCTTAGGAAATACATCTTGAAACGAATCAAGTATCTTCTGTAATTCTTTGCTTTCAAACACACTTAATTTATTTACATCCATGGAAGGGATGAGAAAAGAAGAAAGTGGAATCAATGTTTGTCTTGGTACCCTTTTACTTTGGGCACTCGTTACGCATGTGTCCTTTTTCTTCGCAGATAAAACAACGTCCTTCCTTCTTGAGCTTTAAAGCCCTAAGGAGTCGTTTCTTCTTCGCTGGTGTTGAACTTGAATTCTTCGAAGGTTGGTCCGAAGATTTTGAGACCATCGTATCATCATAGATACGAGCTGAATGAATAGCCTCGTCCAAAGTTTTACATTTGTTATTTTTAACCTATAAACGGTACGAGTCTGGTAAACCAGCTACGAATAACCCCAAAAGAGTAGTGGGATCCATCTTTGTAGCTTTCATCTGCAAGTCACGAAACTTCTGGAGGTAGACCTCATAAGTGAGGTGCTGCGAGGTCATGGTCAAAGCTGAAAACCGGGTAACAATATCATAATCATCCTCTTTCTTGAGGAATTCTTTCTTGAAGATGTCTTCGAATTGTGCCCAAGTCGTTGGCTTAGGGTTGAGTTCCTTCCACCAAAGCAAAGCTTTGCCGGACAGGAAACGTGCTGCTAACTGGATCTTCTTTCCATCATCATATGGATGAAACTGAAAGTGAACTTGCCACTTATGTAGCCACGTGTCCACAATCTCCATGGTTCGCTGCTTTTGCTCGCCCTCGAACGGTTCCGGAGTAATATTGGGGTCTAAAGCTGAAGCCAAGGTATCCATATCCGAGAAAGTAGAGAGGGTAGTGGTCAATAGAGCGATGGAGTTCTGCAAAGCTTGCATCTGGGTTGCGATTTGTGCCTGACGTTCGTCGAAGAAGCTTCGAGAGCTACTTTGAACTCTTGGAAATCTGATTTTGACACAAAATCGTCAAAAAGATTGGCATCGGTACCTTCCGTAGCCGGCAAGCCTTCGTATTCCACGAGGGGCTCCAACTCCGATTCTTGGGTCGACATCGTGAAGAGGGTACGTGGAGAGAAAATTCGATCTTTGCACAAGGAAAGTGCAAGGGAACTTGAGAGCTTGAGAGCTTGAAAACTTGAGAGATGTGTGGCAAGAAGCCCACTAGAGGGGGTTTATAAAGGTTTCCCAAAAGCTAAAAATCTCCAAAAGCTATGCTTAGCTTTTGTGTTTTTTTTTCTTGAATAAATAAATATATATATATATATATATGAAAAAATATATATATGGATATATATATTCTATATTCTTAAAAAAAATAAACACTTTGAAACCTTGGAGGAGGGGTCTTTTAAAACTTTTTAAAAAAATTTAACTAAAAAAAAAACAAAAGCTTTACTTGTTTTTTTTTTCCTCTCCTGGATTAGCCCGCCGGTGGAGCTGCCATCGCCAACCACTACCGGCGCCTGATCGCCCGTCTCGACGGCTGTTGACACGCTATCCTGCGCCTGCAACAGTCCGCGTGGGCCTGGGCTTCATGGCAGCGTGGCCCTGTCGGCCTGGCCTGGGCTGGGCGCTCGCTTGGCCTAGGCGCCGCCTGGGTTGGCTGCACAGGGCTAGGCCGCCTGCTTACCCAGCCTTGGGCGCCTGCGCTTACTTGGCCTCGCTTGGCAGGCCTGGCCGCCTCGCTTGGCAGGCCTGGCCGCCTGTAGCCATCGCCTGCAACACTCGCCAGCGCACAAACCTGCCCGCATATCCACCTTTTCACACGTGCTCTCTCACTCATGCGTTCAACGAAAAGCAACATGCTTTTTTTGATTCTCTCCTTGCAGTTCATGCGACTGCACCAACGATTCAGACCTCTTCTTCATGCAAAGCAACGACCCTACATAGACTACCATCCCCATCAACATGGGTCTCTTTGATGAAGAAAAAACACATACTATTCTGAAAACAGCAGTATGCATAGAAAAAACAGCAAGCTTTTTAACACATACCTTTCTTCGACCTCATCTTCTCTACCTACCGACTTACTCGCTCACGAGGTATGCTCTGATACCACTGTCAAATCCCCACGGATCTCCTCATGATCGATCTTGGTTCGAGACTCGAAACCTGCAAACAAACGAACAAACAAACAACAAGGGGGTGCAAGCCTGACTCACCTCCCAACCATGACAGCCGTGGGCGAGCCCACAGTCTTGGCTGTCCCCACCGAGCCACGAGCTGAGCTAACTAGGATGACGTACTGACCAATCTCCTCCTCACGACGCCTCATACCGCCACGAAGCTGCCCTCGCGGGCCTCGAGATTGCTGCCGGCCTCGGCTGCGTAAAGCAGGTGCACGTCTGCACTAGATCCAGGCTCCAAGACCATAGAGCTCTCACAAACTCGCGAGACTCTATATATCCCAATAACTAACCTTGGCCAACCTTTTACAGGCTCTTGGCCGGTCATCGAGCGTCCACACTTGGGCGCCTGCCCGTCCATACTTGGGTGCCCGCCCGTTAGTATATCCCTAACTCAGCTCGTCAATCAGCCTGCCTAGTTCCAAGCTTCCCCAAGCCTCGAAACTAGTCTTGCGTGTGTGTAGCACACGGTAGATACACACTGTGCACATGACAGGGCACAACTTTGAATGGCGGGATTGATGATGCCTAGGCCTCCTCTGTGCCGCGGCTATATGATCACTCTCCAGGCCACCTTGGCATGGGCAGGCCTCCCATCATTGTCAGCCCAAAAAAAGTTGTGGATCAACTACTGAACCTAACCGATGCAAGCTCGGGAGAAGGCCCATCAAGAAGTTATATACCACATGGTGGCAAGAAGAACCTGGTTCGCCACAACCACTCGGCCGGCTAAGGAAAGCCTCGCTGAACTCTAGTACAAAAGCTTCTTCCAAATGCTCATAAGAAGAGGGGCTAGTTGCTACTTTGGGGAGATATCGATGCCCGCCTGGCATCCTAGATAACGGAGGAGTGCCCCTTGGGATCTACTAAAAGCCTCAATTGGTCGCCAAGTCAGAGCGGGTGGAGAACCTACCCAAAAACCACAGACTTGTGCTAGGTGATTTGCACTCCTAATGCGTGACAGAAGATCTCTATCACCTCTGCAAATCTCTGAAGATTCCCCACATCTCCGGATAAGTATGCTGCTGTGTCATTTGCAAACTCGGAGTCTAGCAAGTCCTCCTGAGTACGGATGGGGAGACGCAATCCCTGGAGCCTAGTCTCCTGAGCTGAGAGAAAACTGCTCATGGCCTCGGCGACAAATAGAAAGAGGTAGGGTGCTAGTGGGCAGCCCTGTCGGACAAGAGGAAATCTGTCGCCTTGGGCTCCTTGAATGAGAACTTGGCTCTGAGAGGCCAAGTAAAGTCTAGAAACACCGTAGATCAACTCCACTGGGAAACCCATGCGGTACATCGTGCCCTCCTGAAAGCCCCAATCACCTCTATCATAGGCTTTCTCGAGTCCAAAAGGAGCACAATGAGATCCTATTGCCTCAAATTGGCTGAAGCTATTGCCTCCCAGAAAGTGAAGTAGTCTAGAATGCTCCGATCCTGAACAAAACCTGTCCGAGTGTCATGGATCAAATCGGGAAGGAAAGGCTGAAGTCTTTGGGGCTGATGGCCTTAGCCAAAATCTTGTAGCGGTCCGACGGAGTGTGATGGGTCTCCACTACCGAATCTCCAATCTGTCACCACCCTCCTTAGGAATCAAGTAAATCAGACCCTCTAAGAGCCTCTTTGGCATGGCTTGTGTGATCATAATCTCATTGAAGGCTGCTCAAAAGCCGCCTTCCATGAGATCCCAGTGGGGCGAAGAAAAAAGGAAACTGGAAGCCCATCTTCCCCTGGGCATTTGCCCCTAGGAAGAGCCGTCAAGACCTCCGCCAACTCCTCTGATGTGAAGGGCTTTAACACGGTGCCTGCCTTTTGCTGGGCTGTCGTGGCATTTGGCAGTGGGCTGCATCCAACCCTTTCTTGATTTGTCTTGTTTCCTGCTCCTACCTAGCCCATTGTCTCTTTCAAATTCCCAATTTCTTTTGTCATGACTTTGTTGGTTTCCTACAAACCCAACAACTGCATTTGTATCTTATCATGCTGCTGCACGTCAGTCTTCAGGAGTAACAACACTTTTCATGCTGCTGCAGCTCAGTCGTCAGGAGTAACACCTCTTTGAAGTCCTCTTTTCTTCAAGGCATCCATGAGCTCTGGGCACTTCTGCTAAACATTTTTGCAAAAAATCTAGGGCTCCCTGAGTCCAATCTACATCCACCTATACCGGAAACCTTACTACCTTTTTGGGTGTTGGCACCACTTTAGTTGTTGGTCCGGGAAGAGGGAGAGACACTCCCAAATGCTTGATAGTCTTGAGGGGGTCCTTTTGGGCATCCCACATGTTTTTTGCTTCTAGTCTTGTGGCACCACCCAATGCAAGGAGGTCTTGCACTGTCTGGGATGTGGAGGGCACCTGCAGCCTCTGGACCAACTCCACTTCCATCTTCTTGTTTGGCTGGGTGCTTGATGGAATACAGTATTGCAAACAAGTGGTTGTCGATGTAGACTTGCAACTCACATTACCCTCTCAAGTGCCCATGTTCCCTACCATCTGCTCTCTATTGTTCCACCAACACATGGTAGCAACAATCTGCAAGAGAGCACGTAGGACAAGAGAACACTACACAGGGTATGTGATCTTGTAATCCGGTTCCTCCCTCCTGCTACTTGCTCCCATATTTAAGCATAAAAGCTTACCAATAGCAAATAGAGTCGATGACAACGGAAGTCTTCGTCGCGATGGAAGTCCTTGGAGTGTTGAGATCTTTGATTTGTCGCCTTTCTTGGCGACAAAAGTCTTCCAAGAGGATGAAGGGAACCTTGGGAAAGCTTCCCCTATGGTTCAACTTGAGAAAGGAAGGCTGAAATTAGGGTTTTCAGCATAAAGACCAGAAATTACAGCAAAAATGAGAGCTGTTTGAATTTCAGTCATTAGGAGTGAGTAGGAGAGTGATTAGCACTTGAAAACACTCTTGGCAGCTTGGAAAACACCCTAGCAAGTTGGGTATGGCTATGGAGAGCTTGGAAATGGAGAGAAATGGTAGAAAACAGAGTTTTCAGCCTCCAAAAATCTTCATGAAGAGAAAACATGAATTTTCTCTTGATAAGTAAGTGAATTGGGGTCCAATCAGGTGAAGGGACATGGGGAGATATCCATTTATGAGTAAAAGGGGAGGATTAGGTCCTGGACATTGAGTCTTGTCCGCCTCGAGACTTCAGTGAGTGTGAACTTGGAAGCGATCATAATGTAAGTGACTTTTGGGCGTCCAAACTTTAATGAAGTGGAAATGCACTCACTTAGAAATATTGGCTAAGTCCTAAGGGCTATTTGAGCCTAGATTGGGTAATACTTACCACCTGTTCACATGCCACACAACCATGTTAGCAGACAGTTTCACACGCACGGTTCACGGGCGGGCGTCCCACATTGGTCAAGCAAGCATGAAAACAGCATGTAATTTCAATTGCAAGCAAGCACATAAAGATGCTATGCAATGCAGCATTGGTATGGACAATCCCTGTATATGAGACTATACCAAAATAGACGTGCTCTAGGCAAGTACACGAGGTACCAGACCCAATGGAACACCAATCCACCAAGCATTTTCGGGCATGTACACGGAGGCATAAGTCCCAACGGAAAGCCAAGTCTACAGTATCACATGAGTGGCATCAATCCCCGGCATAAACAACTGCCATGGACACCAGTCCAATGTACATACATGATAAGAAAGCACGGGTGGACCAATTGGGTGGCCAAATGGTGACACTTTTCTGCTTCTTTGGAGACAATAGAGCTCCACCATCTTGCTAGGAAGGTTGATGGCATTGGTTGTTGATATCTTTGAGCAGGAAGAATGATTGCAGGCCAATGAGGTGATAGCTCAAGTGGTGAAGGCGAACCTACCTTGGTGCTTCCTCGGCGGCATCTCTACGGGAGATAATTAAGCGCCTACGGGCAGTAGAAAATCAGTAACTATGGGAGGATCTTGGGCCTAAGGCTAGTCAAGAGAAAAAAAAAAGAAGAACGATTGCAAAGAGGGGTGCTCAATAGGCTTAAAGTCACAAGAAAGGACATTGGGCGATCTACACAACTCAAGAAGGGGCTGCAGTTAATGACCATTGGCTCTGGTTGCATTTTTCGATGACCTAGCTGTGCACCACTGAGATCCTCATGATTGAGCATAATCTTTAGCTTGTGGAAGAGACACACAAAGCAATAGAAATAATGAGGGGATAGGGGTGCATATTCACTGATTTGATCTCCATACGCTTTTCCATGCTATTTATGGCCATTTCCTTTAGTATCATTGGTATCACAAACCCAACAACTGGCTCTTCCTCTTCCATGCATACATCTATCATGAGTACACCATTCAAAATCTGGACTTCCTCTTCGTCTGGTTCACTACTAATCTTTTTCGTATTCTAGATCTGGTTTCTTGAGATGCTTTTCCAAGACAAGTCCATACTACATATCACGGCTTCAACCTATATCCATTCGCTGGATTGGTCAGTGCTACCCCTTCCAATGTTGTGAGCTCAAAAATCCCACTTTGGATCATGTAAGGGCTTGTCCAACTTATCTTTAGTTTTCCTGGGTGTGGTCCCATCCTTGAATTGAATAGCAATATTGCATCTCCTCCTTCAAATATTTTGAACTTAAAGAGTTCTTGCCCACTTGCAACTTTCCTCTCTGCACAACTTCCGCTGCTTAGGCATTGTGCAATCTTTTCTTCAGCAGTTGTTGCATCTTGTGATTACTAGAGTCCTCCTGTGTTAATCTTTCTTTGTAACTGTAATCCTGAGAGTGGGCACCAAGAATTCCATTAGCAAACTACCTCTAGTCCATACACCATGCTGAAAGGTGTTAGACCAGTTTTGTTTTCCTGAAGGCGCACAAAGCACAGTTCAATTTATTGTTGCAATATGTTTTGTTCTCATTGATAGTCTTGATAAGGATTCCTTTCAGAATTTTGTTGGCTTGAGGGTAGTACACAGTGGAATTCTTATGCATGACTATATGCTACTCAATCAAATTCTTGATTACCTCAATTAGGAAATGTGTGCCTTGATCACCGACCAGTTCAATTCAGCACCCAAATTTGGTCATGATGAACTCATACTACATAAACTTGGCAAGTGAGGAAGCTTTGTAGTCCCTCAATGTCTTTGCTTCCACCCACTTAGTGTAGTAGTTTGTGGCTACCAAGATGTATTTCTTGCCTGGTCTTTGGGCTACTGGTTTGAATGGACGTATCAAGTATGCCCCATTTTTGGAACGGCTCCTTGATCATTGTTGGCCACCATAGTCTTGCTTGGAATACTTTTCTAGTGATCTTTCTTGAAAAGTGTCCTCCACTAGCTCCTTGGTATGCTTCTGCCAACACAGCTCCTTAGAAATGGTTACTAGATTCTAAAAATATATGTAGCTCCGTGGTTCGGGTATCTAAACGCGTGGCGTTGGGAGTTCAGGTGGGTGAGCCGGGTGAAAGGAAACTATCCGGCCTGGTTTGGAGAGCACTTTGCCAGGCTACGCATCTGAAGTAAGCAAAGAGAGTTTTATTCTATTCCATTCATGCGCTAGGACACATCCTAAGTATTTGATCAATGCCCATCATGTAAAGTTTCCCAGTTATCGCCATGAATGACTTGCTTCTCAGAGTTAGCTTCTTTATCTGGTCCCTTGACATGTATTTCGGAAAGGATAAGTCAATCCAGAATTGCAACATTTCTTCATACCAGTTCAGCCTTACACTATCCACCACAAATATCTGTGCATCTAGAAAGTCATCTTCAATCCCTATTGGAGCTTCTCTCGACTCCAATCTAGACAAGAAATCTGCTATTGCATGCTGATTACCTGGGGTGTTCTTAGTAGTGAAGTTAAACTCCTGTAGCATCACCTCCATCATGTCAACTTTCTTTCAAGATCGGGTTTGTTCACTAGATACGGAAGTGCCTTGTGGTCCGCATGAAACTCGAAAACTCAGAAACATTCCCCAACAGACAATGTCTGAACTTTTTGATGCAATAGATCAATTCCTTTCTTGTGGTGGAATAATTCCTTTCTGCTTTGGGTAGCCTCTTTTGATTGCATAGACCAACCTTCTTGTGCTTCCTACATCAGGGCACGTCCTGTTGCCACATCTGAAGTATCCACAAAGACATGGAAGATAAGGTCAAAGTTGGGTTGCTGAAGTATGGATATAGAAGCCAACATTTTCTTCAAATTTAGGAATGCTTCATAACACCCTCCAAACACCAGACGTACTTTGCATCCTTCACAGTCAAGCAATATGGAGGCGTAGCTATATTGACCAGAAATCTCATGAATCTATATTCTTGTTTGATCTGCCTTAGGAATCTAGCTAATTCCTTAGCATTCCTTGGTGCTTGCAGCTTTTCAATAACTTCCGGATGCATTGCCAATCTGTCTGTGGAATGTGTCCTAGCATGGATCCATTAGTAACTCCAAAAGCACACTTAGTTGGATTCAAGCTGAGTAGTCTCTTTGCATTTTTCAAGGCATAATGTAAGGTGATAAATGTGATATACATTTATCCTAAACACTAAAATCATCTACGAGGACTCTTGTGAAGGTGGTCACATACTCATAGAAGACCTTGTGAACCATCCTTTGCCTGTTGATGTGCTGGGGTATTCTTCAGCCTAAATGTCATACATTGGAAGCAAATGCTCTCCATTTTGTCACAAAGGTTGTTTTTTCCATGTTTTCTCATCTGGATTTGATTATACTCATTGAATCCTTCAAAAATTGAGTGTATCTCATGTCCTGCCACTACGTCTAGCAAAGAATCCGTAAAAGGAATAAGAAATGTGTTAGCAATTGTAGCTGCATTGAGTGTTCTGTTATTGATGCGTACTCTTAAGATTTCCATTCTTCTTTGGGACACTGACTATTACACTAAGCATCACACTTAACCAGATCTAAAGCTTAGCAATATGCAAGAGACGAGATATCCACTGAGGACCACTTAGAATTACTCACCAAGAGAGATTATAAAAGCTAGAGCTCTCACACCACATACGAAACATCTAGTGTGTGTCTCTGAAATATATAGGCCCACTAAGACAAGGAGCCTAGATCCACTCGCCTTTCCCATTTGGCCATGTGCCCTCCACCAACAACTAGAGGTGCCATGAATGCCTTAGTTGACCTTCTTGACCATGTGTAATGAAGGGGGTTTGGTCTTGGGCATGGGTTAGAGCTTTAGGCATGGTTTGGACATAAGGGAAGCCCATGGGTATGGATATGGCCGAGCAAGTGTGGGGGCCCAACATTAATTATCATACTTTCTTAAGCTTTCTATGGCTATGGTGGTACTCCCTTGAGTGCATGTGGTACTCCATTATGAGTGCATTTCTTTCTCTCTCTCTCTCTCTCCATCACTACAGGCTTAGCCATAGAAAGCTTGAAGCTCCAAGAAAGTATGATTTGATTAGTAGTTGACTCTAATTACAATTTGTTCACTTATATACTTGCCCACCTTTTCACACTTTATTAATGTTGGCCCCCCACACTTACCCGGCCATATCCATGCCCATGGGTTTCCCTTATGTCCAAACCATGCCTAAAGCTCTAACCCATGCCCAAGACAAAACCCCCTTCATTACAAACCATCCCCACCCAAAGGTTTCATCTTTGAAACCATGTATGGGATGTTGGAAATCTTCTTGACTTTCCTCATGAGTGCGGAAGTACATTCATTGCAATCCCAAGAGGTATCTCACACAAGAGAACTCCACGTAGAGTTGTCTACTTATTTTATGTACATATGGACTGCTCTCTATGATGTCCATAAGCCCACTATTGAGCTTTGATTGATTAGTGGTGAAGTACACTGATGGCCATGGCTGTCCATACAATAAATTTACTGCAATGACACCCTTCATGCCATCATCCCAATCCATGCATATAGCTGTCCAAAAACACCATACAGCTGTGCCCACTTTAACCACTATGAACCATTGCTTGTAGGAGCTCCGGATGGTCTTTCATGAAGCCCTCGGACTGCCAAGAAGCTTCTTCATTAGGCAAGCCTCTCCACTTCACAAGGTACTCAATAATAGACCTATTACAAACGTGTCTTTCTCTCATTCCAATCACCTTCTCCGCCACATATTGAATCATTCCCTCTTCATCCATAGGAGGCAGCTCATCAACCACTTCCAATTGAGGTCCCCCGTACTTCTTCAAGTGTGACATATGAAACATATTCTGGATCCTCGTGGTAGAAGGTAACAACAATTGGTAGGCAACCTCACCTATTCTTCTCAACACCTTGTAAGGACCATAAAAGTGATGCGCAAGCTTTGTTTTGGTGTCTCCCTTCAATGAAGCATACCTTGACGTAGGGATTCTCAAGAATACATAATCCCCTTCTTTGAACACCACATGCCTCCTTGACTCATCACCATATTGCTTCATTTGGTTTTGTGCCTTAGCCATGTTATCCTTGCACCTTTGCAATATTGCACACATCTTTTCAATCTCCTCTTTGGCTTGAGGATTCACCTTCTCCTCATTGAATGCAATAAAAGGTATATGCATCTTATACCCATAGATGGCTTCAAATGGAGACATGCCAATACTCATGTGATACGTGTTGCTGTGACAAAATTCAGCTAGGTGCAACCATCTAGCCCATGAAGCTTGGGTATCATAACAATAGTGTCTCAAATAGATTTCAAGCCACTCGTTCACCCTCTCGGTTTGGCCATCCGTTTGTGGGTGATAGGCCGTACTTGGGGTGAGTGTAGCCCCCATGGAATCAAAGACACTCTTCCAAAAATGGCTCATGAACTTGACATCCCTATCGCTTACCACTTGCTTAGGCATTCCATGCAACCTAAACACATGCTCCATAAATTGTTGAGCCATCATAGAAGCTGTATATTGCACCTTTGTGGGTATGAAATGAGTTGCTTTTGTCAATCTATCCACCACCACATAGATGCTATTCCACCCTTGCTTAGTAGTGGACAGCCCGGTAATAAAATCCATGGCTGTGTGTCCACTTTCCTTTCGGAATAGGCAATGGTTGCAAAAATCCTCCCGGCAATTGGTTGGGATCCTTGTTTTATTGGCAAGGCAAACAGTTTTGCACATAATCATGCACATCCTTCCAAAGCCCTTTCCAAAAAAACTCTTCCGTGTCTTATCGTAGGTCTTGAACACTCCCAAATGACCCGCCATGGATGAAGAGTGCATCTCTTGTAGGATTTTTAGCTTGAAGGATGAGTGAGGGACCAAATAGATCTTTCCCTTACACTAAAGCAACCCATTGCACACCTCAAAATTTGGATATTCATCACATAACCCTTGCTATAATTTCTGAAACATTGGACCAGCCATGTCATCCACCAAATACTCCTCTTGTATCTCATGAATCCAATCATGATGCACCTCCAAAATGGCATGTATAGTGCAAGCCCACATCCTATAAAGTGCATTCACCACCACATTGTCCTTTCCCACCGTGTAAGAGATCTCGAAATCATAGTTTTACAATCTCTTTTGCTTTGGAGAAAGGTTTTGTTGGGTGAGGAAGTATTGGAGTACCCGATGATGGGTTCTTACTTTGAAATGCCCACCATACAAATAGTGATGCCACTTTTTCACGACATGCAAAATGGCCAACATTTCTTGATCATAGACATGAAGCTCCCTCTCCTTCTCGGTGCATTTTCTACTCTCTTAAGCAATCACCTCATGCTCTTGATATTATACGGCACCAATTCCTCTCCCAGTTGCATCAGCCCGTATAGTAAAAGGCTTAGAAAAATCAAGGCAAACCAATATTGGGGATGAAATTAGGAAGCTCTTATAAATGCTTTCTTCTTAACCCTATCAGGAAGTGGGGTTGCCATGTGAGCATAGTGGCGTATGAACCTCCTATAAAAGGATGATAGTCCTGAAAATCCCCTTAGTTGAGTAGCGTTGGTGGGTGTAGGCCACTCCTTTACACATCGTACCTTCTTTGGATCCATCTTAATGCCATCATTTCTCACAATGTGACCAAGTATTCCACCTCTTGTGACATAAATGTGCACTTGGCGAACAACTTATGCTCTCTCAACACCGTCAATACTTGCTCCACATGGATCAAGTGATCTTCCTTGGACTTGCTACACACAAGTATGTCATCAAAGAAGACCAAAACTGATTTGTAGAGGAATGGCTTCAAAACTTTGTTCATAAGAGCTTGAAATGTGGCCGGAGCATTTGATAATCCAAAAGGCATAACCATGAATTGAAATAGACCCCATGCAGTCCGAAATGCCATCTTAAACTCATCTCCATCTTTCATCCTTATTTGATGATACCCGGACTTGAGATCTATCTTGGAGAAATATTTTTATCCTTTCAACTTATCAAGTAAGTCATCAATTCTTGGAATGGGATATCGATTCTTTATAGTGATCTTGTTGAGATTCCTATAATCGATGCATATTCTATAAGATCCATCCTTCTTCTTCAACAACAAAATGGGTGAGGCGAGAAGGGTGATTGGCATGGTTGTATGAATTCCATTTCCACAAGTTCCTCCACTTGCTTTGCCACCTCCTCCCACTCAACCTTTGAAAGTCTATATAAGGAGGCTTATTGATTGGTTTTGCATCCTTCTCAAGCTCTGTGGCATGGTCAACTTCTCTAGTAGGTGTCTCTAGTAGGTGGCAAACATTTTGGTGCCTCAAACATATCTTTGTACTCTTACAACAAGGCATCCATCTCTTCATCATGTATTTGTAGCCCATTGTCCTCTTCTTGTGACGAGTGAGTTGTAGCATATAAACAAGGCATAAGCTCTTCAACTCTCTCTTCATTTGCTTCATAGACACCAAGGTTAATGGTGAGGTTTGGCCACAGAACCAGTCCATTTCACATTCCTTGGTTGTCCATACACACTAGGATATCATGATATGGGAGTAGAGGTTAGAGTGAAGCTTGCACGAGGTACATAAGGTGTAGTAGAGGTAGAAGTTGGCCATTTGATTGCATTTGGGCTGAAAGTAGATGGTTTAATTGTCCCCACATTCCCTCTATTGGCAACACCTGCCTTATACTTAGATTCAAAGACCTCTGCATAATACATGGCATCTTGCAAAGTTTGGGGTCTTTGAGCCCTCATATCAGCCCCAAGTGATGATTGCAATCCATGTATGTATTTCACCATTTTGTTGTACTCATTCATTCCCCCAACAAACATGGAGAGATTCCTAAATTGGTTACTATACTCCTTGACGAAACTCCCCTTTTTCTCCAAATCATACCATTGTCCGACCAATTGAACTTGTTCCAATGGAGATGTGAAATTTTGAAACATGGCATCCTTGAATGCCTCCCACAAGTGTCAAAGTGCATACCCTCAAGTTGAGTAAACCGCCACCATGAATGGGCATAATCTTCCAAATGCAACACGGCAAATTGTACTTTGTCCACCTCCTCACGGGGATACAATGCAAAGTATATATCTATCTTGCTAATCCATTCCTTGAATTCTTCGGTGGTTGTGTTTACCCCTTTGAACTTGGGAAGTGCAATTTTATCCTTCACATCTTTGACTCTTGGTGACTCCAGTGTAGTACATCCATGAGTAGTGTGTGGTATGTCCCATGAACCCTTTAATACTCCATCCAAGGGTCTTCCACTCACATTGTGCACACCCCTTGACCATGGGATCCAAAGCTGTGGGCTATCTTCCAAGCCTAAAAATCGAAGCATGCCCACCTTGATGGTATCTTGAAGGCACATTTGACTTTTCTTGCATACCACCAAGATTCCCATGTGGATTTGGTGCATGGTCAAATCTGTCCACACCCCTTTGCACACCTAAAATCCAGTCTTCAAGAGTTGAAAACCTTTCATCCATCTTATCCACCATTTGATGTATCAACTTGGCATTCTCATTGCCTTGACGCACGAGCTCACTGCTAATGTAGAGAACCTCCTTTTGGGCATCTCTTTGTGCATCCTTGATTGCATCAGTGAGAGAAATTCTTAACATATTCAAGGTGATGTTCCCCAATGAGATTTGATCATGTCCACTAGTGTGCACCGGTATGCCTTCTTCATTCACTATTTGCCCACTAATGTCATGTAGAGGTACCTTTTCTTGTTGCATTGCCCTTGATTTTGACCCATGTTCAAAAACGGAATGTGGTGATCGTGTGGTTCTATTGGGGTTCATCAACACAAACACAAATACAACAAGTAGACACAATTTCTCCACAAGAAACATGTTGAATAGGTGAAAACAAAAATTCAGACACAGCATAAACTTGATGTGTAGACAGAAATCCGACAGAGCAAGGTCACAAGAGATATGAACACCCTAAAATCTGCTTCATTCTCCTTTCACACATTACATTACTTCCCTTCTTTTCTACCTTGCCCAAAAAACGTTACTCCTTTCCCCAAAACGTTACTCTTGAATAACAGTTACATATCTTGACTTCCAAGATCCCAAGACATTGTTAACTTCCAAGATCCTAAGACATTCATCAGACATTCCTACCACCTTATAGTTCTGACTTAGCACATATCCGACTTACTACATATCTGACTAAGCACATATCCGACTTAGCACATATCCGACTTACATCATATCCGACTTAGCAACATTCAACCTAAGAGAACTATGCCTTCAACACATGGCACGTCCCGGTGGTAGATTTCAAAGAAATCTGACTCGGATCCACATATCCCTTGATCAGATCAAAATGTCAGACAAAGTAAAATCATGCTGCTACATCAAACAGTCTGGTCCACCTCCTTCATAACATCAAGTTCAGCAACCTGAACATCCTTGTCTGTTGCTGCTACATCCACACTTTGTAATGAAACTGGTTCCTTGAACTGCTCAGCAACCTGTATCTGCTCTGCACCATGTATCTCTACATGAGGCACTTGGTTTGCAACTATCTCAACTGATTCTGCTAGCAAACCTGCAACTTGTGTCTTGAAACTCTGGTTCTTCTCCAGGTCCTTCACTTTCTGCATATTGAAGGTGCTCTCCATAAAGTATTGATCATCACTCTTAGTGAGCATGCAGTCCCCAACTTAAAAACTCTGCGCCTGTAAAGTCCGACTAAGCAATTTCCAACATAGCACAATTCAGTCAAACAAACCCTGACAAAAGCTTCAGCAAATTTCAAGCTCTGCAACAACTGATCAAAACACCCTGTGCCAACAATTAAGCTTCTTGCCATCATCTCAACACATATGTTCTGCCTTAAGAACATCCATCTCTGTGCTGTGTTAACTTCTGGTGAGTCGGATCTGACTTCATCAACATGCACCAAAGCTGAAACTGGCCAATCAAGATGTGGTGGTTTCCCTTGAAACTTCTTCAGCCTAAAACCATTGATTGGCTTCTCCAAAGACATCTGTCACAATAAAGGTTCCTTGACACATCACCCAGTTACCAACCTGAAACACTTTAAATTTGACATTCATACTCACCCATGCATGTTGTCTCTTTTGGATCACCTCAGTGATATATGAACTGACCAACCTGTCTTCTTCCAACTGCATCAGATATTTACTCCTGTGGTGAATTGACAATTTAGGAGACATCTTCTCAGCTGTGATTCTAAGACTTGGCACCACAAACTCCATAGGCACCACAACTTCTAATCCATACACCAATCTAAATGGTTCATCCCTGATACCTTATAGGATGTTCTAAAAGACCATAATGCTGAGTCCAATTTGTCATCCCAATCCTTATGATTGTCTACCACTATCTTCTTCAAAATTCCAACCAATGTTTTGTTAGTACTTTCAGCCTGCCCATCAGCCTGAGGATGGTAAGCTGTAGACTTTTTGTGCATAATCATATGGGTTTTAGTCAATTCATCTATCACCTCATTTAAGAAATGAGATCCCCTATCACTCACAAGCTCCACATGACATCCAAACCTGGTCATTATGTTGTGATACAAGAACCTTGTGCAACACTTGAAGCTTTATTATCCTTCAAAGCTACAGCTTCTACCCATTTAGTACAATAGTCTGTTGCAACCAAAATATACCTGCATCCTTTCCTTGTTGTAGGCTAACACGTCCCACAAAATCCATCCCCCACTTTTGGAAAGGCTCTAGTGGTAGAATAGGATGATCTGACATTCTATCCTTATTATCTGGCTGACCAGTCTTTTGACATATGACACACCTCTTAGATACTCATGTGCATCCTTCAAAACTGTGGGCCACCACAATCCTAGAGAATTTTCTTTCCTGTTATATCTCCTGAGAAATGTCCACCTGCTGCACCAGAATGTGCTTCTTGAATAACAGCATGCTGTTTAAAATCTGGAACACACCTTCTGATGACTTGATCAATGCCCTTCCTATATAATGCCTCTGCAATCACCAAAAAAGGTCTACTCTTCAAAGCAAACTTCCTCCTCTGATCTGCAGTAAACTCACCTGGGATAGTGCCTTCAGTCAGAAATGTCAATAATTGGTCATACCAAGAATCCGACACGGCAGTCTGAACTTCAAATAATGAAGCATTTGGTAAATCATCATTCACTCCCACTGGTTCTTCACCTGTCTCTAACCTACTCAAGTAATCAGCAATGGCATGTTCTTTTCCTGGAGTATGAACAATAACAAAATCAAACTCCTGTAATAACAGCATCCACCTAGCCAACCTTCCTGTCTCAGCAATGGCTTCTTGATTAGGTACAACAAAGCTTGGTGGTCAACATGGAAAATTACCCTATTTCCCAACAAATAGTGCCTAAATTTGTTCAAAGCATATACCATGCCCAATGCTTCTCTTTTAGTGACAACATAATTCCTCTTAGCTGATGTGAGTACTCTTTCTGCTTGCATAATACACTGGCCTAAACCAACCTCTAACTTTTTCCTGCATCAACACTGCTCCTATGGCAACATCAGACGCATCCACAAAGACATGAAAAGGCAAAGACCAATCCGGAGACTGTAGAACTGGCGCAACAGAGATCATCTTCTTTAAAAGTTGGAATGATCTTTCCTGAGGATCAACCCAAACAAAAGCCACTTCTTTCTTAGTTAAGTGTGTTAGTGGTAAACACACATTAGCTAAATATCTGAGATACCTTGAATGCCACTTAATTTGACCCACATATCTCATCAACTCTTTAACATTGACTGGAGCCTTTGCAGATTGGATGGCTTCAATCTTCTTTACATCAATGGCCATCCCTTCACTTGAAACCACATGACCAAGTTGTACCCCACTTCTAACAGCTATGACACTCTTGTAAGGATTCAGTGGCATTCTGAACTGTCTACGTCTCTCCAAACATAACTTCAGATGCAGCAAATGCAAGTCTTTCTTACCAAAAACCGAAAAATCATCCACAAAAACCCTCATAAAATCCAGCAAATATGGCTCAAATACCTTATGTGCCACAAAATTGAATGATGGTGGTCCATTCTTCAAGCCAAACTCATTACTGTATACACAAATGCACCCCACTCAGTAATGAAGGCTGTTTTGTATTGATTCTCCTCAGCAACTTTAATCTGATTATACCTAGAAAACCCATCCAGAAAGCTATACATTTCATGACCTGCAACTGCATCCAAAACTGCATCACAAAACGGCATTGGAAAAGGATCAGTAATAGTTGCTGCATTAAGCTTTCTATAGTCCACACATACTCTCAGCTTCCCATTCTTCTTAGGTACCACTATAATTGGAGACAACCATGACACCTCATTCACTGGCTTGATGAAGCCTACTGCCAACAACTTATCTATCTCCTCCTTAACCTGCTTTGCAAAACTAGGGTTCATTTTGTACCTTTGCTGTGCAATCGGAACTGCATCTTTCTGCAAGTTAATATGATGTTGATGTAATGTAGGGTCTATACCTTTCACCTGAGAATACTCCCAAGAAAATACATCCATGTATTCTTGCAACAACTGTAACAACTCCTTCAAAACTCTCCTTCAGCATGGACACTCACCTTTACCATTTTTGGGTCAGCCTCTGTACCCAAATTAATCTCTTTCAATTCATCCTCCTTAACCCTACTAGAAGTGCCAAACTTCTTGTCATAGATTCTTTCAGCCATATCTCTTGCATCCTTCTCCTCCTGCTCAATCTGTTCCTTGGTAGAAGATTCTGCTGTGTTCCAGCAGCAGCTGCCTGAATTCTGTTCCCTGAATCTCTTGTCCAGGTACTACATCTGACCTTTCCTGAACCTATTCTTCATCCGACTGTAATATATGTTCCACATCCACCTCAAACACTGGAACAACTGTTGGATTTGCCTGCAGAAACTCCTCTTCCTCATCATCTTCAACTTCTTCTGCCAAATTGATAGTTTGTGCAAACAATGGTTTCTCCTTGAGTGGAATATTCTTCCTCCCCTACATAGGTATAGTCACTTTCTTCTTCCCTTTTCTCAGAACAACCACATTCTCTCCCCAATCTTGTCTGACTTTGGCCATTCTGAGCCAAGGTCTTCCCAACAGCATTTCATAAGAGGACGCTGAATCTGACATTCGAATGACCACAAAATTGACCAAGAAGGTCATACCTGCAATTGCAATATGTTGCTGCTTGAGAATTCCTAACGGTTGTCCTCTTGTTTGATCTGCCATCTTCACCTAAAAAGGTGCTGGGGCCAACTTTCCCAAGCCCATTTGTGTATAAACAACTTCAGATAAAATATTTACTCCGGATCCTCCATCCAACAATACATCTTCAAAAATCCTGCTCTCAAACTAAACTTTGATTACAGGCACAACAAAATCAACATCTGCTGGATCAATGTTGTTTACTACTAGGGACCCTATTTGATGAACCAATAATTGATCATCATGATCCTGAAGTTTCCTCAACAACCTCGCCTTCACGAAGCACATTCTGGTGCTTCTTGAAATTCGAATGCAACTGTATCTCTGTACTACCAGTCTCATAGAAAAGTCCATAATCAACTGTGGACTTTATGTACCTGAGGATCCGTCTAGTTGGATCCAAGTGTGGCTTCCTAAGGGCCTGCATAAACTGACTCACAAGTCTAACTGTGGACTTTATGTACCTGAGGATCCGTCTAGTTGGATCCAAGTGTGGCTTCCTAAGGGCCTGCATAAACTGACTCACAAGTCTAATAGCACAGGTCAAGTTTGGCCTTGTAATGGTCATGTAGATCAAACTACCCACTATGTGCTTGTATGTAGTGGGGTCCTCCAAAAGCTCACCTGTATCTATGGCGGAAAGCTTTGTGTTCTGCTCCAATGGCATTGAAATAGGCTTACAGCCTGTCATACCATACTTGGACAACATGTCCAAGCCATTCTACCTCTGTAATAGCAAAATTCCATGAGGTGATCTCACCACGTCTATGCCCAAGAAATACCGTAGCTCACCCAAATCATTCATCTCAAACTTCTGCTTCAAAAGCATCCTGACATCATGTATGTCTGCATCACTATCAATAGTGATAATCAAGTCATCCACATAGATGACTAATAGCATGATCCCTCTATCTGTCTTTTTCACATATAGTGAAAAATCTACATTGGATATCTGAAATCCAATGGTAACAAGATACTCCCCGATCTTGTTTGACCATGCTCTGGGTGCCTGCTTCAAGCCATACAAGGCTTTACATAACCTGCACACAAAATCTAGATGTGCATCACTCTCATAACCTGGTGGCTACATCATGTACACTTCTTCTTGCAGATCACCATGCAAGAAATCATTCTTTACATCCATTTGATGTAAAGACCAACCTCTCGCTTCTGCTGGCAGCCATAGCAATGACAGCTCTCACGATTGCCATTCTTGCAACTGGGTTGAATGTCTCCTCATAGTCTATGCCATAAGTCTGCGCATAGCCCTTGGCAAACCAATCTTGCCTTATACCTGCTCATTGAACCATCAGCATTGTGCTTGACTTTATACACCCACTTACATCCAATTACCTTCTTTTTCTTACATCCAATTACCTTCTTTTTCTTAGGCAAAGGTACTAACTCCCATGTTGCATTTGCGTCCAATGCTGCCATCTCCTCATCCATGGCATCTTCCCATTTCTTATTTCCAATTGCCTACTCAAAGAAAGTGGGCTCAATCTACCTGGCCCATGGGCTAACATTGGATCCACTGCTCGAGGACTCCCCAGGTCCACTCAGCACCTGTGATTGCTGCTCTACATGTGGTGCAACATCAGCACTTCTTACATCTGCATCTTCTGTTGCCTTCACTACTGGTGCATACCAGCTACTCATCTCATCGAAGACAACATCTCTGCTTACATCTCACAAGTGGTAGGGTTATAACATCTATAACCTTTTTGCTCCATAGCATAACCAATGAAGATGCATTTCTCTGCCTTTGGATCCAACTTTTTTCTCACTTCATGAGGAACATGTACATATGCAATACACCCAAACACTTTCAAGTGAGACACATCCGGTCTTATATGCCTGTAAACTTCTGTTCAGGAGTCATACCATGAACAGCTACAGTGGGTGTCCTATTCATAATGTACATTAATAGGAGTTGCTACTGCTTTTGCCCAAAAGTAATGTGGCATATTCTTTTCAGCCACCATCAAGGCACGTGCCACTTCTGTAATGTGCCTGTTTTCCTTTCTGCAACATCATTCTGTTGCGGAGTGTACCTGCACGTAAACTGCCTCTCTTGATTCCCTGCTTTCTCAAGAAATCACTGAACTCATTGGAGAGATATTCTCCCCCACCATCTGATCTCAGGCATTTTATTTTCATACCTTTTTCCTTCTCGACCAAGGCTTTAAATCTCTAAAAGTGAGCAAACACCTCACTTTTCTCCTTCATGAAATAAACCCACACTTTCCTAGTGTGGTCATCAATGAATGTAACATAGTACATGCAACCTGCAATTGTTGCAGTCTTGGTCGGTCCCCATACATCTGAATGTATGACATCCAATGGCCTTGCACTGACATGCTTTTCATGTGGGAAAGCATGTTTGGCATGCTTACCAAGTTGGCATGCTTCACATACCTTATGCATACCGTCAACCTTAAACTTTGGCAAACCTGCAACAATATTTTGGGCCTGCATAGACTTCAGTGTCGCTGTACATTCGCATGACCAATGCGCTTGTGCCATATGTCAATATCTACAATGACACCTATTCCATGCGCAAACATGGTTGCCTTTATCTCAAGCATGTTCACATCCAAAGTAAATATCCTGCCATTTCTGTTACCCTTTGCAACCAAGCAATACTTATTTTTGAAGTCTTCCACAAAACATCCTTGAGGATTAAACCTCACTTGTTTTGTCGACCCTCAACCATCTATCCAACATAAACCAGGTTCTTGGTAATATTTGGAACATGAAGCACATCAGCCAAGTACTTCATTTTTCCATCCTGCCTAGACAATGACACTTCACCAACATGCGCAATGGGATGTGCAGTCTCATCACCTATTTCTACATAACCTGGTTTTTTCATTTTTTGCATATCTATAAACATGACTGGTCATGTGGTTAGAGGTGCTAGAATCCACATACCATATATCTTGAGATCCTGACACATCCCTTGTTATATGGAACTAAGCATGTTCTGCATCACAAATAGCTGCTCACTTCTGTCATCACCTCCATGTTTGCTAGATGATGCATAGTTGCCTTGCTGCAACTTCACACTTTTAATGTCATTCTACTTTTTGTAGCAGTCCTTTGCCATGTGTCCTGGTTTGCCACAGTAATAGCACTCTATGCTATTTGCATTTTGATTTCTTTGCCAACCACCTCGGCTTCTTTAGCTCCCCTTGCCTCTTCTAGAATGGCCTCTTCCACCTGTGTATGATTGCTGCTGTGAATCATTGGACTATTGTTGTCCAGAATTTTGATTTCCTTGTTAGCCAACACCTTGGCCCCTCGACCATGGCCTCTACCTCTGCCTCTACCCGAATTAGAGTAAAAGGCGTGTTCTGATGTGCTCTTGCTTTGTGTGAAGAAGAATCCTCACCTAAAGCCTTTTCTTCTATGATCAGCATAGATATTAAGTCTTGAAAGTTGGGAATATTCTCCCTAATTGCAATGGAGGTCTTGAATGTCTTGTACTCTTTGTGCCAAGCCCGTTTAAGACAGACACTCACCAAATCATCATCCTCCATTCATACATTGATAGACCCAAGGGATTCAACAATGCCCTTGATCTTTAAGGCATAATCATTGATGGACATGCTTTTCTTTTCCACAGTATGCAACTCTTGCTTTAACTGCAACTTTCTTGCCTTTGTGTTAGTATGGAACATTTGAACCAGATTCTGCCATCATGCAACTGCTGGAGTGTTTGCATCCTCTATGTGTCCTATCATAGTATCTATGACACTAATTGAAAGCCAGTACATGATTTTTCTTGCACCTTGATTCCAATCCTTGAATGCCTTTATATCTGCAGGAGTGGCATTCTCCTCAGATAACTCTGGAGGCTCCTCATTGTCTCCTTCTACATAATCCCAAAATCCTTTACTCATTAGGAAATTGGTCATTTTGAACTTCTAGGCATGGAAGTTATTCTTATTTAGCTTCTCACTACAATCTGATTAATTCCGTGTCAGACATGTTTTCCTGCAGCAATCAAATAAGCTACAAAAACAGACAACTTCTGTATGCAACCTGTAATACAGCAGTATCTCCTATAACTGCTGTAGCAGCACAGCAGTACTTCAACACAACCTGTGTGTCACCAAATGTGACCAAAGTACATGTACATACACCCAGTATCAACAATACATGTGCAAATCCTGTCTGCACTTTCAAAATGCAATGCTGCACTGCAATAACCAGATTTCGAGCAGAAACAGTTCTCCACCCAGAACTTTTAGAAAACTATCGAAAATATCCTGCAGTGACAAAATGGGGCCCGTAACACACCCGAAACACGAATTTGGCCAAAATGTTTTTCCTATAAGACAGTATACCTGCCTTGTAGCGTCGCTCTTGCAAAGGCAGCTCCTCAATCAAAGATGTGTAGCTCCTCGAGCTACTAAGGGGGTGTTGTACCTAAACCAAGAAGGGGAAAGAGATGATGGTGCTCTTACCCGTGTAGTACCACTTCCTTCCTTGCTTGTTCTTGCCTTTTGCTTGCCTCCTTAGATCTCACATGGACCAAGATCTGATACCATAAAGAGAATGCAGGGAGAGGGAGAGCTTCAAACCCTAGCAAGCAAACACACACACACACACACAAGAGAGAGCAAGACACATGAATTTTCTTCTATCTTCTTCTTCTCTACTCAACCAACATAACATAAAGATAAGAGTACACTATATGGGTTAGTTCTCAACTACTACAACATACAAGTCGGTACATAATGTAAACCCGACTAAATGAGCTGGCGCTATAACTATGCCAGTCTGTAGTAATCCAAAATGGCTATCACACAGCCTGTCATCCCACTGGCGGAAGCTATCACCCAGGCGGGTCATCAATGTCCGTCGTAGAGCACTAGTTGAGCTCGATATCTCAACAAATGTGTGGGACGATGAGGGATGGAATTTGGAAAAAACCTAAGATAGGCCCATAAACATGTAAATCTCCATTTATGTAGGCAAGGTTTATCTTGAGAAAAACTAATGAATGAAGCTATCACTTAGGGTTTGTGTGTTTCTTTCCTTCTCTAAATAAAGGTTGGCTTCCTATTGGGTCTAGGTTTATGTGTAGATTTTATTCAATAATTAGGTCTATGCTTATGTGCGTGCACTTATCCCATCCTTAGAGTCTTCCTACTTGGCATGGGTTGGTGGTGCACATGGGTTGCGAGTTTGAGGAGATGGTTGTAAATTTTGAACACCTAAGAGACCCAGTTGGACTTGCCTATTGTATATAGTTTCATTAGTTTCTAAGCCTTTCTCTTTCAATGTTTTAAGGCTACCTTGATGGCATTGTCGAAAGAGACAGGATTTCCAATTCTAACATAAAAGTGAAATGTAGGGTTCAATTCTTATTAACCCATTCCTAGGGTTAACAAGAGATACCACCATTGTCTCACATCAAGGAGTCAAGTTAGATACACCAAAAGGTCATACATTCAAGATATGAAGCAATGGTGTCCAAATCTACAGCTTGGATGGGCACCCATAATGGTCCTATGGAATACTTATGGTGATTTCCACTACAAGAGCATGTGGTAGTAAGTTAGGATGAAGTCTTAAGTGATATACTTCATGGATATATTATGAGAGTAGTCATGAGCCTAAAGTTCCTGGCCGGCCAGAGTTTAAGTGAGTGTGAACACTTATGGCCATGTATACTCTCCCATTATACAATAGATTCTTGCTCTTGCTAATCCTCTTGCTAATCTCTCTCTCTAATGCATGCTAGTGAGTGTGTGTGAGTGATGTGAGGTGAGAGGAGGGAGGAGTACACGTAGTGCAACGCGGCGGTGTGACAATGCTCACGGGAGATAAAGTGGAATTTCTTCTCAAGGAGTTGTAGAGCTTGGAGACCTCGAGGGCTATGAGCTCGGCCATTGGAAAGATCCTCATGACAGTTGTGGTTCACCAAGTAATCTCTTTTTAGATGTGTTTCAAGGAGGGTTACGGTGAGCCATAACATTTTTCCTTAAAACACTCCACTAGAATCTTCTCATTAAAGCCATAATAATCACAATGTTTGGTCTTGAAATTTAGGAAGATTTGTCTTATGTACATCTTTACAAACTCATTATCCCCTTGGTAGAACTTGTTCATATTGATAAAGGCTTCACATATACTCATTCTAGGTGCAAACTATTGGGTAAAATATTCCTTCAAAGTTTTTCCAAGTATCAATCTTGTGAGGTTCCTGCCTCTCAATTTGGTCAAACCAAACTATAGCCTTGCAATTTAAAGTGAAGGGGAAAAGTTCCTTCCATTCCTTTTGAGTTATATATCTTGAAATCCAACATTTCATCTCATAACCTTTTATATGCCTATCTGCCTTTTCACAACCTATAGGGTTGTATGGTTAATGGCCTTGGTTTGATATATCTATTGGCTTCATTACATCCTACCCAATCATTTGAAAATTCACTAGACTTTTCTTGTTGGATACCAAGGTTTATTGAATTGATGTGTTCATCCTATGTTGGCCTAAATAACTTCTAGATTTCCTTTTTCATGCAATTTTTCTTTCTTCAATGTATAATCCTGTAAGTCACCTAGGAACTCACCCCAAATGGCTTCAAATTCATAATATTCCTTTTATCTTGACTCAAAGGTATCACATGGCTTTTTTGGAATACTAAATTTATATATATTATAAATATTAACAGTATTTTACAAAAATTCTATCCTGACAGCCTAGAAGGTAACAACCTGGCAAACCAAAATTAGATCAGACTTAATCCCACTTCCTATTCAACAAGTCACATACTAGTTCCCACATTTTATCCTCCCATTAAAAAGATGAATTTCCCCAAGAAAATACACGTGATAAGAAGTGTATCAGAAGTAAAACCATTGGGGGATTACTGTTCAAACTCCTCTTCTTTAATCCAGATCTTCACAGTTGGCCTCTTTCCCATAGGGTTCTCTACCAAGGCCATACATATCTCTTCTGGGCTGCTTGTCTTTTAGATACCATCTTCTATATCTTGGTCCATATTTGGGGAATTTCACTCTAACATCATCCCAATGGTATACACCGGCAAATGATCAAACATGTTAGGCATGCCTAATGTACATTAGTATTTTCCCTTCCTAAGTTTTTACTACCTAATCCCAGCTTGTAATGCTTGTATGACCTTAGTAAATCTATTATTATTCATCATATTAATATAATACATGGCCTAACAAAAATGTACACTTCTAAACATAAATTTAGTGGCCTCTATTCCTTGTTTTCCCCCCTTCCCAAAAATTAGCTCATTCCTAGAAACCCAAATCACCCACAAAAATTGATAACTAATGACAGAAAATCAAATCAATCTCATCAGTCATTCTGTGTGAAGCTTTCCCAAAACCCAATCCCACCATTTCCCTCTTACTCCTAGGTTATCCTCCATCCACCTACCAATCTTCCCTCTGAACCCCCTTAGAGTAGGACATTCCCAGAAGGCATGTCTCCCATCTTCTATGGCTGCTTTTGCACCTAGGACATATTCCAGTATTGAAGTTCTTCTGAAGAAGCTTAAATCCAAGTGGTAAAGCTAGGAGGTAGACTCTTCATAGAAAAACTTGTGCTTTCACTGGGATTTGAGCATCCCATCGGATTCCACCTTTTCCTCCAACTGTTCCCTTCCCAACTGATTCTCCAGACTCTGTTACAATATATGACATTCATTTCCCCTTTGCACATTTCTTCATACAATGTTTTGGTATTAATTCTATCCAACTTAGCCGCATTAAACCAGCTCTAGTCCTGATACCAAGAATCCTCATTATAAGTAGTAGAGTACTAGTTTTTCACCACCTCTACTAGAACTGATCTCAGAACCTGAATATCATTTGGGTGCAATGTAGCCTCTTCCAAGACCTGTTGAAGTTCTTTTCATAATGCTTGAGTGGTGTTTCTAAAGGTCCACTATTGCCAGGGACAAGAGAATGTGAAAGGCCGACATGTCGGTGATGAAGTTATAGTATAGTAAGGCTGAATGCCTTTGATGGTGAAGCTTTGTCTGCCATAGCTATTGCTGGACTATGTAGTGGTGGCATGAGAGCCACCACCTCTTTCCTCCTTTGTTCTCATGAAAGTTGCATGTCTGTTGATGGAATATGGTACCATATACATGTGAGGTTGGGACCATGCTACTACCGAGAGAAAAGTGCTACCATGAATACTACGTGGAGGTGCCAACTAGCACGTGAGAAAAAATTACTACATAAGATTCCCCAATGCCAAGGCAGGCTGGGGGGAGGGCCCTATCTTTGTGTGCACCTAGTTGCCTATGCAGGGCAGGCTAAGGGGAGAGCCCTAAATTTATGTGCACTGGGTTGCCTATGTAAGGAACCATGCTGTCGTGTTACCGTTGTGTGCTGAGAAGAAGGCCAGTGATGATGAGCACTGGTTTCACTAGGTATCTCTTTGGATGGAATGCACCAGTTAGTGCTTTGTGTGCTAGGCATTAAGGCCTTAAGACATTAAACCATTAACTTTACAAATTTAAGTCTTAAATGTTTTTACCCTTGAGTTCTAAATTCAAACTTGTGAAGGACTGATGATCTCACTAAGATATGTTCCAAGCCACATCCTCCACCAACAACATGAGCTCAAGTGCTAGGATGAGTCTATCTACTAGGAAGAGAGCCAAGAGATTAACCACTCCCAACAACTACTTCAAGCCACATATGGGAAGAATGCCAAACTAGAATTTGAGCTCAATAAAGTAAAAGAGAAGTCCATAGGCTTTAGGACAAGCTTGTTGTTGGTTGCTAAGGCCAACAATAGCTAAACACTCATAAGTAGGATATGGATGCCCTCCATCTACAATACCAAGCATAAGTAGGATATGGATGCCCTTCATCTACAATACCAAGCATAAGAAAAGGCCAAGAATGTGGTAGCTAAGGCACACAAAGCCCAAAGGGACCAACTCCTAGTGAGGTCAAGAAAGCTAAAGCCAAAAAATTCAAAGCCATCCTTGTGGGGTTATAGAATCTATAACAATTTTGCTCAAGGGAATACATATACATATACAATGCACCCAAATATTGTGCCAAAGGTGATTTTACGCCAATAAATTTCTATTCAGATAGCATGTCATAAATTGCTAAAATAGTGGGGGTTCTAAAGTAGTGCTTCAGAGATAAGTAAAATGCCTCTTTATCCAATGCTTTCTTAGATAATCACTGAATTTATTAGAGAAATATCTCCAATATGCTTTCTTAGATAATCATTGAATTTATTGGAGAAATATCTCCAATATGCTTTCTTAGATAATCATTGAATTTATTGGAGAAATATTCCCCCCACCACCATAAATTTATATCCTTCTCAACCATAGCTTTGAATCTCTGAAATTACATAAACACTTTGCTTTTCTTTTTCATGCAGTATACCCACATCTTATTAGTGTGATAATCAATAAAAGATACATAATAGTGGCATACTTAGATTGATGTTGCCTTTTTTGGTCCCGAAACATCAAAATGTATCACATCCAAGGGTCTTTGACTTATATTCCTATCATGTGGAAATGCATGTTTAGAGTATTTTCCTAATTAGCATGCTTTACATACTGTGTGCATTCCATCCATTTAGAAATTTGGTAAACCTATAACAATAGTTTGGGCCTGCATATTTTTTAGCTGAATATTGATATGACTAATACATTCATGCTAAATATCAATGTCTATAATCACACATGTATTATGTGTGTAAACATTGCAACCTTCACTTTAGGCATATTTACATCTAATGTAAACATTCTTCTAATTAGTTCCCCTTTACAATCACGTAGCACTAGTTATTAAAATCTACCATGAGAATTAAACCTCACTTGTAGACCTTACTTAATCATTTGTCTAACAGAAACCAGGTTCTTTATAATGTTTGAAACATGCAATACATCAACCAAGTACTTCATTTTGTCATCTTGCATAGACAATGGCACCTTATAAACATGCATAATGGGATGCATAGCATTATTACGTATTTTCACATACCCTAGGTTTTTCATTTTTTTCATATCTCTAAACCACTCTCCATGATTGGTCATGTGGTTAGAAGCACGTGAATTAATATACCTATTTTCCATTTTCACATACCCTAGTTTTTCCATTTTTTCATATCTCTAAACCACTCTCCATGATTGGTCATGTGGTTAGAAGCACCTGAATTAATATACCATATATCTCTAGGATTTCGTGCATCTGTAGTCATAGAACTAAGTATAAAGTACATCATAAAAATCTTATTTCTTTCATCTTCAATTTTCTTGCTTGAAGATGCATAGTTATCTTGCTTTTGCAACTTCCCACTTTTGATGCCATTCTGCTTTTTATAGCAATCATGTGCCATATAACCTAGTTTGTGACAATAATAGCATTGCATGATATTTCACTCTAATTTCTTTGCCATCCACCTAAGCCTCTCTAGCTCCCCCTGCTTTTGGAGTGGCCTCTTCCACCTATTTGTGCATTAGATAAGAAGGGCTATAAGATCCTCAAAGTTTGGTAAGTTTTCTTGAGTTCGGATAGACTGATCATACTCTTTATGCCACAACACCAAGTCATTCCTCTCGTCAACTAGAGCTCCAATAATAGAGCTGATGGCATCTATAAACCCTTTCACTTTCAATGAGAGTAATCACTAATTACTCATTTTACTATGTGTTCCTTTGCACGTTGTTATGTAGCTCTTGTTTTAATTGCAGCATCTTTATTGCCTTAATACTTGTGCTATATAGGTTAACCAAGGTATCTTATGCATCCTTAGGTTTTTTTGCATCCTATATATGATTGATCATAGCATCTGACACACTAACAGACTAGTCAATACATATTACTTTACTAGCTTTCTCATGCCGAGCCTTAAAGGCTTGTGCGTATGAGGAATGACATTTACTTTTGAAAGCTTTGGCTCTTTGGTCCACCTAAAACAAACCCAATATCCTTTTCCCACGAGGAAGTTTCTCATTCTGAACTTCCATGGTTGGAAGCTTCTCATTCACAATGTGGGATAGATAATCAAACATAATTACGTACCATAACTTAATTTTGAAAACTTTTGTGCTTAAGGAAAACCTGTAATCTCCAACATAGTCACCTCTTACAGTAATATTATTTATAAACTCTTATACTACAACTATATGTGAAAACCACTCACATAAACATACATCCACCAATAACCTTTAAATCTTAGATTCTCTTCCAGAGAAAGTCTTACAACCAGTATTATGTCGCAACTATGTACCAAACTAAAAATTAAGATACACAGTCAAAATTGACACTTTCACAAAGTGCCCATAGAACTTGCAAGGCCAAAAATAAACGACCTTGAATCCAAAATCCAAAAACACCAAGGTCTAAAAAACTTA
This sequence comes from Cibotium barometz, assembly GCF_041138505.1. NCBI lineage: Eukaryota > Viridiplantae > Streptophyta > Polypodiopsida > Cyatheales > Cibotiaceae > Cibotium > Cibotium barometz. The sequence continues at coordinate 41,489,127 of NC_141087.1, forward strand.
GTCCACACAATGTAATGTTCCCTCTACTTCAGCGTGAAGAGAAACTTAAGATGTGATAGTGCACCTTACTATTATGCCTACCTCTATTGGTATATATAGATATTTTCTTCCAAATCAAATAGATTTACCCTTACCTGTACCCCTTCCTTTGCTTGCCATATGTAAGCTCTCTACACAAACTGGAAATACTATTAGAATAATTCAAGGAGAGAGGGTGAGCTTGATCTCTCCTTACAAGAACACACACACACACACACACACACACAAGAGTAGACAAGCACAAAAGAGAGATGTGAACATAAAGATAAGAGTACATACTAAAGAGAAATTTCTCTCTGCTTGGCATCTTGACATGATGGAGTAGGATAGCCTCTCTAATGTAAGGGATTTGGCATGATTGAGCACTAGGGATAAAGGCAATGTGGATCAATAGTTGGTGTGGTAGAAGAAGATGCCATGAAAGGTTCTTGCTGATTTGATGAGGCCACAGAAGGTTCCTATTGATTTGAGGAGGATCTAGTGATGGGTCATGCCATGGGCTAAGCTTCGACCATGGTTTCCGCATCTAGAAATTTACTTGGATGGATGTTAAATGATGATGAGGCTTAATGTAGTTTCTTGCTAGCAATGCCTATTCCTATTAGATATCCACTAAATTTAGAGCCCGTGTGTGTATTATTATAGGTGTTATACATGGCCATGGGGATAAAGGCCTGTGTAGAATCTTCTTATGGTGAAAACTCCAACACATAGCTTTCTTTGATTGTTAGTTTTATTCTCTCTTTGACTCTTAGTATTCTACTTTCTTTGATTCTTTCCATGTAGCTTGTGTTTGTGGTACCTCTAGTCAAGGGTTTCTTAATGACGTTGGGCCCGTAAACAATTAGAAAGTAGTAGATGGATACTCGCATCATGGGGGTGAGACATTGCTTCCAAAGATACAGCTGGTCTCATAGAAGAGGGACGACGAGTGGACCGCCACATAATATCAAAGAGTTTCTAAAACTTGATATTGTTGGCATGTCTTTGAAAGTGACCACCCTATGGTCATGAAAGTATTTAACCATGTCGTAAATATATATTTATTGGAAAAAGTTGGAACGTTCATTGAGGTCGACTTTATAGACATCTCCTCAAGGATGAGGATGATGAGATGGAATTATTTAACCATGCCATAAAGATCTATCTACTGGAAAAAGTTGGTACAAGGAGCTTCTTAGGCACCTCTTCAAGGAAGAGGATGATGAGTTGGAAGAACCAGCATGTGGCCCACTATAGCACAATTGGGTATAATCGAGGTTATTAAAGTTATTCCCTTAGACCTACATCTCCATGGTGGTGAGTGGTGTGTCTGTCAATATATGGGAAGTTGTAGAGAGGCCCTTTTCCTTCCTTGCACATAAGAACCTGCATCAAGACTACCTTCTTTTGATTGGCATGAACCTAGGGTCAATTTAGACTTCTTTGGATGCGGCCATGTACTCTTGCCACATTTTGTGTTCCTTCAAGAGATAGGGCATGTGACACTCAGGTTGGGAATCTTATGGCTAGGTAGTCCTTGTTGGGATTAACAAAGTTCTACCCTCCTTTGGTGTGCCATGGGCGGTTGACCTTCCACTTGAAAATACATCATCCATGTATGTGTTGATTCATTAGACATATTTTAGCCATGTCAAAGGGTGGATTAAGGAGGTTATTATGGAAGTTACCTTTTCTTGGAGTCTGAGATCCCACACAATGGGCAGGTATGTGAGTTGTTCATCCTTCCCATCATCTTCAATGGCTTCATTTTGAGTGATTTCTTTGAATAGTTGGTAGTGTGGCACCTCTTTGAGATCTAGTCCCTCTCATGGAAATCATGATTTAATGATGAGGGGCTCATGAGGTGCTTCAGTTAGGGGAGAAGCTCTAGACTGAGTGGAGAGGTGGTGGGTGGGGTGGCTTCAGGATCCATTAATGGTTGGGGTTGGACCAAAAGAGTGAGTGTGCCTCATTGGTGTGGATCTTCTTCTCTAGAACTTGGTTCCCACCTTGTTTTCCCACCTCATTGGTGTGGATCTTCTTCTCTAGAACTTGGTTCCCACCTTGTTTTCCTTTTGAGGAATCTTTAAGGTCATTCTCTTTATCTACATGCTTTAAAATCATTGTTAATGGTGGTTGGGGTTGGGTTAGGCTCCTAGTAGGTACTTTCTTTAATCACCCAAACTACCAGAAGAGTAAGTGTGCCTCATTGGCTTGTGGATCTTCTTCTCTAGAACTTGGTTCCCACCTTGTTTTCCTTTTGAGGAATATTTAAGGTCATCCTTTTCATCTTTAGGCTTATGATGGCTTTGAAAAAGGACATAGCCTTGTCGTCAATGGAGAAGTATTGCAGTAGTTAAACCACATGGATGGTGTGAATCGTGGCATCTGCATTGGTGAAAGCTTGTGGTTAAGGCTTGCTTAAGATATGTTTATACTATTTAATATAGTTAGAGGATGCCCTATGGGTTTTATTAGCTATTGGTGGGCATGTGACAAAGCTGCAAGCACATGGACTTCACTCCTCGATAAAATAAGGGTTCATGGATAGCATGGACAAGTTAATCAGACCTTCATTGTTGATGTGTTAGTTGAGGCTAGGTGGTACCTTGAATTCAAGGAAGTGATCTTCCTTGGTAAGGAGTGTGAAATCAATAAACAAGTGGCACCATATGGAGAGATTGGAAAAAACTAGATGAGATTCAATGGAGATTACAAAAGTGTACTTATCCAAGAATGAGGTGGCTTGGTCAAAGAAGAAAAGATTGGAGAGGGTTGGTTGTCGTGCGATGTTAATGCGGGCTACAATGGTGTGGAAGTTGGGGGTTAAGATAGGGTCCAATAAAAACATATTAAATTGAAGCAAGTAAAAAAGGTTGGTAAGGTTTCAAGGTCAATGGCCCGTGAGAGAAACATGTCCAGCATTTTTTGGTCAAATCTTTCCAAAGGGGTATCATCTGAGGTAATAGTTTCCAACTTATGGATTTTTGTGTGTGCTTGGGTGATGAGGGATTCTTTATAGTGGAGGAGTCCTTGATGGGGACTACAATAGTGTGGAAGTTTGGGATTGAGATAGGATATGATAAAAAAGATATTGAATTGAAGCAAGTAAAGGGCCTGGGTGCTTTTTGATAAGGGTAAGGGTATCCAACATAGGGGGACTGACTCATGGTTGGTAAGGTGTTAAGGTCGGTGGCCCATGAGAGAAACATGTCCAACTTGTTTTGGTCGCCTTTCCAAAGGGGTATCATCTAAGGAAATGGTTTCTAAATTATGTATTTGTGCTTGGGTGATGAGGGATTCTTTATAGTTGAGGAGTTCTTGGTAGGCCACTTCTTTGAGCTGCCCCTTTGGTCATGGTGGCTAGGTTATACTCCGCATGGAAATTGGTAAGGGCTTTAGTTTCTTCTTCAATTTTTACGAGGGTTTCTTCACACTCCTTTGCAAATTAAAATGCAAGTGAGCGCTGATGTTGTGTTTGATGAGTTGACAAGGTACACACCAGTGAAGGATTCCATAGAGGTTGATGTAAACAATAATGTGGTTATAGTGAATGGAGAGCAGCAATCACATGTGCTTAGTGAACCTTGAGAGTCCTTTAGTAGTGGGTCTATTATTAGACCTTGGTTAGGAAGGTTGAGTTAGAATGCTATGAATTTTGACATTTGCTACTAGTACTATAGTAAAAATATTAGGGGAGGAGAGAGAGCTTGAGCTCTTGCAAGCACACACACACACAACAGTGGAGAAGACACACATAGAATGGAAGGATAAAATCTTCTTCTACTTGTTGTTCTTAAAAAACGTATATAAAAGATAAGTGAAAACCAACATAAGTACTAGAGTACTATATATAAGCAGACCATAATGTCAGCTGGTAAGATAAGTATGCCGTAATTCATGATTTGATTGGACTAGATAGGTGCACTCCAATTGTAAAATCACTAGCAAAGATTTGTCATGTCAGCCACCAATTGTGCTAGTGGTGTAAAGGTGGAATGGTCACCTAGGAGCATCATGAGTATTATCTTATGTTGAGCTTTACATCTCAACATATAGGTGTTGAAAATTCAACAAATTCATATGTATTAGAAAGGAAAAAGAGAAGGTGGACCAGCCTTTCATAATGCATGATGTTTTAGCAAGACATTTATTTATTGATGGGGATAGTGGCTCAGAATAGAGCCTTTATAAGGAATTTGTATTCCCAGTTATTGTTACACATGGTATACAAAGAGCCAAAGCTATATTAAGAACACCTAGTAGTGATCTAGGTGTACGCAAGTCTATGAGGGTCAAATATCAAGTGAACATGTTGAGATATGATGGGTATATAGTCCATCATTATGCTTATATGGGAAAAGTAATACATGAAATAGAGCCCACATATTTTAAGGAGGCACTTAAAGATGCCATCGGATGAAGCGATGGTTGCATTGGTGGAGGAAAATGAGATAGCATTCATAAAGATGTCAGTCACCTAATCCTCTATTTATGCTGACATATACTAGATCAACACCACTTGCTAAAACTTCTCTCTCACAAAGTGATAATGTACATCAATGTGCTTCATCTTAGCATCTTAGCATCTTAGCATAATGGTATATGGGGTTACTAGCTAGCTATATGCTACTTATGTTGTCGAAATAAATGACAACCACCCTAACACCCATATCACCAAAGTAGCTTTTGAAACCAAGCTACCATGTACTCCTGCCTCTATACTTGACAAGGTACAAGCGGCTATTTCTTGTTGCTCTAACTCAACACTCACAAAAGTAAACATAAATCTAATGGTAGATCTCATGTCTGTGACACTACTAGCCTAATTAGCATCTTGTGTACCCACATAGTTGTATCTTTGTGCAACCAGCCTCGTAGAAAAGTCCATAATTTCCTATGGACTTTATGTACCCATGTAGGTGTATCTCTATGCTGTCCTATAATAAAAAAGTTCATAATGGGCTATGGAATTTATGTACCTAAGAATTTGTCTAACCATATCCAAGTATGGCTTTCTTAGGGGCTTGCATAAATTGACTCACAAGTCCAACAACATAGCTCAAGTTTGGCCTAGGAATAGCCATGTAGATCAAGCTACCTACTATGCACATGTACACACTAGTGTCCTCCAAAATCTCACATGTATCTACAAAAAGATTTGTGTTTTGCTCCAATGGCACCCAATGGCACTGAAATAGGCTTATAGAGCCTATCATACCATACCATACTATGCATCTATACATATTGGTGTCCTGCAAGAGCTCACATGTATTTGTGAAAAGATTTGTCCTCCAAGAGCTCACATGTATTTGTAAAAAGATTTGTCCTCCAAGAGCTCACATGTATTTGTGAAAAGGTTTATGTTTTTCTCTAATGCATCTACTAAAAGATTTGTGTTTTTCTCCCATGGTAGTGAAATAGGCTTACAACACTCGTCACACCATAATTAGATAACATATCCAAGCCATATTTCCTCTGTTAACAAAAAATGCCATGAGGTGATCTCACCAACTCTATACCCAAGAAATATTGTAGCTTGCTCAAATTCTTCATCTCAAACTTTTTCTTCAAAAGCATCTTGACATCATGTATATCAGTATCACTATTACCAGTGATAATCAAGTCATCCATATAAATGACTAATAGTATGATTCTTCTATTTATTATCGTTTTCACATACAATGAAAAATTTTCACTATCTGAAATCTGATGGTCACAAGATGCTCCCTGATCTTGTTTGACCATGTTTTGGGTGCCTAATTATAAGCCATACAAGGCTTTACATAATCTACACATAAAATTTGAGTGTGCATCTCTCTCATAGCCCGATGACTGCATCATGTATACTTCTTGTTGTAAATCACCATAAAAGACTATGTTCTTTACATCCATCTAATGTAAAGACCAACCCTTGACCATCTGATGGATTCTTTACATCCATCTAATCAGCCATAGTAATGACAGCTCTCATGGTTTGCCATTCTTGCAACTAGGCTGAATGTTTCCTCATAGTTAATGCCATATGTCTACGCATAACCCTCAACCAATCTTGCCATCATTGATCCATCCGATTTATGCTTAACCTTAGACATCCACATATATACATTTGCCTTCCTTTCTTTAGGCAAAAGCACCCATTTGCATTTGTATCTAATGCTGCCATCTCCTCATCCATGGCATCTTCTTATTTTTTATTTCCAAGTGCTTGATCAAAACAAGTGGGCTCCAACTCCTGTATTCCTTTAATTATGTAAGCATAATGATGGACTGTATATCCATTATATCTCAATTTTTCAATAGGGTATCTAACCCTTGTAGACCTGCATACACTTGGACTCGCGTGTTGGGTCTCACACTCTTTGCTTCGAGGAGGGATGTTGAGGAAATCATAGTCAAAGAGTGTGTATTTCTGAGTCTTTGTGTGAGACAGTGCCACGTGTCACTTTGGGAGTTATCCCATAAGTATATGGTACTTGAGTGTGTGTGTGTTCACTCTATAAGAGTGATGTACTTTCTTGTGTATCACATCAATCAAGTCAAGCTATCTTGGTCTACATGTAAGTACTTGTTCATTGCTTTCATTTCCTTTCATTTTCCATTTCATTATGTTTGCCATCTTTCCTTTCTCCACCTAGAGTTAGCTTGCTCTCTTGTTCCTTCAAATCGAACCACTTATCTGCAGAGCCTTGTGGAGTGGACGGAAAGAGTACCAAGAAGGCATCCTCCCACTCAAGGCCCTGTCTCTTGCAGATGGAGATGAACCATCAGATGTTGTCATCCACACCCTCAGTGGATGATCCTTTGAATGTGGGAAGCTTAAAATTGACCCGGTCCAAACTGTGGGAAGGGATTCTGTGCTAGGAGGAATGATTGGAGAAAGAGGGTTGGCTTGGCCTCCAACATTATTGCCAAGGGTGGGATTACCAAGGTTGGCTGCCATCGAAAGAGGTGGAAGGGAATCCCTAGGTGGTATGTAGTTGAACTTCTTCTAACTATGGTTGCGTATGGAGAGGGGACTCTTAGATGGGCTAACAGGACTACCACGGGAGCATGTATTGGGCATACATAGAGGAGACAAAAAAATAAGGGTGAGCTAATCAGGACTCCAAGTTTCGAGAGTCCCACCGGAAGTGCCAAATTTTAGTGTACCTATAGCAAGGTTGGTTGCCCAGCACACTAAGTGATGGGATCTCTCTCTGGAAAGTATGTCCGGAGTCCGTGATGCTCACAACAGATGCAGAAGACAGCCATAATGGAGAGGAACAATACATGAGAGGAGACAAGACTAGTGGCACACAACACCAAAGACAAGACTGCAAAGAGAACAAGAACACTTGCACTACTCAGAGAACACTATTGCAGGTTCGTCATTGTACCACACACACTCACGGAGGTCACAATGAAGAAGACAATACATAGCTCAAGACAAAGGCAAGTGATTGCAAAACACAAACTACAAATGTATGAGGAGAGAGGTGCAAGAACAACGATTGCAAAACACAAACTACAAAGGTATGAGGAGAGAGGTGCAAGAACAACGTCTAATCACTCTACAAGCAATAATCCTAAATGCATTCCCTAATTAACTTGAATAGAAAAAGAATTCCCTAAAATCTGAGCTCTGATACCAAGTGAAAATTGCTAAGCTAGAGAGGTTCATAGCAAGTAAATATGACCATATTAGATTAAAAATAATCATTAATAATTAATCAAGAAATAAGCATAAACAAGAGTCTAATTCTCATTGCAAATCCACACACAGTCCATTAAATAGAGGCTATTATATAGGCTTGAATACATCTCCATTAGTCACTAATTGTGATTGATAAACTTGATTCCATTAGTCACTAATTGTGATTGATAAACTTGATTCCTACTCTTACCTAGATTTAAGGACCACCTCCCTTGAAGCACTCACTTGGAGCCTCTTCTCACCTAATTCTAGGCGCCCTTCTTTGGGCACTCTTTGGGCTACACATTCCACATTCTTGTTCACATTTGAGCCTCCTTTGGACCTTTGAACCTTAGTCCTATGATTAGCACAGTTGTTGCTTCATCTAAGAGTCACATAACACTCCCACTTGCTCCTAACATACACCCAACATCACTTGCCATTTCCAGCATTGCAGAATAGCCAACAGTCGTCATTGTCATCACCCCAACGATCTCTATTACTACACATTTTTATAGCATGAACAACTACTCAGTCTCCTCACTTCGATCCCTGTTTGGCTACCTTTGTTGTTGCTCCTATAACTACGCTCTCTACATGTCAATGCCTTGCTGCCTTTGTTACTTCTATATCCATTGGTTGTCAATGCCACTGCTTGCACCCCCACCCCACTTCCTCTTTTTCATAGGTTGACTTTCAACTATGCATTCCACATGCATACCTTGCCCACTCAAAATTCTAGGGATCCACAACTGATCCATGGCCTCCAAAGGTCCTTGGAAATGAAGGGCATTTATCTAATGGATTTGGATACTTATAACTTCTTTATTTCAAATTGATGATTAATGAAATCTTCTAGTCTTCGAACCTTCTTTGTTAAAAATTGTTATGATGGATGTTTTGTATTTAAGGAAGAATATGGTACTTGTATTTGTAGCATGTATGCAAAGTGTTGAAGTGGCATATCGTGCATCTGTTCTCATGTTGTCACATGTCTAGAAGGTGTGTTCTCAGGTTGTCACATGGATAGGTGTGTTAGATTATCCCATATGCGAAAACATGGGAAATCAAAGAGCCATATATAGGGTATGTTGCGGGTCATGGAATAGGAGATGAAAGCTTGCCCGTCAACAACTACCACACCTTCCCATGGAGGTGCTACTGGTTTGTGGTATCTTGTGTGATGGGTGTTTCCATGCTAGTTTGTGGTATCTTGTGTGGTGGTGTTGCCATGGGTGCATGTGTTAAATGCTCTGGATTTCCTACACGGAAGTCTAGAGGTCCTAAAGTTATTTTGTTGTTTAGTTATTTTAAATGGTGGAGAGATGCGTATCTTGCTTAGCTTCTTTTAACTAGTTTTTATTTATCTTTATCATCTAATAATAACATTGATTACTATCTTTGATTCTCCCTAGCTGCTAGGATTTCCAAGTGGATATCATAGTCTCCTAGGGTAAGATCAAGGCAATATTGCTCTAGATTAGCGCTAATTAAGTTATAATTAGTAGTGAGGATAAGTTTATTGCTTTAGCTTGAAATTAGGGTTGGATTTCCTTACTGCAAGTGAGAGAAAGAGAGAAAGAAGGGCTCTCACCATCTATCCATTTTTTGCAAGTGATGCAGGCGACCATCAATGTCCCAAGATCTTCCTTGATTACCTTCAGCTCCTGCAAAGTATCCAAGAATACCTCAGAAGGAAGCCAATATTCATCTAATTTACTTTACTAGGAGGCAAACTCACATGCTGAGTGAGCATCTGTATGGAGTACACAAACTGTTATAAGATTTTCTATTTTGAGGAACGGTGGCCCTTTTTCCAACAACAAACTTGTTATGGGTGCCTTTCTTCATCCCCCCCATGGCTAAATTCCGCTCACAGCTCTCCTGGTATTGATGATAATATAACAATCTTATAAGAATGTAGGTCAAATGATTATGTGGCTAACAACATTTGAGTTGTTGCCTTCTGCATCTGGGTGTGTAACTTCTTACAAGTCAACTACTGTTAAAGCTGAACTTGGCAACAAGTAGCATTGACAACACACCTGCAGACGATTTGTCATTGGAATGAAACATGAGGGGATGATCAATTGACGCATGACTGGCATCTGGTTATACCATTCATTTGAGTTGTGCCATACACGCCATGCATCAGGAGTATCCTCTGCCTTATCATTCTTCCATTTTTTGTCTATTCCTTCAAAAAAAAGCAAGCGTGTGCGTGTGCGTGCGCGCACGTGTGTCCACCCATGTGTTCAACAAAAATTAAGGTCTTCTTCAGCCTACTCTGCTAAGAATAGCCGATTGTGCCATAGATGTTTGACAGCAGCACATACACTGTGGTATCATCTGGATCCAACTCAAACACATGCTCTGCAGCAAGCTCTCCACGGTCCAAGTCAACATGGATTTGACACGCACACAGGAGCATGGTCCATGACAGACTACTGGGTTGAAATGGCATGCGATTGACTATATACTCTGCATCATCCAGACATCCTGACCTTCCAAGAATGTCAATCATGCAATTAAAGTGATCCAAAGCAAGTGTGTCGTGGTCATTACTGATGGAGCCAAAGCAGTCGTAAGCCTCATCCAAAATGCCAGCATGACTACATGCAAAAAGTAGGCTGACAAAAGTAATTGTGTCTGGGGTAAGACACTTTTGATGCATTTGAGCAAAAAGAAGAAGGGCCTCTTTGCCCTCCCCATACTGGGCATATGCTGCAATTATAGTACTCCAAGACACTACATTTCGCTCTGGCATTTTATCAAACATCCTCCGAGCATCCACCAAACTACCACACTTGCTGTACATGTTGACAAGGGCATTGCCCAAGACAACATCGTGCTCCACTTTCTTGCCCTTAATAAAAGAATGAATCCGTTTCCCTTCAGCTAAGATAGCCTGACTGGTGCAAGCCGAAAGCATGTTGACAAAAGTGACAATATCCTGACTCAACATTGTGTCGAACATAGCAAGAGCATCTTGCAAACTACCACACTTGCCATACATACTGACAAGAGCATTTCCCACACCAATATCCAGATCAAGTCCAATACATGTTGCATGATTATGCACTCGCTTGCCTTCATCTAATTCAACCTCACTCGCAAACATACAAAGGACACTGACAAAGGTGACCCTGTCTGGCACAACCCCTTCTTTCTCCATTCTATTGAACAATTGCAAAGCCTTTCTGTTTTGCCCATGCTTGGCAAAGGTTGCAATCATTGTGTTCCACGAGACTGCATCTTGATGGCTCATTTCGTTGAAACAAATAAATGCCTCATTCAAGCTGCCACATTTGGCATACATATTGACAAGGGCAGCCCCTGCAAAAAAAACTTTGTCCAAATGCATGCCCATTATTCGAGCATGCATAAACTTGCCTTGGGCTAATGCACTCGAGCTTGCACATGCATCAAGAATGCTTGTACAGGTAACCTCATTAGGCATCACTCCCTCCTGTTGCATTTGATTGTAATGTTGGAGAGCGTCCTCACGCATCACATTTAGGGCACATCCTGCAATCATGGCATTCCACAGTATGAGATCCCGTCGCAGCATTCTATTAAAAATTTCCTGCGCCTTCTCCAAGCTGCTGCACTTGCTGTACATATTGATGAGAGCAGTGCCAACAACAATGTCAGACTCAACCCCTGTAGCCATTATGGAGGCATGCAATTTCACGCCTTCTGCTAGGGTTGTTTCACTGGAGCATAGAGAAAGCATGATAATGAAAGTGACCTTGTTTTGCAAGACACCCAGCTGCTGCAGATGGTTATAGAGTAGCCATGACTTCTTGCCGTGCCCATGCTGGGTATACACAGTTAAGATAGCATTCCACAAGGCCACATCTTGGCTTGGATTGGTGTCAAATATTTGATGAGCAATTCCAAGTTCACCAAACCTACCATACATATTGACAAGGGCAGTTTGAACAACCACATCGGTAGCGAACTCTTCTTCACCTCCTTCCATGCGGGAATGTATGTGCTTGCCCGGACCTATATCTACTTGTGTGGCACAAGCAGAAAGAATGCTGGCAAAAATATACTTGTTAGGGATCATACCTTCTTGTTGCATTTGGCTAAAGAGACAGAGAACCGCATCACCACAGTCAAGCCGGGCGTATGCAGACATCATGATATTCCAGGAGTAAAGGTCCCTCTGTATTGTGGCAAACAAGGAGCATGCATCCTGCAGGGTGCCATGCTTGCAGTGGTGGCGAAGGAGGAGGTTCTGTGAGAAGGTGTTCTCCTGTTTGGCCATGGGCTTATGATGGCCATGGGCATGCGATGGTGATGGAAAAGATGAGAATGTTATTGTTGATGATGAGGATGATGTTGTTGATGATGATGATGGTGGCGGTGGTGGTGGTGGTGGTGGTGGTGCAGGTTCTGCATCCTTCATTGGGCAGCATGGTATGGGCAATGCGCACAGTGGCAGCCCATGATGAACCGATCTTGCCACGTTAATTAAAGGACCTGCATGGGAACCAGAGGACGTTTGAAAGCTCGAAAGCCTGTTGTTGCTACCCCAGCTCCTGCTCTTAGGTAGCATATGCTTGAGACAAGCCAATCGCTCGCATTTCCTCTCTGCATGAAGGCCTTCACACTTTTTTCTAGAACACGCAAAGCCTTGGTGATACACACGCGTCTAAGTGATTTTAGTTTAGTGAAATGAAAACAAGAGAAGGGTTTTCTTTCCAAGAGAAGGGTTTTCTTTCTTAGATGGACTCCCTTCGTATATAATCTATGATCACATAGTTGTTGCAAGGGCCCAAATCTATTTGCTTGGGCCCCTTTTCTTCTCCTTCTACCCCATAGTCATATGGCAAGAGGACAATGCCACATGCATTTCCCAACCTTGCCTTCCACGATAGCCTCCTCAAGCCCTCCACCATCCACGACAACTTGTATGTTGACACACTTGTTAAGAGTAATTTAACACCCGTGGGTCCCCCTCCCCTCTTGAATATGCCCCTCGCCACCTCTCTCTCTCTCTCTCTCTCTCTCTCTCTCTCTCTCACACACACACACACACACACACACTCACACACACATTGTCTCACATAAACACGTGAATGTAGGAGATTCACAACTCTCCTCTTCTTTGTTGGGGCATGTGGGGAGACAAGTATTACTCCCCTATGTGAATTGCACTCGGAAGGATCTCTCTCCCCCCCTCTCTCTTTTTCTTTGTTTGTTTATTCGTGATTGCAAGGTGAGGGAAGAACAATGGATAGTACTAAAGCAAGTAGAGGGGTGAAGACTAGATTGCACAAATCTAGCATTAAGGCCAGCAAATCAACAAATGTGCACTCCATTTCAACTACATGTTAAGGAGACTCAAGAACATGTCATATTCAGATGTCAGCTTACTCGATCACATTATGGTGTGATTCTCTCACCTACAGCAAATCAACTACATGTTAAGGAGACTCAAGAACATGTTAAGGAGACTCAAGAACATGTCATATTCAGATGTCAGCTTACTTGTCACATTATGGTGTGGTTCTCTCACCTCCTTCACGGATAACAACTTGCTCAACAGCTTCTTCAAGTCAGCAAAACGACTCGTACAACCCTTGGCCGCCATTCTCAATTATCCATAGCACCTCATGGATCATCAAAATTTCAATTCAGTAAGAATTGACCTCCAAGCTTTTGACATTTCTCTCTATATCTATGAACTTATCGAGACATCTTGTACTTAGTTCACATTGTTACCCTCCCAGGTGGATAGAAACTACTTGTATACAGCTTTGGTTCCATTAGAGGTTCTAAAGGTTATTATTTGGCCTCCCATGGATGACAATACAATGAATTAATGGTGTGGATAATTATATTGCATATCAATCACAACCATTTGCAAATCAAATGAAGAAGTTTATATTTCATATAATAGAATGTAAGTACAAGGATCTACAGATTACACATGTAAAGAGTGTAGCTCACACACAACTAGAAATATGCCAACAACAATGTCCTACAAGATATATACTACAATGTAAGTACAAGGATTTATGGCTTCCATTATACATTTTTGTTTGGGTAAGGAAGGCTTTGTGTGTTTCCCTCTAGACTTATAAAGACAAGCTTCTCAAATAACAAAGGGGAAAAGGTGTCATCCGGGTGACTTAAGGAAGACCAAGACAACCTAGAGTCGCCCAACAAGGTGTGCACCTCGAAGAAGAGACTACATCATGAGAGCTCTTCTAGAGATTCAGGACTACCAAAAGTCCACTGAGCTTTTAATCCATAGGGATTCTTTTCAAGAATAGTACGAGAGATTTTGTACTCCTGTAACATGGCCATCGGTGTGTAGAGTGTGGCACTTGAGGTGATCCAAGAGGCTGTAGAGGCTTTCCTATTTTTAAGGATATAAATCTGTGTGCCAAGCGTGTGGCAATCATGGAAAATGATATGCAACTAGACCGAGGATTAAGGGGGGACCACAAATGAAGATAAAATTTATACTATAAATATTTTAATGTACAAAGCTCTATGTAAATCTTCCATATAAATACAAAGTTTCTTCATTGTTTTATCTTTTGATAAAAGTTTGTCAAATCTTAAAATCAATAGTGATAAGAGAAGCTCAATTCGAGTTTTAGAAATGCTTGAAGTTTTAAAAATGCCTAAATTTTATTGGGCTTAAAGTTTCTTAAACTACGGTTCATGACTTCAAATAGTTGAAGCTTATTAACTTTTGGAATGATGTGTTTGAAAGAAACATTATTTCTTCTTTAGTGGAGACGTCAACTAGTGTTGCATGTGGCAACAATTGTTGGTTACGCTAGTATTACATGTGGTAGCTATTGTTAATACTAGCATTGCAAGCTAGTATTGCATGTGGTGCAATTGCATGCAATAAGATTGTACAAGTTTGTACATGAGTTTAACCACCATGGCTTCTAATGGAAAACTTTATCAAAAAATAAAAAAACCCATCACCTGTGGAATGGCCTTCTGCTTACAAGAAAAAGGTCATTCTGCATGCCATGGTAGGTTTTTTTATTTTTCAACGGTTTCTTATTAGAGCCATGGTGACACCACAAAGAATTTACCCAAATAATGATGTTGATGCACATTAATAATGTAGTTAATGCATATGAATATGTTGATGTACAATGATGCATACGGATATGATGGATGATGGATGATGGATGTGGTTTCATGTTGCAAATGGTTAATGTTAATAAGTGATATTTGGATAAATGCTTAGTGGAACCCTCCATGGAAAAATTTGTAAAAAAATAAAAAACCCACCACGGCGCGTGAAATGGACATTTGCCCGTAGGCAGCCCGTAGGCAGATGGCCATTTCGCTCGCCGTGGTGGGTTTTTTTAATTCTTGGCAAATTTTTCCATAGTGGCATCACAAAGCACATCACTTGTTTCACATTAACCGTTTTCAACATAAAACCACATCCATCCATCATCATCATATTCATATATATCATTGTACATCATCATATTCATATGAATTATTGTACATTAACATTATTATGACTACATCATGCATAATTGTACCACACATGAATTATTGCTATTGCAAGCATTATCATAAAGTTGAAAATGAAAGTGTGCTCTCAACACCATAATAAGGCAGGGGATAGCCAAACACCCTTTTTAGAAAAAAAAAGTATTTACAAGTTGTGATAATGCCAATCTTAGGGTTATGAGTATTAAGCATAACAAGTTGTCAGTACAAAGTCTTGTTTTCAAAATTCAAGACCAAATTACAGTAAGGTTTTATTAGTAAGCATAATAAGTTGTCAAAATATAAAGTCTTGTTTTGAAGAAGATTGAATGAGGTTTTAAATTTTGAACATATAACGATTCATCAATAAGACCATGGATAATGCACCATGTATGGCATTAAATTGCTAAAAGCAAGAAAACATGGTCCAAAAATTATAGAAGAAAGATCTTGATATTACTTTAATGTTCAAAAACTTCAACAAAGTTTCATATATAAATAAACCGATGTACACAATTAAGAGTTAATTTTGTTTAAGTCTTTTGATGCGCTCCACCGATTTCTTGCTTCTTCACTTGGAACCCCAACAAAAGACTTGTCACTACACTTGTAGAGCTACGGTCTCTGGTTTAGTTGCTTCAATGTCTTGACCTATAATTATAGTGGACAAGACCTTGCTATGGAATCTGCCACCAAATGCATGCATTGCAATAGACACCAGGATCACTTTGTGAATCAGTGGTGCGAATTGTGCTTACACAACTTTTTGGACAAAGCCTTAAGAAAGGCTAGCTCCATTTGGGCTTCATGGGTAAACTCAAAATGGATGATAACAATGTCTGTCATGGAATACATCCCATATAATATGCTATGGATGCATCCACCCCAAAGCTTCCTTCGTCGGCCTACAAAAGTATCAATGTCCAAAACGGCTTGCAAAATAACATGCCAATTACACACATGTGAAAGTATTTATTAAGTGAAGACTTCTTTGCTTCAAATATACTTACATCATGTGCCTCATCTCCCTATGCCTCATCTCCCTTAATTTTAAAGGGATTTGTTACTTAAACTAGCCTCCACAAAACTATGAAAGGGAACAGCAGGTGCAAGCTCTATAGTTACTTACATCATGTGCCTCCTCTCCCTCAATTTCAAAGGGCTTTGTTAAGTCTATGCTCAAACTAGCCTCCAGAGAATTGTGAAAGGGAATAGAAGGGGCAGGCTCTATAGTTACATAGCACTCAACAACAAGTCGTTGTTGCACTTCCTGGAACTCTCTCTACACTATGCTTGCTTGCTCACAGTGGTCCTTCATTTCTTGAAGAGTTTGCACTACTGCAACTTCTACTGATGTGACAAGAGGAGAATGAATATGCACTGGAAACTCATCATCTTGATCATTAATTGGGAATTCATGAGAAACTTGCAATAATTAAGAGTGACACACATTTTTTCCACATATTGGAGGTATAAAAACTCCTCCTCACAAATAAATACTTCTCTCAATGTGCTAATTTGTACATCTGACAAACAAGATCACTCAAACTACCTACCTCTAGGTTCTCAGGAGGAACTCAGAAGGCTGGCCTACTGGCACCAATAGAGACTCCAAGCTCTCTCTCTCTCTCTCTCTCTCTCTCTCTCTCTCTCTCTCTGTGGGCTAGGATCTAGTAGATCCATTAGATACACCCAATTTGATGAGTGGGGTTATTTCTACATTGGGGGGATCTTCTACCTCATTTAGCATCAAAATTAAAGGTAGCTGTCCAACTAATAAATTGCTCACCAATGTTGAAGTAACCCAAGACTTTGATTTGCTTTGTTGAGAACTTTCTGACATGTTTTGCTGTTAGATTTTCCATTAGGTGTGAAAGTTTATGTCAAAAAGCACGCTCTGGGTTTATGTGGGTGAGGAGGTTGCAAGGGACCCAATCTGCATCTATCCCTTCAAGTTGCACAACAAAGGGTTTGACATGCTCATTCATGTAGCTCATATGTGAGTCTAAGTCACATGCACGCTATGAGATAGTGTCAAAGAAATTAACTTCCTCATTGAAGATGCAATAAATCTCTTCTCTTCCTTTCCACTTAGATCGCACTAGAAACTGAGAAAATTTGTCAAAGAGAAAGCTATCCATGGCTAAGAGTAGTTTGAAGGTAAATAGAAAGTGAGAAGTAGTTAGAAAATTCTATAAAGTGTCAACAAGAACAAGTGAAAATGAACTAGGGCACTCTCCCTGTTATAGACCTTTTAGGGCATGGGCATGTTCATATTCGGTGCCCAATGTAGTAGATGTGAACACAACTACAATTAAAAATTATAATTTGATATAAATATACTCAAGATATTAAAGTTATTTGACGATTTAAAAAATATGAGAAAAGGGAAGATATTAACGTAAGCCATTTTTTCATCTTGTATATGATGTCAAAGAAAAACATTTTATATAGTCAAGGATTTCTTGTTTACAAAATAACATCAAGGACATTCAAATCATTTAAAAACCTTGAAAGTATTCTCCAAATATTTGCTCACCTATTATCAAGCAAAGAATATTTGTGAATAAGACTACAATTACATTGCTTTAAAAAATAAGCTCACTAAAATATTTAAAAGAATCACCAACCTTTCTATGTGCTACTTAAAAACTTGCATTCTCTAACTTAGGTGCACCCATAAAAAACAAATGGTCTCGAACATTGAATAAACTCCAATAGGTATTTATCACTGAAACTAGCTCTACGGTCCCATCTGGCATGTTCACTTGGAGACTCGCTCTATAGTATTCATTGAATAAACTCCAACAAGTATTCACTAAAACTAGCTCTACAGTATTCTATGGGTGTCACAAGGTTTGCCTCGGACTCCAATGGTATCTAAGTGTTGTCTTTTTTCATCTAACATTGGTAGTAGAAGTGCATGTAGAATGTAGAGTGCATTATTAAATACTGAAATGTGATACTCTATGTAGCCACCCTACAAGAGTACACATCACCCTTACCATCAACCTTCTCCTTGCCTTCTTCAACGATAGATTTCAAGAAGCGCTCATTGGCCATTTACAAATGAATATGAAGGGGCTTTCATGTGGGTTTAGAAGTTGAAAAATATAAACAAAAACATGAATTGGCACAATCTAAGATAGACCAACAGACCTCGAAGCTTTTGAGAATTTATGGGAGTTATGGATATCAAACACATCATCTTAGATTTTACGCCATTATAAAGAACCTAAAGAAGGACTAGAAGCTAGTTCTAGACTACCAAATTCATTAACAATATTAGGAATAACATAATTATACTTGTTTAAAAAAAATTGTCACTTAAAAGAGATGCGCTAGATTTCCTAGCAAACATAAGCTCGCCCCCAATCACGTGAAAAGCCTCAAATAACCCTATCAATCTCTTCATGGGTCGGTCTTCTGCCAAGTTTGATGGAAAAATATATGTTTACAAAAGGAAAAATTGTCAAATAATATTAGATTTAACAACACTAATATCAACATGAAAAAATATTGAAGACATTCAATTATAAGGGAACATAGGATTCCTAATGTTGAGACCAAGTTTTTAAGTCATGAGTAGTGAAGACATGTTGCACAAACTATTCTCCCTTGTTTCTTTAAGCACAAGTAGATTTCCTTTCCAATGATTCTTTACTACACTATGATGGGCGAACTTGATATGGACCTGTAGCCTGAGGTTGTATGTATACCCAAGAGTCACTTCTTCTTGAATGTTAATACTTGCTAGTGACCATTATCATCTTTGACATTGTGAAGAAGAACTCAAGTTATAGAATCTCTATGGTGTCTGTGAACCTATGGAAGCCATTGGAGATCAAAAGAGGGAAAATAGTTCACATTGTTAACCACATTGGTTAACATCATTTTTCAAGTGTGGTTATGCTTTTTGTAATCCATCATTATGTAACCACGCTAAGCGCTTATTGAGAAAAGATATATGGGATGACCAAGTGGATGACGTGTAATGCCGGTCGTAGTAATGAGCTAGATGTACATAGATCTAGGAAGCCAATTTTGGGCCCCTAATTGTAAATGGGCAGTCGACCATTGTAAAAAGTGAGCTCATGTATATGAATGATCTATGGAATATCAAAAGACACAATCTCATTTGTCACAATTGAGTCTTGCCTTCTCTCTCTCACACACTCTCTTGTGTTTATGGTTGTAAGCTTGTGTTTGTGAATGCTTGCTTACTTGATTGTGGTGTATGTATGGAGTGGATGGTGTTAGTCTAAGCTTCTCTTCTTTTCTCCCTTCTCTTGTCTCCCTCTCGAGATCCCTCTTGTATGCACATTAGCATTGATTGGAGGTAGAGCCTTCCATAGCTCCCTTATTCCTTTCTCACTACCTAGCTTGTGGATCTCCATTTTGAGTGACACAAGTGGAGGTGGAGTGAGCCCCTAGCGGCCTCACATAGGGGAGTTAAACTTCATTAGGGTTGGCTAAATGTAAGTCTCCAAATCGACCCTTGTATGGCATCATTCTCTTCTTCTCTCCCTCTCTTGTGGAGCTCTTATGAAAGGTAGTATGTTTTGGTTAACATAACCACATTGGTTAACATCATTTTTAAGGTGTGGTTATGCTTCTTGTAATCCATCATTCAGTATAACCGTGCTAAGCACTTATTGAGAGAAAAGATATATGGGATAACTGAGCTTACGACTTGTTTAATGCCGGTCCTAGTAATGAGCTAGATGTACATAGAGCTAGGAAGCCAATTTTGGGCCCCCAATTATAAATGGGCAGCCAACCATTGTAAATAGTGAGCTCATGTATATAAATTATAAATGGAATATGAAAAGAAACAATCCCTTTTGTTACAATTGAGTCTTGCCTTCTCTCTCTCACTGACTCTCTTGTGTTTGTGGTTGTAAGATTGTGTTTGTGAATGCTTGCTTGCTTGATTGTGGTGTCTGCATGGAGTGTATGGTGTTAGTCTAAGCTTCTCTTCTCTTCTCCTTTCTCTTAAGATCTCTCTTGCATGAACATTGGCATTGAGTGGAGGTAGAGCTTTCCATAGCTCCCTTCTTCCTTGCCCACTACCTAGCTTGTGGATCTCCATTTGAGTGACACAAGTGGATGTGGAGTGAGCCCCTAGCAGCCTCACATAGGGGAGTTAACCCTCATTAGAGTTGGCTAAATGCAGGTCTTTGAATCGACCCTTGCATTGCATCATTCTCTTCTTCTCTCCCCCTCCCCCTCTTGTGCAAGGTAGTATGTTTTGGTTAACACACATTGGATCTACAAATGGACTGGATAGAAATAAACCAAACAAGATTCTAATAATTGAATCTTCTATGCATGACAAAGAATACTAGAGGTTGGAGACGAGAAGTTAGAGAATAATGAAGAAAATTGTTAAGAGAATATGAAAATGGAAAAAATTGGAGGATTTCTATGGAAATACTTTTTTGACCATATATTGGTGCAAGAGGGACTTTAGAGAGGAAGGGGGGAAGTTTTTTAGTTAGGGGAACATTTTTTGAATTTTGGGGGGTACCTTTTACATGAGGTGGAATGTGGGTCCCTCTACTATATAGAAGGGGGTATATAGAAGGGGGGGAGTGGGAGTCCCTCTACTATAGAAGGGGGGGAGTGGGAGTCCCAAATAGGGGGGGGGTGTGGAGGGACCCAAATAGGAGGAGGGGGGTAAAAGTGTTGGATCTAGGCGGTTAAGTGGAAGAGTAGGGAGACAAGCCTAGGGAGTGGGGGACAAGCCCAAAAAGTTCCTCCAATGAGGTTTCAATAGACTTTTCAAAATGTGCACACCTCCTCTCTCCTTTTGGTCCACCTTAAAGTTTTTTTCATTAGAGAACGGATGAATAATCAATCAAAGAGGCCCTTTCGTATTCCATTCCACCCCTAATGAATGAAAAGGCACTACAGAATCTAGCCACGACGAAGCCGAATTAGTTAGCGAGTTTTGAACACCCAAGTGTGAATAATGGCTACTGGTAATACAAAGCATTTTCTCATAATAAAAGAACACGATCCCTCTTTGTGCTTATTAAGTTCCCTAGTTATCTACTTGCCCTTTTCTCTTGTGTTTGAGAGAGAGAACTCTCTACAATTAAAATCTCTGCATACCCTATTCTTGCCATTATGGGTAAGTTTCCTTGCCTAGTCTAGAAGCCTGGTAAAATTCAAATCGTTGTCATCCAATTAGTTAAGCATGCCATGTGGCTATAGGATGAGCGTGGGACTAAAGGAGTTTGCATACCTACCATGGGAGGAGCTCCAAGTCAATATACATGTAGAGAAATAGATGATGGCAAAGCTATAAAAAAGAAGCATCATTGAGCTACCATCCAACAAAATAGTGTTCTTCTCCCCAAACTATGTGGTAGAGGTGTTTAGGAGAATTAGGAGAATGGGAAAGAGAGGTTAAAGCTACAAAAAATAGGAATTTTGATCTAGAAATTTTGTCCTCTAGAAGGTCATGCTAAAGAATATAAGATATCAAGTAACACAAGTGAAGACAGGTAAAAGAAAATGAGGGTGGTCGAATCTTGTGTAAAACCCTTACTACATGTTAAGAAAGAACTATGGGCATAAACCTTATTGCATGTCAAGAAACAACTACGGGCTTATCAAGATATCTAAGTTAAGTAAAAAAGTAACATGGGTAGAAATGCTATACAACAACCTAAAGGAAGAGATGCACAAGCTCACCAAGCAAAGTAGCAAGATGTGTAAGATTCCTCCCCCAACCCCCTTTTTGATGTCTAGCATATTCCCCTGTAATCAATTCCTTTTCTGAAATATAAGAGATCTTGTTTGTGACTGTTTTAACCTAGAGAGAGAAAATATTCTAGAGAGAGAATATTCAGATTTTGAATATTTTTGGATAGAAAAATATCCCATCCTATTAAAATAAGTTCCCCTGAAACAGAAATTTAAAAAGAATTTTCCAATGTGCAATTGGAATTAATCGGAAATGTGTATAAAGGACCTTAGCCTAAGGGCCTAGATTTTCAGAAATTTTTGGATTATGGTCCAATTAAGGTTCCTATGGACCAATAGCATCAATCCATGTGTAGGGAGGAGATAAATCCAATTTGTAAAAAAAGATACTCAAAAATGAGTAAATGCTCACATAAGATGAAGAGTTGAAAATGTACAAGGTTTATTAGTAAAAAACTATGAGCAATATTAAAATGATTCCATTATGACACATATGTAAGGAAGGAGAGTTCTTTAAAGAAGGTGCATATTTCACATAAGATGAAGAGTTGAAAATGTACAAGGTTTATTAGTAAAAAAAACTATGACACATATGTAAGGAAGAGGAGTTCTTTAAAGAAGGTGCATATTTCACATAAGATGAAGAGTTGAAAATGTACAAGGTTTATTAGTAAAAAAACTATGACACATATGTAAGGAAGAGGAGTTCTTTAAAGAAGGTGCATATTTCACATAAGATGAAGAGTTGAAAATGTACAAGATTTATTAGTAAAAAACTATGAGCAATAAAATTTTGACACATATGTAAGGAAGGGGAATTCTTTAAAGGAGGTGCATATTTCACATGCTTGAATGAGTTTTAAACTCAAAAATAATGTGATATTTTTATCTCTCATCTCTCTTGAACCAAACCAAATCAAAATGGAACCAAAACGAATCAAAAAGTAACCAAGCTAGGTCGAAATCTAGTCCAAATTCAACCAAACTGACTTGGAAAATTCTAGAATCAGTTTGTTTGGTTAGGAGCTCAAATTTTCCTATAAATAGAAGCCTCCCCTTGTTGAAAAAAATATAGTGTCTTATGCTTTGTTACTCTACTCCACCTAAGCCAAAATAGATAGTGTCTTATGCTTTGTTACTCTACTCCACCTAAGCCAAAATATATAGTGTCTTATGCTTTGTTACTCTACTCCACCTAAGCAAAAATAGATAGTGTCTTATGCTTTGTTACTCTACTCCACCTAAGCCAAAATATATAGTGTCTTATGCTTTGTTACTCTACTCCACCTAAGCTGAAATATATAGTGTCTTATGCTTTGTTACTCTACTCCATCTAAGCCAAAATATATAGTGTCTTATGCCTTGTTACTCCACCTAAGCCAAGAACTGTGAATTCTTTAATAATTCACTAGTTTTTGACACTTCTCTCTTTCTTCAATCCCCATTGGTGGCTCCATCAACATACTAAACCAATTGATTGGTTGGGGGCCTCTACCGTGAATAAAGAATCAAGCAAATTATAAGGTAAGTATATTGAATTTTGATCTTTTCTATAATTACTCAATGATTCTCTCTTCTCAACCCCTCTCAAGCTTGAGAAGTTTAATTGGTATGGTTTTTTAAATGCTATTGAAGTTAATTGGTGAATAGTAGTGAAGAGTTACATAATTTAATAAATGCTATAGAAGTTAATTTCCATTTATGTTTAAATTCTAATGGTTTTTATGTAATTTCTCTCTCTCACTCAAGAAATGGTCATACTCATGAACCATTCTCAATCCAAATGAAGCTTTTCATAAAGCCTTTCCTTAATCCAAGATTAAGCTATGCTTGAGGCCAAATTAATGGCTTTTTGCTATGCTTTTAGTTTATGCACATTGATGATTCAATC
Organism: Cibotium barometz; assembly: GCF_041138505.1. NCBI lineage: Eukaryota > Viridiplantae > Streptophyta > Polypodiopsida > Cyatheales > Cibotiaceae > Cibotium > Cibotium barometz. The sequence goes on from NC_141087.1 coordinate 41,512,919, forward strand.
CATTATGGATTGATGACCCAATTAGAGACCATTCTAATTGTTTTCTTAATGATCCAATTAGAGACCATTATGGATTGATGATCCAATTAGAGACCATTCTAATTATTTCTTTAATAATGAGCTTTATCCCTTAGAAAAAAAATTGAGATTTATCAGTCATAGTAGCGGAGCTATGGCAAAATTTTTATAGAAATTACGCATAAAATAAATTCATTCAAAGTATAAAAAGAGGAATTCCTACCATATTCTAGGAACTATCATCCTAGATTAATTAAAAGAATTTTATTATGCATGGAGATGTGGATGTTGCATGTAGATGTAGATGTATGGATGTGAGTGTGAATGTGGAGGTGGATGTATGCATGGGACGTGGATGTATGCATGTAGAAATAGATGTGTAGATGAGGATGTAAATGGAGATGTGGATGGATGCATGTAGATGTAGAGGTATAGATGTAGATGTGAATGGAGATGTGGATGTATACATGTAGATGTAGATGTATAGATGTAGATGTGGATGTGGAGGTGGATGGATGCATGTAGATGTAGATGTATAGATGTAGATGGGAATGGAGATATGGATGTATGCATGTAGATGTAGTTGTGAATGGAGATGTATATGTATACATGTAGATGTAGATGTATAGATGTAGATGTGGATGTGGATGGGGATGTATGCATGTAGATGTAGGTGTATAGACGTAGATGTGGATGTAGAGGTGGATGTATGCATGTAGATGTAGATGTATAGATGTGGATGTGAATGTGGAGTGGATGTATGCATGTAGATGTAGATGTATGGAGGTGAATGTGAATGTGGATGTGGATGTATGCATAGGGATGTAGATGTATGCATGTGGATGTGAATGTACGCATATAGTTGTGGATGTATGGATGTGAATATACGATTGTGATGTGAGGGAATCTGAAGTGATGAGATGGAAATGATGTGATGGGATGAGTATACATATAAATGGAATAAGGAATAAGTAATGTAGATTGAGGAGGGATAATGTGGAAAAATGAAAGTTAAAATAGAAATTGTATTGTAAACTGTTTGTAAATGCTGTTTGTAAATGCTGTCTGTAAATGATTGTTTTATGTCAAGAATGCTGGGGGGAGCATTTTGACCGTCTTGTGATTAAGGTCGTGATGAGAAAGTTGCAACTGCTGACGGGGAGTCAATGAAGGACGTCTCGCGTAGCAAGGTCGGCCGAGGTCTTGACCAGCCTCGGTGCGATTAAAATGGTGAGCTTCCGGTACGGTGGATGAGGGGCCAAGGAAGCGGCCTATGCGTGAAGCGCTAGGTTACCTGCGAAGGATCCTAGAGGGTGCTGACCATACGGTGCTCGGGCTCTGGGTCGCCTAGGATACCCACGCGTGCGTCGAGGAAGATATTGGAACAGAGTTGGAGTTGTTTTCTGAAATCGAGCATGGATCTGGTTGATTGACCTTGCTGGTCTTCAATGGATGAGTCCATGGCTCCTTATATGGATCTGTTGGTTGATCTTGCTGATCTTCAACGAGAGTCCATCATGTTAAGTGATTATATTGCCAAGTATTATGGGCTAGGAACTATCGAAACGGCTCCTGAGCGTTCTAGTTGCCAATGATGCCATAGATACTCTGATGAAGGAATGATGGGAAATTAAGAATCAATTGGATAAATTGGAAGATGGTGATCAATGATACTATGGTTTTATTAAAGGATTGTTTTAAACTGGTTGAATCTGGTTGAAAAAGGCAATTTCATATTGGGTGTGTGAGTGGTGTGACTAGTTTTATTTTGCATGAACATTCGGCTAGGGGGCCTTGGAACTCTTTTCCTTGGTACCCGGGACAAAACCTAACCAAATTTTTAATTGGATCCCATCACTACAGTGGTTGGGCGGTTGGCTAACCCATGGGATTGGATGGGGTTAGGCTGGACTGATGGATCCGTAAATCGAGACTCAAACTTTTGTTTTTACGATAGAAAAAAATAAATAAATAAATCCCGGACAGAAACTGTTCTATGGATAGGAATCAACGGCTGTGCCTCTTGAATGGGGAAAAAAGCGTTGATCCCAATGATCCAAGTGCAAGTTTCTTCCTTGAACTGACTAAGTATCTTATAGATGTAATCGGATCATCTCGATCAGAAATGATCTTGACTACGTTAGAGTAAAAAGTTATTCTGGTGGAATCGCCCCTGCTTTCCGGTAGAGGAAGTTTTTCCGGGTTCGGTTTTGGAACAACCGACGGATTAGTCTCTTATCCGGATATCCGTGGGCGAGGCCCCGAGTGTGGGACCCCTGTCCCGCGCGAGAAGCGCTACTTATAATTTAATAAATGCTATAGAAGTTAATTTCCATTTATGTTTAAATTCTAATGGTTTTTATGTAATTTCTCTCTCTCACTCAAGAAATGGTCATACTCATGAACCATTCTCAATCCAAATGAAGCTTTTCATAAAGCCTTTCCTTAATCCAAGATTAAGCTATGCTTGAGGCCAAATTAATGGCTTTTTGCTATGCTTTTAGTTTATGCACATTGATGATTCAATCCATTATGGATTGATGACCCAATTAGAGACCATTCTAATTGTTTTCTTAATGATCCAATTAGAGACCATTATGGATTGATGATCCAATTAGAGACCATTCTAATTATTTCTTTAATAATGAGCTTTATCCCTTAGAAAAAAAATTGAGATTTATCAGTCATAGTAGCGGAGCTATGGCAAAATTTTTATAGAAATTACGCATAAAATAAATTCATTCAAAGTATAAAAAGAGGAATTCCTACCATATTCTAGGAACTATCATCCTAGATTAATTAAAAGAATTTTATTATGCATGGAGATGTGGATGTTGCATGTAGATGTAGATGTATGGATGTGAGTGTGAATGTGGAGGTGGATGTATGCATGGGACGTGGATGTATGCATGTAGAAATAGATGTGTAGATGAGGATGTAAATGGAGATGTGGATGGATGCATGTAGATGTAGAGGTATAGATGTAGATGTGAATGGAGATGTGGATGTATACATGTAGATGTAGATGTATAGATGTAGATGTGGATGTGGAGGTGGATGGATGCATGTAGATGTAGATGTATAGATGTAGATGGGAATGGAGATATGGATGTATGCATGTAGATGTAGTTGTGAATGGAGATGTATATGTATACATGTAGATGTAGATGTATAGATGTAGATGTGGATGTGGATGGGGATGTATGCATGTAGATGTAGGTGTATAGACGTAGATGTGGATGTAGAGGTGGATGTATGCATGTAGATGTAGATGTATAGATGTGGATGTGAATGTGGAGTGGATGTATGCATGTAGATGTAGATGTATGGAGGTGAATGTGAATGTGGATGTGGATGTATGCATAGGGATGTAGATGTATGCATGTGGATGTGAATGTACGCATATAGTTGTGGATGTATGGATGTGAATATACGATTGTGATGTGAGGGAATCTGAAGTGATGAGATGGAAATGATGTGATGGGATGAGTATACATATAAATGGAATAAGGAATAAGTAATGTAGATTGAGGAGGGATAATGTGGAAAAATGAAAGTTAAAATAGAAATTGTATTGTAAACTGTTTGTAAATGCTGTCTGTAAATGATTGTTTTATGTCAAGAATGCTGGGGGGAGCATTTTGACCGTCTTGTGATTAAGGTCGTGATGAGAAAGTTGCAACTGCTGACGGGGAGTCAATGAAGGACGTCTCGCGTAGCAAGGTCGGCCGAGGTCTTGACCAGCCTCGGTGCGATTAAAATGGTGAGCTTCCGGTACGGTGGATGAGGGGCCAAGGAAGCGGCCTATGCGTGAAGCGCTAGGTTACCTGCGAAGGATCCTAGAGGGTGCTGACCATACGGTGCTCGGGCTCTGGGTCGCCTAGGATACCCACGCGTGCGTCGAGGAAGATATTGGAACAGAGTTGGAGTTGTTTTCTGAAATCGAGCATGGATCTGGTTGATTGACCTTGCTGGTCTTCAATGGATGAGTCCATGGCTCCTTATATGGATCTGTTGGTTGATCTTGCTGATCTTCAACGAGAGTCCATCATGTTAAGTGATTATATTGCCAAGTATTATGGGCTAGGAACTATCGAAACGGCTCCTGAGCGTTCTAGTTGCCAATGATGCCATAGATACTCTGATGAAGGAATGATGGGAAATTAAGAATCAATTGGATAAATTGGAAGATGGTGATCAATGATACTATGGTTTTATTAAAGGATTGTTTTAAACTGGTTGAATCTGGTTGAAAAAGGCAATTTCATATTGGGTGTGTGAGTGGTGTGACTAGTTTTATTTTGCATGAACATTCGGCTAGGGGGCCTTGGAACTCTTTTCCTTGGTACCCGGGACAAAACCTAACCAAATTTTTAATTGGATCCCATCACTACAGTGGTTGGGCGGTTGGCTAACCCATGGGATTGGATGGGGTTAGGCTGGACTGATGGATCCATAAATCGAGACTCAAACTTTTGTTTTTACGATAGAAAAAAAAAATAAATAAATCCCGGAGAGAAACTGTTCTATGGATAGGAATCAACGGCTGTGCCTCTTGAATGGGGAAAAAAGCGTTGATCCCAATGATCCAAGTGCAAGTTTCTTCCTTGAACTGACTAAGTATCTTATAGATGTAATCGGATCATCTCGATCAGAAATGATCTTGACTACGTTAGAGTAAAAAGTTATTCTGGTGGAATCGCCCCTGCTTTCCGGTAGAGGAAGTTTTTCCGGGTTCGGTTTTGGAACAACCGACGGATTAGTCTCTTATCCGGATATCCGTGGGCGAGGCCCCGAGTGTGGGACCCTTGTCCCGCGCGAGAAGCGCTACTTCCGCTGCCAGTACCCTGAATCCGTTGCTTGGTGGGAACAGGGATCTTACAATTGGTATCAGAGCATTTGGTTAATAAAGATCAACTGAGAAGACAAATATATCAAAAATTTATCAAGAAACCCAAAAAGGTTATAATTGTGTGAGATAATTCACACAATTTGATATTCAAACTGAAATTCGTAATTTGGTAATTGGGTCTTCAGATGGAAGTGCCATAACTATATAGAATCCCTGACTTGCTTGAGGCCTAGACATGATAGTATTTACCTTATAATTCCAAGGGCCGTGACTACCCGTATATACCGAGAGTATACTGCAGCTCTTTACTGACAGTATATACGAGTAAATCTAAGACTTGAAATTATAAGCGTTAATGCTATCTAGATGATGATTTCGAATGTGATTGATATGATTTTTAATTCTGTTTGAGAATGGATGAATTGATTTGGATTCTGATTGAAAATGCTGATTGAAAAATGTTGATTTTTAAAAAAATTAGTTGAAATATAATGAAACCACAATGAGGGGGAATGGGACGAGTCCCTGTGATGATATTCATAACTAGAATGATGATAATGAATTCAGCAAATCACTATGAGATTAGTGGGTTGTACTGTCAGATTGCTACTGTTAATACTTGATCGGTAGATCAAGTTAAGGGATGTCAAATTGAGGACTAGCTTAACTGAAATTCTCGTGAAGGAATGTTCAGAAGGAAATTTTTCGGTCTAATGGACCATTATCATGTTAAAGATATGAATGATAAGATCTGAATGAATTGTTATTTAATTATGAGTTCTATATAAGGGATATTTATCCCAGTATTCTGTTGGGTTGACCAGAATATAAGGAACCCCAGAATAAAATTGGATCTTAAGGAAAAGAGTTGTCCTCTACCTTGCGAGATGAGGACATCTCGCACTTTTTAAGTGGGGTAGGATGTAAGATTCCTCCCAGCCTTCGAGGTATACAGGAGTAAGAATCTCCCTTTCTGATCTTATAATTATTCCCTCTCTAAAATAAAAGAAAGTTTCTGTTTAAAAAAGGAAGACCCTTTTCCTAGAATACTTCTCAGGAGTCACGCCTGTTTTAAGGATTTAGAACAATGAGTTTAGAAGTGAGAATCGGTGTTTTGGATACCAAGGTTTTGGTTTTCATTCGAGTACGGCCCAAAAGAAGTTCTTTATCTCTTGGGGAGTATAAGAAGTTATCCCCCAGATATTGTGATCCTTATATCTGAATTCAATGAAAGTAGGTGACTTAGCCTACAAGTTTCTTTTATCTCCTCATCTCAAAATTCTTAATGCCTTCTATAGAAAAATGTGTCAAACACAAATCATGGAAAGACGGTAAAACTTCAGTGGCAAGTTACCGTTGGCTTCTAGGTTACGCTAGCTCCTTCCTTTATATAAGTCGTAACTTTTACTTGTCGCTCACAGTAATCTTACTCCCATCAATCTCCTTTCTTTCTTAATCTCCTTCATGGCTTGGCAACAGGAATTAGTTTTATCCCTGATGATTTCTCACCTTCAAGACGCAAGAGAGTCTGTGAAGAAAGACTTTATAGAACAGTATGAGCGCTCACTTTTTCCTCACCTAGGAACTTCTGTAGCGCAGACCAAATGGCGGACCTATCAAAACATAACTAGGGTAACACCCTGGGGTCAGCAACACTTTCGTAACAATGTCCGCTTAGCCATGGTTATTGAAGCTTTGGGTTTGGGTTCCCGATACTACTGTGTCATGAGATCAAGGCATCTTGGGTTTTCTGAGCGGGTCTTCTTACTGGCATGTTTTCTTCCTCATGAGAAGATATGCCTTTACCCCGTTTTTGGCTTGCCTCTCAGAGGTCCTTTTGTTAGATCACCTCATACCACTGAGATGGGTGCGGCAATAACCAGCAGAATCATTCCCATAGATGAGTTACCCTATACTTGTGCAGCTTGTGAGGACTGCTTTTGTGACCATATGATGGACGGGCTTATGGAAGTGTAAAGAGTTTCTCTATCTTTACTGTATAAGTTCCGAGAATGAATAAAGTTTAAATCTTGTTCTTATTTGGAATCTTGCTCTCTTTAAGACTTTTCTTGGCAGTTAATCGTGATTAAAATTTTTCTCTAAGTCTCATATTCGTGCATCTTGCGAAATTATTCCAAGTTGCGAGATGAGGACATCTCGCGTTTTTTAAGTGGGGTAGAATGTAAGATTCCTCCCCCAACCCCCTTTTTGATGTCTAGCATATTCCCCTATAATCAATTCCTTTTCTGAAATATAAGAGATCTTGTTTGTGACTGTTTTAACCTAGAGAGAGAAAATATTCTAGAGAGAGAATATTCAGATTTTGAATATTTTTGGATAGAAAAATATCCCATCCTATTAAAATAAGTTCCCCTGAAACAGAAATTCAAAAAGAATTTTCCAATGTGCAATTGGAATTAATCGGAAATGTGTATAAAGGACCTTAGCCTAAGGGCCTAGATTTTCAGAAATTTTTGGATTATGGTCCAATTAAGGTTCCTATGGACCAATAGCATCAATCCATGTGTAGGGAGGAGATAAATCCAATTTGTAAAAGAAGATACTCAAAAATGAGTAAATGCTCACATAAGATGAAGAGTTGAAAATGTACAAGGTTTATTAGTAAAAAACTATGAGCAATATTAAAATGATTCCATTATGACACATATGTAAGGAAGGAGAGTTCTTTAAAGAAGGTGCATATTTCACATAAGATGAAGAGTTGAAAATGTACAAGGTTTATTAGTAAAAAAAACTATGACACATATGTAAGGAAGAGGAGTTCTTTAAAGAAGGTGCATATTTCACATAAGATGAAGAGTTGAAAATGTACAAGGTTTATTAGTAAAAAAACTATGACACATATGTAAGGAAGAGGAGTTCTTTAAAGAAGGTGCATATTTCACATAAGATGAAGAGTTGAAAATGTACAAGATTTATTAGTAAAAAACTATGAGCAATAAAATTTTGACACATATGTAAGGAAGGGGAATTCTTTAAAGGAGGTGCATATTTCACATGCTTGAATGAGTTTTAAACTCAAAAATAATGTGATATTTTTATCTCTCATCTCTCTTGAACCAAACCAAATCAAAATGGAACCAAAACGAATCAAAAAGTAACCAAGCTAGGTCCAAATCTAGTCCAAATTCAACCAAACTGACTTGGAAAATTCTAGAATCAGTTTGTTTGGTTAGGAGCTCAAATTTTCCTATAAATAGAAGCCTCCCCTTGTTGAAAAAAATATAGTATCTTATGCTTTGTTACTCTACTCTACCTAAGCTAAAATATATAGTGTCTTATGCTTTGTTACTCTACTCCACCTAAGCCAAAATAGATAGTGTCTTATGCTTTGTTACTCTACTCCACCTAAGCCAAAATATATAGTGTCTTATGCTTTGTTACTCTACTCCACCTAAGCCAAAATATATAGTGTCTTATGCTTTGTTACTCTACTCCACCTAAGCCGAAATAGATAGTGTCTTATGCTTTGTTACTCTACTCCACCTAAGCTGAAATATATAGTGTCTTATGCTTTGTTACTCTACTCCATCTAAGCCAAAATATATAGTGTCTTATGCCTTGTTACTCCACCTAAGCCAAGAACTGTGAATTCTTTAATAATTCACTAGTTTTTGACACTTCTCTCTTTCTTCAATCCCCATTGGTGGCTCTATCAACATACTAAACCAATTGATTGGTTGGGGGCCTCTACCGTGAATAAAGAATCAAGCAAATTATAAGGTAAGTATATTGAATTTTGATCTTTTCTATAATTACTCAATGATTCTCTCTTCTCAACCCCTCTCAAGCTTGAGAAGTTTAATTGGTATGGTTTTTTAAATGCTATTGAAGTTAATTGGTGAATAGTAGTGAAGAGTTACATAATTTAATAAATGCTATAGAAGTTAATTTCCATTTATGTTTAAATTCTAATGGTTTTTATGTAATTTCTCTCTCTCACTCAAGAAATGGTCATACTCATGAACCATTCTCAATCCAAATGAAGCTTTTCATAAAGCCTTTCCTTAATCCAAGATTAAGCTATGCTTGAGGCCAAATTAATGGCTTTTTGCTATGCTTTTAGTTTATGCACATTGATGATTCAATCCATTATGGATTGATGACCCAATTAGAGACCATTCTAATTGTTTTCTTAATGATCCAATTAGAGACCATTATGGATTGATGATCCAATTAGAGACCATTCTAATTATTTCTTTAATAATGAGCTTTATCCCTTAGAAAAAAAATTGAGATTTATCAGTCATAGTAGCGGAGCTATGGCAAAATTTTTATAGAAATTACGCATAAAATAAATTCATTCAAAGTATAAAAAGAGGAATTCCTACCATATTCTAGGAACTATCATCCTAGATTAATTAAAAGAATTTTATTATGCATGGAGATGTGGATGTTGCATGTAGATGTAGATGTATGGATGTGAGTGTGAATGTGGAGGTGGATGTATGCATGGGACGTGGATGTATGCATGTAGAAATAGATGTGTAGATGAGGATGTAAATGGAGATGTGGATGGATGCATGTAGATGTAGAGGTATAGATGTAGATGTGAATGGAGATGTGGATGTATACATGTAGATGTAGATGTATAGATGTAGATGTGGATGTGGAGGTGGATGGATGCATGTAGATGTAGATGTATAGATGTAGATGGGAATGGAGATATGGATGTATGCATGTAGATGTAGTTGTGAATGGAGATGTATATGTATACATGTAGATGTAGATGTATAGATGTAGATGTGGATGTGGATGGGGATGTATGCATGTAGATGTAGGTGTATAGACGTAGATGTGGATGTAGAGGTGGATGTATGCATGTAGATGTAGATGTATAGATGTGGATGTGAATGTGGAGTGGATGTATGCATGTAGATGTAGATGTATGGAGGTGAATGTGAATGTGGATGTGGATGTATGCATAGGGATATAGATGTATGCATGTGGATGTGAATGTACGCATATAGTTGTGGATGTATGGATGTGAATATACGATTGTGATGTGAGGGAATCTGAAGTGATGAGATGGAAATGATGTGATGGGATGAGTATACATATAAATGGAATAAGGAATAAGTAATGTAGATTGAGGAGGGATAATGTGGAAAAATGAAAGTTAAAATAGAAATTGTATTGTAAACTGTTTGTAAATGCTGTCTGTAAATGATTGTTTTATGTCAAGAATGCTGGGGGGAGCATTTTGACCGTCTTGTGATTAAGGTCGTGATGAGAAAGTTACAACTGCTGACGGGGAGTCAATGAAGGACGTCTCGCGTAGCAAGGTCGGCCGAGGTCTTGACCAGCCTCGGTGCGATTAAAATGGTGAGCTTCCGGTACGGTGGATGAGGGGCCAAGGAAGCGGCCTATGCATGAAGCGCTAGGTTACCTGCGAAGGATCCTAGAGGGTGCTGACCATACGGTGCTCGGGCTCTGGGTCGCCTAGGATACCCACGCGTGCGTCGAGGAAGATATTGGAACAGAGTTGGAGTTGTTTTCTGAAATCGAGCATGGATCTGGTTGATTGACCTTGCTGGTCTTCAATGGATGAGTCCATGGCTCCTTATATGGATCTGTTGGTTGATCTTGCTGATCTTCAACGAGAGTCCATCATGTTAAGTGATTATATTGCCAAGTATTATGGGCTAGGAACTATCGAAACGGCTCCTGAGCATTCTAGTTGCCAATGATGCCATAGATACTCTGATGAAGGAATGATGGGAAATTAAGAATCAATTGGATAAATTGGAAGATGGTGATCAATGATACTATGGTTTTATTAAAGGATTGTTTTAAACTGGTTGAATCTGGTTGAAAAAGGCAATTTCATATTGGGTGTGTGAGTGGTGTGACTAGTTTTATTTTGCATGAACATCCGGCTAGGGGGCCTTGGAACTCTTTTCCTTGGTACCCGGGACAAAACCTAACCAAATTTTTAATTGGATCCCATCACTACAGTGGTTGGGCGGTTGGCTAACCCATGGGATTGGATGGGGTTAGGCTGGACTGATGGATCCGTAAATCGAGACTCAAACTTTTGTTTTTACGATAGAAAAAAATAAATAAATAAATCCCGGACAGAAACTGTTCTATGGATAGGAATCAACGGCTGTGCCTCTTGAATGGGGAAAAAAGCGTTGATCCCAATGATCCAAGTGCAAGTTTCTTCCTTGAACTGACTAAGTATCTTATAGATGTAATCGGATCATCTCGATCAGAAATGATCTTGACTACGTTAGAGTAAAAAGTTATTCTGGTGGAATCGCCCCTGCTTTCCGGTAGAGGAAGTTTTTCCGGGTTCGGTTTTGGAACAACCGACGGATTAGTCTCTTATCCGGATATCCGTGGGCGAGGCCCCGAGTGTGGGACCCCTATCCCGCGCGAGAAGCGCTACTTCCGCTGCCAGTACCCTGAATCTGTTGCTCGGTGGGAACAGGGATCTTACAAGATGAAAATTGGAGAGTATCTGAAAGCTCTTTTCCAAGAACGGGTAGTGCCGAAAGAGAAAAGGAAGGAAGAAAGGTAAGGGGAGCCCAGTAGTAGCAAGAAGAGCAAGGAGGGCCATAGCCATAGGAGAAACATGTGCAAACCCTCTTTCAAAAAATATGATGCAAAAGGTTTAGAAGAGTTCGAGCCTTTCACCTAGAAACCATAAGGCTGATATGAAACTGAGACTCCTGCCTAAATTTCTGCCAAACGGGATTCGTTTCGACCTACCTCTCTTTGTTGCACAAGTTAGTGGACCTTGCGATTCCTCTAGTAGTGGATCCAATGTTAGTCCATGATCAAGCAAGTTTAGGACAAATGTAGATACACATGTATAATGGAAAGAAAAGGAAAAGGTAGATCAACATTTTGTGCTTAATCTATCAAGCAAGTCACTGTATGTGGATGGTGACTCTAGTGGCTTCAAGAAGAGCCTTGATGAGGAACTTGGCATTTTGTCTCAGTGGTTACTCCTAGTGTGTAAGGAGAACCAAAGCTGTTTTGAGGAAACCTAGTAGTACATGCCCCCTTTCCTGATGTAGATTCTGTCCTCGGAAGCTATTGTATGGTAAGCTCGATAGGGTTTGTTGTGGTAGACCGTCTGCAAAACAGGAAAGTAGAGTGAAAGTATGGGGGAATTCAAAAGATATAGACTGTAATAAATTCAAGCATGTTAGACCACAATGGATGTTGCCATGAGAACTTAGTTTGAGGGGTTACATGAATGAGCTAGTGTAGCAAATTAACAGGAGTTTAAAATTATTGAAAGTAAATCAAGAGTTAGCAAGGTGTCGAAGGTTAATCAAGGTCTATAACTGGCCTAAGTCAAGGAAAATTACCAAGCTTAATAAATAAACAGATGACCACAATGTGTCTACTCTAAGAACAAGTTAATACCACGAGCCTAGGGACACAAGAAACATAATTTAGAGTTACAGGAGCCTTTTACCTTTATTTCTTATGCACGTGACAATTTTTACACACAATGGCGACCTCCCTAAGGCAAAACTAACATCGATCCTGGTACCATGTTTAACACAAGGCATTGTCCAGGAATCTATTAGTTCACCTTAGGCAAGGCTACCCCCTACCAACCCAGGGCATCGGTCTGGAGTAGAATACTCCTCACCTACCAAGTGTCAATAAAGCGATAGGCCAACATTTGAGCACATAATAGACTTGCATTGCCATTTATTGTAGGCTTTTTTTTATAAATTTATTTCTTTTGATCTTCGCTCCTGAAATATAATGTGTTCTTACATCCTTTCGACAAAGGGGTAAAAGCTATGTCCTAGAGGTCAACACACACACAGCCAGGTTGTTCAAACATTAAGATGGTTATAACCCTAGACTTAAGACAACCAATTCCCATGTTAACTAAAGACTTCATGCATTCTCAAGAATATATCCAATAAGGTTAAACTTATTAATGATTTACACTAGCACATCAGGCAACTTCAAAAACTAAGTAGTGCTTTGACAAGTTCGATGTGGTCATGCAATATAGTTCATGCAATTAATTGAACAGTAAAAACGAAAGAGAGTGGGCATGGAAGAATTACACCTGTATTTTGGAGATCTCCTTGATTCGATGAGAAATGCCTGCAATTTGATGAGATATTTATGTATGAACGTTGCGGCAGTCTCAGGACTTGAAAGCGAACCCACCTCAAACTTTTCAACTTGTACAACCAACTAACAAGCACTATACCTCGAGAGGCACATCAGTGTGAAAAATTAAAGACTCGTTTAAGGACTCCAAACTAGAAACAACTTGAAAGCACTAACCTACCTACCAGTCACCACACTACTACTGAGAATATGGTAAGAGGATGTTGTAGAGTCTTGGCTCTAACCCTAAGGCTAAACCTCTATCCGCATCATCCAAATAAATACAGTCAGCCTCAGTAATGCCATGAGTTTCATCCGTCCATTCATCATCTCGTCAGATATATCTTTTTCATTTTCCCATCCACGTAAACTCATCAAGAATGTAACCATGCGAGGATAGTCATCTTGTGGAAAAGGAAAGTCTTGGGCTATCGGGGATATGTCCTTTACGGAGTAGGGGTCAGTCATGGTCAATAGGCGTATTAGCCATTCTAATTCCTCAACATTTTCCTCTCTGGCTACTACATCTATATGATCCAATTCGGTTTTAATTACAGGATAGCACATGTGAAATATTTGAGAAAGGTACAGATGATACCTCTAACCAAAGGTGGGAGTGGATGAAGTGTGTGATGATCGTGCATCTGCCATATCTGCAAACACAGATATAGCATCAGTAGGTATAGGTCAATCTAGTTCCTTATTGTATACGGATATTTCTCCTCTTAATGTGCTCTTGCTCTTTTTACTATTTTTTGTTTTTCTTTTCTTTTCTTTTCTTTTCTTTTCTGTGTATGAAGCTATATATATACATCCCCTTGAATTTGGCAATTACATGGTCACGGGAGAAGGTTAGGGAGGAAGCAATAGAATGTCGAGCGTGAGTACATGCTCCCTCTTTCCTTGGGTAGATCATATTTTCTGCAATGAGTTGCAGCCTCTTGGAACCAATTTGTCCAGCGGGTCATAGGTGGTGATGTGGGCAGATAGCTTTTTATGACCCTTGTGGCCACATCAAATTGCAGAGATGGTAGTGTACGCTCCCATTGATGAATGGAGGAAATGGTTTCCGCCGACGATACTTTTATAAAGGGAGACATAGACTCATTGGTCTCTTGTTGTGTGTTGACAAGAGTAGGTGTAGAGCATGAAGAAACTTCTATATCGACGTGTGCCTAGCATGAGGAGCTAGAAGCTTCATGTGGCTCCCCCCTTCCTGAGCTAGGTGGTATTGATTGATATCGTTTGGGAATCCAAACTAACTCTGGAAGAAGTGGTGCGGAGCACTCTGTTACCTTTCCCTTACCACGGTCTTGAATTGTCGTTGGGGTGGCAACATTTGGTTTATAAGGTTTTACAGGTGATGTAGAGGGATTCAGCTTATGCTTAGGGACCCAAATCTGGTCATTCCCTTCGTAGTACCAATAATTTTTTAGGAATCCATCGTGATGTTACATTGCCCTTTCTCGGGTGGGTAGCTGCTTTCCTTCTACGAGGCTTCTTGTCTGAATGAGATTGAGCAGGGGGGGTAGCTGTTAACAAAGCTTTTGGGACCCATTTGTATGTACTTTTTGGCATAGTAAGCGGAGCCTTGGAGACCACATAGCCTGTTTCCACTCTTGGCGTTGAGACATTAGAGGGGTGGCAAACAATCAAAGATGGTTTTGCCACTTGACTGTGATTTTTCGTTATCTAGCATTTTGTCCAGAGTTGATGACTTAGGTGCGGAATTTTGAGCGGTCAGACCGAGAGCGGGTTCTTGTGTTGTAACTCGCCTGGTTGCCCAATCAATATTGCACTTGGTGGCTAACATCCATTTGCGCCCTAAGTTTACAGTCCCCTCCATTGTACCAGCAGGCATAACCAAAAAGCTTTGAATTACGGTCCCCTTATCATAGGCAATCGGAGTGTGCAGAATTCTTAAGACAGGGGTTTTCTTCTTGTTGATTCCTTTAACTTGGATAGCACTCTTAGATAAGGGTGGTTTTCCAAGTTGACACCACACGCCATATGATAACAAATTGTGTTGAGCTCCTGTCTCCAATAATGCATTATACAGCACCTCCCCGTAAGGACTATGTAACTCAATTGGGTATCTTAGAGGCGGGTTAGATTCCAGTGAATCCTCCTCTGCCTCCTCGAAAAATGCTTGCGTAATCCCCAAGTTGGCTTCTCGTTGGCGCCTAGCACGCTGTTGACATTCTTTGGCTTCAATTCTTGCTTGTATCTTCTTAAGCTCAGCTTGTTCTTTAGCTGCCTTCTTCTGATGGATTGCATGTAACTCCTCTTGGCTCAGGGGGTCATAGTATCTTTTGAATTTACTCCCATTAAGGAATCCAATGGTTTCAACTCCGTCGAGAGTCTCCACTCGGATGGTACCTTGCGGGGTAATTTCACATACTCTATACGGTCCCTTACCAGCATATTTGAGCTTCTTCTTTTCGTTACACACTCCATACATCAGGACTTTATCCCCGACCTTGATGTCCTTGTCTTTCAGGTGGCGATCAAACCATTTTTTCCTTCTATCCTTTTCCACAAGGGCATTGTACACAGCTAATTGTCTTTCTTCGTTTAGCCGCTCAAGGATATACAGACGCTCTACTAAGGGATTACCATCCCAACCCTCTTGAGTAGCAACACGAAGACTAGGAATGATGAATTCCCATGGCATGACTGCTTCTTGGCCATATACCATTTTGAATGGTGTGCAATTAATAGCCACTTTGTATGCAATACGATAAGCCCATAGAGTTGTCTCGTAAGCTTTAGATTCCAATCCGCGCGATGAGCTTCAACAGTCTTTGTCAAAACAGAGATTAAAGTCTTGTTGGTACTCTCGGCTTGGCCATTCGCTTGCGGATAATAAGGGGTAGATTTATGATGGGATATCATGAAATTTGTTGTGAGCTCCTTAATCACTTCATTTATAAACTGCATGCCATTGTCGCTCACAAGTTCAAAAGGACAACCGAAGCGTGTGATTATATTTTCAAAGAGGAACTTGGCTGTTGTCCTCGCATCTACCTTACGTGCTTCAGCCCATTTGGTCATATAGTCAGTGGTTGGCCACAATAATATAGCGAGATTGTGTGTTGCGGGCCGCTGGGGTAATTGGACCTACAAAGTCTAAACCCCACTTTTCAAATGGTTGGTTTACTTTAATTGGGTGTAGGGGCATGTGATCTTTCCACTGGGGTTTCTTGTAGCGTTGGCATTCATCGCAACCCTTCACAAAAAGTGATGCATCTTGGAACATAGTGGGCCACCAATACCCCGATTGTAAGATCTTTCGCGTAGTTAAGTCTCCTGAGAAGTGACCACCGGCTACGCCCATATGTGCCTCTTACAAAATGTATAGATACTCATCCTCTCGGGCACAATGCCTAAGAACGTCATCTTTTCCTCTTTTATAAAGAGTCCCGGCTATCAGGCAATAGGGTTCGCATTCCTTGATCAGCTTTCAAGCTAGATCTTTACGAAGCTCCTTGGGTGGAAAGCCATTAACCAAAAAGTTAACAATCTTCTCACTCCATTCAGGCATTGTCTCCACCATGAACAGGGAAGTGTCAGGTAAGTCATCATCAACTCTCGCAGGAGCCTCACCATTAGGTATGCGAGACAAATGATCAGCCGTGACATGTTTTTTGCCAGGTCTCACAACAACAGTGAAATCAAACTCAAGAAGAATCAATAACCATCGTGTGATTCTTCCTGTGGAGCATGGTTTGTTTACTAGATACAACAATGCTTGATGATCCACATAGAAAACAAACTTGGTGGCAAGGAGGTAATAACGAAATTTCCTTACTACATATATCATTGCCAACCCTTCTCGCTCCGTAGTGGTGTAGTTCATCTCAGCATTGTTCAACTGGCGCGACGACTGGCAAAGTTAATGGGGTAGTCTAGTTTGTGTTCTCCAGGTTGAGTTAACACACACCCAATAGCAAAGTTTGATGCATCAATATGCACATGGAAGAGTAAATCCCAGTTAGGCATTCTCAAGATTGGAGCACTCACCAAGGCCTTCTGTTTTGCCACCTTCTCGCATTACGACTTAGTTTTGGCTTCTCTTCGATTTCTAATTGGGCGACGTCGTGAGGTTGCAGAATACACCACATGACACTTTGGAGGTATTGTCCCCAATTATCCGCTAACTTCCGATGAGCGTCAATAGCTCCTACATAACTAAGCCATTCTGCAGTGGATCTCTCTTTGTTTATTGTAGTTCATACATTAGCTCGATAGCGTTGTCGCTTATGTCTTGTTTTCTTCTTCCCAAGTTTTTGATTTTTGTTTCTATCAGATTCGGACTCACTTGGTCAATCTTCACTTGTGCCCCCCTCACTCTCGAATGAACTGCAGGAGGTCACCGTCCTAGGCCTTGAGCACCTTGCTTCCACACTTGGGTGAATATTTGATTCATTCCCCCCATCAGGCTTAGAGTCAGTGTCTTCTTGCGATTCAGACGACTCAGAGTTGCATTGGTCAGAGTCTTCGCTACTGTCAGTGTCAAGGGAGTTTGCCACTTTCTCGCCATCACGAGTCAAGTGCATAACACCTATCATGTTTATTGGCACTAACGGTGGCATATCTTGCCCCTCAGGCATTACCCAACTTGTGCCTCTATTTCCCCATGTGTCTATGGTTGCCGCTAGGTGTACCCAATCCACGTTATCCGACTCAGTCATACCCGGTAGGACATCCATATAAGGAGAATCTTTCCCATCATCAGTCTCTTTTTTGCATGTATAGCAATACCTTAATGGGGCGGAGTGAATAGTGGTATTCGATCGATTATCGATGATAACCTTGCTTCCTAAAGGATGCGCGCGACCATTCTCAAGATCAACTCGAATGACAGAGTCCTGGAATTGTAGGTAGACATGGTTTTTCGACCAGTCATGCACCATTTGTGCTTCCCTCATGAAAGGACGTCCTAAGATCATTTGATATGACATAGGATGCATGGAGAAATCCATTATAATGAAGGTATGTCTTACTTTGTATCCCAGAACCTTGATCTTGAGGTCCCTTAATATCCCAATAGGTTTAGCAATAGTTTCGTTTGCCATCTTAACCACTATGTTTGTGACTTCGAGGTGAGGTCTTCCCATAGATTCCCAATAGTTTTAAGTCACAATGCTCACTCCAGCACCACCATCGAGGATTCCCTTTAGAGTTAATCCCTTGGTAGTAATGGGGAGGGTTGCATTAGATTCGTCACCTTTAAAGTACTGTCCCAACTTGTTAACAGGTATTTCAACGATCGCGTCTTCATCTAGGTTGGGTTGTAGATCCCAATGTTCCCCTTCATCTTGAAGCGTGTCGGGTCTATCCATATTTGCAAATTGTGGTAACCCCGCCTTTAGTTCTCCATTGAGAAATGCCCGAAGAGCTAAGAATAGCTTAGGATCTCTGTATAACTTGGATATGATCGTGGTTTTGATTTCAGAGGACATGAAATCCATTAGCTTGGACACATTCAACGGTACTTTTTGAGATATCGCCCCTTGACTAGGGACTGGTGAAGATGGAATCACTTCCTCTTCGATGGGGTCATGCATTCCCTTCACTAAACATTCTTTCCAGCAAGAAGGGTGGTTGCCCACTTCCTGATGTCCTATCCTCACTTTCTTCCCGAATGATACTAGGTATAGCTAACGGTTTATGGCTCCTATGAGGCTGTGAACTTGTGTAGGAAACACTGTGTCTGGAATTATGATTCTTCTAGGGTCTGCTGGCTCCAGTTCTCTTTGTGCTTCTTCCACTAAACCCCTTAAGTGTTGCACTTGTTCAATCTCCTCAACTGGGTTTGGGTAAGTTCCAATCTTTTTCTTGAGGATTTTTGGCCCACGTGGCTTGTCTTGGGGAGTCTCAGTCAGTTTGGGTGGTCGAGAGGACATTAGCTGACTTGGTTGTGGGGCCGAGGAAGTTTCCTTCTATTTCTCCTGATTTATGTATTCGCTTGATTCTCCTTCGTTGAGCTCCCGAGTGGGTTCCTCCTTTAAGGTAGTGGCTTTGGTCCCCATGGTTTCTATTGAATCGGAATTATCTTCAGGATCATTCATATACACGGGGTCGTCTCCTGTCCCTATGTTAGTCTTTGAACTAGGCTTGGAGCTCGTGGCATTAAGCAATCTCTTCCGTCGCGTTCTCTTTTTCTTTGCTCGAGCAATTGATGCAGTATCCCTCTCTTCAAGAATGTAGTTATGATTTTGAAGCATTGACCGTGTGACTACATTCGCGGGTACAACAGGTGTGGTTCCTCGTGCCTGGTTACTGACCTCAACCAAATTCAATGGCGTAATCTTGGGTGCACTAGGATTACGTGGACATTGAGCAATCAAATGATCTATGCCACAACGATTACATGTAAGTACCGGCATTCCCGATGTGCTCCCTTGATTTGGTTGCATTTGAGTAGCGATCTTCTGTAGCTTATTAGGGCACTCCGCTACACGATGCGGTCCACCACAATCGTAGCATTGAAGAGGTGGTCTCCTTGCCAAGGTATTAAGGTTTTTCCCTCTTGTGGCAAGAGCAGCCGCTTGATATACATGCTTGACTTGCCCGAAATGATCCTCCATGTAGTACCGAGGAGTCATTTCAAACGTATCAATCCCATATGAAATAGTGGGGTCTATCTCCTCTTCATAATCCCCACACGCACTATGTGACTCACAACCCATCTGGTTTATTGGGGTAATCCTTGGATGTGGAGGTTGTGGTCCTAGCACTGGCGGTGGTAACGGCACAGACTGGACTACATTCGGGTTCCTTTGGAACTATGTGCTATGACGGTTGCTCGACAGGTGGTGCCGGCATCAGCGCGGGTACTTGAGGTGTGTTTGACCAGGCCAGTGGTGGTGCTTGATTTGCCAACATACGCTTAAGTACTAGGCAATCCTTAGATTGATGGCCATACTTACCACATGCATTGCAATTCCCATTGAATTTAACTCTGAATGTGGGACATTCACTCGTACTATGTGGTCCTAAGCAAACCGAACACCATTGTTGCTCTCTTCTTGGGAACATATGGTTATTTTGAGGAGCTCGATTACCCTTAAAGTATTCTTGGAGAGCCTTAGTAAGGTCAATCATCACAGACATTTCGGATATCTTGGGCTCCTTGGCAATAGGTTTTACTGTCATTGGCTCGTGCCCAGATACTTGCCCAGATACTTGCGAACTAACGGATTTTGTCTCCGAAGACACCTTTTTACCTGCAATCATCAAGTTGTCTTCTAACTGGATTGCATTGGCAGTGTGATGACTGCTTCCCACGTCGTAAGACCTCTAATGACTAGGCCATTGTATATGTCCTCGTGGCGCAATCCTCGGATGAATCTATCAAGCAATTGGTTGTTATTGAAGCGCTCATTGGGAGTGCAGCGAATTTAGATGCTTTAATCGACTAATAAAGTCTCTCACTGACTCCCCTTCCTCGCGTTCAACTTTTTGGAGTTGAGATGCTACTCCCCAAAGCACACCCTCACGTATGTATTCCTTCAAGAACAATCTCTTGAGAGTGGGATAGTGAGTGCACTCTTCAACCCTTAAAGTTCGATACCAATCTCCGGCTTTTCCACTCAAGGTTAAACCTAAGGCTTTACATTTATGTAGCTCATTGTTCTCTTCCAAGGAATCACACACGTGTTCAAAAACTTCAATGTGATTTCTAACATCCTCGTTACCACTGAAGTTCTGAGTGAGCTTAGCCACTTGTACCGCCTTGCTTCTAGGTTCTCTCTCAGGCATGCCCCGCATGTTTTCTGCAATAGATCGTCTACGATCGTCTGAGCAAACGCTGCGAGATCACCTAGGTGAGTAGGCATAGCTGGTGGAGGCACTTCTGGGATAGCTTGGTCGATAGGAGTTGGCGTTGGTCTTGGTATGTATGCAGTTGACGTAGGATATGATATGTGACTAGGCCTAGCTCCTCTTGGATAAGGGTTGTGATAAGGCAGTCGTGGAGCATACGCCATTGGCATACTAAGAGGCATAGGAGCTACATGAGCATGAGTAGCGATAGGTACATATGGTCTATAGGCACTGGCATGCACTGTTGTCGGTACAGTTCCACTAGGTAGCGGTGTTTTGTCATACTAACTACAGTGGTAATAGGTGCACTTTCCGTCATGCTCATCATGGGAGTAGGCATTCTGGATTCCCTAATGGAAAGTTGCCATGAATGTTCAGGTCACTTTGCCTCAGCCAGCACAACTCGGAGGATCCTTAACACAGGTTATTATTGGCCTCAACTCAGCAAAGATGTCTATGAGTGGTGCAGAAGCTGTGAAGTATGCCAGGCATATGGGCATAAGCAATTGGTTCCTGGACCCTTAAACCCTATCCCAGCATATGGTCCATTTGAAAGGTGGGGATTAGATTTTGTGGGCCCACTTCCTCGGAAGTATTACATATTGGTGGGCCACAGATTATGCAACAAGATGGGCAGAAGCAAAGGCCATGGTCAATAATAAAGCAGTGGTTGTGGCATCCTTTCTTAGGGAATACATATGTGCTCGATTTGGGTGTCCATTAGAAATCCTTACGGATGGGGGGAGGTCTTTCAGGAATGACTTGATTGAAGCTTTAGTGTAGAAATTAAAAATAAAGCATGCTACGTCAACTCCCTATTATCCCCAATGTAATGATTTAGTAGAAAAAACTAATGGACTGCTTTGTGGATCTTTGTCTAAGCTAGTGGATACTATGAAGAGAAAGTGGGATGTGCACTATGGGCCTATAGGACAACTCACAAACTCTCTCTTGGTTTCACACCTTTTTAGTTAGTTTATGGAATGGAGGCTATTTTGCCAATAGAATTGGAAATCACAAGCCTTCGCACATCTTTTGCACGCTTGAATAATGAAGAAGAAACACATGCCCAACGTTTAGTACAACTAGAGACCTTGGATGAGAGGCGATTTCAGGCACTTCAAAATTTGAAGGCTGCACAACAACGGTGCAAGGCAAGGCATGACACTCTCACGAAGAAGATGAAGAAGCCAGAACTCAAGCAAGGAAGCTTAGTCATGAGGTATGATGGCCGTGTGGAGAAACGGCTAGATAAGAAGCTTCTTCGACGCTGGGAAGGCCCCTTCAGGATAAAGCAAAAGTTTAAAAATAACACCTATCTTCTAGAGGATGCAAGTGGCTAGGAGGTTCCCGGACGTGCCAATGAGTACGGCTAAAGATATTTTACCCTCGAGCACCATGGCCAGCAGATCCCCAAGACAAGCATGGAGGATCTGCTGGGGGGGGAAAGATGTGACATGAAAAATTGATATCTTTCATTTTCAGTTTTGTGCATATTTTGATGGTTTCTCAATGGTAATAAGGTGGAAGCTTGTCCAAGAAGATTGCGGCACCCACAATGGAATAACGGTGTGGTGATGCAACGGCTTGGCGGCGGCTACCTTGATAATAGTATTCTATCTTCAAATATAATGGTTTTACTTGATTTAGGGTGTACACATTGTAAATGCCACAAGTATGCTTGATAAATACTTTGGTATGGTAGATAGGCTGGTGATGTGGAAAATAAAAGTGGGCCTTTGTGCTCACATGGATTTTAATTGTATTATTAATATAGTATTCACCCATAAGGCTACAAGTTGGGGAGTGTGGAAGGCATGTGAAGGAGTGTGTGTAGGTGCATAATTGGGAAAGATTCTTCTAGAATGCCTACATGGAAGAGGAGAATTCCGCCATGTGTAAGTGGGATCTCCACCTACATGCCACTTAGACTTGGCTATTATCTCATCACACTTTCAAAGTCAAAAAGTCTTCAATTTTATAATCAATAGAAGACTTAGCCTAAGAGGACAATTGATGGTGACATCTACCCTTATGTCACTGAAGGGTTGAAGATTTTTTATGTTGTAATTTGTAACAATGGAAGAGAGGGTGATTCTCCACCTATAAAAGGAGCCCTCCTCTCCCTTTCAAATCAAGGAATGAGCCTCCTCAATTGAGCATTTTGTGTCATTGCCATTCTCTCGATCGCTATCCTCTCTCTCTCTCTCTCTCTCTCATACAGGTAGGAGAAGGGGATGGTGAAGATAAGGCAAGAGCACTCCTTGTATTCAACACATTGAGAATGAGAGGTTTTAGGGTTACATTTGACTCTTATATGTGACCTAGCCATTCACACATGGGCGCCCACACATGGTCGGTCGATCCTAACCCTTATCTTGATGACATTTGAGGTGTGCCTCTCATCGGCGATCACCCAATCCCTTTATCCTTTACATGTGGTACCAACAAGCCCGGCCCATGACTCAGAATACTTAAATTAATTATATGACATAAAAAGTAATATGTCTCAATGTCTGCCATAGGTTAACACTGTGCGACCAAGAAAACACCTCGGACAATTTCACCCAAAAACAATTCGGTAGCCATCGAACGCATCGGCATGCATATCGAGGCCAATGCCCCAAAAAAGGAATCCCCGTCCCAAAAATGATGCCTCCCTTGACCGTACACATACTAGGGTGCCCATATAAATGGTCGCATATGGACCGAAGGCCGGACACCCTAGCATATGGTCTCCACGAGCTACCACATGGACACCCATGTGACCAATTCCCTAGAAGGTACATGCGTACCCCACCTTTGGCCTGCGTATAGGCGTTGCCCCTTTCTTCAGACTCATGCAGCCACAGACTAGCTTATTTTGATCATACATTATCCTTTGCACCGCTCTTTGCTCTATCTTTACCCATACAAGCCCCTATAAAACCCCCTAGCACCCCCTATGCTTGACAGCCGCCTATGTGCATGTAGGCTCTCTCCGATGGGTCTCTCCAGCCAACAAGCTCCATCTAGCAGCCCTCTCCAGCCAATCTCTTTCTAGCAGCCCTCTCCAGCCAAGCTCTCCCATCAGTCATCCCTTTAGTCTTGTGGAGGGGTGTCCTACACTACTCTCTCTCTCTCTCTCTCTCTCTCTCTCTCTCTCTCGTGTGAATAGACTTAAGGGGAGAACCCTTCTCTTCCTCCAAGCCCTCTGGTTCAATTTTCAGCCATCCCTTGCTCGCAACTTAAGGACACTCTACTTAAGCAAGCACACTTTTGCTCTAAGAGGTGGTTTCCCATGGAAGAGTTTTCTGCTCATAAAGTGAGCAAACGGAGTCCAAATTGCAACCCGTCTGAAGTGTTGAGCTCATGATTTCACAAGCTAAGAGAGGGTAGACAGTATGCCTCCTCCTCAAAGATGCCAAAATGCTATCTCGAGAAGCGTCCATGATAACGACGCAAGAGGGAATGCACCAAATGTGGCCCTAATTCTTCCCTTGGTAGTCTCTCATGGAGGAAATGGCCAGGTTAGCTTAAAAATCATTTAAAAAGAGTTTTTAAGATCAATCCTTGATGTTAGCATCATCCTTGATGTTAGCATCAATTAAGAAAGATAAAGGATGCTATTTTTTTCTTGTTTTGAAAACATCAAATCTCTTGTAGAATTGTTGCTTTCTCGAAAAGATAATGTGGTTTCTCATATCTTATAAGGTTGGATTGAGCTATTATATGTTGTTATCTTGCTTAAATTAAAGTACAAGTACATCTTCTCCCTACCTTGATATGCTAACCTCATTCCGGTTCTTGTGTAGCCGGGCGACGACATTAGCGAGGCCCGAAGTCGGCCCAAGGTATCCATACCATTCGGAAGTGGAACTTGTCAGTTTGGTGAGAACTATGGATGCTGCCTAGGTCTGCGGGCCCATGCTAGTGCGATAAATAAGCCCACCCTAGTGCGTAGACATCCCTCTCAGGAGCGAGAGGATCAAGTATTAAGACATTTTGGAGGTCATTCGTAGGGCTTTTTGGTAGAAAGAGAAAAAGGAGTGCATCCAATCAAGAAGAAGGCAACATTACGTTGAAAAATAGGTTATTTCTTTTTCCTAAATCCAAAAACTCTTCTTTTCCACCTCAAAATACATTCTACTTACTCTTGATAGTCACTTTTCACACCCGAATGCATTAAATACACCTACACTTTTGTAAGGAGAGAAACTTCTATTCCTATCCATATATTAAATACATGTATCTTTGTAGAGGAGGGAAAATTCCCTCCTTCTCAAACTTCCTCTTCGGCTTAAACAATTTCTCACGCTCTTTTCATTTCCTCTACCTTTTGCTGCACTTCATTTTTTGAAGCTTCAACCTTCTGCACTCCATTTCCTCTTAAAACGATGGGTAGCAAATCTTGTTTTATATCCTCCCGATTTTGCCCCACTAATGCCATCATAGATTATTAAACTCCTAGGGCAAGGAGACCAAGATCATCAGTGTTTGCTATACTTGTATCCAACTCTCTCAATGCACAAAATCAGTGGACTGAAGTGCTAATCACCAAGGGCACCTAGGTCCTTGTGCATTCAAGGAAGAGAAGAAAGACAAACAAGAAGAATACCTTCAAGGCGTCATGGAAAGGAAGAGTGAAAGACTTCAAGATAGAGGCTGGAAGGATAACCATCAAGGAAGTCTAGTGCAGCATATATATATGCATAATGAGCTTGTGCTTGAGAGTCAAGATGACATATATTCGCCCTCGCATAGACCAAACTATAAGTTAATCTATCACTTGTCAACCTTCCATTTTCTCATAATGGTCTCATGAACTGTGTAAACCATCCACGTCTATGGTTGCAGATGTGTATCCCTTATCCTTTGAGGAGTGGGAGCCAGTTCAGTGCATCATTGGAATTATGAAAGTGGTTCATGCACACATTGGTCGGCTACAGTATGAGGGAAGGATCAACAAAATCCTTGTAGATGCAGGTATCTTTTTCCATGATCATTTCTACCATGTGCTAAACAAGAAACACAAGTGTGGCCGCTTGGAAGAGCTACTTTTGCTTTGGCTATCCCAGACCCTTCAGTAATGGAGTCAGCAAAAGGAGCAAGCTCTTCAAGGATGCGCACCTCTCTCTACAAGGGAGCATTCCAACTCGTGTAGTGAAAATTATGGTTTACCTAGAACCATGCTCGTCTCTGCAAAGATTTGGATACATTCCTCTTAGCAAGATTTCTTGATGAGGGATGGCCGAGTAAAGTTTTTGATGATATCCGTTGTAACATTGCACTGAAGATAATAGTTTCAAAGTATATGATTGCAACTCAAACTTTTATCTTGTCCTTCTGGTATAGCAGGTCCCGTTACATCAATGGAGAGTTGGTGCCAATGGACCAGGAAGTCGCAAGTGCAATGGACAACAAAGTCATAGACATTGAAGTGATTGATGAAGCTTTAACACTGGTGACAATTGTTTCTATATGGGAGAAATATAATCTACAATAGCTAAGGAAGGATATTGTCAAAGAATCCTTGCAAGACATGCCGGCA
This sequence comes from Cibotium barometz, assembly GCF_041138505.1. NCBI lineage: Eukaryota > Viridiplantae > Streptophyta > Polypodiopsida > Cyatheales > Cibotiaceae > Cibotium > Cibotium barometz. Next base: position 41,539,267 of record NC_141087.1, read on the forward strand.
CACTTTACTTTCATTCACAACAATGGAAGAAAGGTCCTCCTTAGAAGTGAGCAACTAATACAGTTTAAAGAATTGGGTAACACAGTCAAGATCATTCCTACTTGACACTACCCATTTCAATGTACTCTTTTGACATAATTAATCAAGTCTATCTTGTTAATGACACTCCTACTTGACATTACCCATTTAACACATAATTAATCAAGAGCCTTTTGTTTGACTTTTATTTTCAAAAAACAAGACAATGTATACTATTTTCCAGGACACATTACTTCAGTGATGAGAATAGGACAGTTGAAGACATTACATTACAAAAATGGGTTTCTCATTACATAATCTTGTACAGAGTCTTTTGATTTGTACAATCCATCAAAATTGTTCTTCTAAATAAACATCATCTACATTACCTTTGAAAGGAAGGGGTGATATCCATGTTCGAATGGGATTATACATTGCCTTCTCAGGGGTATCATCAATTAATAATGTATTTGTGAGATCATAGGGATGTTGGATATCCTCATAGCGCTTCATATGCAATAGTACCCCAGGTTTGTTGGGATGACAAACACCTGGGTGTCAAGATAACAGTGCCTTTGGTCATATACAAAATACAATTCTCTCTCCTCAATCTTAGATTCTCTCAAAACTAGCGTGACAAGAGGCCTCAAATTATGCATCATCATTGAGGACCAGATGGCCAATCTAAAGTGCTTAGTTACAAAGTTGATGAATTGATATAGTTTGGGCCTTAGCATGACATGCATGCCCCCGACTTTGTAATTCCCTGCAACACTTGGTCCAAAGCTCTTGGGCTATCTTTTGAGCAACAATCCATTAACATCCAAGATGATAAGCCTCCTCAGCATCTGGAACCATTATTAGCATGATTCATACTTCTAATTAGTCTGAATATGATTGAACTTATAATTATTGTTAAGGGAAAAAAGCACCTAATAGAAACAATTCTTAAAATTTAGTTGGTTACATTACATCAGGTACATTAGTCTTGGGATCTTCATCAGGCTTGGGATCCTCACTAGCCTTGGGATCCTCATCAGCCTTAGGTTCTTCATTGTTCGCCTCCTAATTAGGCCTTGGCTCGATTTCTGTAGTCTGCTTTGCCTCTGTCTTCTCTTCAGGCTTTGGCTCTGCCTCTTCAAGCTTTGGCTCTGCCTCTTCAGCTTGCTCTGCCTCATCAGCCTTGGGTTCTTCATTGTTCACCTCGTCATCGGTGGGCCTTGGCTCTGTCTCATCTTTAGGTTTTGGCTCTATCTTTCCTTCAGCATTTGCCTCTATGTGCTCAGAAGGCTTTGGCTCCTGCCCTTCAACCTAAAGAAGAATCTCGACGTCAGTATCGGCGGGGAACTCCGGCTCGTTGTCATCTCCTTGGCATTCTTTAGTATTAATCGTACCATGGTCACTCTATACCGCTCCATATAGTTGCTATCATAGTTCTGTAAGGCGGTCTGAATAAACAAAATTTACAATGTGAAACCGCAAATCTAGCTAAATCAATGTCCACTCGTCGATGATTTTTCCACTTACCTTGGACATGAAGGGATTCATGGAGAAGAGACTCTAGAGAACATATTCTGCATGGATCATTACTCTCCAACCACACAGGAGTGTGTCTCCTTGCTTGGGCACTTGAACTTGCTTGATCTCTGACTTGTACAATTCATAGTCTCCATATAGGGAACCAAGAACATGAGGAAGCCTTTTTATACACCTACATAATAAATAAGCTTTCACAATAAGATACATTGACAACTTCAAGCAGCCACAGATACTAGAGAAAGGTGCTTTGAATGTTTTCTTATAGTCGTGACTCAGGATGTGATCTTGGTATTGAATTAAGGGTCCACACGATTCTCTTATCCAATTCTATACAAGCAAGGCTCCAATGGTTCCTGCAAAAGCAAAAATCTCTAAAACTAAGGCATCCCCTATCTATTAGATGCATATGACTAACAAGATAGACAAGTAACATACCCTGATTCATATGGAAGAATTACTACTGTAACCTCGAGCATGTTCAAATAAGCAAACCACTTTTGTATCTCTTATTGGGAAGTGCTCCTTTTTCTTAGCAATGGTGCCAGCTACCTATGAGTTCAGAATAAACACCTCAGAATGGCTCTCTTGAGGAATCTGACACTTTATTAAACTGCAAAAACAAGGGTAACTTGTTGAGGAAAAAGGAAAAAAACTAAAGAGGGAAGGACTATATCATCAATAAAAGAAATTCGCATACTTACTTTAGGCACACATATAGGATAGTGTCTGAGATCTATGTTGTCCTATCCCCATTAGAGTCCTGACATCCACCAGGTCAAGGGTGAGTTGTCTCTCATTATCTTCCATTGTCACAAAGACAAACATACCCCTCTTCAAGCTCCTTAGCATCTCCACATTGGCTGATTCCAACTCTTATGTTTCTTTGATATACTATTTTTGGATATTCGTTGGGGTCCTAATTACTTGTTGATCCTTTTCTTTTTTTATCTTGTTCTCTTCCTCCCGTCTGGCCTCCTATTCTGCCCTTGCTCTTGTGTTAACATCATGTGTAATCTCTACAATTTTTATTTTATCCCTTGGAGCTCTTGCTGATGGAATCATTAGGATATCCCTCATGCTGCTCCAAGTCACAGCAGCACTCCCCAAAGAAAACATGAAGCCACTAGTAGATCTTCTATTTGAGAGACTACCAGCCCAATCAGCATCTGTGTACCCATGTACACAGATCTCTGTCTCCCAGTTTCATAAAATAGTCCACAATTCAAAGTAGACCTCACATACCTCAGTATGCATCTCAATGCATCCAAATGCGACTTCCAAGGAACTTGCATAAATTGACTTACCAACCAAACAACATAGCTCAAATCTAGCATGGTGATCGTCATGTAGATCAACCTTCCTACTATGCGCCTATACATAGTAGGATCCTCCAAAATCTCTCCTCAATCAGCACTCAACCTGCCATTCTGATCCAATGGCACTGAGATAGGCTTACAACCTGTCATACCATACTTGGACAACATGTCCAAGCCATACTGTCTCTGCAGTAATCCAATACCATGTGGTGACCTAACCACCTCAATGTCCAAGAAATATCTGAGCTCCCCCAGATCCTTCATCTCAAACTTCTATCTAAGCAAGATCTTTACATCAAAGATCTCTGCATCATGGTCCCCCACCGTAATGATCAGGTTATCTACATAGATGACAACAAGCACAACCCCTCTATCACTGTGTCTCACATACAGCGAGAAATCTGCATTGGCTACATGAAAGCCAATAGGACAAGATATTCAGAAATCTTGCTCTTGGTGCTTGTTTTAAGCCATACAAGGCTTTCTTCAACCTGCAAACATGCTCGAGGTGACTCACATCCTCATAACCAGGTGGCTGCAACATATACACCTCTTCCTGCAAATCCCAATGCAAGAATGCATTCTTTACATCCATCTGATGTAAAGACCATTGCTTTGACGCAGCCATTGGTATCACAACTCTCACTGTTGCCATCTTGGGAACTAGGCTAAAAGTTTCCTCATAATCAATGCCATATGTCTGCGCATATCCTTTGGCTAACAATCTAGCCTTGTACCTGCATATGCTTCCATCACTGTTATGTTTTACTTTGTACACCCACTTGCATCCATTGCATCCAGTGGCTTTCTTGTCTTCAAGCAATTGCACTAAATCCCAAGTCTCATTTCCATATAGTGCATCCATCTCCTCATCCATAGCTTTCTCCCAACACACATTTTCAACAGCCTCATCAATGCATGTGGGCTCTACAACCTGCACAACTTTTGCCAATTATGCATAGTGATGTGCCACATAACCATCATAGGTAAACCTCTGCACAGGATTCTTCACTCTCCCAGATCTTCACAGCTTTGCATTCATGGCTTCCATAGCCTTCTTTACACCAGGTGTTCTCATAGCTGGTATCCCAAGATCCTCATCAAGGCTCATCTCTGAGCCACTAGACTCTCAACATGAGAATGCCCTGCAGAAATGTCACGCATACTAAGGGGCTCAACCACTGTCTCTTTGCCTTTATGTGATGTACTAATCACATTTGCAGGACTGGTATTATGACGCAGCCTGCCACTCCATGGTCTATCAATTGAACCACTAGATGAGGACTCTCCTGGTCCACTCAAAGACTGTGTTTGCTGACTTGCATTCTGTGCAACCACATTTCCACTCACATCAGTCCCAACATGTGGTGACCTAACCACCTCAATGTCCAAGAAATATCTGAGCTCCCCCAGATCCTTCATCTCAAACTTCTGTCTAAGCAAGATCTTTACATCAAAGATCTCTCCATCATGGGCCCCCGTAATGATCAGGTTATCTACATAGATGACAACAAGCACAACCCCTCTATCACTGTGTCTCACATATAGCGAGAAATCTGCAATAGTGACAAGATATTCAGAAATGTTACTCTTGGTGCTTGTTTTAAGCCATACAAGGCTTTCTTCAACCTGCAAACATGCTCGGGGTGACTCACATCCTCATAACCAGGTGGTTGCAACATATACACCTCTTCCTGCAAATCCCCATGCAAGAATGCATTCTTTACATCCATCTGATGTAAAGACCATCTGATGTAAAGACCATATGATGTAAAGACCATCTGCTGATGCAAATCCCCATGCAAGAATGCATTCTTTACATCCATCTGATGTAAAGACCATTGCTTTGACGCAGCCACTGGTATCACAACTCTCACTGTTGCCATCTTGGGAGCTAGGCTGAAAGTTTCCTCATAATCAATGCCATATGTCTGCGCATATCCTTTGGCTACCAATCTAGCCTTGTACCTGCATATGCTTCCATCACTATTATGTTTTACTTTGTACATGCACTTGCATCCAATGGCTTTCTTGCCTTCAGGCGATTGCACTAAATCCCAAGTCTCATTTCCATATAGTGCATCCATCTCCTCATCCATAGCTTTCTCCCAACACACATTTCCAACAGCCTCATCAATGCATGTGGGCTCTACAACCTGCACAACTTTTGTCATGTATGCATAGTGATGTGCCACATAACCATCATAGGTAAACCTCTGCACACAGGATTCTTCACTCTCCCAGATCTTTGCAGCTTTGCATTCATGGCTTGCATAGCCTTCTTTACACCAGGTGTTCTCATAGGTTGGTATCCCAAGATCCTCATCAAGGCTCATTTCTGAGCCACTAGACTCTCCATCAACATGAGAATGCCCTGCAGAAATGTCAGGCATACTAAGGGGCTCAACCACTTTCTCTTTGCCTTTATGTGATGTACTAATCATATTTGCAGGACTGGTATTATGATACAGCCTGCCATTCCATATGGTCTATCAACTAAACCACTAGATGAGGACTCTCCTAGTCCACTCAAAGACTGAGATTGCTGACTTGCATTCTGTGCAACCACATTTCCACTCAAGGTTCCAATTCTCATAAATGGACCTGCACAACCTCTGGAAAGGGAGCTTTGGAACACATAACTCTACACAATTCTGAGCTTTCCTGATTTCACTCAGAATGTAGAAGTCCTACGAAAAATCTTATTGTTCTGGCCTGTTTCAGAATATGGAAAGGCTTTCCCTTTCTTGGCTTCTTTTGAGAGGCAGCCTTTGCTGCCAATCCAGGCCCCTTACCCTGTCTCCTTGCAATAGCTTTTTTCCTCACCATGAGCTAGCTTGGGAAAGAGACATAACTCTCTCTCTCTCTCTCTCTCTCTCTCTCTCTCTCTCTCTCTCTCTCTCTCTATGTGTGTGTGTGTGTGTGTGTGTATGTGTATATCCTAGCTTTTTTCCTCGCCATGAGCTAGCTTGGGAAAGAGACATAACTCTCTCTCTCTCTCTCTCTCTCTCTCTCTCTCTCTCTCTCTCTCTCTCTCTCTCTCTCTCTCTCTCTCTCTATGTGTGTGTGTGTGTATGTGTATATCCTATGTGTGTGTATGTGTTAGACCACTGCACCAGCGAGGCCTCTATCATAATTAGTGCGGTTTGGCGATGATAGTGAACTTCCATTAGACTTGCAAGCGCCATATCGTGCCAAACCGCAAAAACACCTCTCTCTCTCTCTCTCTCTCTCTCTCTCTCTCTCTCTCTCTCTCTGGCTATACTATATGTGTATGTTGTTGAAAGAACGGTAGAGGGAAAGGAGACACACACACAGGAGCAAACCCTAATGTATATTGCAAACCCTAACCATAGAGGGAAGCCATCTCCACTCTCACACAAAGCATAATGCCCTAATCCATAATACACACAACACACTATGAGTTGTGTCCACACACATCTAACCCTAGCTAATGTCCACACACTATGACCAGCTGGACACGCGGTCATTTATGTCTCACACATGTTCCTACCTAACATGCCAGCACATAGCATAGCTCACACTGACATCGAGCTTGAATCTCAACAGTCCCTCTCAAGCTCATGATGTACTGCCGATGAAGATGTAGATGAGCTTGGGATATCAAGACTCTCAACATATGTCTGTGTTGTATATGTTTCTCCTTGTGTGTGTGTGTGTATGTGTGTCGTATATGTTTCTCCCTCTGTGTGTGTGTGTGTAGACGTCTGAGTGTGTGTGTTTGTGTATGTGTGTCTTTGTGTGTGCATGCATGAGTGTGTGTGTGTGTACGTCAAAAGAAAGACATACCAAAGCCATCGGTGCCTTGTCGTGTTCGATGGATCGCTGTCAGTGCCTTCTCGTGTTGTTGGACAAATGTGAGTGTCTGTCTCTCTCTCTCAAGTGTATCGAATAAAAAATGTGTCGTTTTTAATATTCACAAACCACATGTGTCAATGGTCAACATCACACGTGTTAGTTATTACTATCACACGTGGACACGTATAAAGTTATTTAAACCTCACGCTACTATTCACGGTTCTCGTTTTTGAGAGAGAGAGAGAGAGAGAGAGAGAGAGAGAGAGAGAGAGAGAGAGATGGAGAAAACTATGCTGAATATACTGAAGCAAAACAGTCCCAAGCAAGAGACACTACAAGTCTCATAAGTGAGGGAGCAAAATATGTACAAGACTGAATGAACAATGAGAGGCCAGCACCCACTATTTATAGTAGAGGTAAGCTAGCCGACTGGAGCTGCAAATATGGTCGACTAGAGCTACTGGACATGCCGACTAGAATAATGCCATAAAGGCTGGGAAAAATCCCAGAAAAATCAATCGGAATCCAAATCAACTCATCAATTCTCAATCATAATTTAAAATCATATCAACCACATTCGAATTCATCATCTAGATAGTATTAATGCTTATAATTTCGAGTCTTAGATTTACTCATATATACTGCCAGTAAAGAGTTGTAGTTATACCCTTAGTATATACGGGTAGTCACAGTCCTATAAGGTAAATTCCATCATGTCTAGGCCTCAACCAAGTCAGGGATTCCATATAATTGCGGTACTTCCATCTGAAGACCCAATTTTACGAATTTATGAATTTCAGTTTGAATATCAATTTGTATGAATTTTATCATACAATTACAACCCTTCTACTGCTTTTTCATAAAATTTTGACATTCTTGGCTTCTCGGTTGATCCTCATTAGCCAATTTGCTCTGATACCAGCTGTAGGATCCCTGTCCCCACCGCGCAATGAATTTAGGGATGCTAGCAGCGAAAGTAGCATTTCTTGCATGGGACAGGGTCCCACACTTGGGGCCTCACCCCACGGATATCCGGACAAGAGACTAATCCATCGTTTTTTCCAAAACCAAACCCGAAAAAACTTCCCTTGCCCGAAAAGTACGGGCGATTCCACTAGGATTTCTCTAACGTAGTCAAAAGCCTTAACTAATTGAACTGATCTAACCAAACCCGTAAGTCCCATAGTCAGATCAGGGAAAAGATTGTACTTGGATCATAGAGACCAATGCTTTTTTCCTCATTGAGAGACACAGCCATTGATTCTTTTCCATAGAACAATTTTTGTCCGGGATTTACTTCATCTATCGAACTAAACAGAATTTGAGTCTCGATTTACGGATCCATCAGTCCAGCCTAACCCCATCCAGTCCCATGGATTAGCCAACCGCCCAACCATTGTAGTGATGGGATCCAATTAGGAATTTGGTTAGGTTTTGTCCTGGGTACCAGGGAAAGAGTTCCCAAGTCCCCTAGCCAGATGTTCATGCAAACATAAAACTAGCCACACCACTTACACACCCAATATGAACTTGCCTTTTTCACAGATTCAACAATCTTTAAAACAATAATTTTATGACCATAGAGTTACTGATCATAATCCTCTAATTAACCACTTGAATCCTAATTTCCAATTCATTCCTTTATCGGGATACCTATGGCATCATTGACAACCAGAACGCTCATCACCTGTTCACTCAGGGGCCTTTTCAATAGTTCCTAGCTCATAGTACCCGGCAATATAATCACATAAAAATATCCAAATGGAATCTCCGTTGAAGATTAGCAAGATCAACCAACAGATCCATATAAAAGAGCCATGGACTCATCCGTTGAGGACCAGCAAGGTCAATCAACCAGATCCATGCCGGAATTCAGAAAACAACTCTTACTCCTTGTTCCAATATCTTCCCCAACGTACTTGTGGTGGGTATCTTCGGTGACCCAGAGCCCGAGCACCGTATGGTCAGCACCCTCTAGGATCCTTCGCAGGTCACCTAGCGCTTCACTCATAGGCCGCTTCCTTTTTGTCCCTCATCCACTGTACCGAAATCTCACCATTTAAATCAAACCGAGGCTGGTAAAGACCTCAGCCGACCTTGCTACGCGAGACGTCCTCCATTGACTCTCCGTTCAGCAGTTGTAACTTTAACAGATAGGTCTCAACGGGCAGCCTCATTCACAAGACGGTCAAAATGCTTCCCTAGCATTCTTTTTTAATAATAAAGATCTTATCCAGTTCAATCTAGATGGTAATGTAACCGACTGCTGCTGCTGTCAGTTCAAAGTCTTACCTCTGGGAGTTTTGATGGGATCCTTGGAATGGATTGGCTCCACAAAAATCAAACTGACATACATTGTCACAATAGAACCATTTCCTTCCATGACCTTCACTGGAACAAAGTTCAAGGAACTGGAGTTTTTGGATCCCCAGACCTTCAATTAGTAAAAGCTTCTAGGTTGCTGAAAGGACTTAGAAAGAAGCAGCAAATTTATGTTGTCAAAATGAACCTAGTAGACTCAAAGCTTAAGGCTAAAGAACCAGAATGGTTAAATAAATTTGATGATTTATTCCCAGCTGAATTAACAGAGATGCCTCCAATTTGGGAAGTAGATCATGTGATAGAATTAACCCCCGGAGCTCAGCAGTAGCCCTACGCACGTACAAAATGCCAGTTCCTGAAGCCATAGAACTCAAGGAACAGCTTAGACAGCTGTTAGAACAAGGGTTTGTAAGACCTAGTGTTTCACCTTAGGGTGCACCAATTCTCTTTCAGAAAAAGAAAGATGGAACGCTGACTCTGGACTATAGAGGTCTAAATCAGCTGCTGACAGTTAAGAATAAGTATCCTATCCCAAGAATTTATGAGCTTTTGGACAGGCTAAATGGAGCCCAGATCTTTACAAAGATAGATCTCAAATTCGGGTATTACCAGATGAGGATCAATGATCAAGATATACCAAAAACAGCTCCCATCGATACCCGCTATGGGCATTATGAATTTACTGTCATGCCGTTCGGATTAACTAATGCCCCAGCTACATTCAATCACCCAATGCAGGACATCCTCAGAGAATACTTGGATGATTTTGTTCTAGTTTTCTTTGATGACATTTTGATTTACTCAAAGAATGCAACTGACCATGAGACTCATGTCCGAAATGTCCTTGAGATTCTAAGGAAGCACCATTTCTTTGCAAAAAAGAGCAAATGCACTTTCTCTGCCGACCATGTTGAATACTTGGGCTTTTTGGTATCCAAAGATAGAATTTTTCCAGATTCCGCAAAAGTCCAAGTAGTCATAGATTGGCCTAAACCAAAGACAGTGAAAGAAGTCAAGGATTCTTGGGATTAACTGGTTGGTATAGGATTTTTATACCAAAGTATGCTCTCACAGCTTCCCCCTGACTAATCTTCTCAAAAAGAATACCCCATTTCAGTGGTCTGCCAGGTGCCAGAGTGCTTTTGATAAGCTGAAGACCGCCTTGGTAACTAGTCCCGTTCTGAAGCTGCCAGATTTCTCTCTACTCTTTGAGGTAGTAACTGATGCAAGTGGTTTTGCCTTGGGAGGTGCACTCATGAAGGAAGGTCATGCAGTGGCCTATGAATCCCGAAAGCTCAAAACACATGAGAGGAATTATGCTGTCCACGACCTGGAATTACTTTCAGTAGTCTATGCCTTAAAGTTGTGGAGACATTACCTACTGGGAAAAAGATTCACTTTGATGAGACAGATCATCAGAGCTTAAAGTGGATCTTTACTCAGAAGGACCTCAACATGCGCCAAAGAAGGTAGATGCAGACCCTGCAGGAATTTGATTTTGAAATCAAGTACCGCCCAGGCAAAGAAAATGTGGTAGCAGATGCCCTTAGCAGAAAAGCCTCCTTGCTTGCAATTACTGTAGTATCAAATCCTTTGATTATTGAAGCAAGAGAGAAGATCATGCAGGATAGATTCTTTGGCCCTATTGCTACTCTACTTATGTAGGAAAGCAAAACTCCTCAGGAGTTGAACAGAGTTCAAGGGTATAGCTTGGATGATGGCATTATGTATTATAATCGCAAGCTATGCATTCCCAATGATGAGGGAACCAAGGATCAGATTCTGAATGAAGCCCATGACAGCCTTATAGCAGGACATCCAGGTTTCATCAAAACCTACATGTCTGTAAAGAAAAGCTTCTTTTGGCTTGGTCTAAAAAAGGATGTACTGAATCATGTACGTCAATGTCTGACATGCCAGAAAGTCAAAGCTGAAAGAGTAAAAATGCCTGGGAAGTTACATCCATTGGACATCCCCCAGATGAAGTGGGAATGTATCAGTATATGGACTTTATTACTGGATTACCTTCAGTGCAATCAGGTTACAACTCCATTTTCGTGGTAGTTGACAGACTAACCAAAGTTGCCCATCTGATCCCAGTAAAAGAAACCTACACTACAGTGGATGTGGCTAGAGTGTTCCTCAAAGAAATCTTTAGATTCCATGGCCTACCTAGGAGAATAGTAAGTGATTGAGATCCCAAGTTTACTTCAAGGTTTTGGATTGCATTTTTCAAAGCAGTGGGAACTTTCTTGGATCTCAGCACAGCTTATCACCCTGAGACCGATGGTCAAACTAAAAGGGTAAACCAAGTAATCGAAGATATACTTCGGTCATGCTGTGGGCATGCTGCGGGTAGGGAACCCAAGAAGTGGCTAATCTATCTGCACCTAGTCAATTTCGCCTACAATGCTTCTTATCACCGAAGTATCGGGATGAGCCCTTTTAAAGCTCTGTATGGACAAGATTGCTTAACTCCATTAACTTGGTCTGACCCATTGATTAGGGTCGAGATGTCCAGACAGATGCTTGACGACATGGAGCAGCAGATGCAGTCAATTCGTAAAGATATTAAAGCTGCCCAGGATCGACAGAAGCAGTATGCAAATAAGAAATGGACAGACAGTAAGTTTGAAGAAGCAGATATGGTCTTCATTAGAGTACGGCCCAAAAAGAAGTTCTCTATCTCTTGGGAAGTACAAGAAGTTATCCCCCAGATATTGTGGACCATATCTGATTACAAAGAAAGTAGGTGACTTAGCCTACGAGCTTCTTCTGCCTCCTCATCTCAAAGTTCATAATGTATTTCATGTAAGTGTTCTTAATGTGTGTAATTGATTTGTTTTGATGTTCTTAATGTGATCGTCCAAACCAACCTGGTGGGTGGTTGGAACTGGAACATCAACAGCAATATAGTTGATCATGTTCTAGACCATCCCAGTGGTTGAAATTGTTTAGTTTTCTTGTAGTGAATAATTGTTTTGTTTTCTAGTAGTTGTTTAGTTTACTAAATTTCCAACTGTAACAGCAATATATAGTTCACATATACCTTTTTGTTATTAGTATTGATGGGTGGTGAAATTGATTTATTTTCTAATGATTAAAGGCAGTTGAAATTTTGACTGTCCTAAACCAACTCGGTGGTTGGAAATTGTTTTGTTTTCTTGTACTGAATAATCTAGTAGATGTTTAGTTTAAGTACTGAATTTCCAACGGGCCGATTTTGGGTTAGGTGAATAGACGGACTTGTATCTCAAGTTTATGGTGGCTGAGAGCCTTGACCTTTCGATTGGGCAAATGAGCTTTAAGCGTTGTAAGCCATGGTATGTGAAGAAACTCAAAGACAGGAATGTGTGTTGTTGCAAAACACACACAGACTTTGACTTGGCCCGGCAAGGTTTGAATGACTTGAGATCTGGTCATGAGAGCAAGTTTGGCAGCCTGAGGTCTGTGTGGGAGCCAACGCTCTGTCCAAAGCCTGCAAACTCTCAGTGGCACTCCATTGAATGCATTATAGGTACATGCACACGTTGTGCTATGAAGAAGCAGTATGAAAAACGAAACAGTCAAGATCAACCTACACACTTGGAAGGTCCAACCCATGAGTGGTGGTGGCCGACCCTTTGCAAAGGATTCAATATAACAACAACCTGGTGCAATCCACTTATGCCAAATGTGCCACAAAACAATTTATGAGGAAAGGGATAGCGTGGAATTTGTACCCCTTCCAGAGCCGAAAGACTTTAAGAATTGGATGCATATCCTTGAAACCTTGGACATCCTTCCAAGATGCACAGGAGCTCGGTTTGTGACTACTAAGACATGTAAGAAATCATGTCTCTCTACATGCTAAGCACTACATATTTTCCCAAAGTCACCAATCATGAGCCTAAAAATGACAAGGAGGAACCATTATGGGAAAACCATCCATGTAGAACTTGTAAACCTGATGGGTTCCCCGAGAAAGAGGCATATGTCTTCCCTACTGACTCAAAAGCGCATTTATTGAAATATGTAGGGGCTATTGAAGTACGTGTACTTTAGCCTAGTTTGGCAAAAGAATCTCACCAATTCCTCCTTCTTATTCCATACAATCCCCTCCAAACCAAAGGAACCTATTGATCCCCAACTTGAACCCCAAAATCTTTGCCCTCTCTACAAGTAAGGCACGTAACAAAAAGTTAGCACTTGTAGAAAAGGAAGCCAAAAAACTAGTAGAAGAAGAGCTAAAGCTAAGGAGACTAAACAAGTCCCCAATCACTTTAGAACCTTCAAGATGGCCGATCAATTTGTACAATATATCTCAACCCAAAGAACTCAGGATGGAGAGCTAGGGACCTTCCAGCCAAGGTTAAAGAAGTTAACCTAGCAAACTCAGGTCAAGATCCAACGCCTATCTACATACGAGATGACCTCTCGACCAAAGAAGAAAAAGATCTAGTCACTCTCATCATAAAATTCTAGGATTTCTTTGATTGGAAATACATAGATATGAAGGGTGTACCCCCTGAAGTGGTCAAACACACCATTCCCATAGTAGAGGGAGTGAGACTAGTAAAACAAAGAGCGTACCCCAATCCCAAATACTCCAAAATGGTATGGGAGGAAATTGATAGACTCATCAATGCCGAATTCATCTACAAACAAAGTACACAGAATGGGTCTCACCCATAGTGATAGTGCCCAAGAAGAATGGAAAAGTGCGAGTGTGTGTAGACCTCAAAAAGATCAATGTTGTCATAATACGGGATCACTATCTCTTGCCCTTCATGGAGCATGTGCTTGAGAGAGTCACGGGGAAGGAACCCTACAGCTTCCTTGATGGATTCTCTAGATATAACCGAGTGTTGATCGATCCAAAGGATCAACATAAGATAACCTTTGCAACTAGAATTTCACTAAGAGTATTCTAATGTAAACATTTTCTACTTATTTAAGAGAAACATTATGAAAAACTTGATTCTAACCAATAATCATTCATCTAGGATAAAGAAGGGTTGGATTTATTAAAGAAGAGAGGGGAATGCCTTTTTTTCAATGAGGCATAATATCATTATTCATTTTAAGAAGACAAAAATCATAAAAACCATAAAATGAATAGAAAAGAGAGAATCTCCAAGTTACAAGGAGAATTTGAGAGCTTTCCTTTGGCTTGATGGTTTGAGGGATCTACTCTTGTTCGAAGCAAGAGTGGCCACTAATCTTTAGAAGAGGAAAAAGTCAAAAACTAATGAATCATGAGTAAATTCCTTTTGACTCTTGGGAGAAGTAGAGTAACAGTGCATAAAACATTATTAAGCTTTAACAAAGGGGGAGGCTTCTATTTATAGGAAAAAGTGAGCCTCTAACCAAGAAAATTGATTCTAGAATTTTCCAAATCAGTTTGGTCAATTTTTGACCATTTTTAGGTCAGTTTAGCTTACTCTTTGGATCTAGTTGAAGCAGGAGAGAGGAGAGATGAAAATATCTCATTATTTGTGAGTTTAAAACTCACCCACACATGTGAAATAGGCGCCTCCTTCATGAGGGGAATTCCCCCACACTGAGGTGTAAAAAATGCATCATTTCTCTAAATATCTCGTCTTTTTTAACTAATATTCTTGTCCTTAGTCACCTCTTCATCTTATGTGAGTATTTACTCATTTTTGAGGGGATTTTATTTATTTTTTCATTTATCTCCTCCATACATTTGGATGAATCTGATTGGCCCCTCAGAACCTTAATTTAATTTTTTTTAAAAATCTGGACCCTCAAGATAAGGCCTTTTGAACAGATTATAATTGATTTCTAATGCACCTTTTGAAAATCTTTTTAAACTTTTGTTTTGGGGGAATTTATTTTGATAAGAAGAAATATTTTTCCATCCAAAAATATCCAAAATCTGAATAACCTCACTCTAGAATATTTTCTCTCACTAAGCCAAAACAGATAGAAACACCCAACAGAATCTTGGGATAAAGATCCTTATATAAATCTCAGCATCAGATAATAATTTACTCAGATCGTAACGTTCAATCCTTACCACAATAATGGTCCATTAGACCGAAATTTCTATCTGAACAGTAATCCACTAATCTCATAGTGATTTGCTGAAGCCATTAACGTCATTCTAGCTAGGAACATTATCACAGGGACTTGTCCCATTCATCCTCATTGTGGTTTTGCTTAGATTATTACATTTCAACCAAAACTCAGGAATCTTAATTTTTCAATCGGAATCTAAATCAACTCTTTAGTTCTCAATCAGAATTTAAAATCATATCAACCACATTCGAATTCATCATCTAGATAGTATTAATGCTTATAATTTCAAGTCTTAGATTTACTCGTATATACTGCCAGTAATAAAGAGCTATAGTTATACCCTCCTCGGTATATACGGGTAGTCACGGTCCTTGGAACTATAAGGTAAATTCCATCATGTCTAGGCCTCAAGCAAGTCAGGGATTCCATATAATTGCGGTACTTCCATCTGAAGACCCAATTACCAATTTACAAATTTGAGTTTGAATATCAATTTGTATGAATTTTATCACACAATTTGAATATCAATTTGTATGAATTTTATCACACAATTCCAACCCAATTTTGGACATTCTTGGCTTCTCGATTGATCCTCATTAGCCAATTTGCTCTGATACCAGCTGTAGGATCCCTGTCCCCACCGTGCAATGAATTTAGGGGTGCTAGCAGCGGAAGTAGCACTTCTTGCATGGGACAGGGTCCCACACTCGGGGCTTTATCCCACGGATATCCGGACAAGAGACTAATCCATCGTTTTTTCCAAAATCGAACCCGGAAAAACTTCCCTTGTCCGAAAAGTATGGGCAATTCCGCTAGGATAACTTTTCTCTAATGTAGTCAAAAGCCTTAACTAATTGAACTGATCTAACCGAACCCGTAAGTCCCATAGTCAGATCAGGGAAAAGATTGTACTTGGATCATAAAGACCAATGCTTTTTTCCTCATTGAGAGGCACAGCCGTTGATTCTTTTCCATAGAATAATTTTTGTCCGGGATTTACTTCATCTATCGAACTAAACAGAATTTGAGTCTCGATTTACGGATCCATCAGTCCAGCCTAACCCCATCCAGTCCCATGGATTAGCCAACCGTCCAACCACTGTAGTGATAGGATCCAATTAGGAATTTGGTTAGGTTTTGTCCTGGGTACCAGGGAAAGAGTTCCCAAGTCCCCTAGCCAGATGTTCATGCAAACATAAAACTAGCCACACCACTTACACACCCAATATGAACTTGCTTTTATCACAGATTCAACAATCTTTAAAACAATAATTTTATGACCATAGAGTTACTGATCATAATCCTCTAATTAACCACTTGAATCCTAATTTCCAATTCATTCCTTTATCGGGATACCTATGGCATCATTGACAACCAGAACGCTCACCACCTGTTCACTCAGGGACCTTTTCAATAGTTCCTAGCTCATAGTACCCGGCAATATAATCACATAAAAATATCCAAATGGAATCTCCGTTGAAGATCAGCAAGATCAACCAACAGATTCATATAAAAGAGCCATGGACTCATCCGTTGAGGACCAGCAAGGTCAATCAACCAGATCCATGCCGGAATTCAGAAAACAACTCTTACTCCTTGTTCCAATATCTTCCCCAACGTACTTGTGGGTATCTTCGGTGACCCAGAGCCCGAGTATCGTATGGTCAGCACCCTCTAGGATCCTTCGCAGGTCACCTAGCACTTCACTCATAGGCCGCTTCCTTTGTCCCTCATCCACTGTACCGGAAGCTCACCATTTAAATCAAACCGAGGCTGGTAAAGACCTCAGCCGACCTTGCTACACGAGACGTCCTCCATTGACTGTCCGTCAGCAGTTGTAACTTTAACAGATAGGTCTCAACAACGGGCGGCCTCATTCATAAGATGGTCAAAATGCTTCCCTAGCATTCTTGACATAAAACAGTTATTTAAAAACAGATTTCACATACAAATACAGTTCCAATAATATTTCCATCTTTTCTCATTACTCCGCATCCTTTCACATTAGACCCCATCTTGTCTCATCTTACCACAATTTTACTTCATCGATCCCTATCACTTCATATCATTTCGATTCACATCCAATCACATCAACCACACATCAGTCCACTTCATATCATTCCCATATCGATTCACATCCAATCACATCAACCACACATCAATCCACATCATCCACACATCAGTCCACATCATCCACATCAATCCACATCATCCATACATTCATCCACCTCAATCCACATCATCCATACATCCATCCACATCAATCCACATTAACTACACATCAATCCATATCATCCATACATCAGTCCACATCATCCATACATTCATCCACATCAATCTACATCATCCATACATCCATCTATATCAATCCACACGTCAATCCACATCATCCATACATCCATCCACATCATCCCCATCAATCCACACATCCATCTACATCAATCCACATTCATTTCATAAGCATTCCCATTCTCATCTAATCACATCTTTTTTCTATCTCATCACTTATTTCTTCATTTATCCTTATCAGATCTCATCCACTTGCGTCTACGCATACATCTCATCACTTCACATATATTAACATATATTTAGTTTACATCGCATCTTATCACATTTATTTCACATCACATCTCATTCATTCTCATCTCGATTCACATCACATCACATCCATTCACATCTCTTATCATTCATTCACATCCCCATTCACATCACATCACATCCATTCACATCTCTTATCATTCATTCACATCCCGATTCACATCACATCACATCCATTCACATCTCTTATCATTCATTCACATCCCGATTCATTCCTATCTATCCAATTTACATCACATCTCATCGCTTCAATTCACGTTCATATCCATCACATTTACATCCACATATATTCTCTCACATACATCCACATCTATACTAATCACATACACATCCACATCTATCCTTTCTCATACACACATCCGTACTTATCACATACACATCCACATCTATTTTTTTTTTCACATACATCCACAACTATCCTTTCACATACACACATCCACATCCATTCTTTGACATACATCTACTTCTATTCTTCACATACATTCACATCCATCCTTTCACATACATCTACTTTCACATACATTCACATCCATCCTTTTACCTACATCCGTTTCTATTCTTCACATACATTCACATCCATCCTTTCACATACATCCATTTTCACATACATTCACATCCATCTGTTCACCTACATCCACTTCTATTCTTAACATACATTCACATCCATCCTTTCACCTACATTTGCTTCTATTCTTAACATACATTCCATCCATCCTTTCACCTACATCCGCTTCTATTCTTAACATACATTCACATCCATCCTTTCACATACACACATCCACATCCATCCTCTATTTATTCTCATCTATTTATTATTATTTTTGATATAAAGATTCTTTACGCATCTATTTATGCATAAGAACAACTTCAGTGGGAAATAACACTTTTATAAAAATCCGTTTATGCATAAATTTCGTTTTTAAGGAGAATAACCCAATGAAAATAAATCTTTTAAAATAAAAACTTTCTTTTATGCATCTATTTATGCATAAATTCAATTCTGAAGAAAGTCACACTTTTATAATAAAATAATTTCTTTTATGCATCTAATTTATGCATAAAATCCATTTATGGTGAAAGTCACACTTTTAATAAAAAAATTCTTTTATGCATCTATTTATGCATAAAAATCCATTTATGATGAAAATCATACTTTTAATATAAAAATTTATTTATGAATAAAAATCCATTTATGATGAAAGTCACACTTTTAATTAAAAAATTCTTTTATGCATCTATTTATGCATAAAAATCCATTTATGATGAAAATCACACTTTTAATATAAAAATTTATTTTATGCATCTATTTATGCATAAAAATCCATTTATGATGAAAGTCACACTTTTAATAAAAAAAATCTTTTATGCATAAAAATCCATTTATGATGAAAATCACACTTTTAATATAAAAATTTCTTTTATGCATAAAAATCCATTTATGGTAAAAGTAATACTTTTATAACCAAAATAAAAATTTCAATATGCATCCTTCTATGCATAAGAATTAATTCTAAGAAAAATAACACTTTTATAATAAAATATTTCTAGTATGCATTTTTCTATGCCTAGAATGAAAATATCACTTTAAGAATACACATACAAAGGAGATTACTCTTTTTGAATAATAAAGGATAAAATTTAATTCACATAATTTTAGAGAAATTTTGCCATAACCTCCTTTGTATGGCTGACCATTTTTTAATTTATAACTCTCTAAAATTTATTAGAATTTCACTAAGAGTATTCTAATGTAAACATTTTCTACTTATTTAAGAGAAACATTATGAAAAACTTGATTCTAACCAATAATCATTCATCTAGGATAAAGAAGGGTTGGATTTATTAAAGAAGAGAGGGGAATGCCTTTTTTTCAATGAGGCATAACATCATTATTCATTTTAAGAAGAAAAAAATCATAAAAACCATAAAATGAATAGAAAAGAGAGAATCTCCAACTTACAAGGAGAATTTGAGAGCTTTCCTTTGGCTTGATGGTTTGAGGGATCTACTCTTGTTCGAAACAAGAGTGGCAACCAATCTTTAGAAGAGGGAAAAGTCAAAAACTAATGAATTATGAGTAAATTCACAGTTTTTGGCTCTTGGGAGAAGTAGAGTAACAGTGTATAAAACACTATTAAGCTTTAACAAAGGGGGAGGCTTCTATTTATAGGAAAAAGTGAGCCTCTAACCAAGCAAATTGATTCTAGAATTTTTCAGATAATATTGATTATTTTAATATATCAATTTTTCTCTTTTTTCATTTAATTACATGGATCTCCATTATCATGGGGATTCCTCTTTTTGCATAAAAATAAAATTACCAAAATTTTCTCTTTTCTTTAATTAATTATTTATGCATAAATACTAAAAATTAATTTTTCATGGATGTGATGAAAATTATTCTTTTAGCATAGGTTGACTAATTCTAGAATATGGTAGGAAGTCCTCTTTTCACATTATGTATAAAAATGAGTTATGTATTAATTTCTAAAAATTTTAGCATAGCTCCACTATTATTACTAATTTTTTAATAATTCTAGAAAGAATAAGACTTTGTAATATAATTATGATAGAATAACTATCATTAGACTTAAATCTAATTTATGAAATTAAATCATAAGTTTACCATAATTTTATTAGCATAAAAGCATAAAAAGCTATTTTCTTAATCTCTAGCTTAACTAGCATAGAGTTTGATTTTTGAATTGAGAATTTATCAATGAGAAGCATCCATTTGAATAAGAATTAGTCATAGTAATGACTATTCTTTTGGGAAGAGAGATATATTAATAAAAAGCATCCTAATTAAGCATAAAGATTAACTTTTTGTGATTTATCATTAGAATTTTTATAGAAAGCTTAATTTGCATTGAAAAACAATTCATTTGAAACTTCTCAAGCTTGAGAGGGGTTGAGAAGTGAAATCATTGAGAATATTAAAGAAAACCATGAAAATTACTTCTTACCTCTTGATTTTGCTTGTTTTTCTTAGAAGGAAGCCCCCAACGAATCAATTGGTTTAGTGTGTTGAGAGGAAGGCTCCAAGGATTCTTGAAGAGAGAGAGAGAAGCTCCAATCTCTCCAAAAGTAGAGGAATTTTTTGGGATAATAGAAAATATGCTTCTTTTAATGTAATACTGGCATGGTCTAGCTCACATATGAGAATACAAAAGAATGAGGGTCTATTTATAGGTGAGGGAGGCCACTAACTGAGTCCAACTAAGTTCTATAATTTTCCAACTTCAGTTTGGCTGAATTTGGACAAGATTTGGACCAGTTTAGCTCCCATTTTGATTCAGTTTGATCCAGGAGAGAGGAGGGATAAAAATATCTTAAGAGATAAAAATGTCTTAATATTTTTGAATTAAAAATCCTACCACACATGTGAAGGAGGCGCCTACCTCAAAGGTCCCCCTCTCCTTACCAAGGTGTCAAAAATTCATCATTCCTCCAAAATATCTCATTTTTTTAGTAATATCTCTTAATTTTTAACTAATAAATCTTGTACTTAGTCAACTCTTCATCTTATGTGTGCATTTACTCATTTTTGGATATTTTCTTTTAATTATTTGATTTATCTCATCCCAACACTTGGATTAATCCTATTGGCCCATTAGAACCTTAATTAGACCATAATCTAAAAAGTTTTGAAAAGTTTGACTCTTAGGCTAAGGTCTTTTAAATCATTTTTAATTTGATTCCAAATGCACCTTAGAGAATTTATTTTGAATTTCTATTTCAAGAAAATATATTTTTAATATTTATAGAATTTTTCTATCCAAAAATATCTCAATATTGAATTGCCTCTCTCGAGAATTTTTCTTCTCTCTAAACAAAAAACAAGGAAAAATAATATTTTCTTGTATTCAGAAATAGGAAATGATTACAGGGGATTGAAGTAAAGCTTATTCATTATTTAAGCTAAGGAGGAATCTTACAAGCATGGTAGTGAATGATTTCCATTTGTTATAATTATTTTGGTGAATGATTCCAAATTAATTGTGATCTAACATTGTGGACTATGTTGAGTATAGATCATGAGTTTGAGACAACCAAGGTGGACATTGGATGAGATTATTTAGCCAAGCACATGTGTGCTAAATATTTAATTTTGTATGGTTTGGCCCATTGTACATATGTTGGGTAAGATTTATTTTTGATGAGATGCTTTAAAAGCATTGAACTAAGGTTCAATTTTGTAAAAAAATCCAATTTTGAAAAAGCTATGCTATTTATGGCTCCAAGGGCTAAATTTATTAATATGATATAAATACGGTGTGCGGGAGTGGAGCCACATAGTCAGGGGGAGATTGCACCCAATCTTGTGTTCTTTGATTTTTATGTTCTTTGATTTATGCTCTTGATTTATGCTATGATGTTATGGTGGTTAATTTCTTTTATTATTTAATTTGTGGAATAATCTTATCTCCATGTACCATGGTCCTGTAAAAGTGGTATCAGAGCATGGCAAATTCAAGATTTGAGTTTGGGTTACGGAGAGTTGAAGAAAAATCAAGAAATTGATTTTTACTCAAAGGCTATTGGCTTAGAGCAATTTGAAGGTTTTTCAACAAATTCAAAAATACTTACATGGGAAGAGTAGAAAGTGCAGCAAAGGTAGAAGGCTTTGCACAAGCACATAATTCATCCAAAAATCCAAGAGGTAAAGAATAAAAGACATAAATCATCCAAAAATCCAAGAGGTAAAGAATAGAAGGTATGGAAAACCTTTGGGCACAAAAGAAGCTATGATTATGTGAATTTTGTGGACCATTTGATCAAAATTTAGATCAACGGGGCTAGGAAAAAAGCCACCTTTTTGAGAAAAACCACTCTTCTTCTCCCAAAACCACCCTTCTTCTCCCAAAACCACCTTTCTCAACTCAAATCCTTTCCTTAATCCAATTGTACGAATGAAATCAGCAAGAGGAGGAGCATTAGAACCTACAATCGGATTGCTAAACCAGTAAGAGTGTTTGAATTCAATAATCAAGGGTGGGAGGTTATTAATTTTCCTTATTTTCTTTTAATTAATAAAAGCGTCAAGTGTGTGCAAACATAAATTAAAACCCATATTTATATATATATCTAGTTCCAATTGAAATTTCCCCCCCTCTCTCTCTCTCCAATTGAATGGATGGCGATGGGCAACTTCTATTCAAGCTTCTCCTCGCCAAATTCACGCGCTAAGCACAGGACTTTTCTACCGTTTGAAGCCAAGCTTCAATTAGCTTTATTTAAAAGCTTTATTAAGCTCTATAAATGCCTAGTATTAAAAGCCTTAAAGCTTACAGCTTTAATAGTTATATATATATATATATAAGTTTAATTTATATATATATACAAAAGCTTATTTTCCAAAAAAGGGGCTTTTGATGAGGGTTTCAAGCGAGAGAAAAAGGCCATAATTTAAAAAAAATCATTTAAAAGATTCTTGCCACTAAGATTTGACCATTATTTCTTACATATGTTTTTCGACTAATCACCGAAGAATGTATGTAATTTATTGTTATTTCACATTCATCCTTTAAACTCTAACACCTCATTAGAACACTTTCTTCAAATTATTCTCTTTCTATTTTCAAACAAGATTAACCAAGTGTCTGTGAGAGATACTTGTGTTGGTATCTATGAAAGATACTTGTGTTGGTATCTGTGAGAGATATTTGTGTTGGTGTTTGTGAATAAATATGCAACTGAGGCCAGTTGCAACCCGAATAAGAGGGAATGTTATGGTAATTAATTTATTGGGTGATCCAATAAGTAATAAGAGTATCTTGGGTGACCCAAGTGTGATTAAATTGGTTGTGAGTGAATCCAACCAAGCGTGACATGTGTGATGCATGTATTGTGATTAAGTTGGTTGTGAGTGAGTCCAACCAGCTGTGACACATGTGAGGTGTGTGGTATACTTTCTAAATACGTGTGACGAGTATGAAAACATTGTGAGTGAATCCAATGTACGAGTTTGATTGTGAGTGAATCCAATCAAATCTTTTAAATAAATTCTTGATGAGGGTGACCCTAGTTGGTTGTAAGTGAGTCCAACTAGCTGTGACATGTGTGAAACGTGTGGTATACTTTGTGAATACTGTGTGAAATGTGTGGTATACTTTGTAAATACGTGTGACGCGTGTATGAAAACATTGTGAGTGAATCCAATGTAGGAGTTTGATTGTGAGTGAGTCCGATCAACTCTAAGGCACGCATGATGCATGTGAGGATATGTGGGAGTGAATCCACTCAAATACATAATGACATACTTTATGAATACGTGACATGTATGAAAACATTGTGAGTGAATCCAATGTGGGAACAATTAATGTGTTTGATCATCGGTGTGTGCTAGTAGTTACAACCGAGGACGGTTGTCTTCTCGATCGGGAGGACTATCACGGGAATGAGATTTTTCAAAATATTTTATCATGGGAGTGAATCCAATTAATTATGTGTGATGCATGGTTCATGTGTGAAGCATGGTAGTGAAAGATTTTCATTTGTTATAATTATTTTTTTGAATGATTCCAAAGTAATTGTGATCTAACATTGTGGTCTATGTTGAGTATAGATCACGAGTTTGTGACAACCAAGGTGGACACTGAACGAAATTATTTAGCCAAGCACATGTGTGCTAAATATTTAATTTTGTATGGTTTTGCCCATTGTACATATGTTGGGCAAGATTAATTTTTGATGAGATGCTTTAAAGGCATTGAACTAAGGTCCAATTTTATAAAAAGCCCAATTTTGGAAAAGCTATGCTATTTATGGCTCCAAGGGCTAAATTTATTAATATGATTTAAATAACGCGTGTGAGAGTGGAGCCACACACGTCGGGGGGGATTGCACCCAGCCTTGTGTTCTTTGATATTTGTATGTCCTTTGATTTATGCTATGATATTATGGTTAATTTCTTTTATTATTTAATTTGTGGAATAATCTAATCTCCATTTACCATGGTCCTGGTAACAACCAACTAGCATGGTACAATGGTATTTCAGATGTCTCCAATCTACCATAGAAGGATCTAGCTAGTATCCCTCTTTCTTGAGTTTATAATTATCCTTAAAGTGCGTGTTTGTTTATATATGAGAAAATGAGGTTTCGATGATAAGTGCAAAAAATATCACTCATACATACACTGAGTACCTTTTATACGATGGTTCTTGAAAGTCAAAAGTACTTGGTGTAAGTATTTTCTATGAATGCATTAGGAAAACTTTGGAGCTAAAAAGGGTCCTCTAAGAAAAGCCATGTCATTAATTCTCTAGGAAAAAGAGTATAGTGGTGGTGAATGTTATATGTATCTTATACCTTTTCATGGGAAAGGCATGACTTGGGTATATCAACTCCAAATGTGTTGGAGGTGGTAGATTTAGAATCTACTTTTCAAGGGCTTTCTAATGGTATGTCACATGTGGGGGTTTCGACATAAGCTACACAATGTTTACCATGAGCCCCTTTTTCTATAAAAGTGATTACATGGCTCTTCTTAGAGGACCCTTTTTAAGTCCAACTTTTTTCTAAATGTGGTAGTCTTGATGATCAATAATTGTGTCAAGATTAAGTATTTCCTCTTGATTAATAACTAGAGGTGGCTCTTCATAAGTAGGATGTGAAGGGATTGGTTCTCTAAAACAGTTTCAACAAACTAGTGTGGAAAGAATTATGAATGTGCCTTTGTGATGGCAAATCTAATTGATATTCAAGGTCATTAATCTTTTTGGTGTGACTGTAAATGGTACATAAAATCTTGGTGCCAATTTCACTACTCGATTCTTCTCAACACTTTTGAGACATCTCTTTTCAATTCTTAAGAGGACATAACCACTTTCTTTAAAAGAACTAGATTTACTTTTCTTGTTTTCTTGTTTAGCATATGCTTCTTGGGATTTGTGTATATCTTGGTATACTTACTGAAATATATTTTTAAAATCTTGAGTAAACTCATCAACAACCTCTATTTTATGAGAAAGAGGAGAGGTAGAAATGGGTGAAGTTTTCCCATAAATAATCTCAAATGGTGCACGAAGCATAGTTGAAAGAGATGTATTGTTGTAAGAAAACTAAAGAAGGTGAATGTATTTATTCCACAGTCTAGGTTGGGATGAAACATAGGCTCTAAGTAAGTCTAGAATCATACTATTAGTAACTTTAGTTTGCCCTTTGAAATGTGGATGAAACGCGGTCGTGAAATCCAACTTAGTGCCTACGTTATCAAAGAGTGTAGTCTAAAAATGACTGCATAACTTACAATCACATATATAATAACCTAGGGTAAGTCATGATGTACAAATATTTTCTTGATAAACAAGTGTGTAACTTGTTGAGATATCAATGTCTTTTTACATGGAATAAAATAAGTTTGTTTACTAAAGCGATTCATTATAGTCCAAATCATGTCATTATGATTCACAGTAGAATGAAAGCTCATAATGAAATCCATTGATATCTGCTCCCATGGTTCATTAGGCATGGGTAATGGAATTAATGGCCATTGAGTCTTACCTTTGTAGCCCTTGATCTTTTGGCAAGTCATGCACTCGGTAACAAAATTTGGCTATGTCCTTTTTCATCACAGGCTAATTAAATTCTCTAACCATAGCATGTAATGTAGAGTATACCCCTCTATGACCTATGTATGGAGGCTTATGTATCTACTCTAAAATAATCTATTGAAATAATCGTGTGTGATGCATAGTCTTATTAATGCATGCTCTATCAGGACAATCTCTCATACTATTTAGTTTCTCACCAACCCTCCTATTTGTGGTATAGGTTGCTATTTGTAGTATTCAAACAAGGTGGGTTCTGATGGAAGCTTGGGAGACTTGTTTTTTTTAGCAATACTTGTTTTGGTTACATTTCTAAAAGCAATACAGAATATTATCTTATTCTCTCCCAAGAATATATTGTTAAAAAACCTATATAATAGTATAGATTAAGGTGGTGGTGTAGATGAAATACCAATAGGAAATGCCACTAATTATCCACCATTGGACCTTTATGGGCACCCGTCCAAGTTTGAGATTTGGACACCATTGCTTCATGACTTATTTGTACATGAGTTTGGTGTGTCCATCCCTGACATTTGATGTAGATTAATCATGCTTTCACATACAGTCCTTGTTAACAATAAAATGGGTTAGCATCCCCCCTTTTGATGTCAATAGCTTCTTTATGAAATGATCAAATTGAAGACTTTGTCAAGGAGTAAATATATACTTAGTGTTGATGATAAGTAACTATTGTATGTCTTTGATCCTCTAGAGAGATGAAGAAGCTGGTTAGTAAATGAAAATGTTAATAGAAGATGGGATAGTGGACACCATTATTTGATGGTGGAGACCATCAAATTCTTCCAATTGATTCAAATTTCTAGATTGGAAAGTTGATGGTGGACATCATCAAATTCTTCCACTTGATGGGGGGTGGGGGCCATTGCATGTGATTACTTCTCTTCTCTTCTCTTCTCTCTCTCTCTCTCTCTCTCTCTCTCTCTCTCTCTCTCTCTCTCTTTTCACAATCACATGCAAGGTTACAATATTAATTGAGGTTTGCAAGGATTTTATGGTGGTTGTTAGCAATGGACAAAGAGAGATGTAGGTCTAGAGTAGCATTGACAAAGAGAGATGTAGGTCTAGAGTAGCATTGACAAAGCAAGCCGCCCTATAAGCACATCTTTTAGGTTTATGGTGGTTGTTAGCAATGGACAAAGAGAGATGTAGGTCTAGAGTAGCATTGACAAAGCAAGCCGCCCTATAAGCACATATTTTTGGTTTAATGTGTTCCTTTCCAGACTCTCAGAGGATTTTGTAGTGACATGACATGGTTTAGTTACCATGTGCTTTTTTATCCATTAACAACAATTAGGTGCTCTTTGACCATTTGTCAAACTGATAAACCATGATGTACAAAAGGGGTGAGTTAAACTTTTATTGGAGCTATTGCAATGGAAACATTTCGAGAGGATAATTTGAAAGGATTTAGTTGACTTTCGAGGTTGTGGAGCCATTTTTTGGAAAGGGTCAGATGCTATTTGGACAAGACCATTTGGCTGCTCTGTCAGCAAGGCTAAACTTTAAGAAATTTTGAGGGAATTTCAGGTGATGGGTCATACCATGGATTCAGCATATACCCACCTTCCAAGACGTACCTGAAAGGTGTTGATGATGATGAGGTTTCCTCACCAATGGGTGAGTAAAAGTGTACTCACTAAGCATTTGCTTCCTTTGATTATATTAGACAAGGATGATTGGCCAGTTGAAGATTAATCTTTTTTATGAATGTACCAGAGGCATGATTTTGAGAATCACAGTAGTAAAACTTATATATGAAATTATAGAGAAGAATGGTTTGTAAGAGTGGAAACATGACGAGAAAACATTGTGACCATGTTGTTGCATATTTTAGTGCGAGATAGAGCTAGGTCTTACCTAGTTGTCATATCCTCGTATCTCTACACGGTGGAGGTGTGGATGTCTAGGAAATTCATTGAAAGGCTTAGTAGACTATTTAAGGATTCCCCCTTTTAAGTTGGGGGACCTTACAATATCCTTGACATCGATAGCCCCTCCTTTATTAAACACCCTAGCCTCATCATCAATGTTGACACATCCTATAACTAAAGCATTGCAAATTTATATTAAAACACATACAAAAGCTTCACTTCCAGCAAGAAAAGCTCATTCTCTGCTACCAAGAAGACCATCCAGAGATTTCCAAAGCATGAAAAGTTGGGTGGAAAAGCAATGACCTTTAAGCATAAATATTCTATGAGGGTGGCAATCCTATTTGGCTAACTACTCAAACTAAGCTACACTCACAAACACAAACTTAATGGCTTGACAAGAAGAAGAAAATCATGCAACCTCAAACATGGCATTCAAAGCAATCACACAATAAAATGTCAATAAAGGAAGTGTGTATTCCAAAGGTAATACTGCAAGCCCAAGTCTATAATGATAGTGGAAGCCAATTTTGGATCCCAAAAAGAAGAACCATGCTCCTCCCAAAGAAGAAAAGATCTGCACCCAAGAAGAAGTCTGCATCAAAAATAAAAATCCATCAATCAAGGTACAATGATAGAAATCAAAGAATTCGTCAAAGGTGGATACCCCTGAATATCCTTCAAACTCAAGAATATTATGATAGTAATAATCTCATATGGGTATCTAAAGCTATCATACATAATCAAACTTCATCTTCAATTTTAGCTACCCAATGTGTGCAAAAGACTGAATCTATGGTTTGGAGACTAAAGTAACCCACAAACCTACCCCATGGAGGAATCCACCTGCCTACTCCAAGATGACTTGTCAATAGCTTCATCCAATGAAGGGATACAATTGGAGATGTCCCCAGATATCATCTACATGAACCCACTCTTTAAACCAGTAGGCTGAGGTTATAGAAGGTCAGTGTGGTAGACACAAGAACCTACTCTTCTAAAAATGGTGGTACACACAAGAACCTAATGTTCACATAACAATAAAACAAATGCCACAGAGCCACAAGAACCACTACTTGTGAAGGTAGGATGACACAAGAACCACCCAAAAATATAACTTGTAGTGCATAGGTCAAAGACTTCATCAATAGCCAAATGGATTCTACCAAGAAGAAAGATCAACATAAAGGGTCATCTTGGACTCATGGGTGTTTAATGCCTAGTAATCAAATACTTCAAGGGTCAAATAAAAAAAGACAAACAATGATTTAAAGAGTTTTCACCACTATGATTCTCCAAAAAAGAAGAGATATTTAGAGAAATGATGCCATTTTGACACCTCAGTGTGGGGGAATTCCCCTCATGAAGGAGGCACCTATTTCACATGTGTGGGTGAGTTTTAAACTGACAAATAATGAGATATTTTCATCTCTCCTCTCTCCTGCTTCAACTAGATCCAAAAAGTAAGCTAAATTGACCTGAAAATGGTAAAAAATTGACCAAATTGATTTGGAAAATTCTAGAATCAGTTTGCTTGGTTAGAGACTCACTTTTTCCTATAAATAGAAGCCTCCCCCTTTGTTAAAGCTTAATAGTGTTTTATGCACTGTTACTCTACTTCTCCCAAGAGCCAAAAACTGTGAATTTACTCATAATTCATTAGTTTTTGACTTTTCCCTCTTCTAAAGATTGGTGGCCAGTCTTGTTTTGAATAAGAGTAGATCCCTCAAACCATCAAGCCAAAGGAAAGCTCTCAAATTCTCCTTGTAAGTTGGAGATTCTCTCTTTTCTATTCATTTTATGGTTTTTATGATTTTTGTCTTCTTAAAATGAATAATGATGTTATGCCTCATTGAAAAAAAGGCATTCCCCTCTCTTCTTTATAAATCCAACCCTTCTTTATCCTAGATGAATGATTATTGGTTAGAATCAAGTTTTTCATAATGTTTCTCTTAAATAAGTAGAAGATGTTTACGTTAGAATACTTAATTCTAATAAATTTTAGAGAGTTATAAATTGAAAAATGGTCAGCATTTCTCTAAAATTATGTGAATTAAATTTTATCCTTTATTATTCAAAAAGAGTAATCTCCTTTGTATGTGTATTCTTAAAGTGATATTTTCATTCTAGGCATAGAAAAATGCATACTAGAAATATTTTATTATAAAAGTATTATTTTTCTTAGAATTAATTTCTATGCATAGAAGGATGCATATTGAAATTTTTATTTTGATTATAAAAGTATTACTTTTACCATGAAAGGATTTTTATGCATAAATAGATGCATAAAAGAGACTTTCATCATAAATGGATTTTTATGCATAAAAGAAATTTTTATATTAAAAGTGTGATTTTTATCATAAATGGATTTTTATGCATAAAAGAATTTTTTAATTAAAAGTGTGCCTTTCATCATAAATGGATTTTTATGCATAAATTAGATGCATAAAAGAAATTATTTTATTATAAAAGTGTGACTTTCTTCAGAATTGAATTTATGCACAAATAGATGCATAAAAGAAAGTTTTTATTTAAAAAGAGTTATTTTCATTGGATTTAATTTTATGCATAGAAAGATGCATAAAGAAATTTATTTTTATTCCAAAAGTGTTATTTTCATCAATTTTGATTTTATGCATAGAAAGATGCATAAAGAAATTAAGTTTTATTCCAAAAGTGTTATTTCCATCAATTTTGATTTTATGCATAGAAAGATGCATAAAGAAATTTAGTTTTATTCCAAAAGTGTTATTTCCATCAATTTTGATTTTATGCATAGAAAGATGCATAAAGAAATTTATTTTTATTCCAAAAGTGTTATTTCCATCAATTTTGATTTTATGCATAGAAAGATGCATAAAGAAATATATAGAAAGATGCATAAAGTGTTATTTCCATCAATTTTGATTTTATGCATAGAAATATGCATATATTTCAAAAGAGTTATTCTCACATTAAAATTGAATTTATGAATAGAAAGATGCATAAAAGATTTTTTATTATTTCGAAAGTGTTATTCTCCTTAAAAATAGAATTTATGCATAAATAGATGCATAAATGGATTTTTATAAAAAGTGTTATTTCCCACTGCAGTTGTTCTTATGCATAAATAGATGCGTAAAGAATCTTTATTTCAAAAATAAGAATTCTCTTACATTCTATAAATAGAAGTGATGATATGTGATATGATTCAGATAGATGAGAATGAATAGAGGATGGATGTGCATGTGTGTATGTGAAAGGATGGATGTGAATGTATGTTAAGAATAGAAGTGGATGTAGGTGAAACGATGGATGTGAAAGGATGGATGTAGGTGAAACGATGGATGTGAAAGGATGGATGTAGGTGAAACGATGGATGTGAAAGGATGGATGTGAATGTATGTTAAGAATAGAAGCGGATGTAGGTGAAAGAATGGATGTGAATGTATGTTAAGAATAGAAGTGGATGTAGGTGAAAGGATGGACGTGAATGTATGTGAAAATGGATGTATGTGAAGAATAGAAACGGATGTAGGTGAAAGGATGGATGTGAATGTATGTGAAAGTAGATATATGTGAAAGGATGGATGTGAATGTATAGAATAGAAGTAGATGTATGTGAAAGAATGGATGTGGATGTGTGTATGTGAAAGGATGGATGTGGATGTATGTGAAAAAAAATAGATGTGGATGTGTATGTGATAAGTACGGATGTGTGTATGAGAAAGGATAGATGTGGATGTGTATGTGATTAGTATAGATGTGGATGTATGTGAGAGAATATATGTGGATGTAAATGTGATGGATATGAACGTGAATTGAAGCGATGAGATGTGATGTAAATTGGATAGATAGGAATGAATCAGGATGTGAATGAATGATAAGAGATGTAAATGGATGTGATGTGATGTGAATCGGGATGTGAATGAATGATAAGAGATGTGAATGGATGTGATGTGATGTGAATCGGGATGTGAATGAATGATAAGAGATGTGAATGGATGTGAATCGAGATGAGAATGAATGCAATGTGATGTGAAATGAATGTGATAAGATACGATGTAAACTGAATATATGTTAATGTATGTGAAGTGATGAGATGTATGGGTAGACGCAAGTGGATGAGATCTGATGAGGATAAATGAAGAAATAAGTGATGAGATAGAAAAAAGATGTGATTAGATGAGAATGGGAATGCTTATGAAATGAATGTGGATTGATGTAGATGGATGTGTGGATTGATGTGGATGATGTGAATGGATGTATGGATGATGTGGATTGATATAGATGGACGTATGGATGATGTAGATTGATGTGGATGAATGTATGGATGATGTGGATTGATGTGGATGATATGGACTGATGTATGGATGATATGGATTGATGTGTAGTTAATGTGGATTGATGTATGGATGATGTGGATTGAGGTGGATGAATGTATGGATGATGTGGATGATGTGGATGATGTGGAATGATGTGTGGATGATTTGGATTGATGTGTTGTTGATGTGATTGGATGTGAATCGATGTGGGAATGATATGAAGTGATAGGGATCGATGAAGTAAAATTGTGGTAAGATGAGAAAAGATGGGGTCTAATGTGAAGGGATGCAGAGTAATGAGAAAAGATGGAAATATTGTTGGAACTGTATTTGTATGTGAAATCTGTTTTTAAATGACTGTTTTATGTCAAGAATGCTGGGGAAGCATTTTGACCGTCTTGTGAATGAGGTCGTGGAGACCTATCTGTTAAAGTAACAATTGCTGAACGGAGAGTCAATGGAAGGATGTCTCGCGTAGCAAGGTCGGCCCGAGGTCGGCCCGAGGTCTTGACCAGTTTCTAAATTCCGGCATGGATCTGGTTGATTGACCTTGCTATCCCATGCATCCTTTGCAGCATGTTCCTTAGAGTTGATGTGATGAATACAACTAGGTGTAAACCGATATCTCCTCTCTCCTGTTTCAACTAGATCCAAAAAGTGAGCAAAACTGACCCAAAAATAGTCAAAAATTGACCAAATTGATCTGGAAAATTCTAGAATCAGTTGGCTTGGTGTTGGAATTAGGGTTGCAGGAAAGCACACAAAGCTTGGAGAAAAAAAAGCAAGAATGCATACAACACACAATATATTAGATTGTGTCAATGTACAAAAGATAAGTTAGCCCTAGAATGATGGGCGTATATATACAAGCCGGGGGAAAAACCCTCCTAAAGAGGGAAAAAGTGCCCCGGCGGTCCTAAGTGTGTTTTCACACATCACTGCCTATATATATGGCAACAAATCTCCCCTGGGAGTGATGGTGTGAACGAGAGCTGGCACTCATGTATAGGGAAGTGCCATGCCCAAAGTAGATCAGTCCACAAAGGAGGGGAGCAAGCCCAAAGCTTTGCGGAAAGCTTCGAACTTCACGAGGAAGCGCCTTTGTGAAAAGATCGGTGAAAAGATTGGTGAGGTTGTCCTGTGTTGGCACATAGGCCAAGCTGATCTCTCCTTCTCTCCCTGACATAGTGATAATGCACCTCAATGTGCTTTGTGCACGCATGAAAAATTGGGTTTCTCACAACTGCCAATGCGCTCTGACTGTCAGTGTAGATAGAGGTGGCAGACTCCTATCCAAACACCCAAGTCAGTCATAAGCCGTCTGAGCCACACACACTCAACCGTAGCTGTGAAAGCTGCCCTGTACTCAGCTTCACAACTAGAAGTGGCCACAGTAGGTTACTTCTTGCTCAACCAAGATATGCATGAGCTACCAAGCATGAAACAGAAAACCACTTGTTGTGGACACTCTTGTGTCATAGCAACCAGCCCAATCTGAGTCCAAAAAAGCATGTAAATCTGGCGGCAACGATCCCCCCTTGGGATAAAACAACCCAAGATGTATGGTGCCACTCAAGTAGCGAAAGAAGCGTTTAATTGCCTTCCAATGCTGAGACCCTGGGCTATGCATAAACCTGCTCACCTGTGAGATTGCAAACTGAATGTCCGGCCTCGTAATGCATACATAAATGAGGCAACCAACAGCTTTCTGATAGAGTGTGACATTAAAGTGATCTCCAGCATCATGAAGACTCAACTTCAAACCTGTCTCCATTGGAGTAGCAATAGGCTTGCAGTCTTCAAGGCCAAATCTCTGCAACAATGTCTCAATATACTTTGTCTAACACAAAGCAATACCTCCATCACACTGTTTAAATTGAATCCCCAAATAATGATGCAAATGCCCCAAATCTGACATCTCAAAAGAGGCATTCAAATCTGACAGCCTTAAAATCAGCAATATGACTTTCATTTGGTCCTGTGAGCAGCATGTCATGGACATAGAGAGCAATGATTAGATGTACATCATCCACACGTTTAACATACAGAGTGCTTTCTGTTGGACTATTCTGAAAACTATGTGCAATCAAATATGTATGTATCTTTTCATACCAAGCTTGTGGAGCTTGCTTTAAACCATACAAAGCCTTTTTCAACCTGCACACTTTGTTTTCCTGCCCTCTTTGAACAAAACCACGAGGCTGCGATACATACACCAGCAAATCTCCATTCAAGAACACAGTCTCTATGTCCAACTAATGTACATTCCAACCATTATGAGCTGCCAATGCACAAATGCTACGAATGGTAGTCATACGACAAGTGGGAGCAAAGGTCTCATCAAAATCAATGCCCTTTTCTTGAGCATAACCCTTTGCAACAAGTCTAGCCTTATAGCGATCAACACTGCCATCTGGCTTTCGTTTCAACTTAAAAACCCACTTACATCCAATGACCTTTTTACCAATAGGAAAATCACACAAAGACCATGTACCATTCTTCATTATAGCATCATATCACTTTGCATTGCAGCCAACCAATTTTTTGATTTTTGTGCCTCATCAAATGAAAGAGGTTCTTCCTCTTCACACATACTAGACAGCCAAAGCATAAGAGGCATGCTGAAAACTTGAACGAGTACGACTAGACATAGGTGCATCAATTTTACTATCACGCAAGGTTTGCACCAGCCATTTAGGCATACCTCTAGCCTGCTCATTTTCAGCCCTATCCTCAGAAATTACATCCTGTAAATCTGCATCAGAAATAGGCTGGACTATGATGTCATTTGAAATTTGCATAGGCTGAATATTTGCCTCATTAGGACTTACATTTGAATTCCCACCTGTAAACAGAGACAACAATGTATCAAATACATCCCGTGAGCTCACACCTGTCTCTTTGGTACATGATAACAAAGGCTTCACAGCATCTTCCACAAAAACAACATCTCGACTAATCAAGATACGCTTTGAGTGCGGATAATACAATCTATAACCCTTGCTCTCAGCACTGTAACCAACAAAAATGCATTTGATAGACTTATCATCCAATTTTCTACGTTGTTGCACAAGCACTAAAGCATAGGCCAAGCAACCAAAGACACGCAAGTGACCAATAGAAGGCTTCCTGCCATGCCAAACTTCGTATGTAGTAACAGACTACAAGGCCTGTTGAGTACATATGCAGCACACATGACACCCTCAAGCCAAAATGCATGTGGCAAAGCTTGGCTCTTGACCATACATCGTGCCATCTCCATAAGTGACCTGTTTTTCCTCTCAGTAACACCATTTTGCTGAGGGGTATACGGCACTGTACATTGGTGTTTTATCCCACGACTAGCTCCCACGACTAGCCAGAAATGCATCAAACTCTTTAGACATGTACTCCCCCCCTCGATTAGAAATGGAGTTGTGCCCACAGTACAATTGGATACATTTTCAACCATAAGAAAAAACTGTTTGAAGCATAAAAACACTTCGGACTTTGCCTTCAGTGGATATACCCATGCATGCCTTCAATGGATATACCCATGCATGCCTTGAGTAATCATCAATGAAAGTCACGAAGTACAAGTGTTTACCAAATGACAGAGTTTGCATAGGCCCACATACATCACTATGTACAAGTTGTAATTTGCGAGTGGCCCGCACAGAACCATCCTTTGGAAATGCAGAACGCTGCATTTTGCCCAAAATACAACCTTCACAAACATGTTTCAATGGTGCCTCAAGAGGGGGCAATGAAGCAACCATATCAAATTTCTGCAAACGCAGCAAACTAGCAAAGTTCAGATGACCAAAACGAGCATG
Source organism: Cibotium barometz (assembly GCF_041138505.1). Taxonomy (NCBI): domain Eukaryota; kingdom Viridiplantae; phylum Streptophyta; class Polypodiopsida; order Cyatheales; family Cibotiaceae; genus Cibotium; species Cibotium barometz. The sequence continues at coordinate 41,575,472 of NC_141087.1, forward strand.
CCATAGTTTTGCATCTGAAACTGCCTTTTCATAAAAAACTGCATGTGCTGAATCTTCCACACTTGTCATAAGAATTGAGCCTATACAGCCCACGAAACAAGGTGCCAGATACAATAATCGTATCACCAGAAGTCAAATCATGAATAGTACATCTGTCATCCATAAATTTGACTACAAGTCCAAGTCTAGCAAGCGCAGAGACGACAGGTAATAGATTCTTCTTTATCCCTGGCACATACAAAGCATCTGAAAGTGTGAAAACACTGCCATTTACAGCAGTAAGCATAATTTTACCAACTCCCTTCACTAGGTAAGAAGCATTATTGGCACATGTGATAGTATTCCCGTTAGAGACAGCCTCAAGACAAGTGAACATATCACGATGCGAGGTAATGTGCTTTGTAGCATCACTGTCAAAATACCATACATCAGAGTCAAAATACCATACATCAGAGTCAAAATACCATACATCACTGTCAAAATACCATACATCAGAGTCAACAAAAACTGCCAAACATGCATCATGTACAGATGGGTCATACTGGCAATACACGCTAAATGCCCCATTCTGTATCCTGCACAACATTTGCAGAATCTGCATTTGTAGAAGCATCCGCTATTGTGGCTGCATTTGAAGAAACAGTGGAAGGGGCTGCCTTACTACTTCTTCTCTGCTGGGCAGCAACAAATGCCTGATCAACTGCACGCTGCCTAGCCCTGTTTTGCCTGGACTATGCTTCTTGCAAGAGCTTATTGACTAAAGTATCATACTTGACAACATCAGGTCTGTCCTCAATAACAAGTCTCCACGTGGAAGCAAAAGTCTGATATGACTCAGGTAAAGCATCGAGAACAGTCTGCACAAGAGAATGATCAGGAATAATCTCACCTGCAGAAATCAATTGTTCCTTGAGATCTTTAATCTCAGCAAGAAAAACATTCATGTCATCATCTTCCTGCATAATCTTCGATTCTAGCTCTTTACATAGGTAGGAGATTTTTGCCTCATTTCGACCTGCATACAAACCAGCTAGAATATCCCAAGCCTGTTTTGCTATTTTAACTGAACGAATATGTGGGGTGATGTTACGTTTGACAGAAAGTGCAATCAAGGCATGAGCCTACGCATCTTTACCATCCCAACGAGCTTGTTCAGTAGTGGGTAAAACAGTAGCAACAGTAGAGCTGCTAGAACCTGCAACATCCTCAACAGATCCTACATCCATAGAACTTGGACGTACATCCATACCCTTCACAATGTTCCACACTCCTTTTGCAACCAAAACATGCTGCATCATGTATGCCCAAAGTGGGTAGTTGCTGTCTCCATCCAATTTGTCCAATGAGCAGCAGCAGCAGCAGACAACATGCGAAATACATCATTGCTGTTATCAGCCATGGCCACTGACTGAAACTGATGCAAAAGATACCTGTAATGAAGCAAAGACTGAATAGAAAACAACTCGTGCTACGTAGCACGATCCACAATAGAATACATATCCCTGTTTTGCAGAAAACTGCACTGTCAAAATTTCTACACAAAGTGACAAAAACACCTGTACAGAACTTGTAATGCAAAAACGGAGCCCGAAACGACCTCAGATGCAATTACTGAGTATAGGGACCTGCAAGCGCTCGTGAAAGCTCACCTCAATCGGAGAACGTGAGTCAAAGGGTGCTAGCGGTGTAGCCCTGGGAGCCGATGCCTGCGCTCTGATACCAATTGTTGGAATTAGGGTTGCAGGAAAGCACACAAAGCTTGGAGAAAAAAAAAGCAAGAATACACACAACACATAATATATTAGATTGTGTCAATGTACAAAAGATAAGTTAGCCCTAGAATGATGGGCGTATATACAAGCCGGGGGAAAAAACCTCCTAAAGAGGAAAAAAGTACCTGACGGTCCTATTTCACACACATCACTACCTATATATATGGCAACACTTGGTTAGAAGCTCACTTTTTCCTATAAATAGAAGCCTTCCCCTTTGTTGAAACTCAATAGTGTTTTGCACTGTTACCCTGCCTCTCCCAAGTGCCAAAAATAGTGAATTTTACTCATAATTCATTAGTTTTTGACCTTCCCTCTTCTAAAAGATTGGTGGCCACTCTTGTTTCAAACAAGAGTAGAACCCTCAAACCATCAAGCCAAAGGAAAGCTCTCAAATTATCTATGTAAGTTGGAGATTCTTCTCTTTTCTATTTCTTTTATGGTTTTTTATGATTTTTGTCTTCTCTAAAATGAAATGATGTTATGCCTCATTGAAAAAAGGCATTCCCCTCTCCTCTTTAGTAAAGCAAACCATTCTTTATCCTAGATGATTGATTATTGGATAAAATCAAGTTTTTCATAATGTTCTCTTAAATAAGTAGAAAATGTTTACACTAGAATGATTCAAATACTCTTGGTGAACTTCTAATTAATTTTAGTGAGTTAAAAATTGAAAAATGGTCAGCCATACAAAGGAGTTTATGGTAAAATTTTTTGAAAATTTATGAAATAAATTTCATCTTTTATTAATCAAAAAGAGTAATCCCCATCGTTAGAGTATTCTAAAAATGTCATTTTCATTCATGCATAGAAAGATGCATATTGATTAATTTTTATAAAAGAAATATTTTCAATAGAATTAAATTCTATGAAAGATACTTATTGATAATTTTTTTATTATGAAAGTGTTACTTTTTTCATTATGGATTTTTATGCATAAAATAATGCATAGAAGTATAATTTTTTATTACAAAAGAGTTACTTTCATCATATTGATTTTTATGCATAAAAGAATATTTTTTATTATTATGAAAGTGTTACTTTTATCATTATTGAATTCTATGCATAAAAGTATGCATAAAAGAATATTTTTTTATTATAAAAGTGTTACTTTTATCATTATTGAATTCTATGCATAAAAGTATGCATAAAAAAATATTTTATTATTATTATTATAAAAGTGTTACTTTTATCATTATTGAATTCTATGCATAAAAGTATGTATAAAAGAATATGTTTATTATTATAAAAGTGTTACTTTTATCATTATTGAATTCTATGCATAAAAGAAGATTTTTTTAATTATAAAAGTGTTACTTTTATCATTATTGAATTCTATGCATAAAAGAATATTTTTTTATTATAAAAGTGTTACTTTTATCGTTATTGAATTCTATGCATAAAAGAATATTTTATTATAAAAATGTTACTTGTATCATTATTGATTTCTATGCATAAAAGTATGCATAAAAGAATATTTTTTTATTATAAAAGTGTTACTTTTATCATAAATGATTTTTATGCATAAACATATGCATAAAAGACATTTTTTTATATTAAAAGTGTGATTTTCATCATAAATGATTTTTATGCATAAACATATGCATAAAAGACATTTTTTTATATTAAAAGTGTGATTTTCAACATAAATGATTTTCATGCATAAACATATGCATAAAAGATATTTTTTATATTAAAAGTGTGATTTTCATCATAAATGATTTTTATGCATAAACATATGCATAAAAGATATTTTTTAATATTAAAAGTGTGATTTTTATCATAAATGATTTTTATGCATAAAATATATTTTTTATTAAAAGTGTGATTTTCATCATAAATGATTTTTATGCATAAACATATGCATAAAAGATATATATTTTCTATATTAAAAGTGTGATTTTCATCATAAATGGGTGCATAAAAGATAATTTTTTTATATCAAAAGTGTGATTTTCATCATAAATAATTTTTATGCATAAACATATGCATAAAAGATATTTTTTTATATTAAAAGTGTGATTTTTATCATAATTGATTTTTATGCATAAAAGATATTTTTTTTAATATTAAAAGAGTGATTTTCATCATAAATGATTTTTATGATGATAAAAGTGTGACCTTCATTAGAATTAGATTTTATGCATAAATAGATGTATATAGAATGATATATTTAAATAAGGGTTCTCATAATCCTCTGTTTAATTTTCGCAAAAATTGGAAAAATGAATAAGTAGATAATTTGTGAGAAGAAATGCTACCATTTCATATTTACTAAGATGGTAATGAGAAAATTTAATTAAACTATCGAAGTCTGAGATCGAGATAAATGATTATTTTATTCTTCATAAGAAATTCATGTTTTAGAAATTTGTAAGCAAATATTCGTCGAAGGAAATTTAGAAAAAGAGAAATTGAAATAGTACCTTTCGAGAAAGATAGTTTAGGAAGAACCTTTCTAGACCCAAACTCTGATTCAGGCTATTGACCAAGACCTAATTCCTTCGTCAATTTCAATCAATGACGATGTGCCCAGTTTAGGAAAAATGTACTCAAATCTCCCACCGAATCTGAAACTAAGCTAAGACTTTTGATTTTGATCTGAGGATCAAGTTAATAGAATTCGAAGAATTCTGTTTGGAATTCAGACCTGGATCTAGAAGTATTGAGATACGGATTTAAGATTATTCATGGTTTTCAAACAAAATCAAAATTGAAAACTTGCATAGAAACCCCATTTTCTTAAAGGACTGTCTTACGCCAGAATGCTGGAGGGAGCATTTGGCATATGTGTTTAACTAAGGGAAGTTCGGTTGCAACAGCTGGCAGGGAGTGTTCGAGGGACAGCTCACGCGGCAAAAACCTGCCCAGGTCTTGACTAGCCTGGGTATGGTGAAAAATGGTGTGCTTCCGGTACGATGGGTGAGGATCGACGAAGCAATCCCCTGAGTGAAGTACCAGGACACCTAAGGAGGATCCTGGAGGGTTCTGACCAGGCGATACACGGGCTCGCGGTGCTTAGGACACCCATACGTATGTCGAGGAAGATATATATATGTATGTTGACGAAGTGATTATTGTAATCTGTTATTACTGGATCTCATTGCTGACCCAATGGAGAGTCCAGAGTGGTACTGTTTTTGTGAAACAAGGGATTGAATGGAAATTTTGAATTATGAAATCTGTGATCATATCTGTTTTGTCAGTGGATTATTTTTATATTAAAGTTTTAAAGAGGAGTGTGTGCGTATCTGTTTTCTAAAGCTAAAGTTAAGAAAGGCATTTCAATTATGGGTGGGTGAGTACTTCTTTGGTTCCACCGATTCCAGTGGTAGGGTGGTGGCTAACCCATGGGCCGGATCAGTTGAGTTTTAATAATCAAACTGAAAAATCTTAGGATTACGCTAGAATTCGAGTAGCTAGTTAATTCCCTGATACATTTCTCAATTGAGTGGATCAACGACTATGCCTAATCTTGATACTCAGATGATCAAATTATATCAGTGATAGTTTCCTTCTATCTGGTTTATTCAGGTGAAGGATAGTTTAGAATTGATCTCGTTAGAAAAATTCGTTAAGAAAATTCAAAATGGTGGAATCGTCCCCGCTTTCCAGGCATGGGAAATTTTCCTGGTTTCGGTTTTCGGAGTGACCACCAGCCTAGTCTCGTACCCGGACATTCGTGGGCGAGGCCCCGAGTGAGAAACCCTGCCCCGCACATGAGGGGGCTGCTTCCGCTCTACACCACAACGAGTCCCGGTGTGTGGAGGGGGCAGAGGGATCTCACAGTTGTTGGTATCAGAGCTTTGTTGAAAGCTAATAAAGATAAATAAATTCTTATCAGAAATTGATAGTAAAAACTCAGAAAAAGCCTTTTTCATAATGTATTTTCATTCTGTAAGCTTCTTTAATGAAGAATTTTTAATCAAAGAAATTATTTTTATAGATGGAAGTTCCTTATTTATCTGGTATTCCCGACCTCACCCAATCTCAAGATATGACTGCGTTCGCCTTCAAGCATCTCATTTCTTCCGCTTCAACTCGAACAAGCTGAGCTAGACTCGCATGCCATTTCAAGGATTTATATTTTCCTAACCCAGTGGTGGAGAAACTATAGCATAAGTGGTTTGCATGGCAGTATGTCCATGCCTCTTGCGACCGCCGTGCAATGCTGTGTGGCAAAACCTCTCATTGGCTATGCTTCTATTAAAACTGAAAATGGTGCGTGGCATCATTCTATATCATTGGATGCCTCAGAATTTCAGACTTTCATGCCAAGTCTACAGACTCCTTAGTTGTTTTATTCCTAAGGAGAAAATAATAGCTCCCCTGTCAGTGAACGTTTGTATTAGGGCATGGCTATGGCCTAGTACCGTCATCTTATGCGACTCCTGAGGAGATTTTGAATTCTGGAGCCGAGCTGCTCTATGTACATATTGCAACTTTTATATAAATAAAGAAATATTTTGTGGAGAAAAATTCCCTGTGGTATAAGTGATTGTTTATGGACGATCTGATAAAGAAAAATCTATTATCGGACATATGTCATAGATCTCCAATAAGATCATTGTCTTGTTTAAGAAATTGTTTTCCGAACTTCTTAAGTCTTAGGATCTCGTGAATGATATCAAAATAAAAATTCAATAATATATAATTTTTTGGCAAAATCATGAGACAAGGAAACCGTGGCCGTCAGCCAGGCCCTCTCTCTGAAGATGACGAGCTTGATCCTGATGTACGCAAGGCTCTTCATAGGACTCAGCCAGGAAGGGGAGAACCTAGGCGAGGCTGTGGAGAAATGGGTGGAAGCCATGGAAGAATATTTTGACATCACAGACTACAATGAGCGGAGCAAAATGGCTCTTGCCCAGCTGAAAATAGTGGAAATAGCCAGGGTAGCATGGAGGAACCACTGTGACACCAACCGTCTAGATAGAAATACTCAGTCCTGGAACGACCTAAAAACCTATTTAAGAAAGAGATTTTGTCCCCTTGGATTTTTGGAAACCAAAATGAACGAATTCTTAGAGCTAAAGCAGGAGAGCAAAACCATCAAGGAATATCACCAGGCCTTTGCTCTTCTACTCAAATATTCACCACCTCTTGATGAAGAACAACTCTGGCCAGGTTCATTCGGGAAATGAACGAACCCTTGGACACACTGGTCAAAAATGCCAAGCCTGTGTCCATGGCTGAAGTAGTAAGAATGGCAAAAGATTTTGCCAAAGCCTTTGTAGTAAAGGTCCCGCCAAAGCCTGCACCCTCTAACTTTAAAAGATTCCAAGCCCAGGGAAGTACTTCAAACTTTCCACCCCCGAAGAGGCAGCAAGGCCCGAATCAGAATCAGGATGCAGGAAGATTCCGAAGTGAAGGAAGACCCTTCCCCCAGAATACTTTCTCAGGAGCCCCCCCTCTTTCAAGAAATCAGAAGGATGAACTCAGAAGTGAAAATCGATGTTTTGGATGCCAAGGTTTTGGTCACTAATTGAAAGACTGCCCGACTCCTGCAATGTTAAGGGGACAGGGAATTCAAGGACCCCAAATTCAGAGACCAACCCCTTCATACCAGTCTAATCAAGGTCCGTCTTGCCCAAGCCAGAGAAACCCTAGAAGAACTCCAGCTCAACCATCTGCCTCTGTGTCCAGAGTAACCTCAGAACTCCTTCCCAGAACTGGGGCAACCAAAGAGAAAGAGTTCCGCCTCAGACTGCAGCAGCCAGAGCAGTCACAATTTCAGATGTGGTAGAAGAGGAAAAAGGGCAGTCATCCATACTCCAGCAGAATATCAGGGTAAGCCTTTTAAGCTTTTGATTGATTCAGGCAGTTCTCATTCATTCATTTCCCTTGGATGCTTGCGTAAGCTAGTCTTAGAACAAAAATTAGGGAAACCTATGCAAGTTGAATTGGCCAGTGGGAAGACTCTTTTCACTCACCATGAGACAGATCTTATCCAGTTCAATCTAGATGGTAATGTAACCGACTGCTGCTGCTGTCAGTTCAAAGTCTTACCTCTGGGAGTTTTGATGGGATCCTTGGAATGGATTGGCTCCACAAAAATCAAACTGACATACATTGTCACAATAGAACCATTTCCTTCCATGACCTTCACTGGAACAAAGTTCAAGGAACTGGAGTTTTTGGATCCCCAGACCTTCAATTAGTAAAAGCTTCTAGGTTGCTGAAAGGACTTAGAAAGAAGCAGCAAATTTATGTTGTCAAAATGAACCTAGTAGACTCAAAGCTTAAGGCTAAAGAACCAGAATGGTTAAATAAATTTGATGATTTATTCCCAGCTGAATTAACAGAGATGCCTCCAATTTGGGAAGTAGATCATGTGATAGAATTAACCCCCGGAGCTCAGCAGTAGCCCTACGCACGTACAAAATGCCAGTTCCTGAAGCCATAGAACTCAAGGAACAGCTTAGACAGCTGTTAGAACAAGGGTTTGTAAGACCTAGTGTTTCACCTTAGGGTGCACCAATTCTCTTTCAGAAAAAGAAAGATGGAACGCTGACTCTGGACTATAGAGGTCTAAATCAGCTGCTGACAGTTAAGAATAAGTATCCTATCCCAAGAATTTATGAGCTTTTGGACAGGCTAAATGGAGCCCAGATCTTTACAAAGATAGATCTCAAATTCGGGTATTACCAGATGAGGATCAATGATCAAGATATACCAAAAACAGCTCCCATCGATACCCGCTATGGGCATTATGAATTTACTGTCATGCCGTTCGGATTAACTAATGCCCCAGCTACATTCAATCACCCAATGCAGGACATCCTCAGAGAATACTTGGATGATTTTGTTCTAGTTTTCTTTGATGACATTTTGATTTACTCAAAGAATGCAACTGACCATGAGACTCATGTCCGAAATGTCCTTGAGATTCTAAGGAAGCACCATTTCTTTGCAAAAAAGAGCAAATGCACTTTCTCTGCCGACCATGTTGAATACTTGGGCTTTTTGGTATCCAAAGATAGAATTTTTCCAGATTCCGCAAAAGTCCAAGCAGTCATAGATTGGCCTAAACCAAAGACAGTGAAAGAAGTCAAGGATTCTTGGGATTAACTGGTTGGTATAGGATTTTTATACCAAAGTATGCTCTCACAGCTTCCCCCTGACTAATCTTCTCAAAAAGAATACCCCATTTCAGTGGTCTGCCAGGTGCCAGAGTGCTTTTGATAAGCTGAAGACCGCCTTGGTAACTAGTCCCGTTCTGAAGCTGCCAGATTTCTCTCTACTCTTTGAGGTAGTAACTGATGCAAGTGGTTTTGCCCTGGGAGGTGCACTCATGAAGGAAGGTCATGCAGTGGCCTATGAATCCCGAAAGCTCAAAACACATGAGAGGAATTATGCTGTCCACGACCTGGAATTACTTTCAGTAGTCTATGCCTTAAAGTTGTGGAGACATTACCTACTGGGAAAAAGATTCACTTTGATGAGACAGATCATCAGAGCTTAAAGTGGATCTTTACTCAGAAGGACCTCAACATGCGCCAAAGAAGGTAGATGCAGACCCTGCAGGAATTTGATTTTGAAATCAAGTACCGCCCAGGCAAAGAAAATGTGGTAGCAGATGCCCTTAGCACAAAAGCCTCCTTGCTTGCAATTACTGTAGTATCAAATCCTTTGATTATTGAAGCAAGAGAGAAGATCATGTAGGATAGATTCTAAAGAGAGAAGATCATGTAGGGTAGATTCTTTGGCCCTATTGCTACTCTACTTATGTAGGAAAGCAAAACTCCTCAGGAGTTGAACAGAGTTCAAGGGTATAGCTTGGATGATGGCATTATGTATTATAATCGCAAGCTATGCATTCCCAATGATGAGGGAACCAAGGATCAGATTCTGAATGAAGCCCATGACAGCCTTATAGCAGGACATCCAGGTTTCATCAAAACCTACATGTCTGTAAAGAAAAGCTTCTTTTGGCTTGGTCTAAAAAAGGATGTACTGAATCATGTACGTCAATGTCTGACATGCCAGAAAGTCAAAGCTGAAAGAGTAAAAATGCCTGGGAAGTTACATCCATTGGACATCCCCCAGATGAAGTGGGAATGTATCAGTATATGGACTTTATTACTGGATTACCTTCAGTGCAATCAGGTTACAACTCCATTTTCGTGGTAGTTGACAGACTAACCAAAGCTGCCCATCTGATCCCAGTAAAAGAAACCTACACTACAGTGGATGTGGCTAGAGTGTTCCTCAAAGAAATCTTTAAATTCCATGGCCTACCTAGGAGAATAGTAAGTGATTGAGATCCCAAGTTTACTTCAAGGTTTTGGATTGCATTTTTCAAAGCAGTGGGAACTTTCTTGGATCTCAGCACAGCTTATCACCCTGAGACCGATGGTCAAACTAAAAGGGTAAACCAAGTAATCGAAGATATACTTCGGTCATGCTGTGGGCATGCTGCGGGTAGGGAACCCAAGAAGTGGCTAATCTATCTGCACCTAGTCAATTTCGCCTACAATGCTTCTTATCACCGAAGTATCGGGATGAGCCCTTTTAAAGCTCTGTATGGACAAGATTGCTTAACTCCATTAACTTGGTCTGACCCATTGATTAGGGTCGAGATGTCCAGACAGATGCTTGACGACATGGAGCAGCAGATGCAGTCAATTCGTAAAGATATTAAAGCTGCCCAGGATCGACAGAAGCAGTATGCAAATAAGAAATGGACAGACAGTAAGTTTGAAGAAGCAGATATGGTCTTCATTAGAGTACGGCCCAAAAAGAAGTTCTCTATCTCTTGGGAAGTACAAGAAGTTATCCCCCAGATATTGTGGACCATATCTGATTACAAAGAAAGTAGGTGACTTAGCCTACGAGCTTCTTCTGCCTCCTCATCTCAAAGTTCATAATGTATTTCATGTAAGTGTTCTTAATGTGTGTAATTGATTTGTTTTGATGTTCTTAATGTGATCGTCCAAACCAACCTGGTGGGTGGTTGGAACTGGAACATCAACAGCAATATAGTTGATCATGTTCTAGACCATCCCAGTGGTTGAAATTGTTTAGTTTTCTTGTAGTGAATAATTGTTTTGTTTTCTAGTAGTTGTTTAGTTTACTAAATTTCCAACTGTAACAGCAATATATAGTTCACATATACCTTTTTGTTATTAGTATTGATGGGTGGTGAAATTGATTTATTTTCTAATGATTAAAGGCAGTTGAAATTTTGACTGTCCTAAACCAACTCGGTGGTTGGAAATTGTTTTGTTTTCTTGTACTGAATAATCTAGTAGATGTTTAGTTTAAGTACTGAATTTCCAACGGGCCGATTTTGGGTTAGGTGAATAGACGGACTTGTATCTCAAGTTTATGGTGGCTGAGAGCCTTGACCTTTCGATTGGGCAAATGAGCTTTAAGCGTTGTAAGCCATGGTATGTGAAGAAACTCAAAGACAGGAATGTGTGTTGTTGCAAAACACACACAGACTTTGACTTGGCCCGGCAAGGTTTGAATGACTTGAGATCTGGTCATGAGAGCAAGTTTGGCAGCCTGAGGTCTGTGTGGGAGCCAACGCTCTGTCCAAAGCCTGCAAACTCTCAGTGGCACTCCATTGAATGCATTATAGGTACATGCACACGTTGTGCTATGAAGAAGCAGTATGAAAAACGAAACAGTCAAGATCAACCTACACACTTGGAAGGTCCAACCCATGAGTGGTGGTGGCCGACCCTTTGCAAAGGATTCAATATAACAACAACCTGGTGCAATCCACTTATGCCAAATGTGCCACAAAACAATTTATGAGGAAAGGGATAGCGTGGAATTTGTACCCCTTCCAGAGCCGAAAGACTTTAAGAATTGGATGCATATCCTTGAAACCTTGGACATCCTTCCAAGATGCACAGGAGCTCGGTTTGTGACTACTAAGACATGTAAGAAATCATGTCTCTCTACATGCTAAGCACTACATATTTTCCCAAAGTCACCAATCATGAGCCTAAAAATGACAAGGAGGAACCATTATGGGAAAACCATCCATGTAGAACTTGTAAACCTGATGGGTTCCCCGAGAAAGAGGCATATGTCTTCCCTACTGACTCAAAAGCGCATTTATTGAAATATGTAGGGGCTATTGAAGTACGTGTACTTTAGCCTAGTTTGGCAAAAGAATCTCACCAATTCCTCCTTCTTATTCCATACAATCCCCTCCAAACCAAAGGAACCTATTGATCCCCAACTTGAACCCCAAAATCTTTGCCCTCTCTACAAGTAAGGCACGTAACAAAAAGTTAGCACTTGTAGAAAAGGAAGCCAAAAAACTAGTAGAAGAAGAGCTAAAGCTAAGGAGACTAAACAAGTCCCCAATCACTTTAGAACCTTCAAGATGGCCGATCAATTTGTACAATATATCTCAACCCAAAGAACTCAGGATGGAGAGCTAGGGACCTTCCAGCCAAGGTTAAAGAAGTTAACCTAGCAAACTCAGGTCAAGATCCAACGCCTATCTACATACGAGATGACCTCTCGACCAAAGAAGAAAAAGATCTAGTCACTCTCATCATAAAATTCTAGGATTTCTTTGATTGGAAATACATAGATATGAAGGGTGTACCCCCTGAAGTGGTCAAACACACCATTCCCATAGTAGAGGGAGTGAGACTAGTAAAACAAAGAGCGTACCCCAATCCCAAATACTCCAAAATGGTATGGGAGGAAATTGATAGACTCATCAATGCCGAATTCATCTACAAACAAAGTACACAGAATGGGTCTCACCCATAGTGATAGTGCCCAAGAAGAATGGAAAAGTGCGAGTGTGTGTAGACCTCAAAAAGATCAATGTTGTCATAATACGGGATCACTATCTCTTGCCCTTCATGGAGCATGTGCTTGAGAGAGTCACGGGGAAGGAACCCTACAGCTTCCTTGATGGATTCTCTAGATATAACCGAGTGTTGATCGATCCAAAGGATCAACATAAGATAACCTTTGCAACTAGAATTTCACTAAGAGTATTCTAATGTAAACATTTTCTACTTATTTAAGAGAAACATTATGAAAAACTTGATTCTAACCAATAATCATTCATCTAGGATAAAGAAGGGTTGGATTTATTAAAGAAGAGAGGGGAATGCCTTTTTTTCAATGAGGCATAATATCATTATTCATTTTAAGAAGACAAAAATCATAAAAACCATAAAATGAATAGAAAAGAGAGAATCTCCAAGTTACAAGGAGAATTTGAGAGCTTTCCTTTGGCTTGATGGTTTGAGGGATCTACTCTTGTTCGAAGCAAGAGTGGCCACTAATCTTTAGAAGAGGAAAAAGTCAAAAACTAATGAATCATGAGTAAATTCCTTTTGACTCTTGGGAGAAGTAGAGTAACAGTGCATAAAACATTATTAAGCTTTAACAAAGGGGGAGGCTTCTATTTATAGGAAAAAGTGAGCCTCTAACCAAGAAAATTGATTCTAGAATTTTCCAAATCAGTTTGGTCAATTTTTGACCATTTTTAGGTCAGTTTAGCTTACTCTTTGGATCTAGTTGAAGCAGGAGAGAGGAGAGATGAAAATATCTCATTATTTGTGAGTTTAAAACTCACCCACACATGTGAAATAGGCGCCTCCTTCATGAGGGGAATTCCCCCACACTGAGGTGTAAAAAATGCATCATTTCTCTAAATATCTCGTCTTTTTTAACTAATATTCTTGTCCTTAGTCACCTCTTCATCTTATGTGAGTATTTACTCATTTTTGAGGGGATTTTATTTATTTTTTCATTTATCTCCTCCATACATTTGGATGAATCTGATTGGCCCCTCAGAACCTTAATTTAATTTTTTTTAAAAATCTGGACCCTCAAGATAAGGCCTTTTGAACAGATTATAATTGATTTCTAATGCACCTTTTGAAAATCTTTTTAAACTTTTGTTTTGGGGGAATTTATTTTGATAAGAAGAAATATTTTTCCATCCAAAAATATCCAAAATCTGAATAACCTCACTCTAGAATATTTTCTCTCACTAAGCCAAAACAGATAGAAACACCCAACAGAATCTTGGGATAAAGATCCTTATATAAATCTCAGCATCAGATAATAATTTACTCAGATCGTAACGTTCAATCCTTACCACAATAATGGTCCATTAGACCGAAATTTCTATCTGAACAGTAATCCACTAATCTCATAGTGATTTGCTGAAGCCATTAACGTCATTCTAGCTAGGAACATTATCACAGGGACTCGTCCCATTCATCCTCATTGTGGTTTTGCTTAGATTATTACATTTCAACCAAAACTCAGGAATCTTAATTTTTCAATCGGAATCTAAATCAACTCTTTAGTTCTCAATCAGAATTTAAAATCATATCAACCACATTCGAATTCATCATCTAGATAGTATTAATGCTTATAATTTCAAGTCTTAGATTTACTCGTATATACTGCCAATAATAAAGAGCTATAGTTATACCCTCCTCGGTATATACGGGTAGTCACGGTCCTTGGAACTATAAGGTAAATTCCATCATGTCTAGGCCTCAAGCAAGTCAGGGATTCCATATAATTGCGGTACTTCCATCTGAAGACCCAATTACCAATTTACAAATTTGAGTTTGAATATCAATTTGTATGAATTTTATCACACAATTTGAATATCAATTTGTATGAATTTTATCACACAATTCCAACCCAATTTTGGACATTCTTGGCTTCTCGATTGATCCTCATTAGCCAATTTGCTCTGATACCAGCTGTAGGATCCCTGTCCCCACCGTGCAATGAATTTAGGGGTGCTAGCAGCGGAAGTAGCACTTCTTGCATGGGACAGGGTCCCACACTCGGGGCTTTATCCCACGGATATCCGGACAAGAGACTAATCCATCGTTTTTTCCAAAATCGAACCCGGAAAAACTTCCCTTGTCCGAAAAGTATGGGCAATTCCGCTAGGATAACTTTTCTCTAATGTAGTCAAAAGCCTTAACTAATTGAACTGATCTAACCGAACCCGTAAGTCCCATAGTCAGATCAGGGAAAAGATTGTACTTGGATCATAAAGACCAATGCTTTTTTCCTCATTGAGAGGCACAGCCGTTGATTCTTTTCCATAGAATAATTTTTGTCCGGGATTTACTTCATCTATCGAACTAAACAGAATTTGAGTCTCGATTTACGGATCCATCAGTCCAGCCTAACCCCATCCAGTCCCATGGATTAGCCAACCGTCCAACCACTGTAGTGATAGGATCCAATTAGGAATTTGGTTAGGTTTTGTCCTGGGTACCAGGGAAAGAGTTCCCAAGTCCCCTAGCCAGATGTTCATGCAAACATAAAACTAGCCACACCACTTACACACCCAATATGAACTTGCTTTTATCACAGATTCAACAATCTTTAAAACAATAATTTTATGACCATAGAGTTACTGATCATAATCCTCTAATTAACCACTTGAATCCTAATTTCCAATTCATTCCTTTATCGGGATACCTATGGCATCATTGACAACCAGAACGCTCACCACCTGTTCACTCAGGGGCCTTTTCAATAGTTCCTAGCTCATAGTACCCGGCAATATAATCACATAAAAATATCCAAATGGAA
The DNA here is from genome assembly GCF_041138505.1 of Cibotium barometz. NCBI lineage: Eukaryota > Viridiplantae > Streptophyta > Polypodiopsida > Cyatheales > Cibotiaceae > Cibotium > Cibotium barometz. The sequence goes on from NC_141087.1 coordinate 41,590,807, forward strand.
TCTCCGTTGAAGATCAGCAAGATCAACCAACAGATTCATATAAAAGAGCCATGGACTCATCCGTTGAGGACCAGCAAGGTCAATCAACCAGATCCATGCCGGAATTCAGAAAACAACTCTTACTCCTTGTTCCAATATCTTCCCCAACGTACTTGTGGGTATCTTCGGTGACCCAGAGCCCGAGTATCGTATGGTCAGCACCCTCTAGGATCCTTCGCAGGTCACCTAGCACTTCACTCATAGGCCGCTTCCTTTGTCCCTCATCCACTGTACCGGAAGCTCACCATTTAAATCAAACCGAGGCTGGTAAAGACCTCAGCCGACCTTGCTACACGAGACGTCCTCCATTGACTGTCCGTCAGCAGTTGTAACTTTAACAGATAGGTCTCAACAACGGGCGGCCTCATTCATAAGATGGTCAAAATGCTTCCCTAGCATTCTTGACATAAAACAGTTATTTAAAAACAGATTTCACATACAAATACAGTTCCAATAATATTTCCATCTTTTCTCATTACTCCGCATCCTTTCACATTAGACCCCATCTTGTCTCATCTTACCACAATTTTACTTCATCGATCCCTATCACTTCATATCATTTCGATTCACATCCAATCACATCAACCACACATCAGTCCACTTCATATCATTCCCATATCGATTCACATCCAATCACATCAACCACACATCAATCCACATCATCCACACATCAGTCCACATCATCCACATCAATCCACATCATCCATACATTCATCCACCTCAATCCACATCATCCATACATCCATCCACATCAATCCACATTAACTACACATCAATCCATATCATCCATACATCAGTCCACATCATCCATACATTCATCCACATCAATCTACATCATCCATACATCCATCTATATCAATCCACACGTCAATCCACATCATCCATACATCCATCCACATCATCCCCATCAATCCACACATCCATCTACATCAATCCACATTCATTTCATAAGCATTCCCATTCTCATCTAATCACATCTTTTTTCTATCTCATCACTTATTTCTTCATTTATCCTTATCAGATCTCATCCACTTGCGTCTACGCATACATCTCATCACTTCACATATATTAACATATATTTAGTTTACATCGCATCTTATCACATTTATTTCACATCACATCTCATTCATTCTCATCTCGATTCACATCACATCACATCCATTCACATCTCTTATCATTCATTCACATCACATCACATCCATTCACATCTCTTATCATTCATTCACATCCCGATTCACATCACATCACATCCATTCACATCTCTTATCATTCATTCACATCCCGATTCATTCCTATCTATCCAATTTACATCACATCTCATTGCTTCAATTCACGTTCATATCCATCACATTTACATCCACATATATTCTCTCACATACATCCACATCTATACTAATCACATACACATCCACATCTATCCTTTCTCATACACACATCCGTACTTATCACATACACATCCACATCTATTTTTTTTTTCACATACATCCACAACTATCCTTTCACATACACACATCCACATCCATTCTTTGACATACATCTACTTCTATTCTTCACATACATTCACATCCATCCTTTCACATACATCTACTTTCACATACATTCACATCCATCCTTTTACCTACATCCGTTTCTATTCTTCACATACATTCACATCCATCCTTTCACATACATCCATTTTCACATACATTCACATCCATCTGTTCACCTACATCCACTTCTATTCTTAACATACATTCACATCCATCCTTTCACCTACATTTGCTTCTATTCTTAACATACATTCCATCCATCCTTTCACCTACATCCGCTTCTATTCTTAACATACATTCACATCCATCCTTTCACATACACACATCCACATCCATCCTCTATTTATTCTCATCTATTTATTATTATTTTTGATATAAAGATTCTTTACGCATCTATTTATGCATAAGAACAACTTCAGTGGGAAATAACACTTTTATAAAAATCCGTTTATGCATAAATTTCGTTTTTAAGGAGAATAACCCAATGAAAATAAATCTTTTAAAATAAAAACTTTCTTTTATGCATCTATTTATGCATAAATTCAATTCTGAAGAAAGTCACACTTTTATAATAAAATAATTTCTTTTATGCATCTAATTTATGCATAAAATCCATTTATGGTGAAAGTCACACTTTTAATAAAAAAATTCTTTTATGCATCTATTTATGCATAAAAATCCATTTATGATGAAAATCATACTTTTAATATAAAAATTTATTTATGAATAAAAATCCATTTATGATGAAAGTCACACTTTTAATTAAAAAATTCTTTTATGCATCTATTTATGCATAAAAATCCATTTATGATGAAAATCACACTTTTAATATAAAAATTTATTTTATGCATCTATTTATGCATAAAAATCCATTTATGATGAAAGTCACACTTTTAATAAAAAAAATCTTTTATGCATAAAAATCCATTTATGATGAAAATCACACTTTTAATATAAAAATTTCTTTTATGCATAAAAATCCATTTATGGTAAAAGTAATACTTTTATAACCAAAATAAAAATTTCAATATGCATCCTTCTATGCATAAGAATTAATTCTAAGAAAAATAACACTTTTATAATAAAATATTTCTAGTATGCATTTTTCTATGCCTAGAATGAAAATATCACTTTAAGAATACACATACAAAGGAGATTACTCTTTTTGAATAATAAAGGATAAAATTTAATTCACATAATTTTAGAGAAATTTTGCCATAACCTCCTTTGTATGGCTGACCATTTTTTAATTTATAACTCTCTAAAATTTATTAGAATTTCACTAAGAGTATTCTAATGTAAACATTTTCTACTTATTTAAGAGAAACATTATGAAAAACTTGATTCTAACCAATAATCATTCATCTAGGATAAAGAAGGGTTGGATTTATTAAAGAAGAGAGGGGAATGCCTTTTTTTCAATGAGGCATAACATCATTATTCATTTTAAGAAGAAAAAAATCATAAAAACCATAAAATGAATAGAAAAGAGAGAATCTCCAACTTACAAGGAGAATTTGAGAGCTTTCCTTTGGCTTGATGGTTTGAGGGATCTACTCTTGTTCGAAACAAGAGTGGCAACCAATCTTTAGAAGAGGGAAAAGTCAAAAACTAATGAATTATGAGTAAATTCACAGTTTTTGGCTCTTGGGAGAAGTAGAGTAACAGTGTATAAAACACTATTAAGCTTTAACAAAGGGGGAGGCTTCTATTTATAGGAAAAAGTGAGCCTCTAACCAAGCAAATTGATTCTAGAATTTTTCAGATAATATTGATTATTTTAATATATCAATTTTTCTCTTTTTCCATTTAATTACATGGATCTCCATTATCATGGGGATTCCTCTTTTTGCATAAAAATAAAATTACCAAAATTTTCTCTTTTCTTTAATTAATTATTTATGCATAAATACTAAAAATTAATTTTTCATGGATGTGATGAAAATTATTCTTTTAGCATAGGTTGACTAATTCTAGAATATGGTAGGAAGTCCTCTTTTCACATTATGTATAAAAATGAGTTATGTATTAATTTCTAAAAATTTTAGCATAGCTCCACTATTATTACTAATTTTTTAATAATTCTAGAAAGAATAAGACTTTGTAATATAATTATGATAGAATAACTATCATTAGACTTAAATCTAATTTATGAAATTAAATCATAAGTTTACCATAATTTTATTAGCATAAAAGCATAAAAAGCTATTTTCTTAATCTCTAGCTTAACTAGCATAGAGTTTGATTTTTGAATTGAGAATTTATCAATGAGAAGCATCCATTTGAATAAGAATTAGTCATAGGAATGACTATTCTTTTGGGAAGAGAGATATATTAATAAAAAGCATCCTAATTAAGCATAAAGATTAACTTTTTGTGATTTATCGTTAGAATTTTTATAGAAAGCTTAATTTGCATTGAAAAACAATTCATTTGAAACTTCTCAAGCTTGAGAGGGGTTGAGAAGTGAAATCATTGAGAATATTAAAGAAAACCATGAAAATTACTTCTTACCTCTTGATTTTGCTTGTTTTTCTTAGAAGGAAGCCCCCAACGAATCAATTGGTTTAGTGTGTTGAGAGGAAGGCTCCAAGGATTCTTGAAGAGAGAGAGAGAAGCTCCAATCTCTCCAAAAGTAGAGGAATTTTTTGGGATAATAGAAAATATGCTTCTTTTAATGTAATACTGGCATGGTCTAGCTCACATATGAGAATACAAAAGAATGAGGGTCTATTTATAGGTGAGGGAGGCCACTAACTGAGTCCAACTAAGTTCTATAATTTTCCAACTTCAGTTTGGCTGAATTTGGACAAGATTTGGACCAGTTTAGCTCCCATTTTGATTCAGTTTGATCCAGGAGAGAGGAGGGATAAAAATATCTTAAGAGATAAAAATGTCTTAATATTTTTGAATTAAAAATCCTACCACACATGTGAAGGAGGCGCCTACCTCAAAGGTCCCCCTCTCCTTACCAAGGTGTCAAAAATTCATCATTCCTCCAAAATATCTCATTTTTTTAGTAATATCTCTTAATTTTTAACTAATAAATCTTGTACTTAGTCAACTCTTCATCTTATGTGTGCATTTACTCATTTTTGGATATTTTCTTTTAATTATTTGATTTATCTCATCCCAACACTTGGATTAATCCTATTGGCCCATTAGAACCTTAATTAGACCATAATCTAAAAAGTTTTGAAAAGTTTGACCCTTAGGCTAAGGTCTTTTAAATCATTTTTAATTTGATTCCAAATGCACCTTAGAGAATTTATTTTGAATTTCTATTTCAAGAAAATATATTTTTAATATTTATAGAATTTTTCTATCCAAAAATATCTCAATATTGAATTGCCTCTCTCGAGAATTTTTCTTCTCTCTAAACAAAAAACAAGGAAAAATAATATTTTCTTGTATTCAGAAATAGGAAATGATTACAGGGGATTGAAGTAAAGCTTATTCATTATTTAAGCTAAGGAGGAATCTCACAAGCATGGTAGTGAATGATTTCCATTTGTTATAATTATTTTGGTGAATGATTCCAAATTAATTGTGATCTAACATTGTGGACTATGTTGAGTATAGATCATGAGTTTGAGACAACCAAGGTGGACATTGGATGAGATTATTTAGCCAAGCACATGTGTGCTAAATATTTAATTTTGTATGGTTTGGCCCATTGTACATATGTTGGGTAAGATTTATTTTTGATGAGATGCTTTAAAAGCATTGAACTAAGGTTCAATTTTGTAAAAAAACCCAATTTTGAAAAAGCTATGCTATTTATGGCTCCAAGGGCTAAATTTATTAATATGATATAAATACGGTGTGCGGGAGTGGAGCCACATAGTCAGGGGGAGATTGCACCCAATCTTGTGTTCTTTGATTTTTATGTTCTTTGATTTATGCTCTTGATTTATGCTATGATGTTATGGTGGTTAATTTCTTTTATTATTTAATTTGTGGAATAATCTTATCTCCATGTACCATGGTCCTGTAAAAGTGGTATCAGAGCATGGCAAATTCAAGATTTGAGTTTGGGTTACGGAGAGTTGAAGAAAAATCAAGAAATTGATTTTTACTCAAAGGCTATTGGCTTAGAGCAATTTGAAGGTTTTTCAACAAATTCAAAAATACTTACATGGGAAGAGTAGAAAGTGCAGCAAAGGTAGAAGGCTTTGCACAAGCACATAATTCATCCAAAAATCCAAGAGGTAAAGAATAAAAGACATAAATCATCCAAAAATCCAAGAGGTAAAGAATAGAAGGTATGGAAAACCTTTGGGCACAAAAGAAGCTATGATTATGTGAATTTTGTGGACCATTTGATCAAAATTTAGATCAACGGGGCTAGGAAAAAAGCCACCTTTTTGAGAAAAACCACTCTTCTTCTCCCAAAACCACCCTTCTTCTCCCAAAACCACCTTTCTCAACTCAAATCCTTTCCTTAATCCAATTGTACGAATGAAATCAGCAAGAGGAGGAGCATTAGAACCTACAATCGGATTGCTAAACCAGTAAGAGTGTTTGAATTCAATAATCAAGGGTGGGAGGTTATTAATTTTCCTTATTTTCTTTTAATTAATAAAAGCGTCAAGTGTGTGCAAACATAAATTAAAACCCATATTTATATATATATCTAGTTCCAATTGAAATTTCCCCCCCTCTCTCTCTCTCCAATTGAATGGATGGCGATGGGCAACTTCTATTCAAGCTTCTCCTCGCCAAATTCACGCGCTAAGCACAGGACTTTTCTACCGTTTGAAGCCAAGCTTCAATTAGCTTTATTTAAAAGCTTTATTAAGCTCTATAAATGCCTAGTATTAAAAGCCTTAAAGCTTACAGCTTTAATAGTTATATATATATATATATAAGTTTAATTTATATATATATACAAAAGCTTATTTTCCAAAAAAGGGGCTTTTGATGAGGGTTTCAAGCGAGAGAAAAAGGCCATAATTTAAAAAAAATCATTTAAAAGATTCTTGCCACTAAGATTTGACCATTATTTCTTACATATGTTTTTCGACTAATCACCGAAGAATGTATGTAATTTATTGTTATTTCACATTCATCCTTTAAACTCTAACACCTCATTAGAACACTTTCTTCAAATTATTCTCTTTCTATTTTCAAACAAGATTAACCAAGTGTCTGTGAGAGATACTTGTGTTGGTATCTATGAAAGATACTTGTGTTGGTATCTGTGAGAGATATTTGTGTTGGTGTTTGTGAATAAATATGCAACTGAGGCCAGTTGCAACCCGAATAAGAGGGAATGTTATGGTAATTAATTTATTGGGTGATCCAATAAGTAATAAGAGTATCTTGGGTGACCCAAGTGTGATTAAATTGGTTGTGAGTGAATCCAACCAAGCGTGACATGTGTGATGCATGTATTGTGATTAAGTTGGTTGTGAGTGAGTCCAACCAGCTGTGACACATGTGAGGTGTGTGGTATACTTTCTAAATACGTGTGACGAGTATGAAAACATTGTGAGTGAATCCAATGTACGAGTTTGATTGTGAGTGAATCCAATCAAATCTTTTAAATAAATTCTTGATGAGGGTGACCCTAGTTGGTTGTAAGTGAGTCCAACTAGCTGTGACATGTGTGAAACGTGTGGTATACTTTGTGAATACTGTGTGAAATGTGTGGTATACTTTGTAAATACGTGTGACGCGTGTATGAAAACATTGTGAGTGAATCCAATGTAGGAGTTTGATTGTGAGTGAGTCCGATCAACTCTAAGGCACGCATGATGCATGTGAGGATATGTGGGAGTGAATCCACTCAAATACATAATGACATACTTTATGAATACGTGACATGTATGAAAACATTGTGAGTGAATCCAATGTGGGAACAATTAATGTGTTTGATCATCGGTGTGTGCTAGTAGTTACAACCGAGGACGGTTGTCTTCTCGATCGGGAGGACTATCACGGGAATGAGATTTTTCAAAATATTTTATCATGGGAGTGAATCCAATTAATTATGTGTGATGCATGGTTCATGTGTGAAGCATGGTAGTGAAAGATTTTCATTTGTTATAATTATTTTTTTGAATGATTCCAAAGTAATTGTGATCTAACATTGTGGTCTATGTTGAGTATAGATCACGAGTTTGTGACAACCAAGGTGGACACTGAACGAAATTATTTAGCCAAGCACATGTGTGCTAAATATTTAATTTTGTATGGTTTTGCCCATTGTACATATGTTGGGCAAGATTAATTTTTGATGAGATGCTTTAAAGGCATTGAACTAAGGTCCAATTTTATAAAAAGCCCAATTTTGGAAAAGCTATGCTATTTATGGCTCCAAGGGCTAAATTTATTAATATGATTTAAATAACGCGTGTGAGAGTGGAGCCACACACGTCGGGGGGGATTGCACCCAGCCTTGTGTTCTTTGATATTTGTATGTCCTTTGATTTATGCTATGATATTATGGTTAATTTCTTTTATTATTTAATTTGTGGAATAATCTAATCTCCATTTACCATGGTCCTGGTAACAACCAACTAGCATGGTACAATGGTATTTCAGATGTCTCCAATCTACCATAGAAGGATCTAGCTAGTATCCCTCTTTCTTGAGTTTATAATTATCCTTAAAGTGCGTGTTTGTTTATATATGAGAAAATGAGGTTTCGATGATAAGTGCAAAAAATATCACTCATACATACACTGAGTACCTTTTATACGATGGTTCTTGAAAGTCAAAAGTACTTGGTGTAAGTATTTTCTATGAATGCATTAGGAAAACTTTGGAGCTAAAAAGGGTCCTCTAAGAAAAGCCATGTCATTAATTCTCTAGGAAAAAGAGTATAGTGGTGGTGAATGTTATATGTATCTTATACCTTTTCATGGGAAAGGCATGACTTGGGTATATCAACTCCAAATGTGTTGGAGGTGGTAGATTTAGAATCTACTTTTCAAGGGCTTTCTAATGGTATGTCACATGTGGGGGTTTCGACATAAGCTACACAATGTTTACCATGAGCCCCTTTTTCTATAAAAGTGATTACATGGCTCTTCTTAGAGGACCCTTTTTAAGTCCAACTTTTTTCTAAATGTGGTTGTCTTGATGATCAATAATTGTGTCAAGATTAAGTATTTCCTCTTGATTAATAACTAGAGGTGGCTCTTCATAAGTAGGATGTGAAGGGATTGGTTCTCTAAAACAGTTTCAACAAACTAGTGTGGAAAGAATTATGAATGTGCCTTTGTGATGGCAAATCTAATTGATATTCAAGGTCATTAATCTTTTTGGTGTGACTGTAAATGGTACATAAAATCTTGGTGCCAATTTCACTACTCGATTCTTCTCAACACTTTTGAGACATCTCTTTTCAATTCTTAAGAGGACATAACCACTTTCTTTAAAAGAACTAGATTTACTTTTCTTGTTTTCTTGTTTAGCATATGCTTCTTGGGATTTGTGTATATCTTGGTATACTTACTGAAATATATTTTTAAAATCTTGAGTAAACTCATCAACAACCTCTATTTTATGAGAAAGAGGAGAGGTAGAAATGGGTGAAGTTTTCCCATAAATAATCTCAAATGGTGCACGAAGCATAGTTGAAAGAGATGTATTGTTGTAAGAAAACTAAAGAAGGTGAATGTATTTATTCCACAGTCTAGGTTGGGATGAAACATAGGCTCTAAGTAAGTCTAGAATCATACTATTAGTAACTTTAGTTTGCCCTTTGAAATGTGGATGAAACGCGGTCGTGAAATCCAACTTAGTGCCTACGTTATCAAAGAGTGTAGTCTAAAAATGACTGCATAACTTACAATCACATATATAATAACCTAGGGTAAGTCATGATGTACAAATATTTTCTTGATAAACAAGTGTGTAACTTGTTGAGATATCAATGTCTTTTTACATGGAATAAAATAAGTTTGTTTACTAAAGCGATTCATTATAGTCCAAATCATGTCATTATGATTCACAGTAGAATGAAAGCTCATAATGAAATCCATTGATATCTGCTCCCATGGTTCATTAGGCATGGGTAATGGAATTAATGGCCATTGAGTCTTACCTTTGTAGCCCTTGATCTTTTGGCAAGTCATGCACTCGGTAACAAAATTTGGCTATGTCCTTTTTCATCACAGGCTAATTAAATTCTCTAACCATAGCATGTAATGTAGAGTATACCCCTCTATGACCTATGTATGGAGGCTTATGTATCTACTCTAAAATAATCTATTGAAATAATCGTGTGTGATGCATAGTCTTATTAATGCATGCTCTATCAGGACAATCTCTCATACTATTTAGTTTCTCACCAACCCTCCTATTTGTGGTATAGGTTGCTATTTGTAGTATTCAAACAAGGTGGGTTCTGATGGAAGCTTGGGAGACTTGTTTTTTTTAGCAATACTTGTTTTGGTTACATTTCTAAAAGCAATACAGAATATTATCTTATTCTCTCCCAAGAATATATTGTTAAAAAACCTATATAATAGTATAGATTAAGGTGGTGGTGTAGATGAAATACCAATAGGAAATGCCACTAATTATCCACCATTGGACCTTTATGGGCACCCGTCCAAGTTTGAGATTTGGACACCATTGCTTCATGACTTATTTGTACATGAGTTTGGTGTGTCCATCCCTGACATTTGATGTAGATTAATCATGCTTTCACATACAGTCCTTGTTAACAATAAAATGGGTTAGCATCCCCCCTTTTGATGTCAATAGCTTCTTTATGAAATGATCAAATTGAAGACTTTGTCAAGGAGTAAATATATACTTAGTGTTGATGATAAGTAACTATTGTATGTCTTTGATCCTCTAGAGAGATGAAGAAGCTGGTTAGTAAATGAAAATGTTAATAGAAGATGGGATAGTGGACACCATTATTTGATGGTGGAGACCATCAAATTCTTCCAATTGATTCAAATTTCTAGATTGGAAAGTTGATGGTGGACATCATCAAATTCTTCCACTTGATGGGGGGTGGGGGCCATTGCATGTGATTACTTCTCTTCTCTTCTCTTCTCTCTCTCTCTCTCTCTCTCTCTCTCTCTCTCTCTCTCTCTCTCTCTCTCTCTCTCTCTCTCTTTTCACAATCACATGCAAGGTTACAATATTAATTGAGGTTTGCAAGGATTTTATGGTGGTTGTTAGCAATGGACAAAGAGAGATGTAGGTCTAGAGTAGCATTGACAAAGAGAGATGTAGGTCTAGAGTAGCATTGACAAAGCAAGCCGCCCTATAAGCACATCTTTTAGGTTTATGGTGGTTGTTAGCAATGGACAAAGAGAGATGTAGGTCTAGAGTAGCATTGACAAAGCAAGCCGCCCTATAAGCACATATTTTTGGTTTAATGTGTTCCTTTCCAGACTCTCAGAGGATTTTGTAGTGACATGACATGGTTTAGTTACCATGTGCTTTTTTATCCATTAACAACAATTAGGTGCTCTTTGACCATTTGTCAAACTGATAAACCATGATGTACAAAAGGGGTGAGTTAAACTTTTATTGGAGCTATTGCAATGGAAACATTTCGAGAGGATAATTTGAAAGGATTTAGTTGACTTTCGAGGTTGTGGAGCCATTTTTTGGAAAGGGTCAGATGCTATTTGGACAAGACCATTTGGCTGCTCTGTCAGCAAGGCTAAACTTTAAGAAATTTTGAGGGAATTTCAGGTGATGGGTCATACCATGGATTCAGCATATACCCACCTTCCAAGACGTACCTGAAAGGTGTTGATGATGATGAGGTTTCCTCACCAATGGGTGAGTAAAAGTGTACTCACTAAGCATTTGCTTCCTTTGATTATATTAGACAAGGATGATTGGCCAGTTGAAGATTAATCTTTTTTATGAATGTACCAGAGGCATGATTTTGAGAATCACAGTAGTAAAACTTATATATGAAATTATAGAGAAGAATGGTTTGTAAGAGTGGAAACATGACGAGAAAACATTGTGACCATGTTGTTGCATATTTTAGTGCGAGATAGAGCTAGGTCTTACCTAGTTGTCATATCCTCGTATCTCTACACGGTGGAGGTGTGGATGTCTAGGAAATTCATTGAAAGGCTTAGTAGACTATTTAAGGATTCCCCCTTTTAAGTTGGGGGACCTTACAATATCCTTGACATCGATAGCCCCTCCTTTATTGAACACCCTAGCCTCATCATCAATGTTGACACATCCTATAACTAAAGCATTGCAAATTTATATTAAAACACATACAAAAGCTTCACTTCCAGCAAGAAAAGCTCATTCTCTGCTACCAAGAAGACCATCCAGAGATTTCCAAAGCATGAAAAGTTGGGTGGAAAAGCAATGACCTTTAAGCATAAATATTCTATGAGGGTGGCAATCCTATTTGGCTAACTACTCAAACTAAGCTACACTCACAAACACAAACTTAATGGCTTGACAAGAAGAAGAAAATCATGCAACCTCAAACATGGCATTCAAAGCAATCACACAATAAAATGTCAATAAAGGAAGTGTGTATTCCAAAGGTAATACTGCAAGCCCAAGTCTATAATGATAGTGGAAGCCAATTTTGGATCCCAAAAAGAAGAACCATGCTCCTCCCAAAGAAGAAAAGATCTGCACCCAAGAAGAAGTCTGCATCAAAAATAAAAATCCATCAATCAAGGTACAATGATAGAAATCAAAGAATTCGTCAAAGGTGGATACCCCTGAATATCCTTCAAACTCAAGAATATTATGATAGTAATAATCTCATATGGGTATCTAAAGCTATCATACATAATCAAACTTCATCTTCAATTTTAGCTACCCAATGTGTGCAAAAGACTGAATCTATGGTTTGGAGACTAAAGTAACCCACAAACCTACCCCATGGAGGAATCCACCTGCCTACTCCAAGATGACTTGTCAATAGCTTCATCCAATGAAGGGATACAATTGGAGATGTCCCCAGATATCATCTACATGAACCCACTCTTTAAACCAGTAGGCTGAGGTTATAGAAGGTCAGTGTGGTAGACACAAGAACCTACTCTTCTAAAAATGGTGGTACACACAAGAACCTAATGTTCACATAACAATAAAACAAATGCCACAGAGCCACAAGAACCACTACTTGTGAAGGTAGGATGACACAAGAACCACCCAAAAATATAACTTGTAGTGCATAGGTCAAAGACTTCATCAATAGCCAAATGGATTCTACCAAGAAGAAAGATCAACATAAAGGGTCATCTTGGACTCATGGGTGTTTAATGCCTAGTAATCAAATACTTCAAGGGTCAAATAAAAAAAGACAAACAATGATTTAAAGAGTTTTCACCACTATGATTCTCCAAAAAAGAAGAGATATTTAGAGAAATGATGCCATTTTGACACCTCAGTGTGGGGGAATTCCCCTCATGAAGGAGGCACCTATTTCACATGTGTGGGTGAGTTTTAAACTGACAAATAATGAGATATTTTCATCTCTCCTCTCTCCTGCTTCAACTAGATCCAAAAAGTAAGCTAAATTGACCTGAAAATGGTAAAAAATTGACCAAATTGATTTGGAAAATTCTAGAATCAGTTTGCTTGGTTAGAGACTCACTTTTTCCTATAAATAGAAGCCTCCCCCTTTGTTAAAGCTTAATAGTGTTTTATGCACTGTTACTCTACTTCTCCCAAGAGCCAAAAACTGTGAATTTACTCATAATTCATTAGTTTTTGACTTTTCCCTCTTCTAAAGATTGGTGGCCAGTCTTGTTTTGAATAAGAGTAGATCCCTCAAACCATCAAGCCAAAGGAAAGCTCTCAAATTCTCCTTGTAAGTTGGAGATTCTCTCTTTTCTATTCATTTTATGGTTTTTATGATTTTTGTCTTCTTAAAATGAATAATGATGTTATGCCTCATTGAAAAAAAGGCATTCCCCTCTCTTCTTTATAAATCCAACCCTTCTTTATCCTAGATGAATGATTATTGGTTAGAATCAAGTTTTTCATAATGTTTCTCTTAAATAAGTAGAAGATGTTTACGTTAGAATACTTAATTCTAATAAATTTTAGAGAGTTATAAATTGAAAAATGGTCAGCATTTCTCTAAAATTATGTGAATTAAATTTTATCCTTTATTATTCAAAAAGAGTAATCTCCTTCGTATGTGTATTCTTAAAGTGATATTTTCATTCTAGGCATAGAAAAATGCATACTAGAAATATTTTATTATAAAAGTATTATTTTTCTTAGAATTAATTTCTATGCATAGAAGGATGCATATTGAAATTTTTATTTTGATTATAAAAGTATTACTTTTACCATGAAAGGATTTTTATGCATAAATAGATGCATAAAAGAGACTTTCATCATAAATGGATTTTTATGCATAAAAGAAATTTTTATATTAAAAGTGTGATTTTTATCATAAATGGATTTTTATGCATAAAAGAATTTTTTAATTAAAAGTGTGCCTTTCATCATAAATGGATTTTTATGCATAAATTAGATGCATAAAAGAAATTATTTTATTATAAAAGTGTGACTTTCTTCAGAATTGAATTTATGCACAAATAGATGCATAAAAGAAAGTTTTTATTTAAAAAGAGTTATTTTCATTGGATTTAATTTTATGCATAGAAAGATGCATAAAGAAATTTATTTTTATTCCAAAAGTGTTATTTTCATCAATTTTGATTTTATGCATAGAAAGATACATAAAGAAATTAAGTTTTATTCCAAAAGTGTTATTTCCATCAATTTTGATTTTATGCATAGAAAGATGCATAAAGAAATTTAGTTTTATTCCAAAAGTGTTATTTCCATCAATTTTGATTTTATGCATAGAAAGATGCATAAAGAAATTTATTTTTATTCCAAAAGTGTTATTTCCATCAATTTTGATTTTATGCATAGAAAGATGCATAAAGAAATATATAGAAAGATGCATAAAGTGTTATTTCCATCAATTTTGATTTTATGCATAGAAATATGCATATATTTCAAAAGAGTTATTCTCACATTAAAATTGAATTTATGCATAGAAAGATGCATAAAAGATTTTTTATTATTTCGAAAGTGTTATTCTCCTTAAAAATAGAATTTATGCATAAATAGATGCATAAATGGATTTTTATAAAAAGTGTTATTTCCCACTGCAGTTGTTCTTATGCATAAATAGATGCGTAAAGAATCTTTATTTCAAAAATAAGAATTCTCTTACATTCTATAAATAGAAGTGATGATATGTGATATGATTCAGATAGATGAGAATGAATAGAGGATGGATGTGCATGTGTGTATGTGAAAGGATGGATGTGAATGTATGTTAAGAATAGAAGTGGATGTAGGTGAAACGATGGATGTGAAAGGATGGATGTAGGTGAAACGATGGATGTGAAAGGATGGATGTGAATGTATGTTAAGAATAGAAGCGGATGTAGGTGAAAGAATGGATGTGAATGTATGTTAAGAATAGAAGTGGATGTAGGTGAAAGGATGGACGTGAATGTATGTGAAAATGGATGTATGTGAAGAATAGAAACGGATGTAGGTGAAAGGATGGATGTGAATGTATGTGAAAGTAGATATATGTGAAAGGATGGATGTGAATGTATAGAATAGAAGTAGATGTATGTGAAAGAATGGATGTGGATGTGTGTATGTGAAAGGATGGATGTGGATGTATGTGAAAAAAAATAGATGTGGATGTGTATGTGATAAGTACGGATGTGTGTATGAGAAAGGATAGATGTGGATGTGTATGTGATTAGTATAGATGTGGATGTATGTGAGAGAATATATGTGGATGTAAATGTGATGGATATGAACGTGAATTGAAGCGATGAGATGTGATGTAAATTGGATAGATAGGAATGAATCAGGATGTGAATGAATGATAAGAGATGTAAATGGATGTGATGTGATGTGAATCGGGATGTGAATGAATGATAAGAGATGTGAATGGATGTGATGTGATGTGAATCGGGATGTGAATGAATGATAAGAGATGTGAATGGATGTGAATCGAGATGAGAATGAATGCAATGTGATGTGAAATGAATGTGATAAGATACGATGTAAACTGAATATATGTTAATGTATGTGAAGTGATGAGATGTATGGGTAGACGCAAGTGGATGAGATCTGATGAGGATAAATGAAGAAATAAGTGATGAGATAGAAAAAAGATGTGATTAGATGAGAATGGGAATGCTTATGAAATGAATGTGGATTGATGTAGATGGATGTGTGGATTGATGTGGATGATGTGAATGGATGTATGGATGATGTGGATTGATATAGATGGACGTATGGATGATGTAGATTGATGTGGATGAATGTATGGATGATGTGGATTGATGTGGATGATATGGACTGATGTATGGATGATATGGATTGATGTGTAGTTAATGTGGATTGATGTATGGATGATGTGGATTGAGGTGGATGAATGTATGGATGATGTGGATGATGTGGATGATGTGGAATGATGTGTGGATGATTTGGATTGATGTGTTGTTGATGTGATTGGATGTGAATCGATGTGGGAATGATATGAAGTGATAGGGATCGATGAAGTAAAATTGTGGTAAGATGAGAAAAGATGGGGTCTAATGTGAAGGGATGCAGAGTAATGAGAAAAGATGGAAATATTGTTGGAACTGTATTTGTATGTGAAATCTGTTTTTAAATGACTGTTTTATGTCAAGAATGCTGGGGAAGCATTTTGACCGTCTTGTGAATGAGGTCGTGGAGACCTATCTGTTAAAGTAACAATTGCTGAACGGAGAGTCAATGGAAGGATGTCTCGCGTAGCAAGGTCGGCCCGAGGTCGGCCCGAGGTCTTGACCAGTTTCTAAATTCCGGCATGGATCTGGTTGATTGACCTTGCTATCCCATG
Source organism: Cibotium barometz (assembly GCF_041138505.1). Classification (NCBI taxonomy): domain Eukaryota; kingdom Viridiplantae; phylum Streptophyta; class Polypodiopsida; order Cyatheales; family Cibotiaceae; genus Cibotium; species Cibotium barometz. Next base: position 41,607,226 of record NC_141087.1, read on the forward strand.
CATCCTTTGCAGCATGTTCCTTAGAGTTGATGTGATGAATACAACTAGGTGTAAACCGATATCTCCTCTCTCCTGTTTCAACTAGATCCAAAAAGTGAGCAAAACTGACCCAAAAATAGTCAAAAATTGACCAAATTGATCTGGAAAATTCTAGAATCAGTTGGCTTGGTGTTGGAATTAGGGTTGCAGGAAAGCACACAAAGCTTGGAGAAAAAAAAGCAAGAATGCACACAACACACAATATATTAGATTGTGTCAATGTACAAAAGATAAGTTAGCCCTAGAATGATGGGCGTATATATACAAGCCGGGGGAAAAACCCTCCTAAAGAGGGAAAAAGTGCCCCGGCGGTCCTAAGTGTGTTTTCACACATCACTGCCTATATATATGGCAACAAATCTCCCCTGGGAGTGATGGTGTGAACGAGAGCTGGCACTCATGTATAGGGAAGTGCCATGCCCAAAGTAGATCAGTCCACAAAGGAGGGGAGCAAGCCCAAAGCTTTGCGGAAAGCTTCGAACTTCACGAGGAAGCGCCTTTGTGAAAAGATCGGTGAAAAGATTGGTGAGGTTGTCCTGTGTTGGCACATAGGCCAAGCTGATCTCTCCTTCTCTCCCTGACATAGTGATAATGCACCTCAATGTGCTTTGTGCACGCATGAAAAATTGGGTTTCTCACAACTGCCAATGCGCTCTGACTGTCAGTGTAGATAGAGGTGGCAGACTCCTATCCAAACACCCAAGTCAGTCATAAGCCGTCTGAGCCACACACACTCAACCGTAGCTGTGAAAGCTGCCCTGTACTCAGCTTCACAACTAGAAGTGGCCACAGTAGGTTACTTCTTGCTCAACCAAGATATGCATGAGCTACCAAGCATGAAACAGAAAACCACTTGTTGTGGACACTCTTGTGTCATAGCAACCAGCCCAATCTGAGTCCAAAAAAGCATGTAAATCTGGCGGCAACGATCCCCCCTTGGGATAAAACAACCCAAGATGTATGGTGCCACTCAAGTAGCGAAAGAAGCGTTTAATTGCCTTCCAATGCTGAGACCCTGGGCTATGCATAAACCTGCTCACCTGTGAGATTGCAAACTGAATGTCCGGCCTCGTAATGCATACATAAATGAGGCAACCAACAGCTTTCTGATAGAGTGTGACATTAAAGTGATCTCCAGCATCATGAAGACTCAACTTCAAACCTGTCTCCATTGGAGTAGCAATAGGCTTGCAGTCTTCAAGGCCAAATCTCTGCAACAATGTCTCAATATACTTTGTCTAACACAAAGCAATACCTCCATCACACTGTTTAAATTGAATCCCCAAATAATGATGCAAATGCCCCAAATCTGACATCTCAAAAGAGGCATTCAAATCTGACAGCCTTAAAATCAGCAATATGACTTTCATTTGGTCCTGTGAGCAGCATGTCATGGACATAGAGAGCAATGATTAGATGTACATCATCCACACGTTTAACATACAGAGTGCTTTCTGTTGGACTATTCTGAAAACTATGTGCAATCAAATATGTATGTATCTTTTCATACCAAGCTTGTGGAGCTTGCTTTAAACCATACAAAGCCTTTTTCAACCTGCACACTTTGTTTTCCTGCCCTCTTTGAACAAAACCACGAGGCTGCGATACATACACCAGCAAATCTCCATTCAAGAACACAGTCTCTATGTCCAACTAATGTACATTCCAACCATTATGAGCTGCCAATGCACAAATGCTACGAATGGTAGTCATACGACAAGTGGGAGCAAAGGTCTCATCAAAATCAATGCCCTTTTCTTGAGCATAACCCTTTGCAACAAGTCTAGCCTTATAGCGATCAACACTGCCATCTGGCTTTCGTTTCAACTTAAAAACCCACTTACATCCAATGACCTTTTTACCAATAGGAAAATCACACAAAGACCATGTACCATTCTTCATTATAGCATCATATCACTTTGCATTGCAGCCAACCAATTTTTTGATTTTTGTGCCTCATCAAATGAAAGAGGTTCTTCCTCTTCACACATACTAGACAGCCAAAGCATAAGAGGCATGCTGAAAACTTGAACGAGTACGACTAGACATAGGTGCATCAATTTTACTATCACGCAAGGTTTGCACCAGCCATTTAGGCATACCTCTAGCCTGCTCATTTTCAGCCCTATCCTCAGAAATTACATCCTGTAAATCTGCATCAGAAATAGGCTGGACTATGATGTCATTTGAAATTTGCATAGGCTGAATATTTGCCTCATTAGGACTTACATTTGAATTCCCACCTGTAAACAGAGACAACAATGTATCAAATACATCCCGTGAGCTCACACCTGTCTCTTTGGTACATGATAACAAAGGCTTCACAGCATCTTCCACAAAAACAACATCTCGACTAATCAAGATACGCTTTGAGTGCGGATAATACAATCTATAACCCTTGCTCTCAGCACTGTAACCAACAAAAATGCATTTGATAGACTTATCATCCAATTTTCTACGTTGTTGCACAAGCACTAAAGCATAGGCCAAGCAACCAAAGACACGCAAGTGACCAATAGAAGGCTTCCTGCCATGCCAAACTTCGTATGTAGTAACAGACTACAAGGCCTGTTGAGTACATATGCAGCACACATGACACCCTCAAGCCAAAATGCATGTGGCAAAGCTTGGCTCTTGACCATACATCGTGCCATCTCCATAAGTGACCTGTTTTTCCTCTCAGTAACACCATTTTGCTGAGGGGTATACGGCACTGTACATTGGTGTTTTATCCCACGACTAGCTCCCACGACTAGCCAGAAATGCATCAAACTCTTTAGACATGTACTCCCCCCCTCGATTAGAAATGGAGTTGTGCCCACAGTACAATTGGATACATTTTCAACCATAAGAAAAAACTGTTTGAAGCATAAAAACACTTCGGACTTTGCCTTCAGTGGATATACCCATGCATGCCTTCAATGGATATACCCATGCATGCCTTGAGTAATCATCAATGAAAGTCACGAAGTACAAGTGTTTACCAAATGACAGAGTTTGCATAGGCCCACATACATCACTATGTACAAGTTGTAATTTGCGAGTGGCCCGCACAGAACCATCCTTTGGAAATGCAGAACGCTGCATTTTGCCCAAAATACAACCTTCACAAACATGTTTCAATGGTGCCTCAAGAGGGGGCAATGAAGCAACCATATCAAATTTCTGCAAACGCAGCAAACTAGCAAAGTTCAGATGACCAAAACGAGCATGCCATAGTTTTGCATCTGAAACTGCCTTTTCATAAAAAATTGCATGTGCTGAATCTTCCACACTTGTCATAAGAATTGAGCCTATACAGCCCACGAAACAAGGTGCCAGATACAATAATCGTATCACCAGAAGTCAAATCATGAATAGTACATCTGTCATCCATAAATTTGACTACAAGTCCAAGTCTAGCAAGCGCAGAGACGACAGGTAATAGATTCTTCTTTATCCCTGGCACATACAAAGCATCTGAAAGTGTGAAAACACTGCCATTTACAGCAGTAAGCATAATTTTACCAACTCCCTTCACTAGGTAAGAAGCATTATTGGCACATGTGATAGTATTCCCGTTAGAGACAGCCTCAAGACAAGTGAACATATCACGATGCGAGGTAATGTGCTTTGTAGCATCACTGTCAAAATACCATACATCAGAGTCAAAATACCATACATCAGAGTCAAAATACCATACATCACTGTCAAAATACCATACATCAGAGTCAACAAAAACTGCCAAACATGCATCATGTACAGATGGGTCATACTGGCAATACACGCTAAATGCCCCATTCTGTATCCTGCACAACATTTGCAGAATCTGCATTTGTAGAAGCATCCGCTATTGTGGCTGCATTTGAAGAAACAGTGGAAGGGGCTGCCTTACTACTTCTTCTCTGCTGGGCAGCAACAAATGCCTGATCAACTGCACGCTGCCTAGCCCTGTTTTGCCTGGACTGTGCTTCTTGCAAGAGCTTATTGACTAAAGTATCATACTTGACAACATCAGGTCTGTCCTCAATAACAAGTCTCCACGTGGAAGCAAAAGTCTGATATGACTCAGGTAAAGCATCGAGAACAGTCTGCACAAGAGAATGATCAGGAATAATCTCACCTGCAGAAATCAATTGTTCCTTGAGATCTTTAATCTCAGCAAGAAAAACATTCATGTCATCATCTTCCTGCATAATCTTCGATTCTAGCTCTTTACGTAGGTAGGAGATTTTTGCCTCATTTCGACCTGCATACAAACCAGCTAGAATATCCCAAGCCTGTTTTGCTATTTTAACTGAACGAATATGTGGGGTGATGTTACGTTTGACAGAAAGTGCAATCAAGGCATGAGCCTACGCATCTTTACCATCCCAACGAGCTTGTTCAGTAGTGGGTAAAACAGTAGCAACAGTAGAGCTGCTAGAACCTGCAACATCCTCAACAGATCCTACATCCATAGAACTTGGACGTACATCCATACCCTGCACAATGTTCCACACTCCTTTTGCAACCAAAACATGCTGCATCATGTATGCCCAAAGTGGGTAGTTGCTGTCTCCATCCAATTTGTCCAATGAGCAGCAGCAGCAGCAGACAACATGCGAAATACATCATTGCTGTTATCAGCCATGGCCACTGACTGAAACTGATGCAAAAGATACCTGTAATGAAGCAAAGACTGAATAGAAAACAACTCGTGCTACGTAGCACGATCCACAATAGAATACATATCCCTGTTTTGCAGAAAACTGCACTGTCAAAATTTCTACACAAAGTGACAAAAACACCTGTACAGAACTTGTAATGCAAAAACGGAGCCCGAAACGACCTCAGATGCAATTACTGAGTATAGGGACCTGCAAGCGCTCGTGAAAGCTCACCTCAATCGGAGAACGTGAGTCAAAGGGTGCTAGCGGTGTAGCCCTGGGAGCCGATGCCTGCGCTCTGATACCAATTGTTGGAATTAGGGTTGCAGGAAAGCACACAAAGCTTGGAGAAAAAAAAAGCAAGAATACACACAACACATAATATATTAGATTGTGTCAATGTACAAAAGATAAGTTAGCCCTAGAATGATGGGCGTATATACAAGCCGGGGGAAAAAACCTCCTAAAGAGGAAAAAAGTACCTGACGGTCCTATTTCACACACATCACTACCTATATATATGGCAACACTTGGTTAGAAGCTCACTTTTTCCTATAAATAGAAGCCTTCTCCTTTGTTGAAACTCAATAGTGTTTTGCACTGTTACCCTGCCTCTCCCAAGTGCCAAAAATAGTGAATTTTACTCATAATTCATTAGTTTTTGACCTTCCCTCTTCTAAAAGATTGGTGGCCACTCTTGTTTCAAACAAGAGTAGAACCCTCAAACCATCAAGCCAAAGGAAAGCTCTCAAATTATCTATGTAAGTTGGAGATTCTTCTCTTTTCTATTTCTTTTATGGTTTTTTATGATTTTTGTCTTCTCTAAAATGAAATGATGTTATGCCTCATTGAAAAAAGGCATTCCCCTCTCCTCTTTAGTAAAGCAAACCATTCTTTATCCTAGATGATTGATTATTGGATAAAATCAAGTTTTTCATAATGTTCTCTTAAATAAGTAGAAAATGTTTACACTAGAATGATTCAAATACTCTTGGTGAACTTCTAATTAATTTTAGTGAGTTAAAAATTGAAAAATGGTCAGCCATACAAAGGAGTTTATGGTAAAATTTTCTGAAAATTTATGAAATAAATTTCATCTTTTATTAATCAAAAAGAGTAATCCCCATCGTTAGAGTATTCTAAAAATGTCATTTTCATTCATGCATAGAAAGATGCATATTGATTAATTTTTATAAAAGAAATATTTTCAATAGAATTAAATTCTATGAAAGATACTTATTGATAATTTTTTTATTATGAAAGTGTTACTTTTTTCATTATGGATTTTTATGCATAAAATAATGCATAGAAGTATAATTTTTTATTACAAAAGAGTTACTTTCATCATATTGATTTTTATGCATAAAAGAATATTTTTTATTATTATGAAAGTGTTACTTTTATCATTATTGAATTCTATGCATAAAAGTATGCATAAAAGAATATTTTTTTATTATAAAAGTGTTACTTTTATCATTATTGAATTCTATGCATAAAAGTATGCATAAAAAAATATTTTATTATTATTATTATAAAAGTGTTACTTTTATCATTATTGAATTCTATGCATAAAAGTATGTATAAAAGAATATGTTTATTATTATAAAAGTGTTACTTTTATCATTATTGAATTCTATGCATAAAAGAAGATTTTTTTAATTATAAAAGTGTTACTTTTATCATTATTGAATTCTATGCATAAAAGAATATTTTTTTATTATAAAAGTGTTACTTTTATCGTTATTGAATTCTATGCATAAAAGAATATTTTATTATAAAAATGTTACTTGTATCATTATTGATTTCTATGCATAAAAGTATGCATAAAAGAATATTTTTTTATTATAAAAGTGTTACTTTTATCATAAATGATTTTTATGCATAAACATATGCATAAAAGACATTTTTTTATATTAAAAGTGTGATTTTCATCATAAATGATTTTTATGCATAAACATATGCATAAAAGACATTTTTTTATATTAAAAGTGTGATTTTCAACATAAATGATTTTCATGCATAAACATATGCATAAAAGATATTTTTTATATTAAAAGTGTGATTTTCATCATAAATGATTTTTATGCATAAACATATGCATAAAAGATATTTTTTAATATTAAAAGTGTGATTTTTATCATAAATGATTTTTATGCATAAAATATATTTTTTATTAAAAGTGTGATTTTCATCATAAATGATTTTTATGCATAAACATATGCATAAAAGATATATATTTTCTATATTAAAAGTGTGATTTTCATCATAAATGGGTGCATAAAAGATAATTTTTTTATATCAAAAGTGTGATTTTCATCATAAATAATTTTTATGCATAAACATATGCATAAAAGATATTTTTTTATATTAAAAGTGTGATTTTTATCATAATTGATTTTTATGCATAAAAGATATTTTTTTTAATATTAAAAGAGTGATTTTCATCATAAATGATTTTTATGATGATAAAAGTGTGACCTTCATTAGAATTAGATTTTATGCATAAATAGATGTATATAGAATGATATATTTAAATAAGGGTTCTCATAATCCTCTGTTTAATTTTCGCAAAAATTGGAAAAATGAATAAGTAGATAATTTGTGAGAAGAAATGCTACCATTTCATATTTACTAAGATGGTAATGAGAAAATTTAATTAAACTATCGAAGTCTGAGATCGAGATAAATGATTATTTTATTCTTCATAAGAAATTCATGTTTTAGAAATTTGTAAGCAAATATTCGTCGAAGGAAATTTAGAAAAAGAGAAATTGAAATAGTACCTTTCGAGAAAGATAGTTTAGGAAGAACCTTTCTAGACCCAAACTCTGATTCAGGCTATTGACCAAGACCTAATTCCTTCGTCAATTTCAATCAATGACGATGTGCCCAGTTTAGGAAAAATGTACTCAAATCTCCCACCGAATCTGAAACTAAGCTAAGACTTTTGATTTTGATCTGAGGATCAAGTTAATAGAATTCGAAGAATTCTGTTTGGAATTCAGACCTGGATCTAGAAGTATTGAGATACGGATTTAAGATTATTCATGGTTTTCAAACAAAATCAAAATTGAAAACTTGCATAGAAACCCCATTTTCTTAAAGGACTGTCTTACGCCAGAATGCTGGAGGGAGCATTTGGCATATGTGTTTAACTAAGGGAAGTTCGGTTGCAACAGCTGGCAGGGAGTGTTCGAGGGACAGCTCACGCGGCAAAAACCTGCCCAGGTCTTGACTAGCCTGGGTATGGTGAAAAATGGTGTGCTTCCGGTACGATGGGTGAGGATCGACGAAGCAATCCCCTGAGTGAAGTACCAGGACACCTAAGGAGGATCCTGGAGGGTTCTGACCAGGCGATACACGGGCTCGCGGTGCTTAGGACACCCATACGTATGTCGAGGAAGATATATATATGTATGTTGACGAAGTGATTATTGTAATCTGTTATTACTGGATCTCATTGCTGACCCAATGGAGAGTCCAGAGTGGTACTGTTTTTGTGAAACAAGGGATTGAATGGAAATTTTGAATTATGAAATCTGTGATCATATCTGTTTTGTCAGTGGATTATTTTTATATTAAAGTTTTAAAGAGGAGTGTGTGCGTATCTGTTTTCTAAAGCTAAAGTTAAGAAAGGCATTTCAATTATGGGTGGGTGAGTACCTGTTTGGTTCCACCGATTCCAGTGGTAGGGTGGTGGCTAACCCATGGGCCGGATCAGTTGAGTTTTAATAATCAAACTGAAAAATCTTAGGATTACGCTAGAATTCGAGTAGCTAGTTAATTCCCTGATACATTTCTCAATTGAGTGGATCAACGACTATGCCTAATCTTGATACTCAGATGATCAAATTATATCAGTGATAGTTTCCTTCTATCTGGTTTATTCAGGTGAAGGATAGTTTAGAATTGATCTCGTTAGAAAAATTCGTTAAGAAAATTCAAAATGGTGGAATCGTCCCCGCTTTCCAGGCATGGGAAATTTTCCTGGTTTCGGTTTTCGGAGTGACCACCAGCCTAGTCTCGTACCCGGACATTCGTGGGCGAGGCCCCGAGTGAGAAACCCTGCCCCGCACATGAGGGGGCTGCTTCCGCTCTACACCACCAGGAGTCCCGGTGTGTGGAGGGGGCAGAGGGATCTCACAGTTGTTGGTATCAGAGCTTTGTTGAAAGCTAATAAAGATAAATAAATTCTTATCAGAAATTGATAGTAAAAACTCAGAAAAAGCCTTTTTCATAATGTATTTTCATTCTGTAAGCTTCTTTAATGAAGAATTTTTAATCAAAGAAATTATTTTTATAGATGGAAGTTCCTTATTTATCTGGTATTCCCGACCTCACCCAATCTCAAGATATGACTGCGTTCGCCTTCAAGCATCTCATTTCTTCCGCTTCAACTCGAACAAGCTGAGCTAGACTCGCATGCCATTTCAAGGATTTATATTTTCCTAACCCAGTGGTGGAGAAACTATAGCATAAGTGGTTTGCATGGCAGTATGTCCATGCCTCTTGCGACCGCCGTGCAATGCTGTGTGGCAAAACCTCTCATTGGCTATGCTTCTATTAAAACTGAAAATGGTGCGTGGCATCATTCTATATCATTGGACGCCTCAGAATTTCAGACTTTCATGCCAAGTCTACAGACTCCTTAGTTGTTTTATTCCTAAGGAGAAAATAATAGCTCCCCTGTCAGTGAACGTTTGTATTAGGGCATGGCTATGGCCTAGTACCGTCATCTTATGCGACTCCTGAGGAGATTTTGAATTCTGGAGCCGAGCTGCTCTATGTACATATTGCAACTTTTATATAAATAAAGAAATATTTTGTGGAGAAAAATTCCCTGTGGTATAAGTGATTGTTTATGGACGATCTGATAAAGAAAAATCTATTATCGGACATATGTCATAGATCTCCAATAAGATCATTGTCTTGTTTAAGAAATTGTTTTCCGAACTTCTTAAGTCTTAGGATCTCGTGAATGATATCAAAATAAAAATTCAATAATATATAATTTTTTGGCAAAATCATGAGACAAGGAAACCGTGGCCGTCAGCCAGGCCCTCTCTCTGAAGATGACGAGCTTGATCCTGATGTACGCAAGGCTCTTCATAGGACTCAGCCAGGAAGGGGAGAACCTAGGCGAGGCTGTGGAGAAATGGGTGGAAGCCATGGAAGAATATTTTGACATCACAGACTACAATGAGCGGAGCAAAATGGCTCTTGCCCAGCTGAAAATAGTGGAAATAGCCAGGGTAGCATGGAGGAACCACTGTGACACCAACCGTCTAGATAGAAATACTCAGTCCTGGAACGACCTAAAAACCTATTTAAGAAAGAGATTTTGTCCCCTTGGATTTTTGGAAACCAAAATGAACGAATTCTTAGAGCTAAAGCAGGAGAGCAAAACCATCAAGGAATATCACCAGGCCTTTGCTCTTCTACTCAAATATTCACCACCTCTTGATGAAGAACAACTCTGGCCAGGTTCATTCGGGAAATGAACGAACCCTTGGACACACTGGTCAAAAATGCCAAGCCTGTGTCCATGGCTGAAGTAGTAAGAATGGCAAAAGATTTTGCCAAAGCCTTTGTAGTAAAGGTCCCGCCAAAGCCTGCACCCTCTAACTTTAAAAGATTCCAAGCCCAGGGAAGTACTTCAAACTTTCCACCCCCGAAGAGGCAGCAAGGCCCGAATCAGAATCAGGATGCAGGAAGATTCCGAAGTGAAGGAAGACCCTTCCCCCAGAATACTTTCTCAGGAGCCCCCCCTCTTTCAAGAAATCAGAAGGATGAACTCAGAAGTGAAAATCGATGTTTTGGATGCCAAGGTTTTGGTCACTAATTGAAAGACTGCCCGACTCCTGCAATGTTAAGGGGACAGGGAATTCAAGGACCCCAAATTCAGAGACCAACCCCTTCATACCAGTCTAATCAAGGTCCGTCTTGCCCAAGCCAGAGAAACCCTAGAAGAACTCCAGCTCAACCATCTGCCTCTGTGTCCAGAGTAACCTCAGAACTCCTTCCCAGAACTGGGGCAACCAAAGAGAAAGAGTTCCGCCTCAGACTGCAGCAGCCAGAGCAGTCACAATTTCAGATGTGGTAGAAGAGGAAAAAGGGCAGTCATCCATACTCCAGCAGAATATCAGGGTAAGCCTTTTAAGCTTTTGATTGATTCAGGCAGTTCTCATTCATTCATTTCCCTTGGATGCTTGCGTAAGCTAGTCTTAGAACAAAAATTAGGGAAACCTATGCAAGTTGAATTGGCCAGTGGGAAGACTCTTTTCACTCACCATGAGACAGATCTTATCCAGTTCAATCTAGATGGTAATGTAACCGACTGCTGCTGCTGTCAGTTCAAAGTCTTACCTCTGGGAGTTTTGATGGGATCCTTGGAATGGATTGGCTCCACAAAAATCAAACTGACATACATTGTCACAATAGAACCATTTCCTTCCATGACCTTCACTGGAACAAAGTTCAAGGAACTGGAGTTTTTGGATCCCCAGACCTTCAATTAGTAAAAGCTTCTAGGTTGCTGAAAGGACTTAGAAAGAAGCAGCAAATTTATGTTGTCAAAATGAACCTAGTAGACTCAAAGCTTAAGGCTAAAGAACCAGAATGGTTAAATAAATTTGATGATTTATTCCCAGCTGAATTAACAGAGATGCCTCCAATTTGGGAAGTAGATCATGTGATAGAATTAACCCCCGGAGCTCAGCAGTAGCCCTACGCACGTACAAAATGCCAGTTCCTGAAGCCATAGAACTCAAGGAACAGCTTAGACAGCTGTTAGAACAAGGGTTTGTAAGACCTAGTGTTTCACCTTAGGGTGCACCAATTCTCTTTCAGAAAAAGAAAGATGGAACGCTGACTCTGGACTATAGAGGTCTAAATCAGCTGCTGACAGTTAAGAATAAGTATCCTATCCCAAGAATTTATGAGCTTTTGGACAGGCTAAATGGAGCCCAGATCTTTACAAAGATAGATCTCAAATTCGGGTATTACCAGATGAGGATCAATGATCAAGATATACCAAAAACAGCTCCCATCGATACCCGCTATGGGCATTATGAATTTACTGTCATGCCGTTCGGATTAACTAATGCCCCAGCTACATTCAATCACCCAATGCAGGACATCCTCAGAGAATACTTGGATGATTTTGTTCTAGTTTTCTTTGATGACATTTTGATTTACTCAAAGAATGCAACTGACCATGAGACTCATGTCCGAAATGTCCTTGAGATTCTAAGGAAGCACCATTTCTTTGCAAAAAAGAGCAAATGCACTTTCTCTGCCGACCATGTTGAATACTTGGGCTTTTTGGTATCCAAAGATAGAATTTTTCCAGATTCCGCAAAAGTCCAAGCAGTCATAGATTGGCCTAAACCAAAGACAGTGAAAGAAGTCAAGGATTCTTGGGATTAACTGGTTGGTATAGGATTTTTATACCAAAGTATGCTCTCACAGCTTCCCCCTGACTAATCTTCTCAAAAAGAATACCCCATTTCAGTGGTCTGCCAGGTGCCAGAGTGCTTTTGATAAGCTGAAGACCGCCTTGGTAACTAGTCCCGTTCTGAAGCTGCCAGATTTCTCTCTACTCTTTGAGGTAGTAACTGATGCAAGTGGTTTTGCCCTGGGAGGTGCACTCATGAAGGAAGGTCATGCAGTGGCCTATGAATCCCGAAAGCTCAAAACACATGAGAGGAATTATGCTGTCCACGACCTGGAATTACTTTCAGTAGTCTATGCCTTAAAGTTGTGGAGACATTACCTACTGGGAAAAAGATTCACTTTGATGAGACAGATCATCAGAGCTTAAAGTGGATCTTTACTCAGAAGGACCTCAACATGCGCCAAAGAAGGTAGATGCAGACCCTGCAGGAATTTGATTTTGAAATCAAGTACCGCCCAGGCAAAGAAAATGTGGTAGCAGATGCCCTTAGCAGAAAAGCCTCCTTGCTTGCAATTACTGTAGTATCAAATCCTTTGATTATTGAAGCAAGAGAGAAGATCATGTAGGATAGATTCTTTGGCCCTATTGCTACTCTACTTATGTAGGAAAGCAAAACTCCTCAGGAGTTGAACAGAGTTCAAGGGTATAGCTTGGATGATGGCATTATGTATTATAATCGCAAGCTATGCATTCCCAATGATGAGGGAACCAAGGATCAGATTCTGAATGAAGCCCATGACAGCCTTATAACAGGACATCCAGGTTTCATCAAAACCTACATGTCTGTAAAGAAAAGCTTCTTTTGGCTTGGTCTAAAAAAGGATGTACTGAATCATGTACGTCAATGTCTGACATGCCAGAAAGTCAAAGCTGAAAGAGTAAAAATGCCTGGGAAGTTACATCCATTGGACATCCCCCAGATGAAGTGGGAATGTATCAGTATATGGACTTTATTACTGGATTACCTTCAGTGCAATCAGGTTACAACTCCATTTTCGTGGTAGTTGACAGACTAACCAAAGCTGCCCATCTGATCCCAGTAAAAGAAACCTACACTACAGTGGATGTGGCTAGAGTGTTCCTCAAAGAAATCTTTAGATTCCATGGCCTACCTAGGAGAATAGTAAGTGATTGAGATCCCAAGTTTACTTCAAGGTTTTGGATTGCATTTTTCAAAGCAGTGGGAACTTTCTTGGATCTCAGCACAGCTTATCACCCTGAGACCGATGGTCAAACTAAAAGGGTAAACCAAGTAATCGAAGATATACTTCGGTCATGCTGTGGGCATGCTGCGGGTAGGGAACCCAAGAAGTGGCTAATCTATCTGCACCTAGTCAATTTCGCCTACAATGCTTCTTATCACCGAAGTATCGGGATGAGCCCTTTTAAAGCTCTGTATGGACAAGATTGCTTAACTCCATTAACTTGGTCTGACCCATTGATTAGGGTCGAGATGTCCAGACAGATGCTTGACGACATGGAGCAGCAGATGCAGTCAATTCGTAAAGATATTAAAGCTGCCCAGGATCGACAGAAGCAGTATGCAAATAAGAAATGGACAGACAGTAAGTTTGAAGAAGCAGATATGGTCTTCATTAGAGTACGGCCCAAAAAGAAGTTCTCTATCTCTTGGGAAGTACAAGAAGTTATCCCCCAGATATTGTGGACCATATCTGATTACAAAGAAAGTAGGTGACTTAGCCTACGAGCTTCTTCTGCCTCCTCATCTCAAAGTTCATAATGTATTTCATGTAAGTGTTCTTAATGTGTGTAATTGATTTGTTTTGATGTTCTTAATGTGATCGTCCAAACCAACCTGGTGGGTGGTTGGAACTGGAACATCAACAGCAATATAGTTGATCATGTTCTAGACCATCCCAGTGGTTGAAATTGTTTAGTTTTCTTGTAGTGAATAATTGTTTTGTTTTCTAGTAGTTGTTTAGTTTACTAAATTTCCAACTGTAACAGCAATATATAGTTCACATATACCTTTTTGTTATTAGTATTGATGGGTGGTGAAATTGATTTATTTTCTAATGATTAAAGGCAGTTGAAATTTTGACTGTCCTAAACCAACTCGGTGGTTGGAAATTGTTTTGTTTTCTTGTACTGAATAATCTAGTAGATGTTTAGTTTAAGTACTGAATTTCCAACGGGCCGATTTTGGGTTAGGTGAATAGACGGACTTGTATCTCAAGTTTATGGTGGCTGAGAGCCTTGACCTTTCGATTGGGCAAATGAGCTTTAAGCGTTGTAAGCCATGGTATGTGAAGAAACTCAAAGACAGGAATGTGTGTTGTTGCAAAACACACACAGACTTTGACTTGGCCCGGCAAGGTTTGAATGACTTGAGATCTGGTCATGAGAGCAAGTTTGGCAGCCTGAGGTCTGTGTGGGAGCCAACGCTCTGTCCAAAGCCTGCAAACTCTCAGTGGCACTCCATTGAATGCATTATAGGTACATGCACACGTTGTGCTATGAAGAAGCAGTATGAAAAACGAAACAGTCAAGATCAACCTACACACTTGGAAGGTCCAACCCATGAGTGGTGGTGGCCGACCCTTTGCAAAGGATTCAATATAACAACAACCTGGTGCAATCCACTTATGCCAAATGTGCCACAAAACAATTTATGAGGAAAGGGATAGCGTGGAATTTGTACCCCTTCCAGAGCCGAAAGACTTTAAGAATTGGATGCATATCCTTGAAACCTTGGACATCCTTCCAAGATGCACAGGAGCTCGGTTTGTGACTACTAAGACATGTAAGAAATCATGTCTCTCTACATGCTAAGCACTACATATTTTCCCAAAGTCACCAATCATGAGCCTAAAAATGACAAGGAGGAACCATTATGGGAAAACCATCCATGTAGAACTTGTAAACCTGATGGGTTCCCCGAGAAAGAGGCATATGTCTTCCCTACTGACTCAAAAGCGCATTTATTGAAATATGTAGGGGCTATTGAAGTACGTGTACTTTAGCCTAGTTTGGCAAAAGAATCTCACCAATTCCTCCTTCTTATTCCATACAATCCCCTCCAAACCAAAGGAACCTATTGATCCCCAACTTGAACCCCAAAATCTTTGCCCTCTCTACAAGTAAGGCACGTAACAAAAAGTTAGCACTTGTAGAAAAGGAAGCCAAAAAACTAGTAGAAGAAGAGCTAAAGCTAAGGAGACTAAACAAGTCCCCAATCACTTTAGAACCTTCAAGATGGCCGATCAATTTGTACAATATATCTCAACCCAAAGAACTCAGGATGGAGAGCTAGGGACCTTCCAGCCAAGGTTAAAGAAGTTAACCTAGCAAACTCAGGTCAAGATCCAACGCCTATCTACATACGAGATGACCTCTCGACCAAAGAAGAAAAAGATCTAGTCACTCTCATCATAAAATTCTAGGATTTCTTTGATTGGAAATACATAGATATGAAGGGTGTACCCCCTGAAGTGGTCAAACACACCATTCCCATAGTAGAGGGAGTGAGACTAGTAAAACAAAGAGCGTACCCCAATCCCAAATACTCCAAAATGGTATGGGAGGAAATTGATAGACTCATCAATGCCGAATTCATCTACAAACAAAGTACACAGAATGGGTCTCACCCATAGTGATAGTGCCCAAGAAGAATGGAAAAGTGCGAGTGTGTGTAGACCTCAAAAAGATCAATGTTGTCATAATACGGGATCACTATCTCTTGCCCTTCATGGAGCATGTGCTTGAGAGAGTCACGGGGAAGGAACCCTACAGCTTCCTTGATGGATTCTCTAGATATAACCGAGTGTTGATCGATCCAAAGGATCAACATAAGATAACCTTTGCAACTAAATAGGTCACGTATGTATACCGTGTCATGCGCTTTGGGCTAACCGATTCCCCAGGCACCTTCTAGTGCCTAATGTGCACAGTCTACAAGAAATATCTTTGGAAATTCCTTGAAGTCTTCATGGATGATCTCTGTGTCAATTCTACTTGTTGGAAAGCACACTTTGAGTCTTTATGAAAACGTCGACTCTATCTAACATTAGGTTCTCACCCATGTGAGATATCTGGGTGGGGTACTATCCGTACTCCTCAAAATGGCCCCCAATCAGGTGCTTCTTCATTTGGGTGTATGAGGGTGGACGTCATAGGAGGAGTCAGAGTGTGTGCGACCATGCTGCTGAGAGTAGGAGGGTGGTAGGCAAGGCTGAGAGTAGGAGGGTGGTAGGCAAGGGTGAGAGCTTGATAGAAAAAACTATAAGAGTTCGGCTAGGGAGATAGAAAAAAGTGAGTGAAATGGAAGTGGTGGGTCCCCTTTTATAGATTTCCAGGAAGGGTACAACCATGGCTTTGGGATTGTACAGACATGGCTTCAGGATGTTATGGCCACGTATTTGTCTCAAAAGGGTATAGCCATGGCTTAGTGAAGGTATGGCCATGGCTAAAGAAAGGTATGATCATGGCTTAGGCTACTAAGAAGGGTACGGCCATGGCATTAGAAGCGTATGGGCATGCCTTAGCTTTTTGAAAAGAGAACGACCGTGTCTTTGTAGAGGAAGAAGGTACGGTCTTGGCTTGGTGAAGGTAGGGCCATGTCTTCGGGATGGTACGGCCGTATTCATGCAATTTTTTCCCTTTTTTTGTTTTTGGGCACCCTATAAACAAGTTTTGTACCCTAAGGCTATGTAGCTAGCACCCCATGCGGCTTTTGCAAGGTGGCTGTCCTTGCATCCCAATCAATTTAATAGGGTTGTGTCCCATCCATCCATGCCCTAGAAGGATTTCTTCATTCATGGTTCTTGTAGGAATCACATTAAACTTCCCTTCCAAGGGGTTATTGCCAATGTGGAACAAATTTGTGATTTTGCCTAGACATTGAACCAATTATGAGGCAACTTTAGACTGTGCTGGTGTGTTCATTAATGGGGGCCTTCTGAGGGATCCATGTATCATAGGACATAAACTTTTGATTAGCTCCTGTATCAACAAGAGCCAATTTTTGGGTAAAACTTGTTGGAGTGGTCATTACCAAACCAAATCGAGCAGGTTTCACTTCCCAGTCCTTTTCTTTGAGGGCACTACTTTGGCCTTATTGACCACAATGTTTTTTCCCCAAAGTTTTTCTTGCCTCTCTTTGGATTCTCATTGAGTTTTTTCTTTCATCTCTTCATGATGTTTCTTGTGTTTTTTTAAAGCATCCATGCATGGCCCTCAGCGTGGTTTCATTGAGTGGGGGCCATAGTAGCTACCATTGAAGTATCCCTCCATCTCGACACCATCAAGTGTTTCGATGCGCACTGCACCTTGCGGGCTTATCTTAGTGACTAGGAAAGGTCCTAAGCCTCTGAACTTGAGTTTTGTTTTGTGGTTTTTTGTGTTGTAGAGGAGGACCATGTCACCCTTGTTCATTTGTTTGTCTTTGAGTTGGTCAATCATACCACTATTTACGCCTCAATTTTTCTACAATCATATTGTATACAGCAAGGAGGCATGTTTCATTGAGCCTTTCAAGTTCAAAAAGGAAACAACCCACCAAGACATCGCCCGTGAGTTTCTGTTGTACTACAATTCTCAAACTGGGTACCAAGAACTCTATAGGCATGATCGCTTTAGTACCATAGGTTAGACTAAAGGAGGGTGTTGCATTTGTGCCTGCCCTATAGGATGTGCGGCATGCCCAGAGTGTGGCAGGGAAACTTTGTTTCCAATCATTACGAGCCGGCCTTAACTGTTTTGGTCAGGATGGCACAAAGTACTTTAGTTGTGCTCTAGTTGTGCTCTCGACTTGGCCATTGGCTTGGGGATAATAGAGGGATAATTTCCTATGGGTAAAGTCCTAGGAATTCTTGTAACAAGAATTCTATCACTTGATTGACAAAGTGTGTGTCGTTGTCACTCTAAGCTCAAGAGGGCACCTAAACCGACTGATCTCCTTGATTCATAAAGGAATTTAATAGTGGATCTTATGTCAGCTTTGCGGCGGGTAGCCCAAGATTCAACCCATTTAGTGCAATAGACTGTGGCCGTTATGATTTATTGAGCATGAGTGTATCGAGCCACTAGACTAATGAGCCTATAAAATCAATGTGCCCTACTTCTCAAATGGCTAAAAGAACACGATAGGGTTCAAGGGCATGCTATCCTTAAATCATAGGATTGCCATTCATTGGTATTCATCACATCGTTTGACATATTCTATCGTGTCTATCATTAAGGTGGGCCTCCATAGCCTTGCGAGAGTAGTGATATCTATTGCAAAGTGTCCTCGAGCACTTATGGAGTGGGCTTGCTCTAAAAGAAAGACATATTTGTCTTTTTGGACACAATGTCTTATGATTCTATCCTTCCTTTCTTGTAGATTTGTCCCCCGCAATCAATTGGTAGGGCAGTCTTTTTAATCAGGCGCCTTGCTCGATCCTTGTTGAGGAGTGGGTCAATGGGTAGGTCGTTTGCAAGAGGAAGTGTGCAACCTCCTCTCCCTAGTTGGAACAAGGTGGCATTTGGAAAATCGTCATCCACACCCACCAGTGGCTCTCCATTGCGGATGCGTGACATGTGGTCAGCCAAAACATGTTGTGAGTCCTTCCACACCGTGACAGTGAAGTTGAAATCAAGAAAGATTAGTAACCATCTAGTGATCCTACCGGTGGTGCAGATTTTGTTTACAAGATAACAGAGAGCTTGATGATCTACAAAGAAGATAAACTTCGTTGTGCAAAAAGATAAGGGCAAAACTTTTTAACCGTGTAGACCATTGCTAATCCTTCCCTTTCAGTGGGTGGTATAGCTCCGTTTCACCTTGTTGAGTTGGTGACAACTAACAAAACTAATAGGGAAATCCCTATTGTGTTTGTTGGGTTGAGCTAGTACACACCCAATTGCAAAGGTGGAGGCATCGATGTGGACGTGAAATGTGGACGTGAAACATGATGTCCCAATTGGGGGACCTCAAGATGGGAGAAGGCTTTCTTCAAGGTGTTATATGCCTATTGGCACTCCTCTGTCCATTCAAAGATGATTAAAAGTCCATAAAGGGAGTGAGAAATGTCGCCATACAAGAAAATGAAATGTCGATAGTACCCAACATGTCTCGTGAAACGCTGGACTCCTTTGAAGTTGGTCGGTGGTGGCAACTCAAGGATGAGTCACGACTTGCTGTCATTTGTGGAGATTCCTTGTTTTGAGACAATATGTCCCAAGATGACTCCGTGTGTGAAACCCAAAATTGGCATTTGAGAGAGTTAAGGGTTCAATGGCCATACCATCCATAGTCTCATATTAAGAACAACCATAAGGTGGAGCACAAGATCCTATGTTACATAGGGTCATGCTATAGGGCTATCATCGATTCGGCAACAATCATGACGCGCCTGGAGAAGATCAAGCTCAGCAGCCTGCCCAACCTTGGAACCCTGGGGCCTGGAACTCCTCAATTTCTTATTCTTCACAAAGACTTATGATGCCAATGAGGCTACAGGGTAGGTGCTAGACAATGAGGGCCACCCCTAGACAACCCACCTCAATCTCAACCTCGTTTGAGAGGTGTTCCATCTCCCACACACGTGGAGCAAGCATACGTCGCCTCACCAATGTAATGCACCATGTCTGCGGCACTTACCAAGGCTCCACCACCAAGGACAGGGTCGAGTGGCAGAATATCTCCTAACAAGTGTTGGTCATGCTTGCCCATGCCCCCTCTTTCCTCCTCCACCCGCTAGACCAATCGTTTAAATTGGTGCCATCTCTCTACCCTCACCTATGTCCAGCAAGGACTATTAGTGAAATGGGAGATCCACGCGGTCTGTGCGAACCCACAGGGAAAGCTTGCGGGTAGTCTCGCTTCTCACCAAGGTTTTATATCATGCTGCATGCTAGCAACCTCCCCCACCTTGTCTAGCTTGAGGGTGCCACTGCCATTCCCACCTCTCTGCCTCCACCTTGCCCTTCTCCAACCTCTCCACCCCCCAAATGCCATCACATTAACACTCACAGCAAAACAACAAGAGCCTCCTCCCAACCATGCCATGACTAGAATAGATAGGGAGGCCCAGGATGTTGAAGCCCACTGCTGCAAGGTCGCCGAAAAGGAGGCCCAGGATGACTAGAATAGACAGGGAGGCCCAGGATGTTGAAGCCCACTACTGCAAGGTCGCCGAAAAGGAGGAGTTGCGCCACATAGCACATTGTTTTGACCAGAACCTCTATGAGACTCCCTCCTCATGTGTCCTCTCTGCCCCCTCCTCCCTTCTCCGAAGTAGGCACTTCCTCCCTCGCCTCCTCCTAGCGGAGCACCATGGACACGTGATGTGCCCACACCGACAAATTTTGATCCCAAGAAGTTTATTTAGAGGGTATCCACTCCAACCATGGCACGCTTTCTGATTTTGCCCATGGACTTTCCAACCTAGCTTGAGAGCTAATGAACCAGATGATAGATTACGTACACAGGCAGCATGAGAAAGTCACTGCTCCGTAGCAAGGCCACATTGGCCAATCACCACCTCCAAGCGGCCTTGGACAATCGAGAAGCTACCCTCTCCAACACCCTTGCCTCCCTCAATGATCTCTAGGACCAACATTAGGCTACCCAAGAATAGTGGAGCAATAGGCCCTTCAAGCCCTCTCCCTCGCCCAAACAAAAACCCATCAACTCTAACAGTAAGTGGCACGCACATAGGAGGATAGCCATACTATGAGCCTCTTTTCCATCAGTACATGGATGTTGTGGAGCATTCCCTATGCCACAAAGATTCCCAAATCCAAGCCATGGAGGTTCGAGCTCTCCAACCTCCACCCTGTTGAAATGTCAAGCTCGTATACAGCTGGAGGATAGCACATGGGTGCTGACAGAGTGACAGTATGGTAGATAGATATCGTGTGTTGTGTTTATGACCGCGTCCAGCTGGTCATGTGTGGTGTGGACATTACATTAGGTTTACTTTGTAGTGTGGACATAGCACTATGTTGTGTTCTCCTTTGTGTGTGTGAGAGAGATGATGACTATGGCTTCTCTCCTTCTTTATGATTGATGGATATGGATTAGGGTTTGCTTCTCTTGTGTGTGCTCCCTCCTATTTCTATTTTTTATCATGGTATCAGAGCCTAGAGTTCATTAGCTGTGTTGTGAGAGTGAGTGAGAGAAGAGGGAAGAAGAAGAAAAAGCTGTGAAGGAAGCCATTGGAGCTTGGAGCAAAGGAGAAGCTGTGGAGCACACATCGGCATCAGATCTGAGAGCTAAGGACCATTGGTAAGTGTAGCAAGACCCCCTCTGCGGATTGCAGGTATCAAGAGCAAGTGTATGAGAAGATTAAAGGTGCAAAAGCAAGCAGAAAATTTCTGTTTTGAAGCTTTAATGGAAAGCTTATGAAGGAGTGTGTCTTGGCAAATGTATTGGATCAAATGCAAAGCAAACACTGAGGCTCTCATTTATTGTGAATGAACACATGTATTAGCAACTTTGAGGCAAGTCATTGCATGGAAAATTGATGCATTACAGGCAATTTGTGAAGGAAAAAACTCTGGTTTTTTGGACTCTACAAAAACAGAGAACATATGCCCGGTGGAGGATCGATTGCAGAAGCTAGAGGAAGAATTGAGTCAAACCCTTCAAGCACAAGTTGGTTTAGGTCATTGCTAAGAATCTTATCACCTCAATTGTGAATTTCCCCTCTTCTACAGCCCTCAGGAGCAGGCGGCGCATTCTGGAGTAGTTTCTTGGATAGGTTGAATAGTTCTTGGTCTAATTCACTCATTACTACTCCATTTGATGCCATTCAAAGCTTGGGGAGTTTAGCAAAGACATTGCTAAGGCATTGTGAAGCTTGGTTGCAGCTCATTTGATGTATTTGGAGCTCATTGAAGTCATTTATCAGAGGTGTGCAGGTTTGGAGAAAGTCTGTCCAGAAACAGAGCATTATTAATCAAGGCATTAATCCTTGTCTATATCAAATTGGCCTAATTACTTTGGTAAAAGTAGAGTCCTATGAGTTGCTAAACTTTTGATTCAAAAAGTTTTGAATTTGGATAAGATTTGAAGGAGATAGAGCACTTTTAGTGAGAGGTGGTACCTGACAGATGCAGAAAAAGGCAAACCAGGGAGCTACAAAAATTGGTGGTTCTCATTCACCTTGAAGAATTTAATCAAACCCTTCTAGGATATGTTGGAGCAATGTGTTGGGAAGCCAATGCAAGTTGAATCATTGCATTTGGACAAGATTTGATGGATTTAGAGCATAATCTTTGACTGGTTATTGGCGAGTGGCGAGAAAAAAATCAAATTTTTTTTTGTGAAGAAGTATCATTTGGTTTCACTTTGATCGAGTGTACATTGTTAATGCATCATTGTGGGATGTTAATGCACACAATTTGCAAGAATTTGATGTGATTTGGAGAGATTTGAAGCTTTACAGGTCCTGCATACAATTTGTCAAAGGGGTACATCCACTATATTTTTGCAACAATGGGAGATGGTCCGATACAGATTGTTGGAGAGAAGCTTGACAGAACTAACTTTCAAGTGTGGAAGTTTTGAATGAATAGTTTTTTGAAAGGCAAAGGTTTATGGAGTCTCGTGTTGGATGAAGACCCGGAGCCATTCCTACCTCCTCAACCAAATAATGCTCAGTTGCTGGCTCACAAGCAATGGGTAGAGCGGTCTTCGAAAGTGTTGCATTATTTTTCAATTTGTGTAACAGATGCCTTGCTTATTCACATCCAAGATGCAGATACACCGAAAGAAGCATGGGGTATATTGTGCCGAATGTATGAGACAGACACTGGTGCAAGGAAGATACAACTAAAGCAACAGATTCACAGTGTAACACGAAGGAATAGGAGTATACATGAGTATGTTCAGGAAATCAAGTGTTATGCAGATTCCTTGTCATCAATCCATGCCCCAATGGATGATGATGATTTGGTTGCTCTCACATTGCATGGTTTAGGCAAAGAATACAAATCTTTTGACATTTCCATCTCAGTAAGGTTGGGAGGAATGCCATATTTTAATGAGCTTGTGTCATTGCTCATTGTGGAAGAATTGAAGCTTGGACTTGGTGGTATGAGTCTTACAAGTGGTGCATCCTCATCGAGCAATGATGAGCATGCAAGGAATCAGGCTTTTTACTCATCTAGAGGCTTTCGAGGCAGGGGGAGATTTACCCCTCGAGGCCGTGGAGGACGTGGTTGGAATGACAGGTCTACTCAACCACAATCAAATCAGAATTTTCAGAATTCACAGTCATCATTTGGATCACGGGGAGGTCGTGGATTTCAATCCCATAGGGGGAGAGTTGGAATAGGTGCTCGTGGTAGAGGACGATGGCAAGGTCCTCAACAAAATTTGAATGGGATTGAATGTCACTATTGTGGCAAACTTGGACATATGGCAAAAGATTGTTACAAAAAGCAGAATGATGTTAGGAATGGAAGACCACAACATGGAAATTATGCATCTACTAGTAACAATGATGGGAGTTCAAATCATCTTTTTGCAATGAAGCACATTATGGGGACAATGGATTCTCAGAATGCTGGAGATGAGTCATGGTATATGGATTCAGGTGCCTCAAACCACATGACATGTCATGGTGAGTGGTTTGAGAAGATGCAACCATTGGATACAAATGGTTATGTGGTCACAGGAGATGATACTCAGCATCTTATAACACATGTTGGCAGTGTGCCTTTGAGGATGCATGATGGAAATGTGAAAAATATGTCAGAGGTACTATATGTACCATCCATCACAAAGAATTTGGCATCAGTAGGCCAAATGGTTGAGCAGGGACTACAAGTAAGATTCAATGAGAATGGCTATTTTGTGGAAGACTTTAAGCATGGCTGTAGATTGATTGCCAAGGGCAAGAAGGAAGGAAGGTTGTTCAAATTGGATGCAGGCATACCAAAATTGAGCTCAGCCATGTTTTCAAAGAGCAATGGGATTGTGCAGGACATTGACATGTGGCACAAGAGGATTGGACATGTCAATATACAGAGATTAAAGAACATGCAAACAAGAGGCATTGTCAGTGGATTGCCTAGATTCAAATATGATGGACATATGCATGTTTGTGAAGCCTGTCAGTTTGGAAAGCAGGCAAGTTGAGGTTTCCTAGAGAAGGAAATATGAGTAACAGGCCACTTGAGATAGTACACAGTGATGTATGGGGCCCTGCACAAAACCCATCTATCAAAGGCAGTCTATACTATGTGACATTTATAGATGATTTCAGCAGGATGACATGGATATACTTTCTGAGAGAGAAGAGAGAAGAGTGAAGTGTTGGAAAAATTCATGGATTTCAAGGCTCTTGTAGAAAAGCAATATGGCTGTTGGATTAAATGTTTGAGAACAGATGGAGGTGGTGAATACACCTCAAAAGCTTTTGAGCATTTCTTGCGGAAGCATGGGATAAGATGACAGTTGACATGCAGGTATACACCTCAGCAGAATGGTGTGGCTGAGAGAAAGAATCGAGTCATATGTGAAGTGGCAAGGACAATGCTCAATGAAAAGAGCATGCCAGATTACTATTGGGCAGAAGCATGTGCTACTGCAGTGTATATCCTGAACAAAACACCTACAGCAGCCATTCATGGAAGCATGCCAGAGATGCGGCTTACAGGTTACAGGCCAGACATTGGACATCTCAAAGTCTTTGGATGCATAGCTTATGTACATGTGCCTGATGAAAGAAGACGGAAGTTGGATCCTAAGGCAGAGAAATGTGTATTTGTTGGATATGCACAGGATCGAAAGGCCTACAAATGTTATAATCCTCAAACTAGACAAGTAGTCATCTCACGAGATGTGGTGTTTGATGAGCTTGCTAGTTGGTACAAAGCAAAAGATGAGGGAGTCATTGACTCACTTGAGGCTAATGTGCCTGTGAACTTGCCATACAAGCAAGTTCTAGTTCTACTACTATGTCTGGGCCAGCAGAAGCTGAGAGTAATAGTGTACGTCCATGGTCAGGACGTTTGAGGCATGAGAGTGTGAGCACTGGGAGTAGTGCTATGGATAAAGGCAAGAAGAAAGTCGAAGGAATTGGAATCACAGGTTATGAGTCATCTAGTTCTGAGAGTTTAGATGAGGAGCTTGGCATACTTGTGTTACGCACACCTGGTGCTAGGCAGGACAGATATATACCACCACATGCTAGAGTTACAGGTGTACAGAGTGACCCGCATGCATTGCAGAGATCCCAGAGAGTCAGATATCCAGTTGAAAGACTGACATATCGAGATTTTGCTATGCACTATGCATACATGACATCTATGGTGAAGCATGTGGAACCTACATGCTATACAGAGGCTATTGGAGAGCATGTATGGGAGAAAGCCATGGATGAAGAGATGGATGCTTTGGACAAAAATGATACATGGGAATTGGCTGAGTTACCTAAAGGAAAGAATGCAATTGGTTGCAAATGGGTGTATAAGGTAAAGTGCAAGTCAGATGGCAGCCTAGAGAGACATAAGGCAAGGCTGGTCGCTAAAGGATATGCACAAACTTATGGTCTTGATTATGATGAAACTTTCAGCCCAGTGGCTAAGATGGCTACAGTGAGGTCTATCATTGCACTAGCAGCACAAAAAGGTTGGGCTTTACATCAAATGGATGTAAAAAATGCTTTCTTGAATGGTGAACTACAAGAAGAGGTGTACATGGAACAGCCAGAAGGATATGTACATCCAAAATATCCGACTTTCGTTTGCAGGTTAAAGAAAGCAATCTATGGTTTGAAGCAAGCACCTCGTGCTTGGAGTGACAAGATCAGCAGATATCTTGTCAGTATTGGATTTGTGGTTGGAAATGCAGACTCTTCACTCTATGTGAAGAAGACACATGATGGTATCGTGATGATAGTCATTTATGTTGATGATTTGATTATCACAGGTGATTGTGGGAAAGGCATTGATGAGGTTAAGGCCTCTTTATGCAAAGAGTTTGATATGAAAGACCTTGGTGATTTAAGGTTCTTTCTTGGCATTGAGGTGATTAGAACAAGCAAGGGTATATGGTTGGTGCAAAGGCAATATGCACTTGACATGCTGGCAAAGTATGGTATGACAGCATGCAAACCAATGTTGACACCATTAGAGCAAAACATGAAGCTTAGGGCTGATTTGGTGATGAGCTTGATGATATCACCATGTACAGGAAAATGGTTGGTAGCCTTATCTACATGACCATTACGAGGCCAGATCTCAGTTATGCAGTTGCTTTGGTGAGTCAGCTTATGCAGAGTCCTCGTAAACCTCACTTGGATGCTGTGAGACGTATTCTGAGATACGTCAAAACTACCGTGCATTATGGTCTTTTCTATGAGGCAAGAAAAGACATGCATGTCTATGGATATACAAATGCAGATTGGGCCGGTAGTGCATATGACAGGCGGTCTACCAGTGGCTATGTTTTCAGCCTTGGTAGTGGAGCTGTAAGTTGGAGCAGTAAAAAGCAACCTATAGTTGCTTTATCTACCACACAGAGGCAGAGTATCGTGGAGCAGCCATAGCTGCATGTGAGGCTATGTGGTTGAAGAAGTTGCTAGATGATGTCAGGTTACAGAGTGATATGAGAGTTGTCATTCATTGTGACAACATGAGTAGTATTCAGCTTGCTAGCAACCCAGTTTATCATGCCAGGACCAAACATATTGAGGTCCACTATCACTTCATCAGAGAGAAAGTGCTAGATGGGCATGTTGATTTGACATATGTGCAGACAGATGAGCAGGTTGCAGATATCTTTACCAAAGCACTTGGTAAGGATAAGTTCGAGTATTTCCGTACTAGATTGGGAGTCCTAGAGATGGACATGTCGAGCTTGAGGGGGAGTGTTGAAATGTCAAGCTCGTATACAGCTGGAGGATAGTACATGGGTGCTGACAGAGTGACAGTATGGTAGATAGATATCGTGTGGTGTGTTTATGACCGCGTCCAGTTGGTCATGTGTGGTGTGGACATTACATTAGGTTTACTTTGTAGTGTGGACATAACACTATGTTGTGTTCTCCTTTGTGTGTGTGAGAGAGATGATGACTATGGCTTCTCTCCTTCTTTATGATTGATGGATATGGATTAGGGTTTGCTTCTCTTGTGTGTGCTCCCTCCTATTTCTATTTTTTATCACACCCACCCCTTCTGGCCCCGTCCCTAGTGCGCGGTTGAAAGAAAAGTCGATGCATTGATGTGGACATAGCCACCGAGCTCCCCAACCTCACCACCCCTCCCCAAAACCCCACTCTTTGACCTCAACTACCAAGCCATTTGACTCAACCTTATCCAACACAACATCTTCCTTGACAAACCCATTTCCTCTGCCACATTTTCCTACATCCTCACCAAGCTCCCCTCTGCCTCCATCTCCTTTCTTGCCACCTTTTTCTTTTAGGGTGAAATCTCTTTATCCAATCCCGCCACTCTCTTTGAATTCCCCGTCCATCCCCTTCAAGCCAACCTCCTTAACTTAGCCCAACTACTCCGGTGTGTGGATACCCTACCACCACCGACAAAACCATTGACCTCACCGTCCCCGATGGGCTCTGTCCCTACCCCTACCCTCCATTACACACCGCTTGAGGCCTTGCACTTCCTTCATCATTGGGGATGGGAAATCATGTACATTGCCTAAAAATCCCTCCAACACTACAAGCTCCCCCATTACACCCACGAAGGTCTTCTTATCACCTACCATAGGTGCCACCTCCAGCTCCAGATAATCTATGCCACTAGGATCATCAAATTTGATGATTCCCATGTGGCCTTAGCCATGGAATTCTCCCCCAAGAGGCTGTGATTCTCGCGACTTCTTCTCCTCTAAGTGCCAAGACAACAATTCCTCCTCCTTTGATGACAACGACGGAGGAGCTTCTCCCAAAAGCTGCCTAGTGAGCCACCCCCACCCTTTTCACCTCCTCTCTTCAACCTCCCCCGTCTCACACATCCCAACCCTAGGGACCACCATCCTTTCCCTCTTCCCCTCACCATCCTTTACACCCCCCCACAACATACATACTCCTCCTCCATCACCAACCCCTCCTTCACCCCCCCACCCTTACTCTTCATTTGGGCCTCCCCTTGAACCTAAAGGATATTCCCTCGACATCTGCAAGGCCCCCACTTCTCCTTACTGCAACCCTCACAATACCATCTTCGTCTCAATAGCCCCTGACCTCCCTTCCCCTACACCTCTATAAGAAGGCAAGATCCCCCTGCAGGAGAACGAAGAAATCGACCCACCCCTTAACCCTCTCAACTTGCATGACCCCCTAGATCGCACAGAGTTTGAGCATGTCATCAACATCCTGCTCGGTCTTGACAACTCCAAGAAGCCCCTATCAATCAGGTGACCGATCGCATGGACATCCATGTCCTTCAGCCCTACTTGGATGCCAAGCACAATGTATGGAAGTGCCAACACCCCCATCAGCAAATGAGGAGGATACCAGCGACCCCCCCTCCACTATCGACGCTAGGCTTGGGACCTCTTCTAGAAGGAGCAGATGACAAACCCCAAACTCTAATACAACTTTCTGTCATTCACCCCACCCACGTCCCAAAACCCTTGCACCACGGCCACTATTCTCACGAAGATCCATGCCTTCATCAATAGATATGAGCAAGTGCTTGATCGAGTGAGTTAGTGGCCACCATCCACTTCTTCCACCTCATTAGCACACTTCCGGAAGCCTTCCTGGATTTAAAGCAGAAATCGCATTTTGTAGGCAATTCTGAGAAGCAAACGCCCGTTCCTTTTACAGACCATGGCCGTGGCCTGGCGTGGCACTTGCCTGTTACATTCTCATTGGCCAAATCTGGGAGGATCTCCAGCTTTGAATGTGGCAGTTAGCATTCAAAATAGAATAATTGCATTAAGTGGCCATAAAGTGCATTCAATTGCATTCAACCAAGTAGGTACATCTACAATCAGGGAAAATAGTGGGTGGCTATCAGACCTGCAGCCTTAAATTCCCTGAAAAATTTGGGAAAAATCTCTAAATCTAGCAGTGCCATGGCTATTCCATTTTGGCCACGCTCGTTCCTTCTATGCTGCGGTCGGGCGGCGATCGTTCCTTCCAGAAGGTACACCCGTTTCTTCCAGATAATTCATTGTGTTTGCCATGCTCGTGCCATTCTCTCTTTCCCCAGCTTCAAAAATTATACAGTTGTTCCACTTATGCCATGCCCGTACCACTTGTCCTGTCTAAAGTGAACACCCGTACCAATTGTTCTGTCTGAAGCGTACGCCGATGGAAAACTTGCCTTGCCCATACCATTCATCTGCCATGCCCATACCTTCTCCATCTTAAATCGCACACCCATTCCTTTCTGAAGCCACGCTCGTGCTCTTTAAAAAGCGAACGCTCATGCCATTTGCTCTCTGAGGAGCACACACATGTTCCCTTCAGCTCTAAAAAAAGCGTATGCCCATACCATCCCAAAGCATACGGTTGTACCATTCCCACAAAAAAAAAGACTTCACATAGGGGTTCTACACAGTAGTTCCACATTTCCATGCATCTATGCAGTAGTTTCACATTTCCATGCTACTTGGGTAAATTGGTGCAAAACAACCCTCTGTTGTGATGGCGTAAACTCTCTCAAAGCTCCATCGCTTATAAGGTCGGACCCATCGGTCAATACCGCGTGGAGCCAAATGGTCAATACCGCGTGGAGCCAAACGGTGCTTGTCTTTGACAACACCAATGAGAGTGAAGACCATCCCAGTACAAAACAAGAAGCTCCTGACCTTGAGATAGGTGAGCCCGAACCTCAATGTATGGACACATTACCTATCCAAGAGCAAGCTCCTACCTCTCCCACACATTCATAGAGAAACCTTGCTTCGAGGCTCTACAATTTTATCTTGGGAAACACAAATTCCGAAGAACTGCAACCCACGGTGAGAGGTATGGAGAAAGTAAGCCTACATCATCTCTAGATCCTAGAGCAATGTGCGCTTTTGCCGCACGGGTTGTAGCTGGGGACTTGCCGAACACCGTATGCGAGCCACGAATGGCTGCAAGCATACATCCAGGAAAGCAAGATCAAACAGAATGCAAAGGTGTGTCACTCACACCGCTAAAGCCACTGCCATGAATGATTCCCGCGTCGCAGTGAAGGAGGAGCTGCCGTCGCCGCTCTACTGCCTCACCGCCGCTGCACAGTGCCTCACCGCCGTCGCCGCTCTACCGCCTCACCGCCGCCGTGTCGCTACACATGCCGCTACACAGTGCCTGCTCAATCGCTCTCTCTCTCTCTCTCTCTCTCTCTCTCTCTCTCACACAGGAGAAGGAAACCAAGAAGATAAGGCAAGAGCACTCTTGTATTCAACACATGAGAATGAGAGTTTTAGGGTTACATTTGACTCTTATAGGTGACAGCCGTTCACACATGGGCGTCCATACATGGCCGGCCGATCCTAACCCTTACCCTGCTAGCTGATATTCAAGGTGCGCCTCTCATCGGCGATCACCCAATCCCTTTATCCTTAACATATGGTGCCGACATGCCCGGCCCATGACTCAGAATATTTAAATTAATGACGTAAAACATAGTACGTCTCAATATCCGTCACACATAGGTTAACATTCCCCCCTTCCTGATGTAGATTCCGTCCTCGGAAGCTATGGTATGGTAAGCTCGATAGAGTTGTTGTGGTAGACCATCTGCAAAACAGGGAAGTAGAGTGAAAGTATGCTGGAATTCAAAAGATATAAAGTGTATAAATTCAAGCATGTTAGACCACAATGGATGTTGCTATGAGAACTTAGTTTAAGGGAAAACATGAATGAGCTAGTGTAGTAAATTAACAGGAGTTTAAAATTATTGAAAGTAAATTAAGAGTTAGCTCTAAGAACAAGTTAATACCACGAGCCTAGGGACACAAGAAACATCAGAGTTACAGGAGCCTTTTGCCTTTATTTCTTTATGCACGTGACAATTTTTACACATAATGGCGACCTTCCTAAGGCAAAACTAACATCGATCATAGTACCATGTTTAACACAAGGTATTATCTAGGAATCTATTAGTTCACCTTAGGCAAGGCTACCCCCTACTAACCAAGGCATCGGTCTGGAGTAGAATACTCCTCGCCTACCAAGTATCAATAAGGTGATAGGCCAACATTTTAGCACATAATAGACTTGTATTGCCATTTATTGTAGGCTTTTTTTTTAAATTTATTTTTTTTATCTTTGCTCCTGAACTATAATTTGTCTTGCATCCTTTCGATGACAAAGGGGTAAAAGCTATGTCCTAGAGGTCAACACACACACAGCCAGGTTGTTTAAACATTACGATGGTTTTAACCCTAGACTTAAGACAATCGTATTCCAAGGTTAACTAAAGACTGCATGCATTCTCAAGAATATAATCAATAAGGTTAAACTCATTAATGATTCACACTAGCACGTCAGGCAACTTCAAAAACTAAGTAGTCTTTGACAAGTTCCATTTGGTCATGCCTTTCATGCAATTAATTGAACAGTAAAAATGAAAGAGAGTGGGCATGGAAGAATTACACCTGTATTTTGGAGATCTCCTTGATTCGATGAGAAAAATGCCTCCAATTTGATGAGATATTTATGTATGAGCGTTGCGGCTATCTCAGGCTTGAAAGCGAACCCACCTCAAACTTTTCAACCTGTACAATCAACTAAAAAGCACTATACCTCGAGAGGCACATCAGTGTGAAAAAATAAAGACTCGTTTAAGGACTCCAAACTAGAAACAACTTGAAAACACTAACCTACCTACCAGTCACCACACTACTACTGAGGATATGGTAAGAGGATGTTGTAGAGTCCTGGCGCTAGCCTTAAGGCTAAGCCTCTATCCGCATCATCCAAATAAATAAAGTCAATCTCAGTATAGTGCCATGAGTTTCATCCGTCCATTCATCATCGTCAGATATATCGTTTTCGTTTTCCCATCCACATAAACTCATCAAGAATGTAACCATGTGAGGATAGTCATCTTGTGGAAAAGGAAAGCATTGGGCTATCGGGGATATTTCCTCTACGGAGTAGGGGTCAGTCATCATGGTCAATAGGCGAATTAGCCATTCTAATTCCTCAACATTTTCCTCTCTGTGGCTAGTACATCTATATGATCCCATTCAGTTTCAATTACAGGATAGCACATGTGAAATATCTGAGAAAGGTACAGATGATACCTCTCACCAAAGGTGGAAGTGGATGAAGTGTGTGATGTTCGTGCATTTGCCATATCTGCAAACACAGATATAGCATCAGTAGGTTTATGACAGGTCAATCTAGTTCCTGATTGTATACGGATATTTCTCCTCTTTTTGTACTCTTGCTCTTTTTACTATTTTTTATTTTTTTTCTTTGTTTTTTAATGTATGAAGCTATATATATACATCCCCTTGAATTTGGCAATTACATGGTCAGGGGGGAGAAGGTTAAGGAGGAAGCATTAGAATGTCGAGCGTGAGTACATGCTCCCCCTTTCCTTGGGTAGATCATATTTTTTGCAATGATGTTGCAGCCTCTTGGAACCAATTTGTCCAGCGGGTCATAGGTTGTGATGTGGGCAGATAGATTTTTATGACCCTTGTGGCCACATCCAATTGCAGAGATGTAGTGTACGCTCCCATTGACGAATGGAGGAAATGGTTTCCGATGATACTTTTACAAAGGGAAACATAGACTCGTTGGTCTCTTGTTGGGTGTTGACAAGAGTAGGTGTAGATCATGAAGACACTTCTATATCAATGTGTGCCTGGCATGAGGAGCTAGAAGCTTCATGTGGCTCCCCCTTCCTGAGCTAGGTGGTATTGATCGATATCATTTGGGAATCCAAACTAACTCTGGAAGAAGTGGTGCGGAGCACTCTATTACCTTTCCCTTACCACGGTCTTGAATTGTCGTTGGGGTGGCAATATTTGGTTTGCAAGGTTTTACAGGTGATGTAGAGGGATTCAGCTTATGTTTAGGGACCCAAATCTGGTCATTCCCCTCGTAGTACCCTTGGGCTACTAATAATTTTTTAGGGATCCATCGTGATGTTACATTTCCCTTTCTCGGGTGGGTAGCTGCTTTCTTCCTAGGAGGCTTCTTGTCTGAACGAGATTGAGCAGGGGAAGTAGCTGCTGTTAACGAAGCTTTTGGGACCCATATGTATGTATTTTTTGGCATAGTAAGCAGAGCTTTAGAGACCACCCTGCACGTTTCCACTCTTGGCGTTGAAGCGTTAGAGGGGTGGCAAACAATCAAAGATGGTTTTGCCACTGGTGGACTTTGTGATTTTTCATTATCTAGCATTTGAGTGGATGACTTAGGTGCGAGATTTTGAGCGGTCAAACCTAGTGTTGGTTCTTGCGTTGTGACTCGTCTGGTTGCCCAATCGATATTGCACTTGGTGGCCATCATCCATTTGCGCCCTAAGTTTACAGTCCCTTCCATGGTACCTACAGGCATAACCAAAAAGCTTTGAATTACGGTCCCCTTGTCATAGGCAACCGGAGTGTGCAGAATTCCTGAGACAGGGGTTTTCTTCTTGTTGATTCCTTGAACTTGGATAGCACTCTTGGATAAAGGTGGTTTTCCAAGTTGACACCACACGCCATATGATAGCAAATTGTGTTGAGCTCCTATATCCAATAATGCATTATACAGCACCTCCCCGTAAGGACTCTCTGTAACTCAATTGGGTATCTTAGAGGTGGGTCTGATTCTAGTGAATCCTCGTTTGCCTCCTCGAAAAAAGCTTGTGTAATCCCCAAGTTGGCTTCTCGTTTGTAAGATTCCTCCCCAACCTCTCAAAATGTCCAGCATATTCCCCTGTAATCAATTCCCTCTTCAGAAATATAAGAGATCTTGTCTCTACCTGTTTTGGCATAGAGAGAGAAAATATTCTAGAGAGAGAATATTCAGATTTTGAATATTTTTGGATAGAAAAATATCTCATCTTATTAAAATGAATTCCCCTGAAACAGAAATTCAGAAAGAATTTTCCAATGTGCAATTGGAATTAATTGGAAATGGGTATAAAGGACCTTAGCCTAAGGGTCTAGATTTTTAGAAATTTTAGATTATGGTCCAATTAAGGTTCCTTTATGCCAATAAGATTAATCCATGTGTAGGGAGGAGATAAATCTAATTTGTAAAAGAAGATACCCAAAAATGAGTAAATGCTCACATAAGATGAAGAGTTGACTATGTACAAGGTTTATTAGTAAGAAACTATGAGTAATATCAAAAATATGAGATATTTTGGGTATCCAAAAATGAGTAAATGCTCACATAAGATGAAGAGTTAAAAATGTACAAGGTTTATTAGTAAAAATCTATGAGCAATATTAAAAATATGAGATATTTTGGGTATAATAATTCCATTTTGACACATATGTAAGGACGGGGAGTCCATTAAAAGAGGTTCATATTTCACATGCTTGAATGAGTTTTAAAATAAAAAATAATGTGATATTTTTATCTCTCCTCTCTCTTGAATCAAACCACATCAAAATAGAACCAAACCGAATAAAAAAGTAACCAAACTAGGTCCAAATCTAGTCCAAATTCAACCAAACTGAATCTGGAAAATTCTAGAATTCAGTTAGCTTTGGTTAGAGCTTCCCTCTCTTATAAATAGAACATGAGTCCTTTGAAAAAAATAGAAGAATTTTACTATACTAGAGTTATGCTGAAATAATGCTAATTTCTACTATTCTCTAAAATTCTCTCCAAATTGAAGAAATTGGAGCTTCCCTCTTTCTTCAATCCCCATTGGTGGCTCCATCAACATACTTAACCAATTGATTGGTTGGGGGCCTCTACCGTGAACAAAGAATTAAGCAATTTGTAAGGTAAATGGTGAATTTTGATCTTTTCTATAATTTCTCAATGCTTCTCTCTTCTCAACCCCTCTCAAGCTTGAGAAGCTTAATTGGAATGGTTTTTGAATGCTATTGAAGTTAATTGATGAATGGTAGTGAAGAGTTATATAATTTGATGAATGCTATTGAAGTTAATTGATGAATGGTAGTGAAGAGTTACATAATTTGATGAATGCTATTGAAGTTAATTGATTAATGATAGTTAAGAATTACATAAATTTTTATTTATGCTTAATTCTAATGGTTTTATGTAATTTCTCTCTCTCACTCAAGAAATGGTCATACTCATGACCCATTCTCAATCCAAATGAAGCTTTTCATAAAGCTTTTCCTTATTCCTTAATCCAAGATTAATCTATGCTTGAGGCCAAATTAATGGCTTTTTTCTATACTTTTAGTTTATGTATTTCATGAATATTGATGATTCAATCCATTATTGGGTTAATGATCCAATTAGGGATCATTCTAACCATTTCTTTAATGATAAGCTTTATCCTTCAAAATAAATTGAGATTTATCAGTCATAGTAGCGGAGCTATGGCAAAATTTTTATAAAAATTACACATAAAATAATTTTATTCAAAGCATGAAAAGAGAACTTCCTACCATATTCTAAGAATTATCATCCTAGATTAATTGAAAGAATTTTATTGTAATCATGGAGAAATTAATTTTTATGTTATGCATAATTGATGATTATTTTATTGTAAAAGTGTTACTTTTATCATAATTGGATTTCATGCATAGAGGTATGCCTAAAAGAATTATTATTTTAATATAAAAGTGTTTCTTTTATCATATTTAGATTTCATACATAGAGGTATGCATAAAAGTTGATTATTTTAATATAAAAGTATTTCTTTTATCATATTTGTATTTCATGCATAGAGGTATACATAAAAGTTGATTATTTTAATATAAAAGTGTTTCTTTTATCATATTTGGATTTCATGCATAGAGGTATGCATAAAAATTAATTATTTTATTATAAAAGTGTGACTTTTATCATATTTGGATTTCATGCATAGAGGTATGCATAAAAGTTTATTGTTTTATTATAAAAGTGTGACTTTTATCATATTTGGATTTCATGCATAGAGGTATGCATAAAAGTTGATTGTTTTATTATAAAAGTGTGACTTTTATCATATTTGGATTTCATGCATAGAGGTATGCATAAAAGTTGATTGTTTTATTATAAAAGTGTGACTTTTATCATATTTGGATTTCATGCATAGAGGTATGCATAAAAGTTGATTGTTTTATTATAAAAGTGTGACTTTTATCATATTTGGATTTCATGCATAGAGGTATGCATAAAAGTTGATTATTTTATTATAAAGTGTGACCTTTATCATATTTGGATTTCATGCATAGAGGTATGCATAAAAGTTGATTATTTTATTATAAAAGTGTGACTTTTATCATATTTGGATTTCATGCATAGAGGTATGCATAAAAGTTGATTGTTTTATTATAAAAGTGTGACTTTTATCATATTTGGATTTCATGCATAGAGGTATGCATAAAAGTTGATTATTTTATTATAAAAGTGTGACTTTTATTATATTTAAATCTCATGCACAAAGGTATGCATAAAAGTTGATTATTTTATTATAAAAGTGTGACTTTTATTATATTTGAATTTCATGCATAAAGGTATGCATAAAAGTTGATTATTTTATTATAAAAGTGTAACTTTTATTATATTTGGATTTCATGCATAGAGGTATGCAAAAAAGATATTCTTTTTATACTAAAAGTGTGATTTTCATCATAAATGGATTTTATGCATAACTTAGATGCATAAGCGAAATTCTTTTATTCTAAAAGTGTAATTCCTACCAAATTGAATTTATGCATAAGAAGATGCATAAAAGATTGATTTTTATTTCGAAAGTGTTAGTCTCCTTAAATGAAATTTATGCATAAATAAATGTGTAGAGAAATCTTATATCAAATATAAGAATTCTCTTAAAAAAGATATGAAATGTGATAAGATGTGATAAGAGGTGTATGAGATGTGATAAGATGCGTATGGGAAGTGATAGGATGTGATAAGAGGTGTATGAGATGTGAAAAGATGTGATAAGATGTGTATGAGATGTGATAGAATGTGTTAAGATGAGTTAGGATGTGTTAAGATGTATATGGGATGTGTTAGGACGAGAATGGATGTAATATGGTTGTATGAATGTGATGTGGATGTATACATGTAGATGTATATGTATGAATGTGAATGTGGATGTGGATGTGGATATATGGATGTAGATACGGATGTGTATGTATGTATGTGGATGTGGATGTATGAATGAGGAAGTGAAAAATGGATGTATGTATGTATGTGGATGTGGATGTATGAATGAGGATGTGAAAATGGATGTATGTATGTAGATGTGGATGTATGGATGTGAATGTGAATGAAGAGGTGGATGTGGATGTATGGATGTAGATACGGATGTGGATGTATGTATGTGAATGTGGATGTATGAATGAGGATGTGAAAATGGATGTATGCATGTGAATGTGGATGTATGAATGTGAATGTGGATGTGTGGATGTGGAAATGGAAGTATGGATGTATGAATGTGGATGTGGATGTATGCATGTAGATGCGTATGTATGAATGTGAAATTGGATGTATGCATG
Source organism: Cibotium barometz (assembly GCF_041138505.1). NCBI lineage: Eukaryota > Viridiplantae > Streptophyta > Polypodiopsida > Cyatheales > Cibotiaceae > Cibotium > Cibotium barometz. Next base: position 41,644,853 of record NC_141087.1, read on the forward strand.
TAGATGCGTATGTATGAATGTGAAATTGGATGTATGATGTGGACGTACGAACATGGATATGTATGTAGAATAATGAATATGAAGGTGTATGTGAGATAATGTGTAGTCTATATGAGTGAATGGATGAGAACGAGTACACATTGAATGGAATGTGGAATAAGTAATGTGGTCCGAGAGTGGATAATATAGAAAGACGAGAGTTCGTTATAGAAACTGTATTTTGTGACTGTTTGTAAATGACTGTTTTATGTCAAGAATGCTGGGGAAGCATTTTGACCGTTTTGAGGATTAAGGTCATAAAGACTGAACTGATAAGTTGCAACTGCTGGGACGACGGAGAGTCAATGGAGGACGTCTCGCGTAGCAAGGTCGATCGAGGTCTTGACCAGCCTCGGTTCGATTTAAATGGTGAGCTTCCGGTACGGTGGATGAGGGACCAAGGAAGCGGCCTATGAGTGAAGCGCTAGGTCACCTGCGAAGGATCCTAGAGGGTGCTGACCATATGGTGCTCGGGCTCTGGGTCGCCGAAGATACCCAACGTGCGTCGTGGAAGATATTGGAACAAGGAGTAAGAGTTGTTTTCTGAAATCGGGCATGGATCTGGTTGATTGACCTTGTTGGTCCTCAACGAATGAGTCCATGGCTCTTTTATATGGATCTGTGGGTTGATCTTGCTGATCTTCCATGGAGATTCAATTCTATTATATGAATATATTGCCGGTTACTATGAGCTAGGAACTATGGAAAAGGCCCCTGAGTGAACAGGTGGTGAGCGTTCTGGTTGCCAATGATGCCATAAGTACACCGATGAATGAATGACGGGAAATAAGGATTCAACCAGAGACTTTGAGGATTGTCACCAGTGACATAATGGTTTCATTAAAGGATTGTTTGAAAGTTAATTGATGCTGAGAAAAAGGCAATTTCATATTGGGTGTGTAAGTGGTGTGACTAGTTTTATGTTTGTATGAACTTCTGGCTAGGGGGCCTAGGAACTCTTTTCCCTGGTACCCGGGACAAAACCTAACCAAATTCCTAATTCGATCCCATCACTACAGTGGTTGGGAGGTTGGCTAACCCATGGGACTGGATGGGGTTAGGCTGGACTGATGGATCCGTAAATTGAGATTTAATTTCTATTACTACAATAGATGAAGTAAATCCCGGATAGTAATTGTTCTATGGATAGGAATCAACGGCTGTGCCTCTTGATGGGGAAAAAAGCATTGATCCCAATGATCCAAGTGCAAGTTTCTTCCTTGAACTGACCAAGTACCGTTAGAGATGCAGTCGGATCAGTTTGATCAGTAATGATCTTGACTACGTTAGAGTAAAGAGTTATCCTGGTGGAATCACCCGTGCTTTCCGGATAAGGGAAGTCTTTTCGCGTTCGGTTTTGGAAAAATCGACGGATTAGTCTCTTGTCCGGATATCCATGGGCGAGGCCCCGAGTGTGAGACCCTGACCCGCGCAAGATGTGTTACTTCCGCTGCTAGCATCCCAAATCCGTTGCGCGGTGGGAACAGGGATCTTACAGTTGGTATCAGAGCCAAATTGAAAGCTAATAAGGATAATTAAATTCTTATCTGAAATTGGTAATAAGAATTTAGAAATAGCATTTTCATAATGTATTTTCATTCCGTAAGCTTCTTTAATGAAGAAATTGTAATCAAAGAAATTGTTTTTATAGATGGAAGTTCCCCATTTATCTGGTATTCCCGACCTCACCCAGTCTCAAGATATGATTGCATTGCCTTTCGAGCATCTCATCTCTTCCGCTTCAACTCGAACAAGCCGAGCAAGACTCGTACGCCATTTCAAGGAATTATATTTTCCTAACCTAGTGGAGAGACAACAGCATAAGTGGTTTGCAGGGCTATATATCCACGCCTCTTGCAACCGGCATGCAATGCTGAGGCAGAACCTCTCATTGGCCATGATTTTGATAAAGCTGAAAATGACGCGTGGTGTCATTCTATATCATTCAACGCCTCAAAATTTCAGACTTGCTTGCCGAGTTTATAGACTCTTTAGTCGATTTATCCCTAAGGAGAAAATAATAGCTCCCTTCGCAATTAGAGAAATTATGTAACAGAGCATGACTATGGCCCAGTACCGTCGTCTTATGCGCCTCTCGAGGAGATTTTGAATTTTGGAGCCGAGCCACTCTATATACTTATTGCAACTTGTATATAAATATACAAATGTTTTTTTGATTTAAGTGATTGTTTACGGACGATCCGATAAAGAAAAATCTGTTTATCAGACATATGTCATAGATCTCCAATAAGATCAACTGAGGAGCCAATTATGTCAAAAGTTTATCAAGACGCATAAAAAGGGTTTAATTGTGTGATATAATTCATACAAATTGTTATTCAAATTGAAATTCGTAAATTAGTAATTGGGTCTTCAATTGGAAGTACCACAATTGTATGGAACCCTGACTTGCTTGAGGCCTAGACATGATGGTATTTACCTTATAGTTTCGAGTATCATGACTATCCGTATATACCGAGGGTATAACTGTAGCTCTTTACCGACAGTATATACGAGTAAATCTAAGACTTGAAATTATAATCATTAATGCTATCTAGTTGATGAATTTGAATGTGGTTGATATGATTTTTAATTCTGTTTGGGAACTGATGAATTGATTTGGAATCTGATTGAAAAATGATGATCCCTGAAAATGGGTTGAAATGTAATAAGCTGAGCGAAACCACAATGTGGATGATTGGGACGAGTCCCTGTAATGATACATGATGAAAATGATTTCAGCAAATCACTATGAGATTAGTGGATTGTGCTGTCAAATTGCTACTGTTAATACTTGAGATGGTAGATCAAGTTAAGGGATGACAAATTGAGAACTTGCTTAACTAAAATTCCCGTGGAGGAATGTTCATAAGGAAATTTTTTCGGTCTAATGGACCATTATCGTGTTAAAGATATGAATGATATGAATTGAATGAAATTGTTATGTGTAATGATGAGTTCTATTTAAGGGATAATTATCCCCGTATTCTGTTGGGTTGACCAGAATATAAGGAACCCTAGAATAAATTGGATCTTAAGAAAAAGAGTTGTCCTCTACTTTGCGAGATAAGGACATCTCGCACTTTTTAAGTGGGGTAGAATGTAAGATTTCTCCCCCAGCCTTCGAGGTATACAGGAGTAAGAATCTTATAATTATTCCCTCTCTAAATAAAAGAAAGATTTTGTTTAAAAAGGGAAGACACTTTACCCAGAATACCTTCTCAGGAGCCCACCTGTTTTAAAGATTCAGAACGATGAATTCAGAAGTGAGAACCGGTGTTTTGGATGCCAAGGTTTTGACCATCAGTTAAAAGACTGCCCGACTCCTACCATGAAAAGGGCACTGGGAAGTCTAGAACCCAAATTCAGAGACCAATTCCTTCATACCAATCTAATCAGGGTCCGTCTCAGACAAGATTGCTTAACTCCATTAACTAGGTCTGACCCATTGATTAGGGTCGAGATGACCAGTCAAATGCTTGGCGACTTAGAGCAACAGATGCAGGCAATTCATAAAGATATAAACGCTGCCTAGGATCGACAGAGACAATATACAAATAAGAAGAGGACAATCAGAGAATTCAAAGAAGCAGTTATAGTCTTCATTTGAATACGGACCAAAAGAATTTCTTTATCTCTAGGGGAGTATAAGTAGTTATCCCCCAGATATTGTGGACCAAAGAAAGTAGGTGACTTAGCCTACGAACTTCTTTTATCTCTTCATCTCAAAGTTCTTAATGCCTTCTATAGAAAAATGTGCCAAACCCAAATCATGGAAAGACGGTAAAACTTCAGTGGCAAGATACCGTTGGCTTCTAAGTTATGCTAGCTCCTTCCTTTATATCAGTCGTAACTTTTACTTGTCGCTCATAGTAATCTTACTTCCATCGATCTCCCTTCTTCTTAATCTCCTTCATGGCTTGGCAACGGGAATTAGTTTTATCCATGATGATTTCTCACCTTCAAGACGCAAGCGAGTCTGTGAAGAAGGATTTTATAGAACTGTATGAGCGCTCACTTTTTCCTCACCTAGGAACTTCTGTAGCTCAAACCAAATGGCGGACCTATCAAGACATAACTAGGGTAACACCATGGGGTCAGCAGCACTTTCGTAACAATGTCCGCTTGGCCATGGTTATTGAAGCTTTGGGTTTGGGTCCCCAATACTACTACGTCATGAGATCAAGGCATATTGGGTTTTCTGAGCGGGTCTTCTTACTGGCGTGCTTTCTTCCTCATCAAAAGATATGCCTTTACCCCATTTTTGGCTTGCCTCTCAGAGGTCCTTTTGTTAGATCACCTCATACCACTGAGATAGGTGCGGCAATAACCAGCAGAATTATTCCCATAGATGAGTTACCTTATACGTGCGCAGCTTGTGAGTGCTACTTTTGTGACCATATGATGAACGGGCTTATGGAAGTGTAAAGAGTTCTTCTATCTTTACTGTATATGTTCCAAGAATGAATAAAGTTGAAATCTTGTTCTTGTCTTGAATCTTGCTCTCTTTGAGACTTTTTTTGGTGGTTAATCTTAATTCAATTTTTCTCTAAGTCTCATATTCGTGCATCTTGCGAAATTATCCCAAGTTTGCGAGATGAGGACATCTCGCGTTTTTCAAGTGGAAGAGAATGTAAGATTCCTCCCCAACCTCTCAAAATGTCCAGCATATTTCCCTGTAATAATCAATTCCCTCTTCAGAAATGAATTCCCCTGAAACAAAAATTCAGAAAGAATTTTCCAACGTGCAATTGGAATTAATTGGAAATGGGTATAAAGGACCTAAATGGGTATAAAGGACCTTAGCCTAAGGGTCTAGGTTTTCAAAATTTTTAGATTATGGTCCAATTAAGGTTCCTTTGGGCCAATAAGATTAATCCATGTGTAGGGAGGAGATAAATCCAATTTGTACCTTAAGGGTTGAAGAGCATACTCACTACCCCACTCTCAAGAGATTGTTCTTAAAAGAATACATACGTGAGGGTGTGCTTTGGGTGGGGAGTAGCATCTCAACTCCAAAAAGCTGAACACGAAGAAGGGGAGTCAGTGAGAGACTTTATTAGTCGATTGAAGCATCTAAATTCTCGTTGCACTCCCGATGAGCGCTTCAATAACAACCAACTGGATAGATTCATCCGCGGATTGCACCACGAGGACATATACAATGGCTTAGTCATTAGAGGTCTTACAACGTGGGAAAGCAGTCACTGCCAATGCAATCCAGTTAGAAGACAACTTGATGATTGCAGGTAAAAAGGTGTCTTCAAAGAGACAAAATCCGTTAGTTCGTAAGTATCTGGGCACGAGCCAATGACGGTAAAACCTATTGCCAAGGAGCCCAACATATCCGAAATGTCTGGTGACCGACCTTACTAAGGCTCTCCAAGAATACTTTAGGGGTAATCGAGCCCCTCAAAATAGCCATATGTATCCAAGAAGAGAGCAACAATGGTGTTCGGTTTGCTTAGGACCACATAGCACGAGTGAATGACGGTAAAACCTATTGCCAAGGAGCCCAACATATCCAAAATGTCTGTGATGACCAACCTTACTAAGGCTCTCCAAGAATACTTTAGGGGTAATCGAGCCCCTCAAAATAGCCATATGTATCCAAGAAGAGAGCAACAATGGTGTTCGGTTTGCTTAGGACCACATAGCACGAGTGAATGTCCCACCATTAGGAACTCAATGGAGTCTTCTTGGGCCCTTTTATTTGGCAGTTTAAGGGAGTCAAACCTTTTCTCTTAAGAAGAAACGTTTTCTAATTAGAAGCTTCAAAACGGCTACTTTATTCGAATTTGAATTTTGGGAGGAAAATGGAATTTAAAATCTAGCGGATAAAACCATATCATGTAACATATCTATGGAAAGCTCTTGATGCGTAGATCACGGATCTATAATCTCCGCTCAAATCGGAGCTTGTATGTAGAAGTTATGGAGGTCCGAAAATTGTAAAATTGCCCCCTCCCCTTTTTGGGAGAAAAAGTGCACCCTTTGACCACTCTTACACCTCTCTTACAAACCATTGGTTTTTGCTTACATGGCGGGCTCCTATTTGTCAAAAAGTTAAACATTTCCATAACCTCATGGCAAATTAAAGGGCCCCAAAAGACTCCATTGAGTTCCTAATGATTCAGAGTCAAATTCAATGGGAATTGCAATGCATGTGGTAAATATGGCCATCAATCTAAGGATTTCCTAGTACTTAAGCGAATGTTGGCAAATCAGGCACCGCTAGCCTGGTCAAACACACCTCAAGTACCCGCGCTAATGCCTGCACAACCTGTCGAGCAACCGTCACAGCACATAGTTCCAAGGAATCCGAATGTAGTCCAGTCTGTGCCGTTACCACCGCTAGTGCTAGGACCACAACCTCCACATCCAAGGATTACCCCTATAAACCAGATGGGTTGGGAGTCACATAGTGCGTGTGGGGATTATGAAGAGGAGATAGATCCCACTCTTCAATATGGGATTGATACGTTTGAAATGACTCCCCATGGAGGATCATTTCGAGCAAGTTAAGCCTGTATATCAAGCGGTTGCTCTCGCCACAAGAGGGCAAAACCTTAATACCTTGGCAAGGAGACCACCTCTTCAATGCTACGAGTGTGGTGGACCGCATCGTGTAGCGGAGTGCCCTAATAGGCTACAGAAGATCGCTACTCACATGCAACCAAATCAAGGGAGCACATCAGGAATGCCGGTACTTACATGTAATCGTTGTGGCATAGATCATTTGATTGCTCAATGTCCACATAATCCTAATGCACCCAAGATTACGCCATTGAATTTGGTTGAGGTCACCAACCAGGCACGAGGAACCACACCCGTTACCCGCGAATGTAGTTACACGGTCAATGCTTCAAAATCAAAACTACATTCTTGAAGAGAGGGATACTGCATCAATTGCTCGAGCAAAGAAAAAGAAAATGCGGCGGAAGAGATCGCTTAATGCCATGAGCTCCAAGCCTAGTTCAAAGACTAACATAGGGACAGGAAACGACCCCGTGTATATGAATGATCCTGAAGATGATTCCGATTCAATAGGGACAGGAGACGACCCCGTGTATATGAATGATCCTGAAGATGATTCCGATTCAATAGGGACAGGAGACGACCCCGTGTATATGAATGATCCCATTAGGAACTCAATGGAGTCTTTTTGGGCCCTTTAATTTGCCATGAGGTTAAGGAAACGTTTAACTTTTTGACAAATAGGAGCCCGCCATGTAAGCAAAAACCATTGGTGATTAAGAGAGGTATAAGAGTGGTCAAAGGGTGCACTTTTCCCCCCCAAAAAGGGGAGGGGGCAATTTTACAATTTTCGGACCTCCATAACTTCTACATACAAGCTCCGATTTGAGCGGAGATTACAGATCCGTGATCTACGCATCCAGAGCTTTCCATAGATATGTTACATGATATGGTTTTATCCGCTAGATTTTAAATTCCATTTTTCCCCCAAAATTCAAATTCGAATAAAGTAGCCATTTTGAAGCTTCAAATTAGAAAACGTTTCTTCTTAAGAGAAAACGTTTGACTCCCTTAAACTGCCAAATAAAAGGGCCCAAGAAGACTCCATTGAGGTCCTAATGCTGAAGATGATTCCGATTCAATAAAAACCATGGGGACCAAAGCCACTACTACTCGGGAGCTCAACGAGGGAGAATCAAGCGAGTACATAAATAAGGGGAAACAGAAGGAAACTTCCTCGGCCCCACAACCAAGTCAGCAGTTAATGCCCTCTCGACCACCCAAACTGACTAAGATTCCCCAAGACAAGCCACGTGGGCCAAAGACCCTCAAGAAAAAGATTGGAACTTAGCCGAACCCAGTTGAGGAGATTGAACAAGTGCAACACTTAAGGGGTTTGGTGGAAGAAACACAAAGAGATCTGGAGCCAAACCCGAGAAAAATCAAAATTCCAGACACAGTGTTTCCTACACAAGTTCAGCCTCACAGGAACCATAAACCGTTGCTATACCTAGTATCATTCGGGAAGAAAGTGAGGATAGGATATCAGGAAGTGGGCAAACACACCCTTTTTGCTTGAAAGTGGGCAAACACCCTTTTTGCTTGAAAGAATGTTTAGTGAGGGAATGCCTGACCCCATCGAAGAGGAAGTGATTCCATCTTCACCAGTCCCTACCTAGTCAAGGGGCGATGTCTCGAAAAGTACCGTTGAATGTGTCTAAGCTAATGGATTTCATGTCCCCTGAAATCAGAACCACGATCATATCCAAATTATACGGAGATCCTGAGCTACTCTTAGCTCTTCGGGCATTTCTCAATGGAGAACTAAAGGCGGGGATACCACAATTTTCAAATATGGATAGACCCGACACGCTTCAAGATGAAGGGGAACATTGGGATCTACAACCCAACCTAGATGAAGACTCGGTCGTTGAAATACCTGTGGGGGAACAAGTTGGGACAGTACTTTGAAGGTGACGAATCTAATGCCACCCTCCCCATTACTACCAAGGGATTAACTCTAAAGGGAATCCTTGATGGTGGTGCTAGAGTGAGCATTGTGACTAAAAACTGTTGGGAATCTATGGGGAGACCTCACCTCAAAGTCACAAACATAGTGGTTAAGATGGCAAACGGAACTATTGCTAAACCTATTGGAATGTTAAGGGACCTTAAGATCAAGGTTCTGGGGTACAAGGTAAGACATACCTTCATTGTAATGGATTTCTCCAAGCATCCTATGTCATATCAAATGATCGTAGGATGTCCTTTCATGAGGGAAGCACAAATGGTGCATGATTGGTCGAAAAACCATGTCTACCTACAATTCCAGGACTCTGTCATTCGAGTTGATCTTGAGAATGGTCATGCACATCCTTTAGGAAGCAAGGTTATCATCGATAATCGATCGGATACCACTATTCACTCCGCCCCATTAAGGTATTGCTATACATGCAAAAAAGAGACTGATGATGGGAAAGATTCTCCTTATATGGATGTCCTACCGGGTATGACTGAGTCGGATAACGTGGATTGGGTACACCTAGCGGCAACCATAGACACATGGGGAAATAGAGGCACAAGTTGGGTAACACCTGAGGGGCAAGATATGCCACCGTTAGTGCCGATAAACATGATAGGTGTTATGCACTTGACTCCTGATGGCGAGAAAGTGGCAAACTCCACTGACACTAAAAGTAGCCAAGACTTTGACCAATGCAACTCTGAGTATGAATCTCAAGAAGAAACTGACTCTGAGCCTGATGGGGGGAAAGAATCAAATATTCACCCAAGTGTGGAAGCAATGTTCTCAAGGCCTAGGACGGTGGCCTCCTGCAGTTCATCTGAAAGTGACACAAGTGAACATCGACCAAGTGAGTCCGAATCTGACAGAAACAAAAATCAAAAACTTGGTAAGAAGAAAACGAGACATAAGTGACAATGCTATCGAGCTAATGTACGAACTGCAATAAACAAGGAGAGATCCACTGCAGAATGGCTTAGTTATGTAGGAGCTATTGATGCTCATCAGAAGCTAGCGGATAATTAGGGACAATACCTCCAAAATGTCATGTGGTGTATTCCGCAATCTCATGACGTCGCCCAATTAGAAATCGAAGAGAAGCCAAAACTTTAAAGTCGTACTGCAAGAAGGCGGCAAAACCAAGAGTTAGCTCAGCAACAAAAGGAGGCGGAATTGAAAGAAAAAAGCCTGGCACAACAAGAACCAGTAGACTTACACCCCGCACCTAAGCATTTCTTCAAATCATTCACCACAGGGGAACGTAAAGTGGTCTACACAAAAGCCCAACGATGGGAATAGCGGTGTCTACAATGGCCCTGCGGTAGTTAAGGAGATAGACTTAGCAGATCCGGGTGAGGAGTCTAAACCAGTTTTTATTGCTCAAGACCTCACCAAGACGGAAGAAGCTGCACTTAAGAAGCTTCTTAAAGAATTCAAGGACATATTTGCTTGGACATATCATGATATGAAGGGTGTTCCACCCTCGGTGGTGCAACACACGATTCCAATGATTAGCACTGCTAAACCAGTCTAGCAACGTCCCTACCCAATGAATCCTAAGTACGCAAGTAAAGATTGTACAAGAGGAAATTGAAAAGCTTGTAAAATGTGGATTCATATACCCTATTGAGCACTCAGAATGGGTTTCTCTGATAGTCATCGTACCAAAGAAGAATGGGAAACTTAGAGTGTGCGTTGATCTCAAAAAGGTTAATGCAGCCACCAGAAGGGATCATTACCCCTTGCCGTATTCTGAACATGTGCTTGAAAGAGTGGCAGGCAAGGAGGCATATAGCTTTTTAGATGGGTACTCGGGTTACAATCAGATCACAATTGCAATCGAGGACCAAGCTAAAACAGCATTTATCTCACGAAGTTTGGAGTGTTTGCCTTTCGCGTCATGGCCTTTGGCTTGACCAATGCACCTGCAACATTCCAACGATTGATAATAAACACGGCCTTTAAGGAATATCTAAGGGACTTTTGTGAAGCTTTCTTAGATGATCTTTGTGTTCATTCCTCTTGGGACGAGCACTTGATGTGTTTACGAAAAATATTTGAAAGGTGTAGATTATATCTTATCTCATTAAATCCTTTCAAATGCCAATTCTGGGTTAAACACAGAGTTATCTTAGGGCATATAGTGTCCAAAAATCGGATTTCCCGGCTAACGAGAGTAAAATCAAGGTCATTCCACCAACTATAAAGGAGTCCAACGCTTTATGGGCCATGTTGGTTATTATCGAAGGTTTATTCTATTCTTCGCCGAGATAGCTCGACCATTGTATAAGCTTGTCATCGAGTTTATTTTGACCGAAGAATGTGACCGTGCCTATGAGCTATTAAAGAAGGCCTTGGCAAGTGCTCCAATCTTGAGAATGCCTAACTAGGATTTACTCTTTCATGTGCATATTGATGCATCAAACTTTGCTATTGGGTGTGTGTTAACTCAACCTGGAGAACACAAACTAGACTACCCCATTAGCTTTGCCAGTCGCGCCAATTGAACAATGCTGAGATTCAAGATTCTCAACACCGTCAAGAGTCTCAACACGTATAGTATCTTGTGGAGTAACTTCACAAACCCTAAATGGTCCCTTTCTAGTATATTTATGATTTTTCTTTTCATTGCATACATAAGTACAAGATCTCTTGCCTCGATCTCCTTATCCTTGATATTTCTCTCAAACTATTTCTTTCTTCGGTTCTTTTCTTTCAGCATGTTTTGCATTGCGATTTGTCACTCCTCGATGAGTTGTTCTAAAACAAATAGTTGGACAGCCAATTCATTACCATCAAGAATTTCACTGGCTACCCTTAAGCTAGGGATTATGAACTCCTAAGGCATTATTGCCTCAATTCCACACACTATCTTAAAAGGTGTGTAACCAATAATAACTTTGATGATGTGCGATAGGCCCTGTAAAGATATTGTGAGCTTAGAACCCAGTCAGTGCGTGGAGCTTCAATGGTCTTTGTTAGTATTGAAATAAGAACCTTGTTGGTGCTCTATGTGCTGCTTGGCCATTTTCCTGTGGGTAATATGGCATTGACTTATGGTAAGCAATCATGAATGTGTTAGTGAGAGTTTTGATTACATTATTGATGAAATGCTTACCTTGATCACTCACTAGATCAAATGGACATCCAAAGTGTGTAATGATATTCTCATAGAGAAATGTAGCAGTCCCATGGCATCCACTTTTCGTGAAGCTCTTACTTCAGCCCATTTTGTTACATAATCTCTGGCAAATAATGATGAAGCGTGATTGTATGCCACATGTAGTAAGACCAACAGGGCCACTGAAATCTAAGTCCCATTTTTCAAAAGGTTAGTTGACTCTGATAGGATGCAATGACATCATGTCCATCTTTTGTGGTTTTGCACATCGTTGGCACTCCTCACATCCCTTGACAAATAGTGCACAATCTTTGAAAAGCGTGGGCCATCATACCCTATTTGGAGTATTTTTCTTGCAGTAACATTGCCTACAAAGTGTCCACTAGCTACCCCTTGGTGTGCTTGTTCGATGATGTATAAGTCTTCATCCTTCTTGGGGTAGCTTCTTAGTATGTCATCCTTACCTTGTCTATAAAGAGTTCCAGAAATAAGTTGGGAAGGTGCAGTCTCTTTTTTTAGTAACTTTCTTGCTAAATCTCTCCTTAGTTCCTTTCCTTCTCATTAGGGAAAATTTGGACTCAAAAAGGGGCCTTGTAACACATCCCTTGGGATGGTGATGTGGACATTAACTGACATGTGGGGTGTTTTTTAATTCAAAACAATGCCTCTTAAGTATAGTTTTTTATTCCCACTATGGTGCCTTATTTTATTGAAAAAAGTCACCACTCTCTTTCTTCATTACACTTTTGATTGGAACCAAGCCAGCTTTGCTTCCCAAACTTGCACCAAACTTCGTCCCTATAACCCATCATCTTGCATTGTCTCCCTCATTGTCTTCCCGACTCCACAACCACAACCACTCCAAATCCGAATTGTTTTGAGCAGGAAGTTTTTGATTTTCTCTTCTTCTCATTCACATTCCTTCCATTTTGGAAGCTCATAGCCTCTCACGTCTTTCTCACGCAACAATCTTCCTCTCCATCTCATGAGTGCCTGCCTACCTCCAAGTTCGTGGCACATTCAATGGAACATTGATTCATGATACATCAAGGTTTGAGGAGAGACTGAGGCGGCAAGTTTTGAAAAAGGATGGAAAAGAATTTGTTCTTCATGTGCCATACCTGCTTGTGCATGAATAACAATCCCATTTCTTACCTTTTTCAAGTGAGGGTTGTGCTTACAAGTATTGTGTACATTTTGGTGCATCCAGGATACCAACAAGTTTGTTTGATGGACAAGGAGGTATTATTTAGTGATGTTGTCTTTTGGTTTTAATGAAGCAATCTTCTTCACGGACGGAAGATAAGTGTAATATCTTTGGTTTCTTTTGGTTAAAGTGTGAGTTCATGATGCTTTTTCGTATTGTTAAAGCACAAAACAATGCAATGGAACCTGTGAAAAGGTGGACATCCACTTCCAAGTAGAAGCCGATTATGCTCCTTGCTGTAAGAGAAATTGGTCTAGGCCAGCATGCAAAGCCCACATTATTGAGCTTTGAAATGAAGGAAAGAAAAATATGGACCTGTGGTTGGATGGTAGTATTTATCCCCACCAGATCCAACCTCCTCTCAATCTCCATCATTCTTTGGGTTGACAAGTTTCTTCAAGTTTTTGTGTGAGGGTGAAAATGGATTGCTTGGATATTGCAAAAGATTGTTTGGCCAATGTCAAAGTATCATTCAATGTAACTTTGAAAGACATTTGAGTGATAGAGATGCCAGAATAAAAATGCTTGAAGGTTCGAATTTTTACTTGGCGCATCGATCACAACAGCTTTACAAGCTTCATATGAGGACAAAGCAAAAGTTTGTTCTGGGTTACAAAAAGAGATTGATCATTTGTAGTTGTAAGATGCAGGCTACTATTAAAGAGAAGAATGAAATTTTGGCAGTTCGAGAAATCAATAATTTCACTTTGGAGAGTGAGAATGCACACCTTAGAAAACAACTTGAAAAGTTTAACAAAAAATTACAATATTTGAAAGACACACCATTGGGTGCTCGATTTTGTAAGAGACAGTTCAAACCATTGGAAGAACTCAATGTTGGAGGTGGCCAATGGAAGCGTCGTGTAAAAGCTTGCAAGTATTATGGGATCTATAATTTCTTTGAGCACTCACTTTTCATTTTCATCTTTAGTTCCTTTTTTGGAGATGGGGAATTGGGTGTGGGGGTGGTATAGTTAGATGAATGATGGACTGCAATAGCTATCGTTGTTGCTTCAGGATGGTCACAGATGTTGTGGGTCCAAAAGAGCAAGGTTCTAATATATTTGGCAAAGTTCTGATAAAAGACATCGTGGAGTCAGCAATACATCATCCTAAGTTTGCAAGACTTCGATCAGAAATAGCAAAGCAATCCTTGCAGAAGGTGAGTGAAGCATTCACTCCTGCAGATGCACAAGGTATATATGATATGGCTGGCATAAGCACAAAGTCTTATAGGATGTTGTTTAAAGTTAAAGAAGGTTTCAATTCTAGGCTTGGGAAAAAAATAGTAATTCCCATTCCAAAACCATTTCACGTCAACAAAGCTCGAAATATTCTCAACTTGGGAATGGTCGAACTTGTTGGAGCCTTGTCACGTGTCTAGTACATTGACAGTGACTAAAAAGAGCGGGGAATAGAAAATCATAGAGCTTACAGAGTTCAACAATTTCATTATGAATGTTCAGAAATTATAAATGGCTATGGTGAAATTTTATGACATCAGTGTTCATGAGTGCAATGGAAGGCTGAAACTTGTTTTAAAACTTGATGAGAGTGAGGTGATCAAAGGACAGAAGTTAGAAAGGGTTAGCTTGACTTGAATGAATAGAGCTTTGGATGCAAGTATCAGTAATGCTGATGAGAGGCACTTAGTGTACAATTCGAAAATGAGATTTGGTGGCTGGCTGCGTTTGAGGTGAGGTGCTATCCATTTTTTTAAAAAGTATATTATGTTGCTATCCATTACATGTTGTAGACAATTTAACTGGCCTCTTGTTAACAGGTTCCAATAGAGACCCATGAAATTCTAAAGTGGTACTTTAACCAGACTGAGCTTCCTTCCACTATCCAGTAGCAGTCGACCAGTAGCAGTCGAATGGCAAAAAGCTTTATGTAGAAGGATATGGTGAATATGAGGTTGAATGGCACCTGGCTGCCTGCAAATCTTAAAACCTTGAAATGCATGTTTGGTATTTCCCAAGGAGCAATTGCCAAGTGTCCTTGCCTGTATTGCATGGCCGAACGAGGTGTCTCCAAAGGAGGAAAAGAGAGAGAATGGAAATGCCTAAATGCAAACAGTAATAGGCATCAAGCCCCAAATCGTGATGCTCCAAGAGTGGATCCTAATTGGGATCCAATTCTTGCTATCCCTTTGATCAGAGTTCATATTTGTGTTTTGCATGTGCTGGTTAAAATAATTGAGAAACTACTCTACATGTACAACGAATTTGCATGGATTATGAAACCAACATTAGAGAGTGAAAGAACTATTACAAAAATAGAGGAAGTGCTTTCAGATGCAGGTTTACATTGTGGTCAAGTGAAGATTGAGAAGGACTTGAAAAGATCAGGGAGGGAAGACAGGAAATGTTTCTAGCAAACCATGTTTTAGAGGTGCAAAAGCCAGAAAGTTCTTATCTAATCATACCCAGAGAGGTCACCTGGGTACAGATTTTGATGTGTGGAGAAAGCTTCAAGCAGCTGTACCTAATCGAGGCTCTTCAGGACAAGCAAGGGTGGCAAAGGCCAAAGCGTGGTTGGCACTTGATTGCCTAGCACCTTTGTTGGCAAAAAGCCAGCTTTGAAGATGGGATGTTGAGAAATTTGAGGCAGTTGTGACAGAGTTCTACACTAGCTATGAAAAGGCATGGGGTACGACAAACTTGACACAATACATGGTTATTACTTGAATACCTATAGCTTTGAGTTTTTATTGTTGTTCAAAATATATTGTATGATACTAAATGTCTTGTTGTTGTTGAGCATTTGTAGCACATTTTGCATGCACATGGACCCTTTTTTGCGGAAGAGTGTGGAAGCCTTGGGATTTGGTCTACCCAAGGCATGGAAAGATCTCATTGGCAAGCACGTTGTGCCTATCAAAGGGCCACTCAACATGGAGGAGGAGTGAAGAAAAGTAATCCCATGAAGCAACTATGTCAGTTGTGGTATAGGCGGATTCAAGTGAGGGCTCGTGTGAAGATCAAACAGTCTAAATCAGCTGTGTCATGTGCAATAAGAGAGATGCACAAATAGTCTAAATCAGCTGTGTCATGTGCAAAAAGAGAGGGCTCGTGTGAAGATCAACAGTCTAAATCAGCTGTGTAATGTGCAATAAGAGAGATGCAGGCTGAACGGAGACGATCAATATATGTCTCCTCACAGGGGAGGCAGAATCATGCTGAATAGCTAAGACAATGACAAAGATAGGACAAAGTGTGGAAGTACCTTGCGGGGTAATTTCACATACTCTATATGGTCCCTTACCAGCATATTTGAGCTTCTTCTTTTCGTTTCGCACTCCATACATCAGGACTTTATCCCCAACCTTGATGTTTTTGTCCTTTAGGTGGCGATCAAACCATTTTTTCCTTCTATCCTTCTCCACAAGGGCATTGTACACAGCCAATTGTCTTTCTTCGTTTAGTCGCTCAAGGATATACAGACGCTCTGCTAAGGGATTACCATCCCAACCCTCTTGAGTAGCAACACGAAGACTAGGAATGACAAATTCCCACGGCATGACTACTTCTTGGCCATATACCATTTTGAATGGTGTGCAATTAATAGCCACTTTGTACGCAGTATGATAGGCCCATAAAGCTGTCGTAAGCTTTAGATCCCAATCCGTGCGATGAGCTTCAACTGTCTTTGTCAAAACAGAGATTAAAGTCTTATTGGTACTCTCAGCTTGGCCATTCGCTTGCGGCGGATAGTAAGGAGTAGATTTATGATGGGATATCATGAAATTTGTTGTGAGCTCCTTAATCACTTCATTTATAAAATGCGTACCATTGTCGCTCACAAGTTCAAAAGGACAACCGAAGCGTGTGATTATATTTTCAAAGAGGAACTTGGCTGTTGTCCTCGCATCTGCCTTACGTGTCGCTTTCGCTTCAACCCATTTGGTCATATAGTCAGTGGCCACAATAATATAGCGAGATTGTGTGTTTCGGGCCGCTGGGCTAATCGGACCTACAAATTCTAAACCCCACTTTTCAAATGGTTGGTTTACTTTGATTGGATGTAGGGGCATCTGATCTTTCCGTTGGGGTTTCTTGTATCGTTGGCATTCATCGCAACCCTTCACAAAGAGTGATGCATCTTGGAACATAGTGGGCCACCAATACCCTGATTGTAAGATCTTTCGCGCAGTTAAGTCTCCTGAGAAGTGACCACCGGCTACGCCCATATGTGCCTCTTGCAAAATGTATAGATACTCATCCTCTCGGGCACAACGCCTAAGAACGTCATCCTTTCCTCTTTTATAAAGAGTCCCGGCTATCAAGCAATAGGGTTCGCATTCTTTGATTAGCTTTCGAGCTAGATCTTTACGAAGCTCCTTGGGTGGAAAGCCGTTAACCAAAAAGTTAACAATCTTCTCACTCCATTCAGGCATTGTCTCCACCATGAACAGGGAAGTGTCCGGTAAGTCATCATCAACCCCCATAGGAGCCTCACCATTAGGTATGCGAGACAAATGATCAGCCATAACATGTTTTTGGCCAGGTCTCACAACAATAGTGAAATCAAACTCAAGAAGAATCAATAGCCATCGTGTGATTCTTCCTGTGGAGAATGGTTTGTTTACCAGATACAACAATGCTTGATGATCTACATAGAAAACAAACTTGGTGGCAACAAAAGGTAATAACGAAATTTCCTTGCTGCGTATATCATTACCAACCCTTCTCGCTCCGTAGTGGTGTAGTTCATCTCAGCATCGTTCAACTGGCGACTGGCAAAGCTAATGGGGTAGTCTAGCTTGTGTTCTCCAGGTTGAGTTAACACACACCCAATAGCAAAGTTTGATGCATCAATATGCACATGGAAGAGTAAATCCCAGTTAGGCATTCTCAAGATTGGAGCACTCGCCAAGGCCTTCTTTAATAGCTCATAGGCACGATCACATTCTTCGGTCCAAATAAACTCGATGAGAAGCTTATACAATGGTCGAGCTATCTCGGCGAAGAATAGAATAAATCTTCAATAATAACCAACATGGCCCATAAAGCGTTGGACTCCCTTGTAGTTGGTGGGTGGGAGCAATTCTAGAATGACCTTGATTTTACTCTCGTCAGTGGAAATCCCATTTTTGGACACTATATGCCCTAAGATAACTCCGTGTTTAACCCAAAATTGGCATTTAAAAGGATTCAAGGAGATGCGATATAATCTACACCTTTCAAATATTTTTCGTAAACACATCAAGTGCTCGTCCCAAGAGGAATGAACACAAAGATCATCTAAGAAAGCTTCACAGAAGTCCCTTAGATATTCCTTAAAGGCCGTGTTTATCAATCTTGTTGGAATGTTGCAGGTGCATTGGTCAAGCCAAAAGCCATGACGCGAAAGGCAAACACTCCAAACTCCGTGATAAATGCTATTTTAGCTTGGTCCTCGACTGGAATTGTGATCTGATTGTAACCCGAGTACCCATCTAAAAAGCTATATGCCTCCTTACCTGCCACTCTTTCAAGCACATGTTCAAAATATGGCAAGGGGTAATGATCCCTTCTGGTGGTTGCATTAACCTTTTTGAGATCAACGCACACTCTGAGTTTCCCATTCTTCTTTGGCACGATGACTATCGGAGAAACCCATTCTGAGTGCTCAATTGGGTATATGAATCCACATTTTACCAGCTTTTCAATTTCCTCTTGTACAATCTTTGCGTACTTAGGATTCATTGGGTAGGGACGTTGCTGGACTGGTTTAGCAGTGCTAAACATTGGAATCGTGTGTTGCACCATCGAGGGTGGAACACCCTTCATATCATGATATGTCCAAGCAAATATGTCCTTGAATTCTTTGAGAAGCTTCGTAAGTGCAGCTTCTTCCGCCTTGGTGAGGTCTTGAGCAATAAAAACTGGTTTGGACTCCTCACCCGGATCTGCTAAGTCTATCTCCTTAACTACCGCAGGGCCATCGTAGACACCGCTACTCCCATTGGTAGGCGTTCGTTGGGCTTTTGTGTAGACCACCTTACGTTCCCCTGTGGTGAATGATTTGAAATGCTCGGGTGCGGGGTGTAAGTCTGCTGGTTCTTGTTGTGCCAGGCTTTTTTCTTTCAATTCCGCTTCCTTTTGTTGCTGAGCCAACTCTTGGTTTTGCCGCCTTTTTGCAGTACGACTTAGTTTTGGCTTCTCATCAATTTCTAATTGGGCGACGTCATGAGGTTGTGGAATACACCACATGACACTTTGGAGGTATTGTCCCCAATTATCTGCTATCTTCCGATGAGCGTCAATGGCTCCTACATAACTAAGCCATTCTGCAGTGGATCTCTCCTTATTTATTGCAGTTCGTACATTAGCTCGATAGCGTTGGCGCTTATGTCTCGTTTTCTTCTTACCAAGTTTTTGATTTTTGTTTCTATCCGATTCGGACTCACTTGGTCGATTTTCACTTGTGTCCCCCTCACTTTCAGATGAACTGCAGGAGGTCACTGTCCTAGGCCTTGAGCACCTTGCTTCCACATTTGGGTGAATATTTGATTCATTTCCCCCATCAGGCTCAGGGTCAGTTTCTTCTTGAGATTCATACTCAGAGTTGCATTGGTCAGAGTCTTCGCTACTTTCAGTGTCGGTGGAGTTTGCCACGTTCTCGCCATCAGGAGTCAAGTGCATAACACCTATCATGTTTATTGGCACTAACGGTGGCATATCTTGCCCCTCAGGTGTTACCCAACTTGTGCCTCTATTTCCCCATGTGTCTATGGTTGCCGCTAGGTGTACCCAATCCACGTTATCCGACTCAGTCATACCCGGTAGGACATCCATATAAGGAGAATCTTTCCCATCATCAGTCTCTTTTTTGCATGTATAGCAATACCTTAATGGGGCGGAGTGAATAGTGGTATCCGATCAATTATCAATGATAACCTTGTTTCCTAAAGGATGTGCACGACCATTCTCAAGATCAACTCGAATGACAGAGTCCTAGAATTGTAGATAGACATGGTTTTTCGACTAGTCATGCACCATTTGTGCTTCCCTCATGAAAGGACGTCCTAAGATCATTTGATATGACATAGGATGCTTGGAGAAATCCATTACAATGAAGGTATGTTTTACCTTGTATCCCAGGACCTTGATCTTAAGGTCCCTTAACATTCCAATAGGTTTAGCTATGGTTCCGTTTGCCATCATAACCACTATGTTTGTGACTTCGAGGTGAGGTCTCCCCATAGATTCCCAACAGTTTTTAGTCACAATGCTCACTCCAGCACCACCATCAAGGATTCCCTTTAGAGTTAATCCCTTGGTAGTAATGGGGAGGGTTGCATTAGATTCATCACCTTCAAAGTACTGTCCCAACTTGTTAACAGGTATTTCAACGACCGAATCTTCATCTAAGTTGGGTTGTAGATCCCAATGCTCCCCTTCATCTTGAAGCGTGTCAGGTCTATCCATATTTGCAAATTGTGGTAGCCCCGCCTTTAGTTCTCCATTGAGAAATGCCCGAAGAGCTAAGAATAGCTCAGGATCTCCGTATAATTTGGATATGATCGTGGTTCTGATCTCAGAGGACATGAAATCCATTAGCTTAGACACATTCAACGGTCCTTTTCGAGACATCGCCCCTTGACTAGGGATTGGTGAAGATGGAATCACTTCCTCTTCGATGGGGTCAGGCATTCCCTCACTAAACATTCTTTCCAGCAAGAAGGGTGTTTGCCCACTTCCTGATGTCCTATCCTCACTTTCTTCCCGAATGATACTAGGTATAGCTAACGGTTTATGGTTCCTATGAGGCTGAACTTGCGTAGGAAACACTGTGTCTGGAATTTTGATTTTTCTGGAAGAAGTGGTGCAGAGCACTCTATTACCTTTCCCTTACCACGGTCTTGAATTGTCATTGGGGTGGCAACAATTGGTTTGCAAGGTTTTACAGCAGGTGATGTAGAGGGATTCAACTTATGTTTAGGGACCCAAATCTGGTCATTCCCCTCGTAGTACCCTTGGGCTACTAATAATTTTTTAGGGATCCATCGCGATGTTACATTGCCCTTTCTCGGGTAGGTAGCTGCTTTCCTTTTACGAGGCTTCTTGGTGGCTGAACGAGATTAAGCAGGGGAAGTAGCTATTAACGAAGCCTTTGGGACCCATTTGTATGTGTTTTTTGGCATAGTAAGCGGAGCTTTAGAGACCACCTTGCCTGTTTCCACTCTTGGCGTTGAAGCGTTAGAGGGGTGGCCAACAATCGAAGATGGTTTTGCCACTGGACTTTGTGATTTTTCGTTATCTAATATTTGAGTGGATGACTTAGGTGCGGGATTTTGAGCGGTCAGACCTAGTGTTGGTTCTTGCGTTGTGACTTGTCTGGTTGCCCAATCGATATTGCACTTGGTGGCCATCATCCATTTGCGCCCTAAGATTACAGTCCCTTCCATGGTACCAGCAGGCATAACCAAAAAGCTTTGAATTATGGTTCCCTTGTCATAAGCAACCGGAGTGTGTAGAATTCCTGAGACAGGGGTTTTCTTCTTGTTGATTCCTTGAACTTGGATGGAACTCTTGGATAAAGGTGGTTTTCCCAGTTGACACCACACGCCATATGATAGCAAATTATGTTGAGCTCCTGTATCCAATAATGCATTATACAGCACCTCCCTGTAAGGACTCTGTAACTCAATTGGGTATCTTAGAGGTGGGTCAGATTCCAGTGCATCCTCCTCTGCTTCCTCGAAAAATACTTGCGTAATTCCCAAGTTGGCTTCTCGTTGTCGCCTAGCACGCTGTTGACGTTCTTTGGCTTCGACTCTCGCTTGTATCTTTTTAAGCTCAGCTTGTTCTTTAGCTGCCTTCTTTTGATGGATTGCATGTAACTCCTCCTGGCTCAGGGGGTCATAGTATCTTTTGAATTTACTCCCATTAAGGAATCCAATGGTTTCAACTCCGTCGAGAGTCTCCACTCTGATGGATCATTGAAATACATATTATAAAACAATGATGTAACTTCAAAAGATTTTAAAAGAACAAGAGCTTTCATCTATGTCCCATACAAATGTTTTCAATATATATACATTTCATAATTTTTAATGGTAAGCAAGAAGAGTATCGAGAAATTTGAAGAAACTTCTTATAACAACTGGAACAATCTAAATCTATTGTTGTGGAGCAGAGACATCCCCCATGTTTATGGCTTATCACATCTTCCACAAACATTTAGGGACTTCAGACTTTCTGACAATTATTTGACAAACTAAATGACAGCACTGGTGACAAACAGATTGACAGCTAGATTGACAAGTAGATTGACAAATAGATTGACAAACTGCATCTTGCATTCAAAAATCCGCCCATAACTACATAGAAAATCCGCCTAGAAAACATCTTCATCTTCGTCTTCTTCTTTCTTTAACCACCAAGAACTACCCCATATATAAAGACTCCCACAACTTCTAACTTCCATCCAGATTCCAAAAGACACTTCACATTACATCCGATTATGAAAAATTGAAAGACAAAAAAGTAGTCAAGCTGAGCCTTTTCTTTTCCTGCTACTTCCAACTGATCCTTAAGAAACTGAATCTGCCCTTCTAATACCCCCAACTGCTCTGAATTCACTTTCTGACCCTCCAAAG
Organism: Cibotium barometz; assembly: GCF_041138505.1. Classification (NCBI taxonomy): domain Eukaryota; kingdom Viridiplantae; phylum Streptophyta; class Polypodiopsida; order Cyatheales; family Cibotiaceae; genus Cibotium; species Cibotium barometz. The sequence continues at coordinate 41,667,309 of NC_141087.1, forward strand.
ACAAGCATTGCCTCTTGATTGTTGATAAATCTGCCTAACTCCGCCAGGCTATTTGATAGCCTCGTTTGCAGTAAATACCCTAGGCAAATTGACACTAGCCCAACTGTGTGACATCAGAGGCTTGGACACAGATTGAAATGGCTTCTATTGCAAATCAATACCTTCATCTGACTCCATGTCGCCACTCTCAGCTTTTGATACATTCTCGGCTTCATCATCATCTTCGATCACCTGCACAGCAACCCGCGGCGTCTTCAATTCCTCCAAAGCTACCTTCATCGAACGCGTCTGTGCCATAAGATCACTTCCCTACTCCTGCGGCTGCATGAAGACTTTCTTCCTCAAATGCTCAGAGAACATCTTGAAAAAGACACAGAAAACCCTCAAAAACACCAAGCTTCCACACACTTCGATTTGGACCAATCGGGCACGTCGACCCCTCGCAGGTTTATCATGGTGCTCCTTCTCAAAAAGCGCACCCCATGCAAATTTCTCAAAAGGTGTGCGCCTAAAATCTGTCTCACACGTGGCACCACTCTTTTCTTAACTTGAGTGCAAAGATTCCCTTGAAAAAATTTATTCTCCTTATTTTGACTTCCATTTTGGCTATCCCTTTGACAAAATATCTGACAACCACATTGTCTATCCAAAAACTTCTTTCCCACAAACATTCCGATTTCGCTTCGGCCTGCCATCAAATTCCCCTGGCAACCTGGTTGGCCAAATTACTTTCCTCCTCACTAATTCTACTCTGCCTTCTAATTCAACTTCCACATGCCTCACAGCAATGTCTTCAGCCTTATTAGTCATCCATCTTGGAATTTCAGGAATCTTGCCATAAAACTTCTTCAGTCGGAATCCATTTACTGGCTTAGGGATGGGAGTTCCAAACACATCTATCAATCTAAAAGTTCCTTGCCTCAATTCTTGCACAATCTGATATGGACCAAAATACCTAAGCTTCAACTTTCCCAGATGTGGCCCTAGTTTCGAATTGTACATCATCACCCAATCACCTTTCTGAAAATTTTTGAATTTGACCTGCCTTGTCATCCATGCTTGCCTTTTATTTTGACTTACTTCTGCCACATAAGCACTGTAAATTCTATCTTCTTCCAACTTTAACAATTCCTACTGCCTATGCATCACTGAATCTTCAGGGCTCAATCTATGCTGAACTGCAAGCCTCAAGCTAGATATCACATATTCCATAGGGACAACTGCCTCAATCCCATAAACTAGCTTAAAAAGGTGTCATGTCTGTTGCCACTTTGTATGCAGTCCTGAATGACCACAATGCTGAATCTAATTTCTCATCCCAATCTGCCCTGTTTTCAGAAACAATCTTCTTCAAAATCCTCACTAGCACCTTATTTGTGCTTTCCGCCTGCCCATTTGCTTGCGGATGATACGGGGTAGATTTCTTATGAAGAATCATGTGCTTGGATGTCAATTCCTTAATGATTGAATTTAGAAAATGGACACCTTGATCCGACACCAATTCTATCAGACACCCAAATCTGGTCATCATTTTGTACAGGAGCCTAGCCACACTGGCTGCCTTGTTATCCTTCAAAGCCACTACTTCCACCCATTTGGTGGCATAATCTGTTGTTGCAACCAGGATGTACCTTGCTCCAGTTCTTCTTGATTTTGGCTTAATCGGCCCAACAAAATCAAGACCCCATTTTTGAAATGGTTCAAGGGGTAATGTCGGATGATCCTGCATCCGATCCATGGATGTTGGCTGGCCCATCTTTTGGCATTGCACACATTCTCTTGCAAATGAATAAGCGTCCCTCAGCAATAATGGCCACCAAAGTCCAGCTTGCATAATCTTCCTACCAGTAAATCTCTCTCGAAAAATGACCTCCAGCTACGCCAAAATGTGCTTCTTGTAAAACTGCCTTCTGTTCTTCATCTGGCACACATCGTTGAATGATCTGATCTGCTCCTCTTCTATACAAAGATCCGACAATTATCAAAAATGGTATGCTCCTTAGAACAAACTTCTTCCTCTGATCAGCTGTCATGTTGGAAGGTAATACCCCATCTGTCTCAAAAACTATTTGGTCATACCAGTTGTCATATGCTTGACCTTGAACCTGAAACAATTCCACATCTGGCAATTCATCAGACACCTCTGGTGTATACGAGACATTTTCTAGCCTGCTCAAATAATCTGCCACTGTATGCTGATTTCCAGGTGTATGTACTATAGTGTAATCAAATTCTTGCAACAAAAGCATCCATCTTGCAAGCTTTCCTTCCAGCTTTGGTTTATTTACCAAAAACAACAGAGCTTGATGATCCACATGAAAAACAACTTTGTTTCCCAACAAATAATGCCTGAATTTTTCCAATGCAAAAATCATTCCCCTGGCTTTTCGCTCTGTGATAGTGTAATTTCTCTCCGCTGGATTTAGCATTCTACTTGCATAGTACACTGGTCTAAACCATCCTGAAACCTTCTCCTGCATCAAAACAGCTCCGACTGCCATATCCGACACATCCACATAAATATGAAAAGGTAACTCCCAATTTGGTGGTTGAAGGATAGGTGAAACTACCAACATTTTCTTGATAATATGAAAGGCTTTTTCATGTGCTTCACCCCACACAAAACTCACATCCTTTTTGGTCAAATGACTCAAAGGTGCACACACATCTGCCAAATATCTCAGATAACGGCTATGCCATTTAGTTTGACCAAGAAACCGCATAACTGCCTTCAAATTATTCGATGCTATTGCCCTCTGAATTGCACTAATCTTGTGAGCATCAATTGACATCCCTTCCTTGGATATGATGTGACCAAGTAGCTTTCCTTTTTGAACTACAATAGCACATTTGTGCGGGTTTCAAGCCATTCTAAACATCTTGCACCTCTCCAAACATTTCCTTAAATGCTCCAAATGTTTAATCTTCTCCCCAAAAACTGAAAAATCATCCATGAAAATCCGCATAAATTCTGTCAAATATGGTTCAAAAGTTTTGAAAGCTGCTTTTGAAAATGAAGGTGGTCCATTCTTCAAACCAAAGCTCATCACTGTATAAGCAAATCCTCCCCATTCAGTGATAAAAGCTGTCTTCTCAATGTCCTCTTTTGCCATTGGAATCTGATTATAGCCAAAAAAAATCCATCAAGAAAGCTATACATCTCATGCCCTGCAACATTATCCAAAACTGAATCAATGAATGGCAATGGAAATGGATCTGCAATGGTTGCTGCATTCAACTTTTTGTAATCCACACAAACTCGGATTTTCCCTGACTTCTTTGGCACCACCACAATTGGGGACAACCACTCTGCTTTATCCACTGGGATGATAAATCCAACATTGAGAAGTTTATCCAACTCTTCCTTCACCTGTTTGGCGTAATTCGGATTCATTCGGTACCTTTGCTGAATCACAGGCATCGCATCCTCCTTTAAATTTATCTGATGCTTATACACCTGGGGATCCATACCATTCAAATCAGAATAATCCCAAGCAAACACATCCATGAATTCCTGCAAACAACACCTTTAAATTGTCCTTGAAATCATCATCCAGGTTGACACTCACTTTGACAACCTTCGGATTCTCCACAGATCCCAAATTTAAATCCTGCAAATCATCTTCCTTCACTCTGGAAACCTTCTTCATCAATTTATCATACAAGAACTCTGCTCTGATTATTGCCTCCTTAGGCGCGATCTCTGCAACATCATCAACTTCTTCCACCTTGTCACCCCATCACCGTTTTTTTCTTCCTTTATCTGCGGAATCTGTTCGGAAGTACTGTCGACTGTTAGACAAAATACATCCTCCTGAATCGGATAATCAACATATCTATCAAGAATCCGTTCCACATCCACTTCAAAAATAGGAACCACTGTTGGATTGGCTACCAAAAAATTATCTTCCTCATCATCCTCAACTTCTTTCGCCAAACTAATTGGTTGTGCCATCATTGGCTTCACTGCCCTTGATAACTCCTGCTTAGATCCCATTGGTATTGTAATCACTTTCTTACCCTTCTTCAATGTGACCACATTCTTCTCCCAATCCTGCTTGAGCTTTGCTGTTCTAAACCACGGCCTTCCTAACAGAATTGAATATGCATTTGCATCATCCTTCATCCGCAAAACAACAAAATTTACTGGAAACAGCAAACCTTGTATGATAAGAGATTGTTTCCTCAGCATCCCAATAGGTTGAACCTGGCTTTGATCCGCCATGCATACCTGAAATGGTGCTGGCTCAAGCTGAACATTCTTCATCTTCAAAAACTCCAATTCTGACAAAATATTGACTCCAGATCCACCATCCAAAAAAACTATTGAAAATCTCCGATCATCAAAATCTAGCTGAACTGTGGGAACAGTGAAATCCACATCTTCAGGACTAATATGATGACTACCCACACTTTGATTCAACACAGCCCTGATTCCTGACACCTTCGACTTCCTCATAGCCGAATAAACTCGATCCCTAAACATCAGAACCAATGAAAGCAACTGATCCAATGTAAAACTGATAGGACTATTCAACAACTCTTGAACAATGCTTCTGACTTATCCTCCTTATGCTCCTCCTTATCCAAGGATTTCTTCTTTCTCTTCTGCATTTCCTCTTTTTGTTGAACATCCAAAATTCCTTCAATTACTTCTTCACAAACATCCTTCTGTTCCTCCCAATCCAATGGAGACTTTAGCTTTGCTTTGGAACGTGTAACTGCCAAAACTTCCGAATCTTGTACAACACACTCCGAACAGTCACATGTTATTCCACATTCCGCCATTACTCCACTTGCTCTTGCTTCCAAACAAACATCCACATTCACCATATTACTCTGAGGAGGTTTATTTACTTTCTCCTACTGCACAGGTGGCGCAAGTCACTGAGGTAGTTGTTGATGAGGTCTTGGTTGATTCCACCCCTGCGGAGTCCAGTTCTGCTGATTCCAGCCTTGCTGATTCCAATTCGGTGACAGCTGCCAATTTTGCTGTTGTGACCATCCCTGTTGTTGATTCCAATTTCTTCCCCACATGACGGCCGAAAATTTTTCCATCCACCAAATCTTGATCTTCCTCCTTGATTAAAATTTCCTCTAAATGGTGGCCTCCCTGATTGTCTCCAATTCGGATAGGGTTGCTGCGGCCTTTGCCATCCTTGATTTCCAAATGATCTCTGCTCATCCAAAGTTTTTGAAAAAATGCCATGAGACTGTGTCATATTTTGCTGCATCTTTTGTTGTATTCTCTCAGGAATTACCCCTAAAGCTAGGATTATACCAGCAATCCGTGGTTTTGTCACCATCTTTGACACAAATGTCACAGTGCTCTATCTTCTTTTCTGACTCCTTTTGAAATCCCATCTCTTTCAACTTCTTTTTCACAGCCTTCTCAACTGACACCTCCTTAGTCTTTTCCTTTGACTTCTTACACTTCTTACTTGACTTCCCCTTTTGTTTCTTTTTCTCTGAATCACTACTAGAATCATCATCATCACTACCTGAACTTGAATCCGTATCAGAATCTGTATCCGAATCCGACTCCAAATCCTCATCTGTACTGTCATCACTTGACTTCTTCCTCTTTTTCTCCTTCTTCTTCTTCCTCTTTGAATGTCTTTTTCCAGAGCTCAAACCTGATAAACCAAACCTTTTCTCCGCTCTAGTTGCAGTATTAATGAGTTCATTCATTCATCCTGCAACATCAACACCAGCTATTGCATTCCGCAACTCCTTTTTGAGGCCTTTAACATAATATGCTGCCAGCATCTCATCAATGGCTTTCTTGAGGAGTGAGCCTTCTCACATACCGATTGAACCTCTGTGTATAATCTTCCACAAACATCCTCTTTTGCTTTACTGCTTTAAGTTTTGTCAACACATCATTGGTAGTCTTTTCCACTCAAAACCGATTCAAAAATGCAATCCTCAATGCATCATAATCTGCAAAATGTCCTGGCACAAAATTGCTAAACCATTGCACAACTTTCCCCTCAAATGTTGCCTCAAACTGGCGCATTTTGGCTTGCACATCATATACTCCGGCAAATCCTCTAGCCTGCCATCGAGTCTCAAATTGAGCTACGTGACAATCAGGGTCTTCTTTTGACTTTCCTGAAAAGCTTCTGAATTTGATGCGCAAATCTGCTCTAGCCGCTGCTGCCATGTTAAAAGGTCTATTTGGGGGTACCTGCCTATTGGTTCTCCTATTCGGTAACGGATTGAATTGCAACCGTCTTCTTCGAGGCAATACTGCCTGTTGTATTACTGCTGTTGCTAATACATGTGGAAATCCTCCTGCTAATCCTGGAGTTGCTGCCCCTGAATTAACCACCGCATTCTCTGAATCCTCATCAGAACTATCTGTTGACATTCCACTGTCATCACCTTCCTGCGACCATCGTTGATGTTGGTCATCTCCCCGATGCTGCAAACCCAAACGCCTTGCTCTTGACCTTGTAAAATAGAAATGAGATGATTCCCCTGAATCCTCCAGAGCGAACTCAAACCCCCACCACTATTAATGCATGAATGAAAAAAATTCTAACCGTTGCCTACATGAATCTCTTCATCTTCCAGCACTCACCATTAACAGAAGAATGTAAGCCCACGCATGAAATTCATCACAAACACCGTGATCGCCAAGTGTTTATGGCTTATCACATCTTCCACAAACATTTAGGGACTTCAAACTTTCTGACAATTATTTGACAAACTAAGTGACAGCACTGGTGACAAACAGATTGACAACTAGATTGACAAGTAGATTGACAAACTACATCTTGCATTCAGAAATCCGCCCATAACTACATAGAAAATCCGCCTAGAAAACATCTTCATCTTCGTCTTCTTCTTTCTTTAACCACCAAGAACTACCCCATATATAAAGACTCCCACGACTTCTAACTTCCATCCAAATTCCAAAAGACACTTCACATTACATCCGATTATGAAAAACTGAAAGACAAAAAAGTACACAAAAAGAGCATCTAATTTTCAGCCTTAAACACCCCAGCCGAGCCCTTTTTGATGAAGTTTCTACAACATCTTCTTCTTCCTCTATCAATGGCACAACAGGGACCATTGGCCTTGATGTTCTAAGAAGATGCTTCTTCCTGCAATCACTCAACAGATTAGGATCTGTGATTCCACCACATGCCAAGCCGTAAGCAGCATATGTTAAATAATATTACATCTTAAAGAGTATACTCCTGGTCCCTCCCCAAAAAATCGAACAGCTGCTTGCCACTCCAGAAGTATTGCCTTGTTTGCATTCAGGCTTAAGTGATAGCCACCTAGATAGCCTAGATAGAGTCTTGATCGCCATCAGAGGAAAACTTGCATTGTCCTTGGAGAAGCTAGCATGAAATATTACAATTTGAGGGAATTTTAGGCGATGTATATATGTTCCTAGTGTCAAATCGTGGCCCAATCCCGCCATACGCTTGCCTGAAGCACGTTTGAGGAATGTGTCTTCATATATTTCCAACTGAAAAAATAAAGGAGCATTAGCCCAGAAACAACATCACCAAACAATCCAGGACAAAGTTGATAAAGCCAACACAATGAAAGAAAATAACCTCTTAGTTCTCATCTGCTTCAAGCAAGGCGTCTTGCCATAAATTAGTGCTTGAACTAGGAACAGTTTCCGCTTTCTTACTTGGCACATCCCTAAACTCTCCCATGTTGGTAATATTCAGTCTTTCCCTTGCTTCTTGTAGCTCTTCCTCTGTGGCATCTTTTCTTTCATATTTAAGGGCATCAGCATAGATCATCTTTAGTGTTGCTGCAGAGCAGATAGAAACTCGGTGTCTTTCACATGGCTATCCACTAGTAAGTACTTATCTATCCCATCATCATCTACAAAATTATCATCAACCTCTAGATTTCGGGCTATGAAGGCTATGCAATGGTCCTCCCTTAATTTAAATACATGCTATCAGCAATATATATTCTGAATCTCCTACTTGGTAGGAGGGGAGCAATGGCGTTGGAATGAGGGAGAACTCATCTGATTCAATCTCACAGGCTGGCCTACGTCAGTGTTTTGTTCTCTTAGTGCCTCAATATCAACCACCGCACTGAGTTTTCTCTCTTCTTCAACATTGAACTCCTCAATCACATGAGGAGTGTCCTCCTCTTCAGCAATATCCTCAACGATGGGACTAGCCTGACGAGAAACAGTGTCTTCACTTTCATTTGTCGCATGCGGCTCTGTACATTCTTCATTTGTTAATTGCACATTCATGTGCAAGAAGCATAAGAAGGCATAAGAGTATTCCATCAAGCGGCATTTTCTTTTGTGAAAAGGGCATGGCAAAGCTCTCTATTTATCACATGGTACCTTGTGCCAATCCCTGTTTAACCTCTGCTTCTTCTCCGACGACACCTTGAGATTAAAATGAATGTAGTTTTTCCCATCAATCATCACTGTATCTTCATTTGTGAGCTCATCAAACTCTTGCTTTGCCTCTTCAAAGTATTTGGGATGGCTAGAAAGTGTATCCTCCAGAGAAAAATCGCAATTGAACATCAACGAAATCGAAGGGTGCAAATCATGACGTCCATATTTGTAGAGGAAGTCATACAACAAAGTTGCAGGTGTTTCTTTAATCTCTTCATCCACATCAAACTCGACTTGAACTTGCGCCATGGCTAAATTCAAGGGTGTAGATAAGACATGGAAATTATTAGTTCAAGCAATGAATCAAGAGGAGACAGTCGGTCTTAAACACCACCAAATCTCTGTGTGGTGAATGGATTCAATATAACGCGAGAGGAGATGCCAGAGGAAGCTAGGTATTCCTCCTCGCGTTGTAGTGAATCTATTTTCCCTCTAACGCAAATAAAATTGCAGCCTCGTCAAGGACCTCTTCTCGCATTATGGTGAATCGATTCACCATAATCCGAGGAGGCATATTGTGCATCCTATGGGACCTTCGCTTGCGTTATGGTGAATCGATTCACCGCTACATGAGGACTTTTGCATCCTTTGGCGCCGCCTCTCACGTTATGGTGAATTACAAATAAAGATACTTCTCATCATGTACCCATACTGAGAGAGGAGGTGCCAAACGAATTAAAATAGTCTTCCTCGCATTGTGGTGAGTCAATTCACCATAATGCGAGGAGTCATAGGTTTTCAATTCACCATAACGTTTCTATCATGAAAAAACAAAGCAAGGAGTTCTGCAAGAATAAAACCAAGAGAACGAAATAACAAAAGGAGAAGGAAGCACAAAAGAGATAAAAATACCAAGAAAATGAATCGACATTGGTCGCAGGAGATGGAGATGAAGGAGGTTGTCGTTATCTTTCATGGAGATGAAGGAGGTTGGAGGTTTGTGTTTGTCATTTGATACAGGACAATGAAGGAGGATGATTGATGAAGGAGGTTAGAGGAGATAGTTGTTGATGGACGATGAAGGAGGTTGGTGGAGATAGTCGTTGATGGAGATTGGTTAGTGGAGATAGTCGTTGATGGAGATGAAGGCCGTTGGTGGGGAGATAAATGAGAATACGACCGCATGGGTATCCAATTTAAGGGGGAAAAGGCGAGTTTAGTTTAGGCACACCTTTTGTGAATGTTAATTTGTAACATTAGGATTATTCTATGCCAAGTCCTTGCAAATCAAACTTGACTTATCTACGAGACAAGATAGTGATCTTGAGGGACATGATGATACCTTTATTAAAAGTGATAGATCCCAATTAGTCCCCAAATCTGAAGCCTTTTAAAATAAACCCTTCAAAAACAAGTTTAATTTTGGAATTCCCTTCTTGGAAAAATATAAAGAAAAGTAGTTGAATTTCTATCCTTGAAATGAAATAATGGGGTCACCCTTAAAGTTTGAGGGCTTATCACACCTGATGTAATAAAATGCATCTTTTCAAAAGTAGAGGAGGCAAGTGGACTCTTTTAAAAGGTGATGTTGAATTCATATTTAATAGAATAAAGCTTTTCTTAAAATGATTGTCCTATCTCAAAGAAGAATAGTGCACCTTTACAAAAAGGTAAGAGTGAAGATGTGTATATATGTGCTACCCTTTCCCCTCTACTTAAAATTTCAATTTTTATATCTTCCTCTTCTTCTTTTTTAAAAATTTATAACTTCTAATTGCCTCTTCCACCATCAAACAAATGTTTTTTGTCTTTCATCTTTCTTCTGTCCTTTTCCCTCGTTATCACTTTTGGTCTTAAAACCTCTTTGCTCTCGCATCCCTATTCATGCCCCTCTTTAAATTAACTTCATTTATTTTTGCTCATCTTTAAATTAACTTCATTTATTTTTTCTCCTCCTCTTTGAAGATGCCCTTTTTTGTTAATATTTCTTTTTTCTTATCTCTTATTGTTTTTCTCAATTTCTTTTCTCCCTCCTCCTCTTATAACCGTCTCTCTCTCTCTCTCTCTCTCTCTCTCTCTCTCTCTCTCTCTCTCTCTCTCTCTCTCTCTCTCTCTCCCCTTTTGAACCCTCTTTCACTATCCTCCCTTGTCAAAGAACTCTCTCCCATCTTACTTCACCCATCCTTCTCCTTAGCCATCTCTCCTCATCCTCGTTTTTCCTCTAACTATCTCTCTTTCTTATACCCCTACCCTTTATCCTACTAAAATAATCTCTCCCTCATTTTCATCCTTTTTTCTCTAACCATATCTCCCTCCTATTCCCCTACCTTTTTTCCCCCTCCCTTTGTCTTTAATGTCCCTTCTCACCTCCCATATTGTCTCCTTTTCCTCCCTCCCTCCCTCTTCAATCTCCCTACTCACCTCCTCCATTTTCCCCCCACCACCTTTCCTCCAATTATTTCTACTTCCCAACTCCATTCCCCCAAGCATCTTCCAAACCCTTTTCCCACCACATTTCCCCTAATTATTGTTACTTCCCAACTCCATTCCCCCAGCGTCTTCCCAACCCTAGTTTACCATCTTCTTAGGCTTCATAATAGAAGCAACTTAGCACTACTTGGAAACATTACATATTGATTGTTGATTAAAAGAGATTCATTAATAGCTTCAAATTAAATCCATAATATACCTAGAGAGGATTTTGACAAATAGAGTGTTACATGATGAAGCATAAGCATCGAGGCTTATGGATAAGGAAAAGAAACATGTGGATTCTGGGGTACAAGGATAATTGTATCCAAGAGACCAATTAACTCAAAATCTCTCACCTTTGAAACTCTCTATAATGTTGTGCATTTCATTGATAATGGGGAAGATGGATTTTTTTGGATATTGGTTTAGGTTGATCTTTGCCAAATTATGGGAAATCCTAGATAAAAGGATGGTGAAAGTTTCCAATCTAATTTATGCATCATAGGATGAAAGCCTTGGAAGAAGAAGAAGGTAAAATCTCTAGCTTAAAGTTGTAAGGTGATGGGTAGATGGATTTTTTAGATATTGGTTTGGGTCGATCTTTGAAATTCTAGATGAAAGGATGGTGTAAGTTTCCAATGTAGTTTATGCATCATAGGATGAAAGACTTGGAAGAAGAAGGTAAATTCTCTAGCTTAAAGTTGCAAGAGCTAGAATTAAACAATAAGGTGAAGTAATAAAGAAGGTTGTGTGTCCCCCCATGCCTTGCAAGGTCTCTCATCTTTTGCCTAACAAGAACCACAACCCATATCACCTCACAAGGTATCTCATCTCTCACCTAACAATAACTGCACCCCATATCCGCCCATGCTTTGCAAGGTCTCTCATCCCTCACCTAACAAGAACCACACCCCATATAACACCAAATTCCAACTTTAGTTGTGAAATAAAAGCTTTAACAAGTTAGGAATCTTGATCCGTCCATTTCAACATATTTTTTATTTCAAAAAAATCCAACATATTTGAATAATAAAAATCAAACACCAAAAATTTATTAAGGGTAATCTACAGAAAACTTGGCTACTAGCTTGAGGGGGGCACTTTACATATATGTAACATAGCACGTTAGTGCAGGGGAGGGGATTTTTATAAAATTTGAAGGATTGACATGACATATATATACAAGAGGGGATTTAATAAATAATTATTCAATGTAGTTAATTTAAGTAAACTTATAGAGGAGGGCTTTGTTTATTCAAGATCCAAACATGTATACTTATAAAAGGGGGGTAAAGAATCCTATAAAAGATCTAAAACTTAAAAACAAGGTAATTTTGAATACATGATCTAAAACTTAAATGCAAGGTAATTTTGAATACATGCTTGTTAACCATAAACTTAAAATACATGCTTGTTATAACCATAATGGTTAACATTACTCTAGATGCAGCTTCACCCTTTTTTTCCATAGCATAAAGCACTGCATGTAATAGATTTTAGGTATCTCTGAGCTTATGACATGTAATTCTAGATGATATTCATTTATCTTATGTCCCTCTGCTGCTCCCGTTGAGCATAATCAACCGTCTCCCTTGAAAAAATGTTACCCTACCCTTGTGAGATTGCATGTATAAGAAGAACAACTTATTAGAATGATCACATATAAATTCTTTGTTCATTTTAAACACATGAATAACAAGATTAAAGTCCACTTACTTTTTTATCATACGGAGAACCATTAGGAACTCTTCCTCCACCTCCTGTAGAAATCAAACCACCCTCTACAATTCACCGTGGAACCATATCTTTGTCAACTCATGTGGTTCTTGCCCATTCTTGCCAAACTATGAGATGATGGTTGCTATCACAGATAATAAACATCATCTCGGCCATACCTTGCCATCCCTCCATCTGTTCTAATAACATGTCAAACTCTTTGGATAGTGATAGTTTGGGGCCAACTACATTCTTATGATCGAATGGAATGGGCTCTTGGCTTGGGAAACTCTCCAAGATAATGAAGGCTACCATTGTTTTCAAGTACTTCTCTTTTTCATGCTTTTTATCAACCCTTCAATGCAATCCTAATCGAATGGAATGGTATCTTGGCCTAGGAAACTCTCCAAGATAATGGATGCTGCCATTGTTATCAAGTAAGTCTCTTTTTCATGCTTTTTATCAACCCTTTGATGCAATCCTCATTTGTGTGGATTGCAGGGTTTGCGAGAAGGTGACATAGCAACACTCTGGGAAGGTGGTGTTATCGACCAAATGATCCTCTACACAATTAGTGGAAATGTGTCAATCAACCACATGTCCAAAACTCTCCTTTATGGATTTCTCTTCTTCTACAATCGTGGCACTGCTGGCAATACGATTATTGTCGGGAATTCTTGGAGTAGGTCTAGCTAGATGCATTGGTCATGTCACTTGATGTTGGAGACTTGATGTGGTGACATGACCACATCTTGAGAAATTAGTATCTTCTCTGGCATGTTGGTGAAGCCCTTATTTAAGATATGAGAGAGAGATTTTTCATGATTAAAAAATCATTACATTAATCATTAATTCAATCAAATTTCCTTCTTAGAATCTCTTTTTAGTTATTGAGTCTTTGATACCCAAAATATGAAATAGTGTTAGCTTATATGGTGATTTATTTTAGTTATACTAATAAATCAATGTCTTCACTAAATTAATCAATCAAGAATTAATATCTAAATATTTCAATTTAGTTAGTAAACAAGGTGATGGTCTCAACTTTCAAAACTGCATTGATAACAAAATAACATATATGAATCTTTACTCATATTTGGATCATCTAATGAGAAACTTATGGAAATAGTGTTATATAAAATGATTAGATATTCCACTTAAAGCCTTATGGGGTGTTTAAAAATGGGTGAAGTAATCTATTATTCTATAGTAATGAATATGGTTCAAAATTTCTAAACTTTTATCTAAATCAAAGTGCCTAAAAGGATAGGTGTATATTTGATTGGCTCTCATCAAAACATAGCATTATACACAACATGTGTGCAAGGTTTGGTCCTACTCTATGATTATTTTATTAGGTATAGAAATCCTCAAAGAATGTTTTTTGAAACAACTAAATACCTTGAAATTTTGATTAAGATAATTGATTTTTGGGCCTAAGATGGATTGTATTACACCAAGATATATTTATAAAGAAATTCACATCCAAAAACTTTGGAAAGAAATGAGAAATTGGTTAATTAAAGCCTTTGGTCCAAATATAGCCCAAACATCTCTCTATAACGATTGTAATTTGTCTTATAAATTCTTATAGAATTGAAAAGCCTAGAGGTAACTAATGTGATCTCGAAAAATCCCAATTTTCGTTTGCTATGTACCTAATGATATGAAAAAAGGAAATGATTTACTTTCACTGTCCATGTGTTTCAAATAATTCCATAAAGTTGGTCAGTAATAATGAGGACATAAATATGTCCACAGACACTTTTCTATCCTATTACCAAACTAGTGTTAATATATATATATATATACCTACATATATATTAATATATATATGGCCCAAATAGGTGTGTGTGTGTGTGCATAATAATATATATATAATATATATGTTTATATATATGGTCCAAACACATGTATGTGTGTGTGTGTGTGTGAAGACCGAAAATTCTATCTGAACATTCCTCATGGAAATTTCAATTATGCAAGTTCGCAATTTGTCATTCCTTAATTAGATCCACTGAGTCAAAGGTCAAACAACAACTATTTGTCAGCACAATCCACTAATCTCATAGTGATTTGCTAAAGTCATAATCGTCATTCCAGTTACTAACATCATCATTGGGATTTGTCCCATTCATCCTCATCATGGCTTTGTTCAACTTATCTTCTTTCAACCAGAATTTAGAAATCATCATCTTTCAATCAGAATCCAAATCAACTCATCAATTCTCAACCAGAATTCTAAAATCATATCAATGAGCATTCGAATTCATCATCTGGATAGCATTTTTGGTTATAATTTCAAGGTCTTAGATATACTCATATATATTGCTAGTAAAGAGCTATAGTTATACCCACGATATATACGGGTAATCATGATCCTTGGAACTATAAGGTAAATACCATCATATCTAGGCCTCAAGCAAGTCAGGGATTCCATACAATTGTGGTACTTCCATCTAAAGACCCAATTTCCAATTTATGAATCTTCATTCTGAATATCAATTTGCATGAATTTCATCACACAATTACAATCTTTTATTGGTACTTCATAAATTTTTGACATTTCTTGCTTCTCGGTTGATCCACTTTAACCAATTCGCTCTGATACCAGCTGAAAGATCCCTGCCTCCTCTGCGCAACAAATTCAAGGATGCTAGCAATAGAAGTAGCACTTCTTGCGCGCAAGGTAGGGCCTCTCACTCGGGGCCTCGCCCACAGATATCCGGACAACCTCAATTCTTCCAAAACCAAATCCGAAAAAACTTCCCTCCCACAACATAGGTGATTCCTCCAGGATATTTTATTCTAACGTAGTCAAGGTCTTAACTAACCAAACTGATCCGACCAAACCCGTAAGTCACATGGTCAGATCGAGGAAGAGACTTGCACTTGGATCATAGAGACCAATGCTTTTTTCCTCATCAAAAGGCACAGCCGTTGATTCTTTTCCATAGAACAATGACTATTTTGGGATTTACTTCATCTATCATAACATAACAGAGTTTAGTCTCATTTTAGGGATCCATCGGTCCAACCCAATCCCATGGGTTAGTAGCCAACCGCCCAACCACTGTAGCGATAGGATCCATTTAGGAATTTGGTTATGTTTTGCCCCGGGTACCAAGAAAAAGAGTTCCCAGGCCCCCTAGCCGGCGCTTCAAGCAAACTTCAAGATAGTCACACCACTTACACACCCAATATGAAATTGCATGTTTCACAAATTCAGCTATCTTTAAAACAATCTTTTAATGAAACCATAGTATCACTGATCATAATCCTTTAAAATATCTAGCTTGAATTCTAATTTCCAATCATTCCTTCATTGGTGTACCTATGGCATCATTGGCAACCAAAACACTAACCACCTGTTCACTCAGGGGCCTTTTCAATAGTTCCTAGCTCATAGTACCCGGAAATATAATCACATAAGAAAAATCTAGATGGACTCTCCGTTAAAGATCAGCAAGATCAACCAACAGATCCATATAAAAGAGTCATGGACTCATCCGTTGAGGACCAGCAAGGCCAGTCAACTAGATCCATACCCGAGTTCAAAAAACAACTCTACCTCCTTATTCCGTTTTCTTCCTTGACGCACGCGTGGGTATCTTCGGTGACCCAGAGCCCAAGTACCGTATGGTCAGCACCCTCTAGGCTCCTTCGCGCAAGTCACCTAGTGCTTCACTCATAGGCCGCTTCCTTGGTCCCTCATCCACCGTACTGGAAGCTCACCATTTAAATCGAGCCGAGGTTGGTCAAGACCTCGACCGACCTTGCTATGCAAGACATCCTCCATTGACCTTGCTATGCAAGACATCCTCCATTGACTCTCCCCCTCAACTGTTGCAACTTTATCACTTAGGTCTCCACGACCTCATTCACAAGATGGTCAAAATGCTTCCCCAGCATTCTTGACGTAAAACAGTCATTTAAAAATAGGTTTTAAAATACAGTTTCTAACGAACTCTCATCTTTCCACATTGTTCCACATCATTTCTCGTTATTCCACATTCTTCTACATCAATTCACATTGCTTATTCCACATACAGTCATATATTTTCCCATCGTCCTTCATCCATTCTCATCCAATCACATCATATTATATCTCATCACATCTATTCTCATCACATCACATCACAACATATCACATCATATGTATTCCCATCGTCCTTCATCCATTCTCATCCAATCACATCATATTACATCTCATCACATCTATCCTCATCACATCACATCACAATATATCCACATCACATCTCATCCATTCATATCACATCACATTCATCTACATTCATTCAGATCTACATCACATCCACATATCATCACATCACGTTCACATCTATTTACATCACTTCACATCCATTCACATCTACCCAAGTCCACATCACATCACATCTCATCGATCCACATCATATCTCATCCATGCATATTTTACTAGATCCACATCACATCCATTCACATCTCATTACATCACATTCACATCTCACCACATCTCACCACATCCACTCACATCTCATCACATCCATTCACATTCATCACTCCCATTCACATCCCACATTCATTCACATCTCGTTACATCCATCCTCATCTTATCACATCTCGTTCACATCCATCCACATCACATTCATTCCATCCACATTACATCACATCCACATATATCCTTATCACACCACATCCATTCACAACTCATCACATTCATCCACATCCATTTGTTCATTTACATTCACATTTATCCACATCCATTAATTCATTCACATGCATATCTATCACATCACATCTCATTCTCATCCATTTACATCACATCACATCACATACTTTCACATATCTTCACATCTTATTCACATCTCATCACATTCACATCCACATCCGTTTACATCACATCGCATCTCATCACATTCACATCCACATCCATTTACATCACATCGCATCTCATCCACATCTCATCACATTCACATCCACATCCATTTACATCACATCACATCTCATCCACATCTCATCACATCCACATCCACATCACATCACATCTCATCCACATTTCATCACATCCACATCCACATCCATTTATATCACATCACATCTCATCCACATCTCATCACATCCACTCACATATTATCACATCGCATTCATATCGCATTCACATTTAGCACTATTTTCTACTTTTGATACCGATGGAAATTTTCTAAGTTTCTACCAATTGCTTACCTAATTAAAGGTATTTTTTATTAATGGATATTTTCATATTCTTTCTCAAATTTCTCAAGTGAAATATAATCAATAAGATGATGCCAAGAAGGAAGAGAAGCCTAAGGCAAGGATAGAGGAGGTCAACACCATTCGCAGTGATGGTGTGACGGTGATGTCTTGTATACCTCTATTTTCTCATATGCATTTATGGCTACCACGGATGATGGTATGTCACAAGACTGGATTATTGACTTTGCAGTATCATTTCATGTTACTCCACACAAGGAGTGGTTTGCCTCTTATGATGCAGGAAGGAAAGGATGTGTGCGTTTGGGAAATGATTATGCCTGTGACATTGTTGGAGTGGGAGATGTGCATCTTTCACTTGCAAATGGTTCAGCTCTTGTGCTCAGGAATGTACGGCATGTGCCTATGCTTAAGAAGAGCTTGATCAGCACTGGACAATTGGATGACAGTGGTTACCATGTTTTCTTTGGCAATCACTCATGGAAAATTAGCAAAGGGTCTCTTATAGTTGCTAGAGGTTCCAAGTCTGGAACATTGTACTCTTTACATGTGTCTGGTGTAAAAGATCATGTGATAATCGTGACTGAGCAGCCATCTATTTCATTGTGGCATCGCCGGTTGGGACACATGAGTATGACAGGAATGAAGATTCTTTTTGGTTTGCAGTATGTTCCTATGTTTAATTTTTTAGATTTTAGCATGTGTGAGCATTGCATCATGTATGGGAGGCAAACACAGTCTTCACATAAAAAATCTTTAAGCAAGTAGAGGCTTGAACCATTGGAGTTGGTTTAGAGTGATGTGTGTGGACCTATGCCTACTGTCTCATTAGGTGGCACTTCTTACTTTGCTACTTTCACTGATGATGCTACACAGCAAGTGTGGGTCTATCCTCTTTGGAAGAATAGTGATGTCTCTGATGCATTTCAAAAATTCTTAGCATTTGCTGAAAATGAGTCGGGCAAGAAGCTCAAATGCTTGCGTACTGATAGCGGAGGAGAGTATACCTCTCATGCATTTAAGAATTTTTTGTTGAGATTCAAGCTCGATGTCAGTGTGAGCCAGCTATGCTATGTGCTGGCAGATTAGGTAGGAACATGTGTGAGACATAAATGACCGCGTGTCCAGCTGGTCATAGTGTGTGGACATTAGCTAGGGTTAGTAGAGTGTGGACACAACTCATTGTGTGTCGTGTGGATTATGAATTAGTGCATTATGCTTTGTGTGAGAGTCGACATGGCTTCCCTCTATGGTTAGGGTTTGTAATATACATTAGGGTTTGCTCCTGTGTGTGTGTCTCCTCCTCCTCTACCGATCTTTCAACATGGTATCAGAGCCTTGTGCTGTTTATTAGGGTTTATGAGTGAGTGAGTGAAGAGGGAAGAGAAGAAGCTGTGAAAAGAAGCTGTGAAGCTGCCATTGGAGCTGTGAAGCTTGGAGCACACCAAATACTATCAGATCTGGAAGCTAGGCCTACTGGGTAAGGTCTTCTAAACATCCTTGAGCGGATTGCAGGTGAAACAGGCAAAGGCAAAGCAAAATAGAGCAAATCAAAGCAAAGAAAAATTCTGGTTTTTGAAGCTTTCCATTAAAGCTTGGGAACATTGATGTATGGTGGAAATACATGTAAATCTGGCAAAGCAAACATGTATCTGACAATGAGAGATGTATTGGCAACCCATGAGCAAGCCTTGAACAAAGTTTGGAGCAATTTGGATGTATTTAATTGAGTGGAAAACTCTGGTTTTTTGAGCTCACACAAAATAGAGAAAAGCAAGCCCAAAATTGAATCATTTGGAGCATGTATTTGGTAAAAATCAAAGCATTGGTGGATTGCACACGTACCTAGGAGTGTTGGGGACTTGATTACCTCATCATTGAGCATTACAACCACTCCCAAAGAGCCCTACAGTAGGCGGCGCAACTAGCCAGGAGAAAACAGAGTATTTTTCTGGTTTTTTCACTACGAGGAGGTCAATTTCTCATCGGGTGCTTGGTTCCTTCCACAATCTCTTTAGCAATTGGATGCTTTACATCTTGGAGAAGAGGGCTATGTGATTTGTTTGGTCAATAATGCTTAATTGAGCTGGGAATGAGCTGATTAAAACAGGCTGTCCACTGGTTGCAGAGAAACAGAGCATTTTAATTGAGCAATTAATCTTTGGTGTTTTACAATTGGACAAATTCCTCTTACATGGAGTTGATGGACACTATTGCTAAGCCAATGAATGCCTGGTTGCTCAATTTGGTGAAATATTGAAGAAATTAGAGCCAAATCATTACTGGTTTTTTTGGTTTTTCTGGTTTTTTCAAAAACAGAAAAGGGGGTTTTCAAAAATTGATAATTACACATGTCAAATGGAGTTGATACTCAACATTGAGGTTAATTAGGTGTCAATGCAAGTTGCCTATACTTGATTGCATCATTACATTGCGATCTGGAGCCTTGGAAGGCGTGTCAATTCAGGGTATCCCGCACTGAGTGAGTCAGTTCATCTTGGATGATTACAGGTTGATTTTCTACATCAAATTTGGAGTTTGTTGGCTATCTTGGAGTATCTGGAACATTCATTGGAGTGTGGTTGAGCTGAGGAAGGCTCATTTACAGATTTGAAGTGTGCGGAAGGTGTATACATTGAGCAGATATGTCGGACAATCCAGTTCAGATTGTTGGTGAGAAGCTGGATAGGAAGAACTTCCAGGCATGGAAGTACAGGATAAAGAGTTTCTTGAAAGGGAAAGGATTTTGGAATCTCATTACAGGTGCTAAGCCAGAGCCTGAGCTACCTCGGCAACCTACACAGCAGCAGCTTATTGCTCATAAGCAGTGGTCCGAGAGAGCATTCAAAGTGCTGCATTATTTATCTATATGCATTTCTGATGCTATGCTCATACACATTCAGGATGCTGAGAATCCCAAAGATGCATGGGATACTTTGGTCAAGATGTTTGATACAGATACGAGTGCTCGCAAGTCTCAATTGCGACAGCAGATACACAATGTGAAAAGGAATAAAAGGAGCATACATGATTATGTGCAAGAAATCAAGAAGTTTGCAGATGCATTGGCCACAATAAATGCCCCCATGCCTGATGATGATTTGGTGGATATTACCTTGCGTGGTCTTGGCAAGGAATACAAATCCTTTGATACATCTATCTCCGTGAGGAGTACAGGTTTACCCGACTTCGATGAGTTGGTTTCACTCTTATTGGTTGAGGAAATCAAGCTCAGTGATTCATTTCTGGATGCATCTACTAGCCATGATGATGGCAGAAATCAGGCATTTTACTCGCAGAGAGGTTTTAGAGGCAGGGGGAGATTCGCATCACGTGGACGTGGTGGTAATGGTCGTGGATGGCAGGATAGACCTCCACAACAGAATTTTCAGCCTTCTTATGGTGCTCGAGGTGGTCGTGGTTATGCACCTCAGCGAGGCAGAGGTAACCCCCGTGGTCGAGGATGTTGGCAAGGTCAACAAAATTCTATGCAAGATGTGGAATGCCATTATTGTGGCAAATATGGTCATATGGCGAGAGATTGCTTTCGCAAACAGAATGATTTGAGAGGGGGAAGAGCACAACGTGGTGGTCATTATGGTGGAAACTATGCACAACATGGTGGTAACTATGCATCAAGTAGCAATGATGGAACTGAAAATCATTTGTTTGCCATGAAGCATGTTGTGGGTTCTATGACGACAAATGCTGAGAATGATGATACATGGTATATGGACTCAGGAGCATCAAATCATATGACATGCCATGGAGAATGGTTTGAGCATATGAAGCCCATGGATGTGAAGGGCTATGTGGAAACAGGTGATGATACCCAGCATGTCATTACACATGTTGGAAGTGTACCATTGGTCATGCATAATGGTCAGACAAAGTCTATGTCAGATGTGCTGTATGTGCCTTCGATCACTAAAAGCTTGGCCTCAGTTGGTCAAATGGTAGAACAGGGATTACAAGTTAGATTCAATGAGCATGGATGCTTCG
The DNA here is from genome assembly GCF_041138505.1 of Cibotium barometz. Classification (NCBI taxonomy): domain Eukaryota; kingdom Viridiplantae; phylum Streptophyta; class Polypodiopsida; order Cyatheales; family Cibotiaceae; genus Cibotium; species Cibotium barometz. The sequence goes on from NC_141087.1 coordinate 41,689,057, forward strand.
TTGAAGACTTCAAACATGGATGTAGAGTGATTGCTAAAGGCAAGAAAGAAGGAAGATTGTTTAAGCTGGATGCTGGAATTCCTGAGCTAAAATCAGCCATGTTCTCAAAGAGCAAGAATGTGGTACAGGACATTGATATGTGGCACAAGAGGATTGGCCATGTCAATATACAGAGATTAAAGAACATGCAAACAAGAGGCATTGTCAATGGATTGCCTAGGTTCAAATATGATGGACATATGCATGTTTGTGAAGCCTGTCAGTTTGGGAAGCAGGCAAGATTGAGATTTCCTAGAGAAGGAAATATGAGTAACAGGCCACTTGAGATCGTACACAGTGATGTATGGGGTCCTGCACAAAACCCATCTATCAAAGGCAGTCTATACTATGTTACATTCATTGATGACTTTAGCAGGATGACATGGATATACTTTCTCAGGGAGAAGAGTGAAGTATTGGAAAAATTCATGGATTTCAAAGCTTTTGCAGAAAAGCAGTATGGCTGTTGGATTAAATGTCTGAGGACAGATGGAGGTGGTGAATACACCTCAAAAGCTTTTGAGCATTTCTTGAGGAAGCATGGAATAAGGAGACAATTGACATGCAGGTATACACCTCAGCAGAATGGTGTGGCTGAGAGAAAGAATAGAGTTATATGTGAAGTGACAAGGGAGATGCTTAATGAAAAGAGCATGCCAGATTACTATTGGGCAGAAGCATGTGCTACTGCAGTATACATATTGAACAAAACACCTACAGCAGCCATTCATGGAAGCACGCCAGAGATGCGGCTCACAGGTTACAGGCCAGACATTGGACATCTTAAAGTTTTTGGATGCATAGATTATGTGCATGTGCCTGATGAAAGAAGAAGGAAGTTGGATCCTAAGGCAGAGAAATGTGTATTTGTGGGATATGCACAGGATCGAAAAGCCTACAAGTGTTATAATCCACAAACTAGACAAGTGGTCATCTCACGTGATGTGGTGTTTGATGAGCTTGCTAGTTGGTATAAAGCAAAAGATGAGGGAGTTATTGAGTCACTTGAGGCTGATGTACATGTGAACTTGCCACCACAAGCAAGTTCTAGTTCTACTACTATGTCTGGGCCAGCAGAGCAGAAGCTGAGAGTAGCAGTGTACGTCCATGGTCAGGACGTTTGAGGCATGAGAGTGTAAGCACTGGGAGTAGTGCTATGGATAAAGGCAAAAAGAAAGTCGAAGGAATTGGAATCACAGGATATGAGTCGTCTAGTTCTGAGAGTTTGGATGAGGAGCTTGGCATACCTGTTTTACGCACACCTGGTGCGAGGCAGGACAGATATGTGCCACCACATGCTAGAGTCACAGGTGTACAGAGTGACCCGCATGCATTGCGGAGATCCCAGAGAGTCAAATATCCTGTTGACAGACTGACATATAGAGATTTTGCTATGCACTATGCATACATGACATCTATGGTGAAGCATGTGGAACCTACATGCTATACAGAGGCTATTGGAGAGCATGTATGGGAAAAAGCAATGGATGTGGAGATGGACGCATTGGTCCATAATGATACATGGGACTTGGTTGCACTACCAAAGGATAAGAATGTTATTGGATGTAAATGGGTTTACAAAGTGAAGTGCAAATCTGATGGTTCTATTGAAAGACATAAGGCAAGATTGGTAGCAAAGGGTTATGCACAGACCCAAGGATTGGATTATGATGAGACGTTTAGCCTAGTGGCTAAGATGGGCACAGTGAGAGCAGTCATTGCTATGGCTGCAGCTAATGGCTGGGAAATGCATCAAATGGATGTCAAGAATGCATTTCTGAATGGAGATCTACAAGAGGAAGTATACATGGCACAGCCAGAAGGGTATGTACACCCTAGATATCCTACTCACGTATGCAGGTTGAAAAAGGCATTGTATGGTCTGAAGCAAGCACCACGTGCTTGGAGTGATAAGATGAGCAGATATCTTATCTCACTTGGTTTTCAGATTTCTACAGCAGATTCTTCACTCTATGTGAAGAAGACACAGCATGGGATTGTTTTACTAGTCATCTATGTGGATGACTTGATTATCACAGGTGATCATGGTGCAGATGTGATGCATGTCAAGAAAGCTTTGAGTGGGCAATTTGACATGAAAGATCTTGGTGAGCTGAGATACTTCCTTGGCATTGAAGTGGTGAAAGATTATGCAGGTACTTGGTTAGTACAGCGCCAATATGCCTTGGATATGTTGGCAAAGTATGGCATGACAGGGTGTAAGCCTATGAGTACACCATTGGAGCAAAATGTGAAGTTGCGGGCTGATTATGGCGAGGAATTGGATGATCCTTCTATGTACAGGAAGATGGTTGGTAGTCTCATATACATGACTATCACACGCCCAGATTTGAGTTATGCAGTGGGGCTAGTCAGCCAGTTTATGCAGAGCCCCAGGAAACCACATTTGGATGCAGTGAGACGCATCATGAGATATGTGAAGACCACAGCACATTATGGTCTATTTTATGAGAGTGGTAAAAGCTTGGACATACATGGCTACACAGATGCTGATTGGGCAGGTAGCGCATATGACAAGAGGTCTACTAGTGGATATGCTTTTACACTTGGCAGTGCTGTGGTGAGTTGGAGTAGCAAAAAGCAACCTACAGTTGCTTTATCCAGTACAGAGGCTGAGTACAGAGGTGCAGCCATTGCTACTTGTGAGGCTATATGGTTAAAAAGTCTCTTGGCAAATTTATGTGAGCCTCTTGATGGCAAAGTTGTCATACATTGTGACAACATGAGCAGTATACAGTTGGCAAAGAATCCAGTGTTTCATGCGAGGACCAAACACATAGAGGTCCATTATCACTTTGTCAGAGAGAAGGTGCTGGATGGTACAGTTGATCTTCACTATGTGAAGACTGATGAGCAGGTGGCAGACATCTTTACGAAGCCACTGAGCAGGGAGAAATTTGAGTACTTCCAGACTATGTTGGGAGTACATGGGATGAGCTTGAGGGGGAGTGTTGAGAGTCTTGATATCCCAAGCTCATCTACATCTTCATCGGCAGTACATCATGAGCTTGAGAGGGGCTGTTGAGATTCAAGCTCGATGTCAGTGTGAGCCAGCTATGCTATGTGCTGGCAGATTAGGTAGGAACATGTGTGAGACATAAATGACCGCGTGTCCAGCTGGTCATAGTGTGTGGACATTAGCTAGGGTTAGTAGAGTGTGGACACAACTCATTGTGTGTTGTGTGGATTATGGATTAGTGCATTATGCTTTGTGTGAGAGTGGACATGGCTTCCCTCTATGGTTAGGGTTTGCAATATACATTAGGGTTTGCTCCTGTGTGTGTGTCTCCTCCTCCTCTACCGATCTTTCAACATTTTTGTGAGCTACGTGGCATCAAGTGGGAGTTGTCTACTCTTGAGAATCCTCCTCTCAGAATGGGGTTGCTAAGAAGATGAATAGAACTATTCAAGAAAGGAATATAAGCATGCTTTCTAATGCCGGTCTACCTCATGGTTTTTGGGCTGAGTCTATCAAGACAGCAGTACATCTTATCAATAGATCACCTACCAAGGCACTAGATGGGCAAGTGCCAGAAGAGGCTTGGTCAGGAAAGCCACCATCTTATGGGCATCTTCGTGTATTTGGCTGTGAATCTTATGTTCATATCCCTAAAGAAAAACGTATCAAGCTTGATCCCAAGTCAAGGAAGTGCATTTTTCTTGGATATGGTGATTCAAGTGAGATGGGATACCGATTGTGGGATCCAAAAGCTAGGAAGATAGTACGCAACCATTATGTTATCTTTAATGAGGACAAGATGCACAAGAAGCCAGAGAAGACTGTTGAGATACGCAGAGTAGTGTTTCAAGAGGACGGACAGCCACCATATGCTAGGCATGAACAACCTATTCCACATGATGCAGGGCATGGATAGCCCATATATCGTGAAGTGGGAGAGCCACAACCAAGTGAACAACCTCATATTATGCATGATATGTAGTTGAGACAGCTAGGAGCTCAGGCTGAGCCAGTGTTGAGACGATCTTCTAGAGTCTCATGTCCTCCTCCATAGAGGTTTACACCATCTCTTGACTATGTCATGTTGACAGATTGTGGTGAGCCTTCATGCTATACAGATGCTATGTCTTGTGATGACAAGCATAAGTGGGAGAAAGCCATGAAGTCAGAGATGGACTCCTTGATGAAGAATGCAACTTGGGATTTGGTTTCATTTCCCAAAGGCAAGCATGCATTGCCATGCAAATGGGTGTATAAGTTGACGATGTCTCCCGTAGATGCATTGCCTAAGTATAAGTATAAGGAAAGATTGGTTGCCAAGGGTTTTAAATAGGAGAAGGGCATTGATTTTGATGAGATCTTCTCACCAGTGGTGGTGAAGATGACTACCCTTCATATAGTGCTTGCATTGGTAGCATCTTGGCCTTCAGTTGGAACCCAAGGAAGTGCAACCCAAGATCCACGAATAGCAGCTAGTGACTCGTCCTCTGACTCTGATATCATGGAAGGGCAAGCCAAAACGTGCCAGTTTGGGTCCCACAACCTAGATCTAGCATGTTTAGTCGTCTAATAGAAACTTTTAGAAGAGCTACGCGCTCTGAACCGGCAACAAGTAAAGTAAACGAATGAGGTGGGGAAGTAGATTCGCCATTCACATCTCATGTAGACCCTGCCCTCCCAAAGAGTGCCCATGTGGATATTCTACCCACTTCATGTAATGAAGGCCCTATTGAGCTACCACCTTCTGACGCTCTTCCTAAAGTAGAGGCCCCTAGAAGTCAAACCATAAGAAGTGACATTTCATCCACTTCGAGAGAACCTTTTGGCACGCCAAGTTTAGATGGGATATTTCTCAATGAAAATTGGGAATATGACCTACACACACGGAGACTTTGACTGACCTATACACGGGTTACACATACCATGTAGGTTGGTTAGAAGTCATACGATCTACATCTAGTGCCACCAATCTGGATGAACAACAACAAATGATATGTGAAGTTATCCATAGAATTATCCAATTCGAGAGGCAGAATAGGGGAGTAAACCTAGCTTCAAACAACTGGCCCTATGAGATTTTTGGATACGGGCAAGGCTAAACAACCAACCCTGTCGCAATTGGAGACTCCCTTGGTGAGTCGTGTAGATCCTTCGTATGTTGTTTCTCCTGGAGTCTCAATGTAGGTTGAGCCCACGAGCAGTAACTTTAGCTTTCCAACTTTGGCTCAACTTTCCATTAGGGAATCCACAATGCCTACTCCGATGATGAGCATGACGGAAAGTGCACCCGTACCACTATAGTAAGTACAACACTGCTATCTAGTGCATATCGACCATATGTACCTATTGCTACTCATGCTGCTCATGTAGCTCCTACACCTCTTGTTATGCCAATGGCGTATGCTCCACGAATGCCTTATCAGAACCCTTATCCAAGAGGAGCTACGCCTAGTCACATATCATATCCTGCATCTGCTGCATACATACCAAGATCAATGCTAACTCCTGTCAACCAAGCCATCCCAGAAGTGCCTCCACCAGCTATGCCTGCTCACTTAGGTGATCTAGCAGCGTTTGCTCAAACGATTGGACGATCTATTGCAGAAAACATGCGTGGCATACCTGAGTGAGAGCCTAAAAGCAAGGCGGTACAAGTTGCCAAGCTCACTCAGAACTTCAGTGGGGGTAACGAAGATGTTAGGAAGCACATTGAAGTTTTTGAACATGTGTGTGATTCCTTGGAAGAGCACAATGAGCTACATAAGTGTAAACCCTTAGGCTTAACCTTGAGTGGAAAAGCCGGAGATTGGTATCGAGCTTTAAGGGTTGAAGAGCATACTCACTATCCCACTCTCAAGAGATTGTTCTTGAAAGAATACATACGTGAGGGTGTGCTTTGGGGTGTAGCATCTCAACTCCAAAAAGCTAAACGCGAGGAAGGAGAGTCAGTGAGAGACTTTATTAGTCGACTAAAGCATCTAAATTCTCATTGTACTCCCGATGAGCACTTCAATAACAACCAACTTCTTGATAGATTCATCCGAGGATTGCGCCACGAGGACATATACAATGGCCTAGTCATTAGAGGTCTTACGATGTGAGAAGCAGTCTCACTGCCAATGCAATCCAGATAGAAGACAACTTGATGATTGCAGGTAAAAAGGTGTCTTCGGAGACAAAGTCTGTTAGTTCACAAGTATTTGGGCACGAGCCAATGACTATAAAACCTATTGCCAAGGAGCCCAAGATATCCAAAATGTCTATAGAGCTGACCTTACTAAGGCTCTCCAACCACAAGAATACCTTAGGGGTAATCGAGCTCCTCAAAATAGCCATATGTACCCAAGAAGAGAGCAACAATGGTGTTCGGTTTGCTTAGTACCACATAGCACGAGTGAATGTCCCACATTCAAAGTTAAATTCAATGGGACTTGCAATACATGTTTGGTAAGTATGGCCATCAATCTAAGGATTGCCTAGTACTTAAGCGTATGTTAGCAAATCAGGCACCACTAGCCTGGTCAAACACACCTCAAGTACCCGCACTGATGCCTGCACCACTTGTCGAGCAACCATCACAACACATAGTTCCAAGGAACCCAAATTCAGTCCAGTTTGTGCCGTTATTACCACCGCCAGTGCTAGGACCACAACCTCCACATCCGAGGGTTACCCCTATAAACCAGATGGGTTGTGAGTCACATAGTGCGTGTGGGGATTATGAAGAGGATATAGACCCCACTGTTCCATATGGGATTGATACGTTTGAAATGACTCCCCAGTATTACATGGAGGATCATTTCGGGCAAGTCAAGCCTGTAGATCAAGCGGCTGCTCTCGCCCCCACAAGAGGGCAAAACCTTAATACCTTTTCTAGGAGACCACCTCTTGGCGGAGTGCCCTAATAGGCTACAGAAGATCGCTACTCAAATGTAACCAAATCAAGGGAGCACGACAAGAATGCTGGTACTTACATGTAATCATTGTGGCATAGATCATTTGATTGCTCAATGTCCACATAATCTAAGTGCACCCAAGATTACGCCATTGAATCTGGTTAAGGTCACCAATGAGGCACTAGGAACCACACGTGTTGTACCCACAAATGTAATCACACGGTCAATGCTTCAAAATCAAAACTACATTCTTGAAGAGAGGGATACTGCATCAATTTTTGAGCAAAGAAAAAGAAAACGTGATGGAAGAGATCACTTAATGCCACAAGCTCCAAACCTAGTTCAGAGACGACCCTGTGTATATGAATGATCTTGAAGATGATTCTGATTCAATAGAAACCATGGAGACCAAAACCACTACTTTAAGGGAGGAACCCACTTGGGAGCGCAACGAAGGAGAATCAAGCAAAGACATAAATCAGGGGAAACAAAGGAAACTCCTCCTGCCCCACAACCAAGTCAGCTAATGCCCTCTCGGCTACCCAGACTGACTGAGACTCTCAAAGACAAGCCACGTGGGCCAAAAACCCTCAAGAAAAAGATTGGGACTTACCCAAACCCAGTAGAGGAGATTGAACGAGTGCAACACTTCAGAGGTTTGGTGGAAGAAACACAAAGAGAAGTGGAGCTAGAACCTAGAAAAATCAAGATCCCAGACACAATGTTTCCTACACAAGTTCAGCCTACACAATGTTTCCTACACAAGTTCAGCCTCATAGGAGCCATAAACCGTTAGCTATACCTAGTATCATTCGGGAAGAAAGTGAGGATAAGACATCAGGAAGTGGGCATACACCCTTCTTTCTTGAAATAATGTTTAATGAGGGAATGCCTAACCCCATGGAAGAGGAAGTGATTCCATCTTCACCAGTCCCTAGTCAAGGGCTAATATCTCAAAAAGTACCGTTGAATGTGTCCAAACTAATGGATTTCATGTCCTCTAAAATCAAAACCACGATCATATCCAAGTTATACGGAGATCTTGAGCTATTCTTAGCTCTTCAGACATTTCTCAATGGAGAACTGAAGGTGGGGTTACCACAATTTGCAAATATGAATAGACCCAACATGCTTCAAGATGTGGAGGAACATTTGGATCTACAACCCAACATAGATGAAGACTTGGTTGGGTCAGTACTTTGAAGGTGACGAATCTAATGTAACCCTCTCCATTACTACCAGGGGATTAACTCTAAAGGGAATACTTGATGGTGATGCTGGAGTGAGCATTGTGACTAAAAACTGCTAGGAATCTATGGGAAGAGCTCACCTAGAAGTCACAAACATAGTGGTTAAGATGGCAAACGGAACTATAGCTAAACCTATTGGAATGCTAAGGGACCTTAAGATCAAGGTTTTGGGGTACAAGGTAAGGCATACCTTCATTGTAATGGATTTCTCTGAGCATCCTATGTCATATCAAATGATCTTAGGATGTCCTTTCATGAGGGAAGCACAAATGGTGCATGACTGGTCGGAAAACCATGTCTACTTACAATTCCAGGACTCTGTCATTCGAGTTGATCTTGAGAATGGTCTCGCGCATCCTTTAGGAAGCAAGGTTATCATTGATAATCGATCGGATACCACTATTCACTCAGCCCCATTAAAGTATTGCTATACATGCAAAAAAGAGACCAATGATGGGGAAGATTCTCCTTATATGGATGTCCTACCGGGCATGACTGAGTCAGATAACGTAGATTGGGTACACCTAGCGGCAACCATAGATACATGGGAAAATAGAGACACAAGTTGGGTGAGGGGCAAGATATGCCACCATTAGTGCTAGTAAACATGATAGGTGTTATGCACTTGACTTCTTCTGAAGGCAAGAAAGTGGCAAACTCCCTTGACACTGAAAGTAGCTGACCAATGCGACTCCGAGACTGAATCTCAAGAAGAAACTGACTCTGAGCCTGATAGGGGGTATGAATTGAATATTCACCCAAGTGTGAAAGCCACGTGCTCAAGGCCTAGGACAGTAACCTCTTGCAGTTTATCCGAGAGTGAGGGGGGCATAAGTGAAGATCGATCAAGTGAGTCTGAATCTGATATAAACAAAAATCAAAAACTAGGTAAGAAGAAGACGAGACATAAGCGACAACGCTATCGAGCTAATGTACGAGCTGGAATAAACAAAGCGAGATCCACTGCAGAATGGCTTAGTCATGTAGGAGCATATGACGCTCATCGGAAGTTAGTGGATAATTGAGGAGAATACCTCCAAAGTGTCATGTGGTGTAGTCCGCAACCTCATGACATCGCCCAATTAGAAATCAAAGAGAAGCCGAAACTAAGTCGTACTGCAAGAAGGCGTCAAAACCGAGAGTTAACTCAGTAACAACAAAAGGAAGTGAAATTTAAAGAAAAAAGCATGGCACAACAAAAGAACCGGTAGACTTACACCCCGCACTTGAGAATTTCAAATCTTTTACCACGGGGGAACGTAAAGTCGTCTACACAAAAGCCCAACAAATGCCTACCAATGGGAGTAGCGGTGTCTATGATGGCCCGGCAGTAGTTAAGGAGATAGAACTAGCAGATCCAGGTGAACTAGCAGATCCAGGTGAGGAGCCTAAACCAGTTTTTATTGCTCAAGACCTCACCCCAGGACAGAAGAAGCTACACTTAAGATGCTTCTTAAATAATTCAAGGACATATTTGCTTGGACATACCATGATATGAAGGGTGTTCCACCCTCTGTGGTGCAACACACAATTCCAATGATTAGCACTGCTAAACCAGTCCAGCAACGTCCCTACCCAATGAATCCTAAGTATGCAAAGATTGTACAATTCTAATGTTTAGCACTGCTAAACCAATCCAGCAACGTCCCTACCCAATGAATCCTAAGTATGCAAAGATTGTACAAGAGAAAATTGAAAAGCTTATAAAATGTGGATTCATATACCCTATTGAGCACTCAAAATGGTTTTCTTCGATAGTCATTGTACCAAAGAAGAATCGGAAACTAAGAGTATGCATTGATCTCAAAAAGGTTAATGCAGCCACCAGAAGAGATCATTACCCCTTGCCGTATTCGAAACATGTGCTTGAAAAAGTTGCGGGCAAGGAGGCTTATAGCTTTTTAGATGGGTACTCTGGTTATAATCAGATCACAATTGCAATAGAGGACCAAGCTAAAATAGCTTTTATAACGGAGTTTGGAGTGTTTGCCTTTCGCGTCATGGCCTTTGGCTTAACCAATGCACCTGCAACATTCCAACGATTGATAAACACAGCCTTTAAGGAATATCTAAGGGACTTTTGTGAAGCCTTCTTAGATGATCTTTGTGTTCATTCCTCTTGGGAGACGAGCACTTTGATGTGTTTATGAAAAGTATCTGAAAGGTGTAGATTATATCGCATCTTATTGAATCCTTTCAAATGCCAATTCTGGGTTAAACACGGAGTTATTCTAGGGCATATAGTGTCCAAAAATGGGATTTCCACCAACGAAAGTAAAATCAAGGTCATTCTGGAATTGCCCCCACCCACCAACTACAAGGGAGTCCAGCGCTTTATGGGCCATGTTGGTTATTATCAAAGGTTTATTTTATTCTTCGCTGAGATAGCTCGACCATTGTACAAGCTTCTCATCGAGTTTATTTGGACCAAAGATTGTGACCGTGCATATGAGTTATTAAAGAAGGCCCTGGTGAGTGCTCCAATCTTGCGAATGCCTAACTAGGATTTAATCTTCCATGTGCATATTGATGCATCAAACTTTGCTATTGGGTGTGTACTAACTCAACTTGGAGAACATAAACTAGACTATCCCATTAGCTTTGCCAGTCCACTTGTGAGCAACAATGATACACATTTTATAAATGAAGTGATTAAGGAGCTCACAACAACAAATTTCATGATATCCCATTATAAATCTACTCCTTATTATGTGCAAGCGAATGGCCAAGCCGAGAGTACCAACAAGACCTTGATCTCTATTCTGACAAAGACAGTTGAGGCTCATCGCACGGATTGGGATCTAAAGCTTACGTCAGCTTTATGGGCCTATCGTACTGTGTACAAAGTGGCTATCATTTGCACACCATTCAGGATAGTATATGGCCAAGAAGCAGTCATGCCACGGGAATTTGTCATTCCTAGTCTTCGTGTTGCTACTCAAGAGGGATGGGATGGTAATCCCTTAGTAGAGCGTTTGTATATCCTTGAGCAGTTAGACGAAGAAAGATAATTGGCGATGTACAATGCCCTTGTAGAGAAGGATAGAAGGAAGAAATGGTTTGATCGCCACACCTAAAAAACAAGGACATCAAAGTTGGGGATAAAGTCCTAATGTATGGAGTGTGTAACGAAAAGAAGAAGCTAAAATATGCTAGTAAGGGACCGTACAGAGTATGTGAAATTACCCCGCAAGGTACCATCTGAGTGGAGAGACGGAGTTGAAACCGTTGGATTCCTCAATGGGAGTAAATTCAAAAGATACTATGACCCCCTAAGCCAAGAGGAATTACATACAATCCATCAAAAGAATGCAGCTAAAGAACAGGCTGAGCTTAAGAAGAAGGCAGCTAAAGAACAGGCTGAGCTTAAGAAGATACAAGCGAGAGTTGAAGCTAAAGAACGTCAGCAGCGTGTTAGGCGCCAACAACGAGAGGCCAACTTGGGGATTACGCAAGCATTTTTTGAGGAGGCAGAGGAGGATTCAGTAGAATCTGACCTGCCTCTAAGATACCCAATTGAGCTATAGAGTCTTTACGGGAAGGTGCTATATAATGCATTATTGGATATGGAAGCTTAACACAATTTGCTATCATATGGAGTGTGGTGTCAACTTGAAAAACCACCCTTATCCAAGAGTACCATCCAAGTTAAGGGTATTAATAAGAAGAAAACCACTGTCTCAGGAATTCTGCACACTCCTGTTGCCTATGAGACAAGGGGACTGTGGTACAAAGCTTTTTGGTTATACCTGCTGGTACCATAGAGAGAACTGTAAACTTAGGGCGCAAATGGATGTTAGCCACCAAGTGCAATATTGATTGGGCAACCAGGCAAGTTACAACACAAGAACCATCATCCTGACCACTCAAGGTCCCGCACCTAAGCCATCAACTTTGGACAAAATGCTAGATAAGGAAAAATCACAAAGTTAAGTGGCTACACTATCTTTGATTGTTTGCCACCCCTCTAATGCTTCAACGCCAAGAGTGGAGACAGGCAGTGTGGTCCCCAAGGCTCCGCTTACCTTACTGAAGAGTACATACAAATGGGTCCCAAAAGCTTCGTTAACGGCTACCTCTACTGCTCAATCTTGTTCACACAAGAAGCCTCGTAGTAGGAAAGCAGCTACCCGCCCTAGGAAAGGCAAGGTAACATCATGTTGGATTTCTAAAATATTATTAGCAGCAGCCGAAGGGTACTACGAAGGGAATGACCAGATTTGGGTCCCTAAACATAAGCTGAATTCCTCTACATCGCCTGTAAAATCTTGTAAGCCAAATGTTGCCACCCCAACGACAACTCAAGACCGTGGTAAGAGAAAGGTAACGGAGTACTCCACACCACTTCTTCCAGAGCTAGTTTGGATTCCCAAACGATATCGATCGATACCACCTAGCTCAGGAAGGGGGGAGTCACAGGAAGCTTCTAGCTCCTCATGCCATTCATACATTGACATAGAAGTTTCTACACGCTCTACACCTACCCTTGTCAATACCCACCAAGAAACCAATGAGTCTATGTATCCCCTTGTAAATGTATCGTCGGAAGCCATATCCTCCGTTCGTTCATGGGAGCGTACACTACCATCTCTGCAACTTGATGTGGCCAAGGGTTATAAAAAGCTATCTGCCCACATCACCACCTATAACCCACTGGACAAATTGGTTCCAAGGAGCTACAACATCATTGCAAAGAAAATGATCTACCCAAGGAAGGGGAGAGCATGTACTCACGTTTGACATTCTATTGCCTCCTCCCTAACCTTCTCCCCTGACCATGTAACTCCCAAATTTGAGGGAATGTATATATATAGCTTCATACACAAAAAAGAAAAGAAAAGAAAAGAAAAGAAAAAGTAAAAAGAGCAAGAGCACATTAAGAGGAGAGTTATCTGCGCACAATTAGAAGCAAGATTGACCTATCTTCGTGAACCTACTGATGCTATATCTGTGTTTGCAGATATGACAGATGCACGAGCATCATACACTTCATCCACTCCCACCTTTGGTGAGAGGTATCATTTGTACCTTTCTCAGATATTTCACATGTGCTATCTTGTAATTAAAACCGAATTGGGTCATATAGATGTACTAGATAGTGAGGGAAATGTTGAGAAATTAGAATGGCTAATTTGCCTATTGACCACTGTCCCCTACTGCGTAGAGGACGTATCCTCGATAACCCAAGACTTTACTTTTCCACAGGATGACTACCCTCGCATAGTTACATTCTTGACAAGTCTATGTGGATGGGAGGACGAAGAAGATATATCTGACGACGATGAATGGACGGATGAGACTCATGGCACTACCGAGGCTGATTTTATTTATTTGGATGATGCGGATAGAGGCTTAGCCTTAGGGCTACAGCCAGAACTCTACAACATCCTCTTACCTTGATCCTTAGTATTAGTGTGGTGACTAGTAGGTAGGTTAGTGTTTTCAAGTTGTTTCTAGTTTTGTGTCCTTAAATGAGTCCTTATTTTTTTCCACTAATGTGCCTCTCGAGGTATAGTGCTTGTTAGTAAATTGTATAGGTTGAAAAGTTTGAGGTGGGTTCTCTTTCATACTCCTAGGACTGCCGCAATGTTCATACATGGATATCTACATCAAATTGCAGGCATTTCTCATCGAATCAAGGAGATCTCCAAAATACAAATGTAATTCTTCCATGCCCACTCTCTTTCATTTTTACTGTTCAATTAATTGCATGAACTATAATGCATGACCACATGGAATTTGTCAAGCACTACTTAGTTTTTGAAGTTGCCTAAGGTGTTAGTGTAAATCATTAATTGAGTTTAACCTTATTTTAGAAATTCTTGGGAATGCATGATGTCTTTAGTTAACCTTGGAATATAATTATCTTAGGTGTAGGGTTAAAACCATCTTAATGCTTGAACAACCTGGCTGTGTATGTTCACCTCTAAGACATAGCTTCTACCCCTTTGTCGAAAGGATGTAAGAACGCATGATGATAATTTGGGAGCAAAATTCCAAAGAGATAAATAAAAAATAAAAACAAAGGCCTACAAAAAATGGCAATGTATGTCTGTTATGTGCTTTCATGTCGGCCTATCACCCTATTGACACTTGGTGTAGGAGAGGAGTATTCCACTCCACACCGATGCCCTGGGTTGGTAGGGGGTAGCTTTGCCTAAGGTGAGCTAGTAGATTCCTGGAGAAGGCCTTGTGGTAAACATGGCACCAGGGTCGATGATAGTTTTTCTTTATGGAGGCTGCCATTGTTTGTAAAAATTATCACAGCATAAAAGAAATAAAGGCAAAAGACTCCGATGACTCTGATATTTCTTGTGTCCTTAGGCTCTTGGGATTAGCTTGTTCTTAGAATAGACACATTGTGGTCATCCATTTATTTATTAAGTTTGGTAATTTTCCTTGACTTAGGCCAGTTGTAGACCTTGATTAACCTTCGACACCTTGCTAACTCTTGAATTACTTTCAATAATTTTCAACTCCTGTTAATTTGCTATGCTAGCTCCTTAATGTGACCTCTTAAACTAGGTTCTCATGGCATACTTCCATTGTGGTCAAACATGCTTGATTTTATTTTTGATACACTCTATATCTTTTGAAGACCAAGCATGCTTTCACTATAGTCTACCACAACAAACCCTGTCGAGCTTACCATACCATAGCTTCCGAGGACAGAATCTACATCAGGAAGGGGGGCATGTTAATCTATGGCGGACATTGAGACGTATTACTTTTTACGTCATATAATTATTTTACGTATTCTGAGTCATGGGCCGAGCTTGTCGCACCACATGTAAAGGGTAAGGGGATTGGGTGATCGCCGATGAGAGGCCCACCTTGAATTTCATCAGGAAAAGGGTTAGGATCGGCCAGCCATGTGTGGGCGCCCATGTGTGAATGGCCAAGTCACATATAAAAGTCAAATGTAACCTAAAACCTCTCATTCTGTGAGTGTTGAATACAAGGAGTGCTCTTGCTTCATCTTCTCCATCTCCTTCTCCAGCGTGTGTGTGTGTGTGTGTGTGTGTGTGTGTGAGAGAGAGAGAGAGAGAGAGAGAGAGAGAGAGTGTGTGTGTGTGTGTAGCGATCGAGCATTGCGTGGCAGCACGGCGACGGCGAGGCGGTAGAGTGACGGTGACGGCTCCTTCTTCATTGCGGCACAAGAATCCTTCACGATGGCGATCTGAGCGGTGAGTGACACACCATTGCTCCTTGTTTTGAGCTTGCAGGTTTCCTAGTTGTGTGCTTGCAGCCATTCGTGGGCTCGCACATGTTGCTCAGCAAGTCCCTAGCTCCGACACATGCAGCAAGTGCGCACACATTCACTGGAGGTGCAGTTTCATGGGTCTCTCGTTTGCAGCCTTGTATGGCTTTGTCTACCACACTGAGGCAGAGTATATTGCAGCCAGTGAGGCATGCAAGGAATCTATATGGCTTACACGTCTAGTGGGAGACTTGGGCATTATAGAAGAGGAGAGGTTCCAGTTTTGCACAGTGATAATCAGAGTGCCATCTAGTTGGCACAAAATCCTATTTTTCATGCTAAAACAAAGCCTATTGAGGTGTGCCTTAGTTCATGTCTATGACCACTTGCCGTTGTGCATGATGATTTGGGTAGCCAATTTTTCAGGGGTGAGGTCAATGAGATTGTTCGACGAGAACAACAGGTGGACGTGGGGGCACCATATCATCCAGTCCTCCCAGTACCCATGAGCCCAACACAGTTAGTGCTTCGTCATGGCCGCTTGGTGTTCCAATGGAGCCCAAATATCGACATGTCTTGCCACATACGTCCCTCATAGCTTCATTTGCAGTTCCCTCATGGGCACAACAGCTTGATTTTACAAGGTCACTTTTTCCACTTGCACTTACACCATTTGGTAAAGGTCCCTACACCATACCACCTCCCTTATTCCACCGGGGAGTCAGACGTTCGTACTGATGTATTCCAATAACTTGTAATGCCATGAAATGTATTGGTTTTAGACATTCACTCATATTATGACAATGGCCATGTTTTTGGCTTCTTTCATGGCTTATATTTTTGAGAGAGATGATGCAATTGGAGTGAGATCTCAACAACATGAGAGAGAGAGAGAGGGAAAGAGTGTATGATGTAGACATTAAAACAATAACAATTATGATTAAAGTACTTTTTGTTATGCTTAAAACAAGAACTCTAGTTCTCAAAAAAGTAATTTTTTATTCCTTTGGAAGTTATAAAAACAGTAGAGATTGCCTTCTTCTAGACACATCCCATACCACTCTCCCCTTATATCTTCATATTGCAATAGAGTCCTTGTGAATTCTATGGTTATGGCTTCTGTAAGATATCTCACTTAATTGATTAAAGATTGGGGAGTAATGATGAGAATAAAGGCACCTCCTTCATGAGGGGGAATCCCCACTCTGAGGTGTCAAAAATTCATTTTTCAAATGTTTCCTTTGGTCCTTAGTCCACTCTTCATCTTATGTGAGCATTCACTCATTTTTGGGGGGTTTTTCTTTATTTCTTCAATTTATCTCCTCCCTACATTTGGATTAATCTTATTGGTCCCTTAGAACCTTAATCCAAATTTTTCAAAAAATCTGGACCCTTAGGCTAAGGTCTTTTGAGCAAATTATAATTTATTTCTAATGCACCTTAGGAATTTCTTTTTAAACTTCTGTTTTGGGAGAATTTATTTTAATAAGAAAGGATATTTTTCTATCCAAAGATATCTAAAAACTGAATTACCTCTCTCTAGAAGATTTTCTCTCTGTAGGCCAAAACAGGTAGAAATAAAATCTTTTTATGATTATGAAAAGGGGATTGATTACAAGGGAAGAAACTAGACATCTTGAGGGGTTGGGCAACAAAAACTAAGCTGAACTGACCCAAAAATGGTCAGAAGACCAAACCGATCTGCAAAATTCTAGAATCAGTTTGCTTGGTTTAGGCTCACTTTTTTCTATAAATAGAAGCCTCTCCCTTTGTAAAAGCTTAATAGTATTTATGCATTGTTACTCTACTCCAACCCAGAGCCAATTACATTGAATTTTCTTGAAAATTCAATTGTTTTTTACTTAATCCTCTCCAAAGTAATTGGTGGCCACTCCTGATCCAAACAAGAGTAGAACCCTCAATCCCTTAAGCCAAAGGAAAGCTTACAAACTCCATGTAAGCTAAATTCTAATTTTAAATCTATGGTTTTCTTGATCTTCTTGTTTTTTATAGTTGATTAAAGTAAATTCTGATGCTATGCCTTGATGAAAAGGCCATCCCCTTCGCTTCCTTACAATTCATCCTAGAATGTTTAACAAAAAGATTAATTAAACTTTTCTTATTGTTTACTCTCTCGAAAATTAAAAATTGTGTAGATTAGAATCCTAGATATCTAATTGGGGTTAATATAAGTTTAAAATAGAAGGATAAAAATGAGAAATGGTCAGCCATACAAAGGAGGTTATGGTAAAATTTTCTAGAATTTTGTGGAAAAGAAAGTTTATTTTTATGTTATTCCAAAAGAGTAATTCCCACCATTTGTGCATTCTAAAAGAATTATTCTAATTAACTCCATGTACATATTCACCTATGAATATCACTGATATTAATTATTAAAATTAATTTCTATGCATAGAAAGATGCATAATGGAAATTTTTTTATTATAAGTGTTATTTTCATTGAATTTAATTTCTATGCATAGAAAGATGCATAATGGAAATTTTTTTATTATAAAAGCGTTATTTTCATTGAATTTAATTTCTATGCATAGAAAGATGCATAATGAAAATTTTTTATTATAAAAGTATTATTTTCATTGAATTTAATTTCTATGCATAGAAAGATGCATAATGGAATTTTTTTTTTAATTATAAAAGTGTTATTTCCATTGAATTTAATTTCTATGCATAGAAAGATGCATAATGGAAATTTTTTTATTATAAAAGTGTTGTTTTCATTGAATTTAATTTCTATGCATAGAAAGATGCATAATGGAAATTTTTTTATTATAAAAGTGTTATTTTCATTGAATTTAATTTCTATGCATAGAAAGATGCATAATGGAAATTTTTTACAGTAAAAGTGTTGTTTTCATTGAATTTAATTTCTATGCATAGAAAGATGAATAATGGAAATGTTTTTATTATAAAAGTGTTATTTTCATTGAATTTAATTTCTATGCATAATGAAAATTGTTTTATTATAAAAGTGTTGTTTTCATTGAACTTAATTTCCATGCATAGAAAGATGCATAAAGGAATTTTTCTTAAATTATAAAAGTGTTATTTTTATAAAAGTTAATTTTTATGCATAAATAGATGCATAAAGAAAATCTTTTTATTTTAAAAGTGTTATTCCTATTAAATTGATTTTATGCATAAATAGATGCATAAAAAGATTTTCTTTTATATAAAAGTGTTATTTCCATTGAAGTTGATTTTTATGCACAAATAGATGCATAAAGAATTTTTATATCAAAATTAGAATTCTCTTTAATTCTATGTTTAATTTCTATGAGTATTTGATAAATGAATAAGTAAATACTCTGAGAGAGAAATTTCTATCGTTTTATATTCACTCGGATTGTAAAGAGAAAATTTAAAAAATCTATCGAAGTAAAATTCAGTAAAATAGTATCTGAAATATCACCCCTTTGCGAGAAAGATAGTTCAGGAAAAATCTTATCAGACTCGAACCTCGAATCATACTCTATGACCAAGACCAACTCTTTTATCAGTTTTGAGGAAAGAAGATGTGACCAGTTCAGGAAAATATTCTCAAATCTCCCCCCAAATCTAAAACTAATTTTGAGACCCTTTGAATTGATCTGTGGATCAAGGTTACAGAATTCGAGGAATTTTGTTATAGAATTCAGAATTACGATTAAGAAGTTTTAGGGATACTGATTTAAGATATACTTATTGTTTTCAAAAGAAAATAAAATTAAAATCTTGCATAGAAACCTTGCTTTCTTAAAGGACTGTCTTATGCCAAAATGCTGGAGGGAGTATTTGGTATGTGTTTTTCTAAGGGAAGTTCGGTTGTAACAACTGGTGTGGGGAGTGTTCAAAGGACAACTCACGCGACAAAACCTGCCTAGGTCTTGACCAGCCGCCCGCGGTACGGTTAAAATGGTATGCTTCCGGTACGATGGATGAGGGCCGACGAAGCGGTCCCTGAGTGAAGTGCCAGGACACCTAAGGAGGATCCTGGAGGGTTCTTACTAAGAGATGCACGGGCTCGCAGTGCCTAGGACACCCATGCGTATGTCGTGGAAGATTGTATGATGGACAAATGATTATTGTAATCTGTTACTGGATCTCATTGCTGACCAGCTGACCAGCTGTGGTCTCAATGGAGAGTCTAGAGTGATATTGTTTTTTTTTTAGAAACAAGAGATTGGATGAAAATTTTGAGTTATGACATCTGTAATCAATAATTGTTTATCAATGGATTGTTTTATAAGTTAAAGTTTTAAAGAGGAGTGTGTGTGTATCTGTATATTCGAAAGCAAAAGTTAAGAAAGGCATTCAATTATGGGTGGGTGAGTAATTGTTTGGTTCTACCGATTCTAGTGGTTGGGTGTGGTGGCTAACCCATGGGCCAGATAGGCTGGAATCAGTGGAGTTTTAATAATGAAATTGAATAATAGGAATACACTTAGAACTCGAGTAGTTAAATAAAAACCTAAAGACTTCTCAAATGAATAGATCAATGGTTGTGCCTGATTTCAGTTAGGAAAAAAGCATTGATTTCTTCAAGTTAAGTCTATAATAGTTTTCCTTCTTTCTGGTTTAATGAGGTGAAGGATAGTTTAGTTCTCTTGACCCCGTTAGAAAATTTGTTAAGAAAATTAAAAAAAAGGTGGAATCGTTCTCGTTTTCTGGGCAAGGAAATTTTTCCCGGTTTCGGTTTTGGAATGATTACCAGATTAGTCAAGTGCCCAGACATTCAAGGGCGAGGCCCCGAGTGGGAAACCCTGCCCCCGCATAAGAGAAAGCTACTTCCACTGCTAATAACTGGAAATCTGGTGCGCAGAGGGGGCAATGGGGTCCCCCAGCTGGTATCAGAGCACTGTTGTAAACTTATGAAACAGCAACAAAAATTGCCTAAAATTTTAAAGTAAATCTGGGAAAAAATGTTTTCACTTGCTAAGATTATGTTTGAAATGAACTTCATAAATTGAACAGGATTTTTAGATGGATACCCCAAATTCCTGGACTTTCCCCCCGGAGTCAGGATATGATCACCTTTGCTTTTGAAAATCTCATCAACTCCGCTATACAACCCAAGAAAGTAGAGTGAGACTCGCTCGTCACTTTGAGAATCTATACTTTCCTGATCCAGTAGAGCGATGTCAGCATATGTGGTTCTCTGGAGGGAAATGTATTAACGTCAATACCAATCAGCGTCAGAGACTCAGATAGAATATCTCGCTAGCCATGATCTTGATAAGGCAGGAGTTATTCATTATGTGCAACTCTATAATCATTCACCCCGAAATTTTAGAATTTCTTGCCGTATTTTTAGACTTCTTAGTCGCTTTATTCCTAGGAGTAGAATTACAGCACCTTTATCAGTGATGAATCGTGTATATCATAGCATGTCTCCATCACAGTATCGCCTTTTTATGCATACGCGATTGAGGCAGTGACTTTTGGAGCTGAGACACTCTATGTATATATCAAAAACTTTTGATAATAAATGATGTTTTGCAAAAGATTCCAAATTGTTTTCGTGGTTGTGAATATTGGTTAACAAAATTATCAAAGTGAATCTTATTTTCAAAATATTATGATAGAATATTTATTGTTTAAGAAATAAATCTCAAAAATTAAATAGTCATAAATCTGATGACAAAGTTAAGTTGACAAAAATCTTGTTTTGTCATAATCATAAGGCGCGCGTCCCGTGCTAGGCAGCCGAATCCTCTTACCGATGATAAAGAGTTAGATCCGGACGTTCATAAAGCCCTACACCGATCCCAACCTGGTCCATTCAAGGGTGAAGGGGAACAGTTAGGAGAAATAGTGAAAAAATGGATCGAGGCAATGGAAGAATATTTTGATGTAACCGGTTATAATGAGAGGAGCAAGATGGCTCTCGCCAAATTGAAAACTGTAGAAACGGCCAGAGTCGCATGGAGGAACCATTGCCAGACAAACCATCTCGACTGAAATACCCAGACCTGGTCAGATCTTAAAGCTTACCTCAGGAAGAGGTTCTGTCCTCCGGGCTTCCTGGAAACCAAAATGAATGAGTTCTTGGAATTGAAGCAGGATAGCCAGACAATTGAAGAATACCATCAGGCATTTTCCCTTCTCCTCAAAGATTCTCCACTTTTGGATAAAGAGCAGCTAATGCCCAGATTCATTTGAGGGATGAACGAGCCATTGGATACTTTAGTGAAAAATGCCAAACCAGTCTCAATGGCAGAAACTGTCAGAATGGCAAAGGACTTTGCCAAGGCATTTGTTGTTAAGGTCCCGCTGCACCCTCAAACTTTAAAAGGTTCCAAACCTCGAAAAGTACTTCAAACTTTCCACCCCTAAAGAGGTAGCAAGACCCAATTCAGAATCAAGATGCTGGGAGATTCAGAAGTGAAGGAAGACCCTTTCCTCAAAACACTTTCTCTGGAGCCCCACCTTTCTCAAGGATCCAGAGGGATGAGCTTAGAAGTGAGAACAGGTGTTTTGGGTGTCAGGGTTTCAATCACCAGCTTAAAGACTGCCCGACTCCTGGCATGTCAAGAGGACAGGGAAGTCAAGGACCCAGAGTGCAAAGACCAACCCCTTCGTATCAATCACCATCTCGCCAAAATCAGGGCAATCCCGGGAGGAATCTAGCTCAGCCATCTACCTCTGTTCAGAGTAATCTCAGAACTCTCTCCCAGAACTGGGGTAACCAAAGAGAAAGAGTTCCGCCCCAATGTGCAGTAGCCAGAGCAGTTACGATAGCAGAAGTAGTGGAAGAGGAAAGAGGTCAGATTTATGCCGCAATTGAAAACAAAGGGCCAAATCGTCAATTCTCTGTCATCCATACTCTAGCTGAGTATAAGGGTAAGATTCAATCTTTTGATTGATTCAAGGAATACTCATTCATTTATTTCCCTTGGATCCCCGGAGCTCAGCCAACCCAGCACACACACAAAATGCCACTCCCTGAAGCCATTGAACTCAAGGAATAGCTTAGGCAGATGTTAGAACAAGGGTTTGTAAGACCCAGTGTTTCACCTTGGGGAGCGCCAGTTCTCTTTCAGAAAAAGAAGGATGGAACGCTAAGACTCTGTGTGGATTACAAAGGTCTCAATCAACTGACAGTTAAGAATAAGTATCCTATCCCCAGAATTGATGAGCTTCTGGACAGGCTAAGTGGAGCCCAGATCTTCACAAAGATAGATCTCAAATCATGGTATTACTAGATCAGGATTAATGAGCAAGATATCCCGAAGACAGCCATCAATACTCGCTATGGGCACTATGAATCCACAGTCATATCATTTGGATTAACAAATGTCCTAGCTACATTCAATCGCCTTAACGCAGGACATTCTCAGAGAATACTTGGATGATTTTGTTCTTGTTTTCTTTGATGATATTCTGATTTACTCAAAGAATGTAGCTGACCATGAAGCTCACGTCCGAAAAGTTCTTGAGATTCTAAGGAAGCACCAACTCTTTGCAAAAAAGAGTAAATGCACTTTCTCTGTCGACCATGTTGAATACTTGGGCTTTTTGGTATCCAAAGACGAAATTTCTCCAAATTCTGCAAAAGTCCAAGTAGTCATAGATTGGCCTGAACCAAAGACAGTGAAAGAAGTTAGAGGATTCTTGGGATTAACTGGTTGGTATAGAATTTTTATACCTAAGTATGCTCTCATAGCTTCCCCCCTGACTAATCTTCTCAAAAAGAATATCCCGTTTCAATGGGCTGCCAGGTGTTAAAGCGCTTTTGATAAGCTAAAAACCACCTTGGTAACCAATCCCGTTCTGAAGTTTACAGATTTCTCTCTACCCTCTGAGGTAATAACTGATGCCAGTGGTTTTGCCCTGGGAGGTGTGCTCATGCAGGAAGGTCATGTAGTGGCCTATGAATCCCGAAAACTCAGAACGCATGAGAGAAATTATGTTGTCCACGACCTGGAGCTACTTTCAGTAGTCTATGCCCTGAAGTTGTGGAGACATTACCTACTGGGTCAAAGATTCACTTTGATGAGACAAATCATCAGAGCTTAAAGTGATCTTCACTCAGAAGGATCTCAACATGCGCCAAAGAAGGTGGATGCAGATCCTGCAGGAATTTGATTTTGAAATCAAGTACCGCCCAGGCAAAGAAAATGTGGTAGCAGATACCCTCAGTAGAAAAGCCTCCGTTCTTGCAATCTCAGTGGTGTCAAATCCATTGATTAATGAAGTAAGAGAGAAGATCATGCAGGATAGATTCTTTGGCCCTATTGCTACCCTACTTATGCAGGAAAGCAAAACTCCTCGGAGATGAACCAAGTTCAAGGGTACAGCCTGGATGAAGGAGATATGTATAACAATAGCAGGCTATGCATTCCCAATGATCGGGGAACTAAGGGTCAAATTCTGAATGAAGCCCATGATAGCCTTATAGCAGGACATCCAGGCTTCATCAAGACCTACATGTCTGTAAAGAAAAGCAGCTTCTTTTGGATTGGACTAAAAAAGGATGTACTTAACCATGTACGTCAATGCCTAATATGTCAGAAAGTCAAAGCAGAGAGAGTAAAAATGGTTGGGAAGTTACATCCATTAGACATCCCCTAGATGAAGTGGGAAGGAATGTATCAGTATGGATTTTATTACTAGACTACCTTCAGTGCAATCAGGTTACAACTCCATCTTTGTGGTAGTTTATAGACTAACCAAAGTTGCCCATCTGATTCCAGTAAAAGAAACCTACACTATAGTGGATGTGGCCAGAGTGTTCCTCAAGGAAATCTTCAGATTGCATGGCCTACCCACCACGAGAATAATAAGTGATCGAGATCCCAAGTTCACATCAAGATTTTGGACTGTATTCAACGTCCTTATACTTACAATGAAAATTTTGCACGGAAGATAAAGGAAGAAATAGACAAACTCTTAGAGGCAGAATTTATCTATGAGATTGAACACACTGAATGGGTCTCCCCTATTGTAGTGGTGCCCAAGAAAAATGGAAAACTTCGAGTATGTGTAAACCTCAAGAAGGTAAATGCAGCAACTGTACGTGATCATTACCCACTTCCAATCACGGATCATGTTCTGGAACGAGTTGCAGGGAAAAAGGCATATAGTTTCTTGGATGGATTCTCCGGTTATAATCAAGTGTCAATTGATCCAAAGGATCAACACAAGACAGCCTTTGCTACTGAAGATGGCATCTTTGCCTATCGTGTTATGCCATTTGGTCTAACAAATGCACCAGCAACCTTTCAGCGGTTAATAAGTCATGTATTCAAGGAGTACCTTCGGTAATTTCTTGAGATCTTCATGGATGATTTATGTGTTCACTCACAAGAGCGTGATGATCATATAGAACACCTCAGACTTGTGTTTCAAAAGTGTCAACTTTATCGTATATGCTTGAATCCTGACAAGTGCAAATTCATGGTAAGACAAGGGAAAATTTTGGGCCATATTGTTTCTCGCAATGGGATTTCAACAGATATGGATAAAATTGATGTCATTGTCTCATTACCTCGGCCTATCAACCCTAAAGGGGTACAAACATTCATGGGACATTGTGGCTATCACCGTAGATTCATCTACATGTACGTTGTCCTAGCCAGACCATTATATGCTCTTCTTGTAAAGTTTAATTGGACTGATGAGTGTGAGGAATCCTTTGAAAAGTTGAAGCAAGCATTAGTGACTGCACCCATATTACGGGCACCAGATTGGAACCAAATCTTTCATGTCCATATTGATGCTTCAAACTTTGCAATTGGATGTATTTTGGCTCAATCGGGAGAACATAATAAGGATTTCCCAATCTCATATGCTAGCAATGCTGAGAAGAATTATACCACAACAGAAAGAGAAGGATTGTCCATGATATATGCAGTGAAAAAGTTTCGCCATTACCTTTTGGCAAACAAATTCATATTTTTTGTGGACCATCAAGCATTGCTATATTTGGTAAATAAGCCTTGTGCAACTGGAAGGATTGTGAGGTGGTTTATCATCCTTCTTGAGTTTGATTTTGAAGTGGCAGTTCGAAAAGGAACAACTCATCTTAGGGCAGATCATTTGTCTCGAATCACCTCTGGCGAAGCTCCTGTGGGTGTGGATGATGATATGTTAGATTCAACACTTTTCCTGGTAGAGACAGCTCCTAGATGGTCTGAATCCATTTTAGAAATTTTGACAAGTGGGCAGATACAACTAGCGGGTCCTAATGTGGACCTATGGCGACCATTCAAGTTAATCTCAGGGAGATTATATCGTCAGGGTAATGATGGAGTGTTGCGGCTTATACCTAACCTTGACCAATATGAGGAAATCTTGGAATGGGCACATGTAGGTATCGATGGAATCCATGCATCAACTACTACTTGTGTGCGACGTATATCTCAGGATGGGCAATGGTGGCCTACCATGCATGCAGATGCTGAAACATTTGTTTGTAACTGTGCTTCATGTCAAATTCAACAGCCAATTCATAATGTCACATTATTCCAAATTTCAACTACACCAAGTTGGAGTAAGTATATTGTGGACTATCTTCAGCATGGTCATACGGATCAAAAAATTCCTAAACATCGAACGCATGCTATTAAAATTGAAGCGGCAAACTATATGCTGATAGAGGGCCAACTCTACAAGAGGGGCAAGGATGGCAACTTACGCATGTGTGTATGTGAAGCTGACTATTTGAAAATCTTAACTCATGCACATGCAGGTGTTGGGGGTGGACACTTTTCGGGCAATACCACAGCTAAGTTGATTAGGTGGTCTGGGCTTTGGTGGCCAACCTTACAAATGGATGCCAAAGAATATGTAAAACGTTGTGACGATTGTCAAAGGACCAAACCTCCCATCACAAAGGACAATATGCCATTGCGACCTATGTTAAGCACACGTGCTTTTGCAAAATGGGGTATTGATTTTGTCGGTCCCATTAAACCTCCAGCTCGTCACACGCATGCAGAATATATTATAGTCGCAACCGACTATTTGACCAAATGGGTAGAGGCAAAGGCTACAGTCAAAAATGATGCCAGAACCACAGCCAAGTTCTTGTATGAGTACGTGTTTACACGCTATGGCTTACCTATTGAGATCGTTAGTGATCAAGGTGTACACTTTGTGAATGAGGTCATAGAGTTTTTGCTTCAAGAATTTATGGTAATTCACAAGCGTTCTGCACCCTATCATCCCAGACCAATGGACAAGCTGAGAGTACTAACAAGATTCTCTGCACAGCACTCACAAAGATTGTTGAGGGACATAGGACTGATTGGGAGCAAAAGTTGCACTCAGTTCTTTGGGCATATAGGACAGCCTATAAAACA
The DNA here is from genome assembly GCF_041138505.1 of Cibotium barometz. NCBI lineage: Eukaryota > Viridiplantae > Streptophyta > Polypodiopsida > Cyatheales > Cibotiaceae > Cibotium > Cibotium barometz. The sequence continues at coordinate 41,715,726 of NC_141087.1, forward strand.
TCTGTGGGCACAACCCCATTTGAGCTTGCTTTTGGATTAGACGCAATTCTTCCCATTGAATTTCTTGTACCTACTCTACGAGTAGCTAAACAATTGGATTGGACTGGTCATGAGCTTTCACAACGCATTGATGAATTGGAAAAGCTTGATGAGACCCGCTTATTGGCGGTAATGGGGATGTATGCCGAGAAGAGAAGACAGAAGCAATGGTATGATAGAAATGTAACAACTGGCCGATTCAAAAAAGGGGACCTGGTGCTCTTGTACACACTTAAGAAGCATAAGAGAAAGCTCAAGAAACGGGGCCTAGGACCGTTTGTGATTAATGAGCTTACTCCAAGTGGTGCAGTGCGTTTAGAGACACTAGAAGGTGAGCAAATGCCTAACTTCATTAATGGAAGTCGTCTCAAGAAATACAATGAACCATTAACTGAAGCCATGCTTCAACAAATGCACGTCGCACAAACACGGAAAGAAGCACTTGACCTACTTAAACGTCAGGCTAAAGAAGAGGCTAAAGCTAGAGTTGCAAAAGCCAAGGAGCATCGCAAAGCTTCTATGTTGGCCCTACAGTTGGCTACTGATGAACCATATGTCGATCCATTCAATATTCAAGTGTGCCTTCATCTTCATGAGACTACCTACTTTGTCTCTGCCTTAATTGACTCTGGTGCAGATTATAATGTTCTCTCGTTTGACACATGGAAAGCCTTGGGACAACCACCACTTGTGCAAATTCCTGTTGACTTATGAAGCTTCTCAAGTGAAGATAACCCTATAGAGGAAAAATGTGTCATTATGATGTCCATTCAGGATCACCAGATGTCAGTGCCCTTTTATGTGGCAAGTAAGTCCAAGGCAGTAGTAGAGGCTGTTCTCGGTCGATCGTGGTTAAATGCTACCAATTGCTCATTAGATTGGAAGAATAGACAATACAAGTTGCAAATTGATTCGGATTGCATCTTGGGATCTGCTACTCCACGAGCTTTATCGAGTCAAAAGGGTAATGTTTCTACCTTACACAATCCACTCTCAAAATCTGCTCTTGAAGCTCCAAAACAAATGATGTGGATAATTGATGAGTACTCAAGTGAGGGCCATGGCTGGCATGTTCCAACTACTCTAGTTGTTGCTCAAAGAAGGCCAGGCAAGAAGGAATTATCAATTTGGCTACCCAAAGATGCGTACAAACTTGTACCATCTAGCCTAGTTGCTAAGCCTCCTAAGAAGCACATCTTTTCCAAGCCTAAACCTCAGATTGTTACTCGTTGGGTCCCAAAACATGTTCTTAAAGCACAAGGCTATTATGAGGGGGCAACAGCAATTTGGCTTCCAAAATGCCATGGTTTGCTAGGGGTAAAAGAGAGTTTCAGAAAGATTCCAAAATGCCATGGTTTGCTAGGGGTAAAAGAGTGTTTCAGAAAGATTCCAAAAGCCACCCTTGATTTTCCATATCAGTGGGTGCAAAAGAAATCAACACAGACTCTTCAAGATAGGATAGGTGGCTGTGATAGCACCTACAAATCTACTTGTGTTGATCTTCCTAAAACATGTATTGAAACACCGGTTGTCCCAATTTCTCCTTGTTACACAATTCCACCATCAACTTGTGTACCTAAGACAAGTCCAAATGAGTCTCATTTGAGCGTAGATTCTAGCATTTCAATGCCTAAATCCTCTTATCTTGCTCAAATTCCAAGACAATTGCTAAAATTCCCACCTAAGAAGGACATACCAAAAACTAAAGATAAGGCATTAACACTACAATTGAAGCTCTTTGGTAGATCAATGTTTGAATAATGTGGTTCCTTATGCCTTTAGAGGATTGTGTTCTTTTTGAGATAATCTTGTTTTTTATTGGAATTGTAATGATGGATATGAGTGTTCTAAATTTCATTATTCTACGTCCAGATAACTCCTGATGGATATTTGGCGAGATACATGTCCACCATGCATTGACCTTGATAGTACTCGACCTGATCATCGTGGGGGTTATAGTGCTCCTCCGTTTCAAGCACATTCTAGGTAATTCTATGCTCCCTTAGGTGGAAATTGCTGTGGGCATCACTTTGTCACGTTATTCTATCAACAGCATCACCCATTTCCACATTGTCAAGAGTGTGCACGACTCGTATTAGGAGAAGCTTCACATATTTGTTGGATATGCCGCTCTTACTTTAGACGATATGGCATGGGCTTAATGAAACAAATTGTGGGAATTACACCCCAACGCCATAATCTTCTTAATGTGAGAATACTAGAGAGAGGACCAAATCAACGTAGATTACCTGAGGAGGTTCAAGCACAACAATGGAGGGATACATGCTTAAATGACTTACAACCACCTATCTTGCAAGCCCTCCTTCCCCAAGCCTCAACATGTCAATATTGGATCAATATGAGTACCTATATTGCGCAGTTCCAAAATCGAAATTGTCTGCTTAACCTTCCCATAGAACCAATGCCATATTTTAGTGAGGAAGCACTCCTTCCTCTACCACCTTTTTGTGAAGAGTTGTCCCTGCATCCTGAGGAAACTGATCCCATCTTTCCAGCAGACGTGAACACGGATCCACCACCAGCGCAAGGGTAAGCATATCGACTCCACAATAAGATCGACAAGCCAGGGCACTTTTCTCCCACTGGGTTTTTTCCCTCGGCTATATTCGGTGATGATTGGCACCAATAGCAAATTTTATTCCTTTCTTTTCTTTTCTTGTTTGTTAATAAAATTTTGCAGAGATCTCAGCTAAACAAGAGCATCAAACACGCCCCAATAGTCCACCTACCGTGCACACAAATTAGGCAGGGGGGAGACATGCTACGCCTACAAAAACCAAGGAGGAGCAATCTGCACAAAATCAGCAATGCATCAATGCAAACGAACAACAGCAATGGACACTACAACAGGTGTATTCAAATCATAATCTTTTGTTCTTTATGTGCTTTTATCTTTTCGATATATGGTTTGCATGTTCACACAATGTTGGCTGGTTTAAGTTTTTGATTAGTTGTTAAAATATAGTGAGTGAATTCTAGATTCTTAGAGAACTTAGTAGAAGATATTTCTATTTAAAGACAGTGTAGGATATATACCAATGGAATATGCCAAGTTCTTATGCTTTCAAGGTATATTAGTTAACCCTAGTGGTGGCTACCTCTTAGGTATGAGCTAGGTGCTAAGATTAATAATTTAAAAAAAAATTTACGAAAATATACCCCAAAATATATATATATATATATATATATATATATATATATATATAAAGTGAATCGAGACATGACGTGTCTACAGCCATGTGAAATGCTTGGTAGGACCTGGGGTTGTCTTAGCACCTTGGGGCCGATGCCTTGGTTTCCATGGGGTGAACACTGATGTCTAAAAGCTTCAGAAAAAGACCTTCAAGGAATCTATCGCCTTGATAGATGTTGGTAGGACTCTGGGGTACACTATGGGCCCTCGAGACCGTACCCTCATCTTCATGGGGTACTCCTTTATGACAAAAAGAAAGAAAAGGGTCTGTCGCCTTTGAGATACTTAGCGGCCTTTAGATTCTCTTGGCGGAGGTCTCTTGGCCATTGCTTGGGTCTCATTGGGATGGAACCTTAATCTTTATCACCTTCTACACACACATCAAAAAAAAAAAGAGTTCCAATCACCTTTGCTCATATTTAGGAGTAGGTTTGCCACTTAGGAATAACTTAAATACTTGTAGGACATTGAGACTGCGGTCATAACCGGCGGTGTACAAGCACACTTGCCTTTGCATAGCACTATCTACCACTTAAGTCTCACTTTGACTAGTCTTTACTCACCTATTTCTCTTTAAAACTTTAATCAGCCTTGCACTTGTATGCTCACGTGTGAAATTATCATTGCTGGTTTTCTTTTTCTTTTTCTCAATAAAAGGCTTTACTTGTATCCATTGTTTTTTGCAGCTCGTGCTCCTACCGCGCTCGAGGACGTGCGCAAAATAGGAAGGGGGGAGTGTTGCATGACAAATCAATGCAAGGATGCAACAAAAAAGACACTTAGGGCTCTTGTAAAGAGTTCCAAGTTGTAGATGAATGTGGGAGAGGGCTTGACAATAATCCCACATGGGAACTTTTGGGAGTTTTAGAGTTTTTGTATAAAAAGTGGCTCATTTGAGAGCTAAGGAGCACTCTTTGGTCATTTGCTTGAGAGGCTCATAGAGAGAGCTTGCTCCATAGCTCCTTCTCATGTGCTCTCCCAAGGCTCTCCATCTCCATTCTTGCTTCAATCTTGTACTCTCTATTCTCTACGTATTCAATGATTTGAGGTTGCGGTCTACACACTTGCTAATCTAGATTTTGTAATGATGTTTTGATGCTAAAATCTGATTTGTGAATTGTAGAGTGCATGTGATGAAGCTTGTGCATGAAATGATGTGTAGTTGAGGCTTGTGTGATAGCTCTTTGCATGTTAGATTCTTTACATAAGTTGCATTTTTGTGCTTAAGTGTAGCCTAATCTTGATGCGTTGATTATGTTAGATTGATTGCTTGATTGTTGAAGAAGGATTGAGTAGGACTAGAAGTCATTAGTGTGTGGTTAACTAATCTTCTCCCATTCGGGATAGCCTCTATGCGCTAACAGGGTTGCATTCACGGATTGACAGTGTGTGGGTTGGAGTGTAGCCTCCGCTATGCTATGATGTCCCAAACAGAGAGGATGTAAGATTCCTCCCCAGCCCCTCAAGATGTCCAGTTTCTTCCCCTGTAATCAATCTCCTTTTCAGAATAATAAAAAGATCTTGTTTTTACCTGTTTTGGCCTAGACAGAGAAAATGTTCTAGAGAGAGATAATTCAGTTTTTAGATATCTTTGGATGGAAAAATATCCTTTCTTATTAAAATAAATTTTCTCGAAACAGAAGTTTAAAAAGAAATTCCTAAGGTGCATTAGAAATAAATTATAATTTGCTCAAAAGACCTTAGCCTAAGGGTCCAGATTTTCTGATTGAAAATTTTGGATTAAGGTTCTGAGGGACCAATAAGATTAATCCAAATGTAGGGAGGAGATAAATTGAAGAAATAAAGAAAACTCCCCCAAAAATGAGTAAATGCTCACATAAGATGAAGAGTGGACTAAGGACCAAAGAAAATATTTAAAAAATGAATTTTTGACACCTCAGAGTGGAGATTCTCCCTCATGAAGGAGGTGCCTTTTTTCTCATCATTACTCTCCAATTTTAAATCAATTAAGTGAGATATTTCATCTCTCCTCTCTCCTATTTCAAGTCTAGTTCCAAAAAGTAAGCTGAACTGACCCAAAAATGGTCAAAAATTGACCAAACTGATCTGCAAAATTCTAGAACCAGTTTGCTTGGTTTGAGGCTCACTTTTTTCTATAAATAGAAGCCTCCCCCTTTGTAAAAGCTTAATAGTGTTTATGCACTGTTACTCTACTCCTACCCAGAGCTAATTACATTGAATTTTCTTGGTGATAATTCAATTGTTTTTGACTTAATCCTCTCCAAATTAATTGGTGGCCACTCTTGATCCAAACAAGAGTAGAACCCTCAATCCCTCAAGCCAAAGGAAAACTTACAAACTCCATGCAAGCTAAAATCTTCTTACTTTTTAATTTTAAATCTATGGTTTTCTTGATCTTCTAGTTTTTTATAGTTGATTAAAGTAAATTCTGATGCTATGCCTTAATGAAAAGGCCATCCCCTTCGCTTCCTTACAATTCAGCCTTTCTTTATCTTAGAATGTTTAACAAAAAGATTAATTAAACTTTTCTTTTTGTTTACTCTCTTTGAAATTAAAAATTGTGTAGATTAGAATCCTAGATATCTAATTGTGGTTAATATAAGTTTAAAATAGAAGGATAAAAATGAGAAATGGTCAGCCATACAAAGGAGGTTATGGTAAAATTTTCTAGAATTTTGTGAAAAAGAAAGTTTATTTTTATGTTATTCCAAAAGAGTGATTCCCACCATTTGTGCATTCTAAAAGAAATATTCTAATTTACTCCATGTACATATTCACCTATGAATATGCATGGATATCACTGATATTAATTATTAAAATTTATTTCTATGTATAGAAAGATGCATAAGGAAAAAAATTTTATTATAAAAGTATTGTTTTCATTGAATTTAATTTCTGTGCATAGAAAGATGCATAATGGAAAAAAAAATTTATAAAAGTGTTATTTTCATTGAATTTTTTTTCTATGCATAGAAATATGCATAATGAAAATTTTTTATTATAAAAGTATTTTTTTCATTGAATTTAATTTCTATGCATAGAAAGATACATAATGGAAAATTTTTTATTATAAAAGTGTTATTTTCATTGAATTTATTTTTACGCATAGAAAGATGCATAATGGAAATTTTTTTATTATAAAAGTGTTGTTTTCATTGAATTTAATTTTTGTGCATAGAAAGATGCATAATAAAATTTTTTTATTATAAAAGTATTATTTTCATTGAATTTAATTTCTATGCATAGAAAGATGCATAATGGAAAATTTTTATTATAAAAGTGTTGTTTTCATTGAATTTAATTTCTATGCATGGAAAGATGCATAATGGAGTGGTGGCTAACCCATGGGCCGGATGGGGTTAGGCTGGAATCAGTGGAGTTTTAATAATGAAATTGAATAATAGGAATATGCTTAGAACTCGAGTAGTTAAATAAAAACCTGAAGATTTCTCAAATGAATAGATCAACGACTATGCCTGATTTCAGTTAGAAAAAAAGCGTTGATTTCTTCAAGTTAAGTCTGTAATAGTTTTCCTTCTTTCTGGTTTAATCAGGTGAAGGATAGTTTAGCTCTCTTGACCCCGTTAGAAAATTCGTTTTAAGAAAATAATAAAAAAAGTAAAATCATCCCCGTTTTTCGGGCAAGGGAATTTTTCCCAGTTTCGGTTTCGGAATGACCACCAGATTAGTCCCGTGCCCGGACATTCGAGGGCGAGGCCCCGAGTGGGAAACCCTGCCCCGCGCAAGAGGAAGCTACTTCCGCTGCTAACAACCGGGAATAGGGGGCAGTGGGGTCTCATAGCTTCATCTAGTAATCCCTCTAATACTACAACGTTTACAACCATCTTAAGTAAATCTCTTCAATCTTTCATGCAACTCAAAGAAAAGGAACGCAAATCGGATGCCGTTTTGGCGGCATGGACAACAACTTCTAAAGTAAATGAGCTCTACAAGAAGCTGAAAACATGACAAGAGGTAGATCTTACAAACAAGAACATGCTAGAGGTGAAAGCAGCCTCAGCCATTGGGATGTGGAGAGCTTTCGGCATCAATAAAGAGGCAAAGGAGGATCCTCTAAGAGCTGAAGTTTCCACCTTCATTCTCAAGATAGGGTAGACGGAAAAGGTGTAAATGTTTTCCATTTAATGTTGTGGCCTTGGAAGTTTAATATCATAATATGGTGACTTTGTAAACGAGTTGCATTGGTAGTTATAACTTGATATGCATTGATAATTGCAAATGAGTTGCAATGTGTATAGTTCTCTTGTATCCATCCACTTCTCTCCTCTACTCTCACCATGAGTCATAATGAGGAAGACCATAGAGAGCTGATAGACACTTAGAAGTGTAGAGAGAGAAACCGCTTGCCTAAACACCAAAAAGTGCTCGCTAAAAAATGCTAGCCACAAAAAAATATACCCCAACTATTGTAGTCTTGGTCGGGGTCCCAATACATCTGAATGTATAATGTCTAATGGCCTTTACATGCTTTTCATGTGGGAAAGCGTGTTTGGCTTGCTTACCAAGTTGGCATGCTTCATATACTTTATGCATACCATCAACCTTAAACTTTGGCAAATATACAATAATATTTTGGGCCTGCATAGAGTTCAATTGTATATTCACATGACCAATGTGCTTGTGCCATATGTCAATATCTATAATGACACCTTTTCCATGCGCAAACATGGTTGCCTTTATCTCAGGCATGTTCATATCCAAAGTAAATATCTTTACATTTCTATTATCCTTTATAACCAAGCGACACTTATTTTTGAAGTCTTCCCACAACAACATAACATCCTTGAGGATTAAACCTTACTTTGCAGACCCTACTCAACCATCTATCCAACGGAAACTAGGTTCTTTGTAATATTTGGAACATGAAGTACATTTGCCAAGTACTTCATTTTTCCATCCTACATAGACAATGGCTCTTTACCAAAATGCACAATGGGATGTGCAATATCATCACCCGTTTCTACATAGCCTAGTTTTTTCATTTTCTGCGTGTCTCTAAACCACTCACCATGGCTCGTCATGTAGTTAGAGGTACCTGAATCCACATAGCATATATCTTGAGATCCTTAAACATCCCTTATTATGGAACTAAGCATGTGCTGCATCATAAACAGCTGCTCACTTATGTGATCACCACCCTATGTACTAGATGATGCATAGTTGCCTTCCTGTAACTTTTCACTTTTAATGGCATTCTTCCTTTTATAGCAGTCCTTTCCCATGTGCCCTAGTTTTCCATAATAACAGCACTCTATGCATTTATACTTCCATTTTTTTGCCAACCACCTCAGTCTCTTTGGCTCTCATGCCTCTAGATTGGCCTCTTCCACCTGTGTATGATTGTTGTTGTGCAAAGCATTAGACTATTATTGTCTAGAATTTTGGTTTCCTTGTCGGTCCACCACCTTGGCCTCGACCACGCTCTCTAGCTCTGCCTCTACCTGAATTAGAGTAGAAGGCATGTTCTAATGTTTTCTTGATTTTTGAGGAAGATTCCTCACCCAAAGGCTTTTCTTCTATGATCAGCATAGACACCAAGTCTCGAAAGTTGGGAACATTCTCTCTGAGTGCAATGATCAGCATAGACAGCAAGTCCCAAAAGTTAGGAACGTTCTCTTCGACTGCAATGGAGGTCTTGAATGGCTTGTACTCTTTGCCAAGCCTATTTAAATAGACACTCTCCAAATCATCATCTTCCACCACCAATACATTAATAGATCCAAGGGATTCAACAATGCCCTTGATCTTTAAATCATACTCATTGATAGACATGCTTTTCTTTTCCACAATATGTAGCTCTTGTTTTAGTTGTAGTTTCCTTGCCTTTGTTTTAGTTTGAAAAATCTACACCAAGTTCTACCATGCAATTGTTGGAGTGTTGGCATCCTATATGTGTCCTATCATTGTGTCTTTAACACTGATCGAAAGCAAATATATGGCTTTCCTTACACCCTGTTCCAATCCTTGAATGCCTTTATATTTGTAGGAGTGGCATTCTCTTCAAACAACTCTAAAGACTCCTCATTATCTCCTTTGACATAGTCCCAAAATGCTTTACCCACCATCAAGAAATTGGTGATTCTGAACTTCCATGCATGGAAGTTGTTCTTGTCTAGATTCTCACTAACAATCTGATTGAGTCCGTCAGACATACTAGCCTACAACAATCAAAAACTTGCAAATAGACAATTTCTTTATGCAACTTATAACACAGTAGCAATATCTTCATGACTGATAGCAGTACTTGAGCACAAACTATATGTCACCACCAGATCTAACCAGAGTACATGTACATATACCCAATATCAACAATACATGTGCAAACACTGTCTGCACTCCCAAAATGCACTGCTGCATTGCAATAACTAGATTTCGAACAACGACAGTTCTCTACCAAAACTTCCTGAAACTATCAAAAATACCTTAATGGAGACCGAAACATGCCCAAAATGTGAATATCGCCAAAAAACATTAGTATGAAGTACTGCATACCACACAAGCATCTCCAAGCCTGCAAAGATAGCTCCTCAATCGAAGATGTGTAGCTCCCGGAGCTACCGAGGGGATATTGTACCTAAACAAGAAAAGGAAAGAGATAATGATGCTCTTACTCGTGTGTCGCTTCTTTGATTGCTTGTTCTTGCCTCCTTAGCTCTCACACGAACTAGAGTGTTGATACCATAAAGAGAATGCAGAGGAGAGGGAGAGCTTGAGTTCCCACACACACAAGAGAGTGCATGACATATGAGAGAGATGAATGGCTGAATTTTTTTCTATCTTCTTCTCTTCTCTACAACCATATAACTAAAAGATAAGAGCACATACATAAAGGAAAAGTAATCTCCTACAATAACATACAATGGTCAGTCCATAGTGTGAACCCGACTATATGAGCTGGCGCTATAACCATGCCATAACTGTAATACTCCAAAGTGGCTGTCACACAGCCTGTCATCCACCACTGGTGGCATATCAACCATAATCTCACCAACCATGCCAGTGGTATAAGTGTGAAAGTTATCACCCAAGTGGATCGTCTTTGTTTGCCATAATACTAGTTGAGCTCGACATCTCAACATTAAAGGCTGCCTAAATCACAAGAGAGTGTCGTGGCTGACATCAGTGCTTAGCTAGCTAAAGACAAACTAAGCTAGAAGAAATAATATGTTAATATCTAGCATACCCCCCTTCGAGTCATGGGTGGTTGAAGCCATGACACAAAACATGGATGCAATGCCTATGGGAAGGGCTTACATAGAAACATGTAGTATATAATCCCAATATCAAGGAGTAGTAGATTGGACTGAAGGCCTTCAAATGATGTAGCAGAGCCTCGAGTGCAAGATGCTACAATTGATTTCATAAGCCGAGATTTATGCTCAAGGGGATGTTCAAGAAAGAAGGGGGCTTGAGAGTGTGGTAGCATGGTTGCAAGTGTTTATGTATGAAGGTGGCATTGTGAAGTGCTTGTGAGTAAGATAAGAGAGCCATTGGTTATTGAGAGCAAGATAAGAGGAACCGAGCACATATGTGTGTCTGACAAAGAGAGGGCTAGTCTATAGTTTTGCCTACCAATTTAACCCATTAACTCTCGTGGGGTTTACTTACTTTTGTTCTTTTATGTGCATGCATGTGTATGTGTGTATGTGTGAAAGCAAGAAAGTCTCAAGAGTAAGAAAGCTTAGAGATAGATGCATGTGCATGTGCATGTGCATGTGTATGTGTATGTGTATGTGTATGTGTATGTGTATGTGTGTGAGAATGGGAAAGTATCGAGAGTAAGCAAGCTTAGAGACAAATCTATTTCCTTCTAATGTGTTAAATTGTTAAATGCAATCACATATGATTTTCCATGGCTATCATATTTTATGTACAAAAAGGAAGAGTGAGTGAGTGTGTGTGTGTGTGAATAGAGAGCGTGATATTTTCTTAACTTTTTCCGATTATTGATTGATCATTGTCATGAGATAATGCTTTTCCTCTATAGCATGTTGCAATGTTGGGTTGTCTTGGGATTGTGTACACGAAGACCTTGCACCTTATTCACTAATGATGTACTCTTTCCGGATGTCAACAGGGTAAGCACATGCCATTGGTGATTGAGAGCAAGATAAGAGGAACCGAGCACATATGTGTGTCTGACAAAGAGAGGGCTAGATCTATGGTTTTGCCTAATAATTTAACCCATTAACTAACATCTCTTGTGGGGTTTACTTGCTTTTTTTTCTTTTATGTGCATGCATGTGTATGTGTGTATGTGTGTGAAAGCAAGAAAGTCTCAAGAGCAAGAAAGCTTAGAGATAAATGCATGTGTATGTGTATGTGTATGTGTATGTGTGTGAGAGTAGGAAAGTCTCGAGAGTAAGCAAGCTTAGAGACAGATCTATTTCCTTCTAATGTGTTAAATTGTTAAATGCAATCACATATGGTTTTACATGGCTATCATATTTTATGTACAAAAATGAAGAGTGAGTGTGTGTGTGTGTGTGTGAATAGAGAAGGTGATATTTTCTTAACTTTTCCCGATTATTGATTGATCATTGTCATGAGATAATGCCTATGTAGGACCAGAAAGAGACCAACCTCCCAATCCTCTTCACCAACATAAACCCCGGCCTCTCCCAATGTGTGTGGCTGGGCTACTGGTGCCAATCTCTGGAAGAAGTCAATCAACTGGGACTGTCTTCCTCCGCTATGATGTGCGGGTGTCTGAAGTAAGATCTCCGTGTGTCTCTGTAGTGCTAGTAGTAGTCTGCCTAGCTGTCTTTGGTCCGATCTCTCTTGATCTCCTGCAAAGCACCACACTAGCAAACAAAATGCTCCTCTGTCTCTACCCCCGTCTGGCATAATCTGCAAACGCGCTCTGCTCGAGGGATGCGTGCTGTGGCATCTCAAACTTTGTTGAGTGATTGTGGAATCCAAACTCATGGATCGTCCTTAGATTCAAAATGGCCTTTGTCTTGAAGGAGGGAGTGTGTCCAGGTGGGGTGTTGCATAGATGGCGGTAATTTGGGTCTTGATATGTTCTATGTATCATCGTCTGAGGGCGTCTAGTGGCAGCTATTCATTTATGTCAATATGAAAACTCTTTGAGGCTCCAATGTCTCTATGCGTGCTCTAATTTGGTACATTTGTGTCTCCTCCTCGTCATGTCTTTTGGTATCACTAGAAAGGAGTATCTGACACTCGCTCTGTCACTGTCGGGCCTAGCAAGTTATCGGCTCCACAACAAGGCTCCCTAGCCTCTACACCACCACCTTCATCCCAGCATCCCAACCACGCTGCCAGCACCCGGCCATACACCATCCTACAACTTCAAAGACTGATACATCCGCCCTGCTAGCGTCAACACGGCCATGACAATGCCAACAACCAATGTCCTCAAAGCCACTTGCATCTCTCATGAGCCCCCAGTAAGAAGACTCGAATGTTGGCACACTAGCCTTAATTCGGCACAACCATGGGCAATGCACAGACCCTGATGCTAGCCAACAAGGTAACACCACCATCGACAGCATAGGAAGCAACCGGCATGAGACAACATCCATCCGGGCTATGGAAAGTGACAATCAATGCAACCCCGACATCCACGTTTTCTAACAAATCGATAAGTACAAACTAACCCTTCACCCTCCTTTTACAGCTTATTTTGGCTTCCACATAAGCTCGGATTGTTTTTACAGGTACATCGCCCGAATAGCCCAATCACCAAACCAACTGTAAACCCAAAAGAAAATCCTACTACCATCAAATCAAATTTAGCTTCCACTTACAACTAGACCCTTATAGGTTTCTTTATGCTGACATTACCATGCTTCATGAAAACGGGTCGAAGAACCATCAACTCTCAAAAAAGAAGCTCAAGAAGCACCCGGATCTCTTTAGCCATGTCTAGAAAGCCACTCATAGTTCATAGCTAACCAATGCTTATGCCAGCCTAGGTGTCCTAAATTCTTGCCTTCTCATGGATAACCCAATATTATCCCTCCCACCTTATTGGCTAGTCTCGTTACACATCAGCCACCAATTTCCTATCTCAAACCATATGTATAGGAGTTGAAGTAAGTAGATGAATCAGTGTTGAAGAAAGTAGAGTGTTGGAGTTTACACCGAAAGAAGCTTCTACATGGGCCCACCCTTTGCCCAATGCCCATGCACGCCATCTACAATATCCATGAGCTCTACATGTAATAGACACATAGGCACTGTTCTTTTATGAACTTGCATTGAGCCTCAGCATCACAAAACAGTGGTCCACGTATATTTCTAGATGGGGACCCATGGCAGGCACAAGCCTGGCCCATGGTACAACCCATCGCCTAGACCTTCTCCAAATCAGTAGGAACCTTTCGTGAGCCTCGTCTTCGACCATGCCACCCATTTAACCCACACTGCCCCTATCCCAAGTACTCAACAATGCCAAATCCCTCGAGCCAAGCTCTATTATATCTATTGAGCATGCCTTTGCACACCAACATGCCTTAAACAAAGTAATAATCTTGACTCCCCACGAAAAGGGCTATCATGCAAATGTCAAAGAAATCAAAGAGAGTTAGAGAAGTCTTCGTGTTAGAGAAGTGTACACACATGGGCACACCTTCCGCCCGTGCCTATGCATGTCACTTTCATATTTCACTATGGACATCACAATTTGTTTTCACTTCTTGAATCTCACGGCGGCACACACAAACACATGCGCCTGCAACTAACCTCGTCCAACGATAACCTTCTCTGAATGGAGAAAACATGGTAGGCAAAAGCCTAGCCCATGGTACGACCCATCGCCTAAAGAAACCCCTAACCCTGTAGGTCCCCTCACCAAGCCCTTATGTATGTATCCTTTCCTTCGACACCAACCCCAATAAAACCTCTCCCCCTGGCTAATGTATTCATCATGTAAAAGCCCAATCTCTAGGCATCATGCTATGAGATCCAAGCATAATACCCAGTCACCACACGCTAAGATGTCCTGGACCTCTATCTTCCCATGCCAATCATTCCATGTGATCCTAGCACCTATTCTTCCAAATCACAAGGTGCAAACCTCTTCTACCCACTACCTAAGCTTGAAGAGTCCATGCCACTTCCACAACCCACCAAGGCCTGGCTTGAAGCACCTCTATATTGCCTATCACTTTCCGTACTGCCTCCTCGACAAGTTGCCTGCCATCAAGGCTATCTAAAAATTCCCATCACTTTGCCCTGTATCTAGCGGCGGTGAATCAGTCTCGCTTGCAAACTATACCACTTAACCTCGGCCACCAAATCTATGGCGTATCTTGGGCCATCCACACCTTCTACCCCGGTAGCTACTTCACCACTGACTTGGGTGACGCGAGAACAATATTAGGAAGGGAGGTATGTTAACTACTTTATAGGTCAACATGGTTTCTCTCGCCTAACTTACTGCTGTAAGGCGCTTTTCCATCGTACCCGCATGAATGGACACTTATCTTTTATAATACTCGCGCGAATAGGCACTTATCTTTTATAAGACAGTGCAGACGGCGCTAAAACATATAAAGAAACCTTACCATGCTCTTAGTCTACGAACTTAGTGTACATGTTGTTTGCTTACATGCTATTGGCCTCTTCTTCTTCTTCCCCCGCCTTTTATGAGAGAGAATCACTATAAAGAAAGATCTCTTGTTGTCTCCATCAAGGCTGTACGTTTTTGCCACACAGGTCGTAGCTGGGGACTTGCCGGACACCGTATGCGAGCCACGAATGACTGCAAGCATACAACCAGGGAAGGAAGCTCAAACAGAATGCAAAGGGTGTGTCACTCACCGCTCTAACCGCTGCCGTGAAAGATTCCCACGTCGCAGCAGTGAAGAAGGAGACGCCGTCGCTCGCCGCTCTACCGCCTCTCCGCTACACAGTGCTCGATCGCTCTCACTCTCTCTCTCTCTCTCTCTCTCTCTCTCTCTCAAACGCAGGAGAAGGAAACCAAGGAGATAAGGCAAGAGCACTCTTATATTCACAACACATGAGAATGAGGATTTTAGGGTTACATATGACTCTTATAGGTGACTTGGCCGTTCACACTTGGGCGCCCATACATGGCCGGCCGATCCTAACCCTTATCCTACTGATATTCAAGGTGCGCCTCTCATCAGCGATCACCCAATCCCTTTATCCTTAACAAATATGGTGCCGACAAGCCCGGCCCATGACTCAGAATATTTAAATTAATAACGTAAAACATAGTATGTCTCAATGTCCGTCATGGGTTAACATGCCTCCCTTCCTGATGTAGATTCCGTCCTCGGAAGCTATGGTATGGTAAGCTTGAGAGAGTTGTTGTGGTAGACCGTCTGCAAAACAGGGAAGTAGAGTGAAGGTATGCTGGAATTCAAAAGATATAAAGTGTATAAATTCAAGCATGTTAGACCACAATGGATGTTGCTAAGAGAACTTAGTTTAAGGGTCACATGAATGAGCTAGTGTAGCAAATTAACAGGAGTTTAAAATTATTGAAAGTAAATCAAGAGTAGGCAAGGTGTCAAAGGTTAATCAAGGTTTATAACTGACCTAAGTCAAGGAAAATAACCAAGCTTAATAAATAAACACATGACCACACTGTGTCTACTCTAAGAACAAGTTAATACCACAAGCCTAGGGAAACAAGAAACATCAGAGTTACAGGAGCTTTTTGCCTTTTTTTTTGCACGTGACAATTTTACACACAATGGCGACCTTCCTAAGGCAAAACTAACATCGATCCTGGTACCATGTTTAACACAAGGCATTATCCAGGAATCTATTAGCTCACTTTAGGCAAGGCTACCCCCTACCAACCAAGGCATCGGTCTGGAGTAGAATACTCCTCGCCTACCAAGTATCAATAAGGCGATAGGCCAACATTAAAGCACATCATAGACTTGTATTGCCATTTATTGTAGGCTTTTTTTTTAATCTATTTCTTTTGATCTTCGCTCCTGAACTATAATTTGTCTTGCATCCTTTCGACAAAGGGGTAATAGCTATGTCCTAGAGGTCAACACACACATGGCCAGGTGTCAAACATTAAGATGGTTTGACCCTAGACCTAAGACAATCGTATTCCAAGGTTAACTAAAGACGTCATGCTGCCTAGGAATATTTCCAATAAAGTTAAGCTCATTAATGATTTACACTAGCATGCAAGCAACTTCAAAAACTAAGTAGTACATTGACAATTTCCATGTGGTCATGCATTATAGTTTATGCAATTAATTGAACAGTAAAAACGAAAGAGAGTGGGTATGGAAGAATTACACCTGTAATTGGAGATCTCCTTGATTTGACGAGACAGCTTGCAATTTGATGTAGATATATTTTGATGAACGTTGCGACAGTCTCAGGACTTGAAAGCGAACCCACCTCAAACTTTTTAACCTGTACAATCAACTAACAAGCACTATACCTCGAGAGGCACATCAGTGTGAAAATTTCAAGACTAGTTTAAGGAATCTAAACTAGAAAAAACTTGAAAACATTAACCTACTTACCAGTCACCACACTACTACTGAGGATACGGTAAGAGGATGTTGTAGAGTCCTGGCTCTAGCCCTAAGGCTAAGCCTCTATCCGCATCATCCAAACAAATAAAGTCAACCTCAGTAGTGCCCTGAGTTTCATTCGTCCATTCATCATTGTCAGATATTTCCTTTTCATTTTTCCATCCACATAAACTCATCAAAAATGTAACCATGTGGAGTAAGTTCCAATCTTTTTCTTGAGGATTTTTGGCCCACATGGCTTGTCTTGGGGAGTCTCAGTCAATTTAGGTGGTCGAGAGGGCATTAACTGACTTGGTTGTGGGGCCGAGGAAGTTTCCTTCTGTTTTCCCTTATTTATGTACTCGCTTGATTCTCCTTCATTGAGCTCCCGAGTGGGTTCTTCCCTTAAGGTAGTGGCTTTGGTCCCCATGGTTTCTATTGAATCGAAATCATCTTCAGGATCATTCATATACACGGGGTCGTCTCCTGTCCCTATGTTAGTCTTTGAACTAGGCTTGGAGCTCGTGGCATTAAGCGATCTCTTCCGCCGTGTTTTCTTTTTCTTTGCCTGAGCGATTGATGCAGTATCCCTCTCTTCAAGAATGTAGTTTTGATTTTGAAGCATTGACCGTGTAACTGCATTCGCGGGTACAACGAGCGTGGTTCCTCGTGCTTGGTTGGTGACCTCAACCAAATTCAATGGCGTAATCTTGGGTGCATTAGGATTATGTGGACATTGAGCGATCAAATGATCTATGCCACAACGATTACATGTAAGTACCGGCATTCCTGATGTGCTCCCTTGATTTGGTTGCATATGAGTAGCGATCTTCTGTAGCCTATTAGGGCACTCTGCTACACGATGCGGTCCACCACACTCGTAGCATTGAAGAGGTGGTCTCCTTGCCATGGTATTAAGGTTTTGCCCTCTTGTGGCAAGAGCAGCCGCTTGATATGCTTGTCTCCTCAGGGTTCTTGGTAGGGTGCCCTTCCATGGCTTCTGAGTCAGAGAATGAGTCACTATCCACTATTCGTGGATCTTGGGTTGCACTCCCTTGGGTTCCAGCCGAAGGCCAAGATGCCAACGTGGAGGGATGGTGTGAGCCTGCGTAGACTGAAACGCTTTCTAGTGGTTCAGGCTCTAGCACCCGACCAGAACGTAGATGCATGTGACGTGGGTACCCTACGTGCGTTGGTAACTACCCTTGAAACTCACACAAGTGGTTTCTTAGGTGTTTCGCACCCCGTTTTTACTTATTTTTAGATTGTTTTTAGATTGTTTTTAACTCGTTTTTGACCCCCTTACTTACGGTCAAACTTGGACTAGAGCGTGTGATAGCTCGAAACGAGCGTATCGTTCAAAGGGTCCTAGTGTGCTTTACAGCACCGTGTTCGCCTATCCAAAGCTCCTGTGGTCCTCAAAACAGTCCGTTTCCCTATGGGGGAAGGGGCAAAAGCCTATTTGCTTGTGGAGGAAAGGGTGAGGGCTTTATCCCACATGCTCACTTTACTCCTTGGAGAGTGGGCTACATATAGGGCACAACTTCCCATAAGCTCTCACTTGAAAGAAAGCTATGGAGACTCACTCTCCTATATATATATATCAAAAGACCGAGACCGAGACCGAGGCCGGGTCGTGGGTCGTTTGGAGTTCTTTCTTTTCAAAAAAAATTTCTCCAATTAGAAAATCTTTCCTCTCCACACGTTTGGTTCTTTCTTTAAAATTAAAAGTTATTTTTTTTATATTTTTTTTATTTTTATTTTCTGTTTTTTTTTAGATAAGTTTTCTAGGGTTTCTTTAGGGTTCAGCCTTGGCCGCGGCGCGGTTCGCACACAGCACAGATCTGGGGATTCAGAAATCCCCCCCGCACTCAGATAACCAGATAACAGATCGCACGTCCACACGAGGAGCAAAAAAATAACAAAAGAAACAGAAATGCAGAAGACAGATTGCAGAACACAGAAACACCTCAACAACAAACACACAGTCGCTTTCCTGCAGTGTAGATTAAACTTCACGCAACAGCCGAGCTACAAACTGGAGCTTGGTGCAGGGCAACTCCCCGGCAGCGGCGCCAAAAATGTGCGCTTTTGCCGCACAGGTCGTAGCCGGGGACTTGCCGAACACCGTATGCGAGCCACGAATGGCTGCAAGCATACAACCAGGGAAGGAAGCTCAAACAGAATGCAAAGGGTGTGTCACTCACCGCTCTAACCGCCGCCGTGAAAGATTTCCGCGTCGCAGCAGTGAAGGAGACGCCGTCGCTCGCCGCTCTGCCGCCTCTCCGCCGTCGTGCCGCTACACAGTGCTCGATCGCTCTCTCACTCTCTCTCTCTCTCTCTCTCACACGCAGGAGAAGGAAACCAAGGAGATAAGGCAAGAGCACTCTTGTATTCACAACACATGAGAATGAGGATTTTAGGGTTACATATGACTCTTATAGGTGACTTGGCCGTTCACACTTGGGCGTCCATACATGGCCGACCGATCCTAACCCTTATCCTACTGATATTCAAGGTGCGCCTCTCATCGACGATCACCCAATCCCTTTATCCTTAACATATGGTGCCGACAAGCCCGGTCCATGACTCAGAATATTTAAATTAATGACGTAAAACATAGTATGTCTCAATGTCCGTCATGGGTTAACAAAGGCATAGAGAGCTCATCCTTCACGTCTTTGGGGCAAGGAGCATTGCAGTGTGATAATGGAGTGAGAATGACAAGCTAGTGCACGCAAAATGGGAAGTTACATTTAGCATCTTCAAGGCAAGACCCAACAACACATGCCTCATCAAGGCTAAGGTAAGCTCTTGACTTGAACACCCAACTAAGAAACAGAAGACCAATGACGAAATCATGTCTTCTTAAGCAGCTCAAGAGAAATCACACCCCCACTCCTCAACAAGAGTAGCTGACACACCCACAGGACCCCTCTCCTCTCAACAGGAATATAGTAAGAGGCAGTTGAGAGTACCTTGATCCCTGGGACTGCAAACCAAAAGACCACTATGGGCATACAAAACAATAATGATGAAAGCCATATCTTAAAGACCCAAAGGTCTAGGAGACATCTACACTGTCATCCCAAGAGGGACGTTAGAACAAACCCCATGTATACATGCCCATCTGAAGAAGGTGATTCTCAAAAAAGTTCTTACAGCTCAAGAAGGCAAGACCCTTCTATAATTTTACATATTTAGAAGGACCTACACCACTATGGGCATACAAAACAATAATAATGAAAGCCATATCTTAAAGACCCAAAGGTCTAGGAGACATCTACACTGTCATCCAAGAGGGACGTCAGAACAAACCCCATGTACACATGCCCATCCGAAGAAGGTGATTCTCAAAAAAGTTCTTACAGCTCAAGAAGGCAAGACCCTTCTATAATTTTACATATTTGGAAGGACCTAAACCACTCACCTTGATAGAAACGTGGGTAAAAATAAAGAACTTTATTGACGATACTACAAAGTGCCCTATCCAATCATGGTCGCTTCTTCAAGCTGATAATCTTCACCTTAGAGAAGGTACCAAAAGAGAGATGGGCCAAGTATGAAGACCTTATATTTGGCCTCAATGAGGGTCCCAATTTAAGATAACAAATAGCATATTACGAATACTCAAATACTTTCATGGGCACCACATAGTCACATTTGAGGACATGTCCCTTCCTCATCAGGGTTCAGGAGAATCCAGGCACCCCAGCCGGCCCACGAACGGAAGTTCCAGTCCAACCTTTCTTTCTGGCCACAATGGGTCCTCTTCCCCCCATCCAACCTTTCTTTCTGGCCACAATGGGTCCTCTTCCCCCCATCCAATGCACAGTGGCCATAAAAAGACTGCCATGTTAACTCCTGTCAGCACAAAGCTTGGCATACCGGCCCAGCCAACTGCAGCATCCATAGCAGCTTAAATCCTGTGGCTTGCCTGTAAATCGAGATCCATAGCCAAAGGCGTTTCTGGACACAGGCAGCCACCATCTACTACAAGATGTATATATATATACCTAGATGAATCCAGGAACATGCCCAAATTCACCTTTTAGGAACGTGCATGTTATATACTCATGGTAGTCAACCCACAAGACTATGTAACTATCAACTCCATTATGCAATCCTGTAAGCCACCACTGCATCATAATCATAAATAGCGGCTTTGGCTAAGGCTGGGAGAGGCAAACCAAGAGAAGAAACAAAGAAGAATTCAAAACCAAAAGACAGCTCTAGTGTACATTAAGCTGCTCTACAGCATACAGGAAAGTTTGTGTCTCCATATCTCAATACAGCAGGGGTCATGTCATCCGCCTCCAAAAGCACTCATTTCTATCCTCTAAATTACAACACAAGCATGTAAATGTGGGGTCTGCCTTAAGAGTCCTCCATGGGGTCCTAATTACCCCAGCCTCGGGTTATACAAGTGGAGTTAGTGTGTTGGTATAACATTGAGCAAAAGGCTAAGCCTGTAAGTTTAGTAATTACCTTGGCCATCATAGCAGAGAAAAACAAATGGCAACATTTTAAACTCAAGCCCAATCTGAAAGAGCTAAAAACTAACCCACCATGATCCTTATCAAACCCAGTTTGGTTAAGAGCCTGGTAAGCTTCTCTAACATCCCTTCATAGGGAATCATGGTCCAGCTGTAAGGCTTCACCTAAAATGTCTGGCTTGGAGAGATTGGTGTTAATCTTCTCCAAGTCCCCATTGAATCCCTCAGACCTTGGCAAGTGCAACTGATCCTGCAAGCACACTGCAATTAAAATACTGCAAAATGTAAACAGAACCTTCACTTGACAAGAAAGCTGAAAAATCTCTAACCATAAGTGAACTATTCTCTGCAGAAAGCTTTTTGCATTCTTCCGTCATGCGATTGAGTTCCTCCTGTAGAGACGCATTCTCTGATGTAAGAGCCTGCACTTTTGTGGCAAGTTCCTCGCATTCTGCCTGCAAGAAAAAACCCTCAAATTATCATTATACCATCCTCATAAGAACACCTTTTTGGCCAAGGCCCTACTGGCTCTTTGTTTTCCTCCTCTTTCAAATTTCCTGCCATTCTTCCCAAGAATGACAACAGAAACATACCTGCTTTCTCAACCTGGATCTTCTTGCAGATTCCCTATTGGACTGTTTCCTTTGTTGTCGCTTCAGTTCTCTCTCATCCTTCATTATCCACAAAAACAAAAAATTACCATCCACCATTACATGTGTGTGTGTGTGTGTGTGTGTGTGTGTGAGAGAGAGAGAGAGAGAGACCTGCAACCAGTGTTCTCCAGGAACTACATTGGCAGATGGAATCAAAGCCGTTGTTGCTGCTACTGAATCCCGTTTATCTCGACTACCAGCAAACACACCAGGTGTCCCTCCACTCCAGTAATCCATGCCGATGTTGAGATTAGTGAGGGGCCCAGCACCTACCACCTGTTTCCCACCAATAGAGATTGGCATAGCAGCTACATTATGATTTCCCATTAGATGATTTACATCTTGTGCACTTCCATAAGGGGTTGAGTGTACCACATGAGAATTCAGGGCTGCAAAAAAAGCCAGCCAAATAGAGAGGACAAACGCTCAAGTCTCGCAAGAGAGTTGCCCACAACTATAGAGCCATCGAGCACCCATCAAACTGACTGTGCTCAAGTAAAGTATAGCTTGAATCCAACTAAAATACCTTCAGAAGTGGCTTGATCGAAGCTGCTTTTACGGACTTCCTGTGAGCCCTAGCATGAAAAGCACCTTGTCAAGATTGACTCTTGAATAGCTAGACAGAGACAAGAATGTGACCTTGTCAAGTAAGCCTTACATCTTGAGAGTTCTCTTCACTCCCGTCTGTTGATCCTTCACTCCCACTATCCCCACTACCAAACATCCAATATGAAAAGAAGTAAATAGTCAAGCAGGCCATTTCAAACATTTGACAACAAAATCGAATTCCCCTACGTTTCACACCATAGCAGTGTTTCCTAACCAACCTGTGTGAGAGGACCCCATTCATTGATGCAGCATTTGCCTTGCCCGTATCACTCGTGAGCATCCCAAGGCTTCCCAAGCTCCCTTTAGACCGCTTCCCAGTTTTCTTTGTTAACTCGTCAGTAGACTTTCCCTCTGCATCTACACCCATGGAGGCAGCAACCTGCAAATAACATGACTGTCAAAAGCTAAAGAAACGTTTCCACAAAAACCCGTCTGCCCCTAGTCTAAAAGCCCGTGTAAGTCCAAAGTTGAGCATGCACCCCTCAATATGCTGTATCTAAGTCATGAGGAATGTACCATGAGTTGCTTAATTCAGGCTCAAGTCACTGATCTCATTACAGGAAAATAACTAGAAGTGCAATTACTCACTGGTGTCATGGGAGGATGGGCATAGATTCCTCCATGGGGATACACGGCTGCATATGGAGGTGGTGTTCCATAAGATGGCATCAAAGGCTTCTCATGCAAAGCAATCCAATCAAATCAGATAAGCATCATGTAAGTCTAAGCGCCTTCCCCCAAACAAAAAAAAAGAAGAAAACCAACAAAAAAGGCATCCTAAGAGTCCAACCTGGGCACCCCACATGTATGGGTGAGGCTGGGGCCCAGAGCCAATTGTAGAAGGGAAATAACCTGGAGGTGGCAATGTCGACATTCCTGTACCGTAATATGCCTGTAACATTAGAGAAAGCACTATTCAATACTATGAAGTGCAAAATGTGCACATGTATATGTGAATGTAATGAATTCTATCAAAAAGTGTAAATCTAGGCATATTTGCAGGCATGGGCCTTGTGAAATCTCACAGACACACACACACATATTCCAAAATTTAACAGTAGAATACGAACCATCAGTTCATGAAGTCTAGATCCAAGAAGCCTAGGCAACCAGCATAAGATTTTCCCCATTTAGTGTTCAAAATTTCATGCTCATCAGCTTTGCAAGAATTGATGCATAGACGAACCTGAAAAGCTGCCACCCACTCCGGGTATGACATGGTTGATGTGGTAGCAAGGGTTTGCTCCTGATCACAAGCTCAAAGAAAGTGAATGGTAGTACTCCAAGGCCACTAATGCCAGTGAAGGTTTCATAGGAAATTCCAATGCATTGTTCTGATGAAATATATTGGGGTCTACTCACTTGTGGGGTAGACGTCTTGGTAGTCTTTGTTGGTGTTCCCATGTCTCCAGAGCCCATATCTGACATGCAAAACTCGGAAAATCAGGCTCTCTCTCTCCCTCTCTCTCTCTCTCTCTACCCGCAGACCTAAGAGGTTTTGTCTCTCCAAGCATCAACACGAGCTAACACTTATGATATGCCTAGATGACCGTTTCTGCTACATACATCACTGGCGTGTTTGGTAAGATGCTGACATGATAGATCTTTGCCAGTGATTCTATAGCTGGACTACACTAGCTACTAGTCCTATGGCATACTTATCTTTCTAGCTCATTCGCTTAGCGTGCTCAAAAGCTGTAGATCCAGGATATCCTTCGACAACATGCGAGCTGCCATCACAAGGGAGATGCTATTCTGAAGGATCAATGTCATTGTGCAAGCTACTGGAGCTAGTTTTTTACTTCTTCTTTTTTTGCCATGGTTCAGTATTAATCATGGAGACACTGTACTACCTATTTGGTCTCATAAGCCCTCCGGGCCTTTCTCTCTCTCACTCACACACACACACTCGTGCACATGCATAGCTGTGCAAAAAATTCTGCAACAAAAAAACAGTGTGCCTGTGGCGAAGCAAAGGGCATACCTTGCAAAGTGTCACACCCGACGCAGAAAAATTCACACGAAAATCAAAAAGGGCAGCAGATTTGAAGATGAAACCAATGCCATGAGCACTAATTGAGCGGCACACAAACGCTATGCAGTGAAAAAAACCCTAATCCGGAAGCACATGGAGCGACAGAAAGAATCCTAATCGGACGGAAGGAAGAGGAAGCAACCCTAATGCGGCAACATGGTAACAGACGAAACCCTAGATCGTCAGAACACTGGAAACCCTCAACCCTAATCCGGAAGCACATGGAGCGACAGAAAGAATCCTAATCGGACGGAAGGAAGAGGAAGCAACTCTAATGCGGCAACATGGTAACAGACGAAACCCTAGATCGTCAGAACACTGGAAACCCTCAAGCAGAGGCTGCAGGGAGAAGAGGAGCAAGGGGGGCGGGACGGGATCGCTAGCAAGGTGGGCACTCTTGTCACGCCAACTGGAACACAGCCATCGCCAGCAGCCAGGCAAGCGTCTTACTCACTCACACACTCTCTCTCACACACACACACACGTCTCACACACACGGCCCAGCACGTCTTAGGGTTTCCGCCACTGCTTTGCCACATCACTTTGCAATGATTCCCAAACCCGGTTTCATACACATCCGGACTCCGCACCCCCAAGTACACGTCCTCTTTTTTTTCGCGTGTGTCCTGGCGCCGTAGTAACCCACGTCCTCTAAGCTCTTATCCTAAGAGTGACATTTTGCGAGCAAAATTTTGATTTCACGAATCTATGTTTCACTATTTAAATTGGTAAGTAATGTCTCCTGGCACCTTTAGCTCTCATGAAGGAGCTATTGGGGTTTGAGTCTTCCTTAATGGGTTATTTAGCTTTTGTGTCATGGGTACCGTTTAATTAATTAACATGGGCATAATTAATTAATGCAAAACCTTAGTTTGACTAAGGTTATTACAAAGTAATTCAAACCTTACTTTAACTAAAAGTAAGTTAAAAGGCCATAATAATAAATAGCAATTTACAAGCTTGATTTCAACAAGCAATAATAAAACTTGAAAATATAAGACTGCATTACAATTTAAAATACAAAATGTCATCATAAATCTGAAATGAGTTAAATGACTTAAAAATAATGTATGAAACACAAAAAATTTACATTTGTTCCATTCATTTGAAATAGGAAAAATATACAAAGAAATATTTTTGTATTAATAGCAGCGAGAATCGTCACAACAATAAAAGTGACGATTTATACAACGATCACCATGAAATACATATTCGAAAGATGGTCATACATATCCCTTGAAATTCCTTACATAAAGATAGTATCTTCCGGAGCATAGAGATACAAAGTCATGTGCATTTTCTATTGCTTCCCTCATATTTGGTGGGTCCCAAAGAGAGCAATATTTGCCATGCAGTACATGCTCGTTTTACAAACATCTTCATCACTATCCACAGGGATGGGATTGCTTCTTGATCTTGGATTACCGTCATCATTCTCTGGCTGTTCGTCCTCAAATCGAGCAATGTCTACATCTGCAAAGTACCTGAAACCTGGACGAACCATGAAAAAAAAATTCATCAACATCAGTAGACTGAGTGATATGAGGGATTTTCATCACTTTGCTAGAAACCCTTTCATCACTTTGCTAGACTGAGTGATATGAGGGATTTTCATCACTTTGCTAGAAACCCTTTTTCTATCACTTCCATTCCCCACTTTAGGAATGATCAGTGTGCAGATGGGTAGTATTTCTTAGTGCAGAGCATTTGCAACAAAGCAGACTCCATGTTGGCCCCTAGCTTATTTGGGATATAAGTATCCATGTAGACATATGCACGCTCAAACACATTGACCTTAGTTATACATACTTTGTTTTTTAAATCCCCTTGCTCACGACCCGTAGTTATTTCTTCAGTAATGACATTGTGAGAACAAAAAATCAAAAGAGTGGCTTGTGCAAGTCTTTCATACAGTATACTAACAAGCCCTCATATGTGTGGAGACGAACCTATTTCAAAGCTCTGCAGATGACAATGCCTCCTACAGGTTTAGAGACATCCCAAGCAAGATGTCTTTTAATCATTTTGCAAACAGAAATGATTAAGGATGAAAAGACTTTTACTTCCATCTAAAAATGGAAGTGATTCAGAGTTCCACCCCTTTCTAGTGCAAATAAGCCACTAACACATTCAACTCGAATAAACTGTTCCAATGGTTCCCAATACACAAGGTCCATATCACCATTGCCAATGCCAAAAGTGATAGATAGCTCTAATAGCTTAGTTTTTGACATAGGTTTGTTATTCACAGTGGGATTAGATGCACCTTTCTTCTCTTTCGAAGGTTCATTGGATTCACCAAACCTTACTTTGTTTTTTATAGAGCGGAGGTTCTGCAGGCCCTGGTTTTCTTCAAGAGGGATAACAATATGCACATAAGGAGAGTCTAGATGTGCAAATTGATGAGGAGTAGTGCAAGGTGGGGTTTAGCACATGGCAAAGTTGTGTCCATGACAGCTTTGCCATGTCCATCTACATGGATAGCACTAGAATGTAAGGCATCCAACAGAGGGGTACAGATAGGAGCTTTGCCATGTGCATGTCAACGGACAACAGGAGAAGGACACGGATCATGCAAAGGAGTTTAGGCATCAGCCAAACCCAACATAACATAACTTCTAGGAACAAAAGTAGAAGAATCATCAACTGAGAACATGACGCCATAAGGGAGCCATCTAAGATAGACACGCATAACACACAAACACAAGGCATCATAGAATATCAGAGAGATTTATTTTTATAGCACATACCTAGTGCGAGACAACACAGCAAGAGATAAGGCTTAAACCCTAGTTAACCATAATAGAACAGAAAAGAAAATAGGGAAAAAAATATTTCTTTGATGCAAGTAAGCCTTTTTAAAAAAATTAAACCTCATCAACCCATACCGCACATAGACGCATGGGCTAATTAACACCTTGATTAGGTGAATTAATTAAGCAATTTGCCAAGGTGATTCAATGTTCATTGTGAGGCACAATGAGGAAGCTTTGAGCTTTGGACTTGTGTGTGAGAGCCTTGATGAGTGACCTCAATATGCTTGAAGATCTGTAAGAGCCCAACAATCAAGATTAAAGCTTAAAAAATGGATTAGTGGGTTAAACCACTTTTGTTCAAAAATTGGAGTTTTGGCTATGGCAGCCTACAAGATAGGGCTCTGGTTTTTTTGGTCAGTGTGGCCAACTTCCAAAACCATCTGACAAACCCTCTTAGGGGCACCTAGGAGAGGTCCTAGGGAAGCTCCAGCTCACGGGGTTTGCCCCAATTCCAACTATGGAGCTCAGGCGGGATATACAACCATCCCGGTGTAGAAAACGATGCCGATTTAGGAAAAATTGCAATGACACTGGTTGCGTAGACTATCCTGAGAGCAATTGAAGGGCCACGCATGTGCGCCCGAATGTGCTGGAGATCCCAAGCTTGAAATCTCAGAAAATGGTGCACTATAGCTTGTGCTTAAGCTCCTCCACCAACTTGCTATCCCATATCCTAGTTTCTTGGGGAGAGGTGAAGATAATTAGGGATCCCTAATGAAGGGGATTAGGAGCTTAATGAAGCATGCTAATGGATGGAGTGGATGGAAGGCTCTGATACCAAGATAAAATGCAAGCAAGATGATGAGCTAAGGTGGATCAAATGTACAACATACTCTTCTATTGTGCAATTGAGTCTTGCGGTTGCTAATTCTCTTGCTAATCTCTCTCTCTAATGCATGCTAGTGAGTGTGTGTGAGTGATGTGAGGTGAAAGGAGGGACAAGTACCCATAGTGCAATGCGACGGTGTGACAACGATCACAGGAGGTGCGATGGAATTGCTTCTCAAGGAGTTTTAAAGCTTGGAGACCTCAAGGGTTACGAGCTCGGCCATTGGAAACATCCTGGCGATAGTTGCAGTTCACCAGGTAATCTCTTGTTGGATGTGTTTCAAGGGGAGTTAGGGTGAGCCATAACATTTTTGGTGCCGTTACCAAAAGGGAGCCATCCCTTGGCTTTTTCCATTGTTTTTCATCTAATTTATGTATTACCCATTTCCCATTATCTTGATTAATGGTTTTCCTGGCGATAGTTGCAGTTCACCAGGTAATCTCTTGTTGGATGTGTTTCAAGGGGGGTTAGGGTGAGCCGTAACATTTTTGGTGCCGTTACCAGAAGGGAGCCATCCCTTGGCTTTTTCCATTGTTTTTCGTCTAATTTATGTATTACCCATTTTCCATTATCTTGATTAATGGTTTTCCATGAAAAATATGTGGATTTGATGGTGATTTGTGTGTGATTTTGTGAGAAATAGCTCTCTTTTTTGTTTTGTAAAGAATGCTTTTTTGCTTAATTTTTTGTTTTTGTTGTTGTGGTTTTTAATGTTCTTAGGACTTGCACATAGTTTGTATTAGGCTTAGTTTGCATCCATTGTATCAAACAATGCAATAGAATGCATTTTTTACTGAATGTTAGCTCTCTTTAGTGTTGAACATAAAACTAAAATCATTGATTTTAGCTTAATTTGTGTGTTTTTTGTTGAAATTGTCTGCATTAGGGTGTTAGAAAGCATTAGGAGGAGCTTAATCCTTCAAAAAATTTCTCAAAACCATCAAAAAACCCTTGAATTCGACTAATTTCTCTTAATGGACTAGTTTTTATCAATAAGGGTAATCAATCTTGCTCAAGAGGTAAATTTTTTAGAAAATGTGTTAATTGGGGTCCAAATTGATCATGTAAATAGTTGAAATTAGTTTTTTGAGAGCGTCTACATGCTTCAAAACGCCTAATTACATCAATTGGAGGAATTTGACTCTCTTTTGCTTAATTTTGCCTTAAAAGAAGAGACCAAAATTAAGAGTCTAATTAATCTCCTATTTTAGATTATTTTACACATTTGTTGATGCTTGCATATAGCTAGCAATTCCTTGCTCTATCCAATGATGTGCTCAACTGTGTGAATTAATTAGAGATTAGTGGTTAATTAGAGCCCTTGACTAGTGTAAAAGAAGTATAGATTAGTGAAAGGATTAATCTTTGATTAATTCTTAATCCTATTTTTACATAACTCATTAAGCCTAATGAGCATTCAATGAGTAAATGCCCATGAGTTGTCAAATTGTCCATTTTGGGGGTCATTTATGAAGGGTGTAAGGGGGTGTCATAAAAAAGGTTGACTTTTTTGATTCCCACTTACCTTTTTGAAAAAATGCCCATATCTGCTTAATTTAAAATTTAAAAAATATTCCCCCCAAATAAGAAAACTTAAAATTTCCACTAAACTCATATATATATATATATATATCGAAAAAAAATCGTTCCACATGAACCATTTTCTGCACTCTCACGCCTTAAGGGTTCACGCAAAAAAAAAACGATTCACGTCCTAAGCGGTTCACGGAGTGAACCAGTAAGTGTTTCACATCGTGAAATAGTCCCCGTGCAAAAGAAAGGTTCACGCATGAACCATTTTCTACACTTACACCATGCCCTAAGGGTTCACGCCCAAAAAAAAAAATCGAAAAAATGGGTTCACGCGTGAACCATTTTTTGCACTCACGCCCTAAGGATTCACGCCCAAAAAAATAAATAAATCGATTCACATCTTAAATGGCTCACGACATGAACTAGTAAGTGTTTCACGTCGTGAAACAGTCTCCACGTTTTTAAAAAAAAATCAAATTTGATTTTTCCGTGAAGCTCGGTTCATGGCGTGAAACCCTAAGCATTTCACATCGTGAAACATAAGCATCTCACAACGTGAAACAGTAAAAATAAATAAATTTGATAAAATCCATGAAGTCCGCTTCACGCCGTGAACTGCACCCTACTAGTTTACGACGTGAACGGGGTTTCGTCGGCAAAAAAAAAAACTCTGGAAAACGCCCCTGTTTGGAGGCTCGTATCTCTTAAACCGTGAATCCGATGAAGGCACTCTGGTGCTCATCGGAAAGTTGACATCGAGCTCTTCAAATTTGCTCTGGGCTGTCCAAAGTCAAGATCGATTATTTTGGCCTTCGACCAGTAGCCTCAAAATTTGACTCGAAAATCGAGGCAAAAATAGCCCGAAAAAGCACAAAATCATAAAAAAATAGCGCGAAAACGACTCTAAATCATATTCGGGCTACTTTTCACGAATGACTCAGAGAGTCAAAGTTGTAGTACTCTAAAAATACGACAACTCTCTCATACAGAGTTTCTCCAAATTCCTTTTGGAACACCCTTAAAGACGTGTTGCGAAATAGGGAAAAAATTCTTGGAAAATTTTTTCATCTTGTGACAGTGATGGAAAATAGGTTTTAGGACCTCCTCTTCCATGTGGGAAGTTACTAGGATGCACTTTTTTTGGAAAAATATCCCTCGGGTCGTTCACATGCGTGTAGTTTATCCAAGAACCATATTGCTTCTCTGCAAAAGCTTTGAAATCCATAAACTTTTTCAACACTTCACTTTTCTCTCTGAGAAAGTATATCCATGTCATTCTGCTGAAATCATCAATGAATGTCACATAATATAAACCGCCTTTAATAGATGGGTTTTGTGCAGGACCCCATACATTGCTATGTACTATCTCAAATGGCCTGCTACTCATGTTGCCTTCTCTAGGAAACCGCAACCTTGCCTGCTTTCCAAACTGACAGGCTTCACAAACATGCATATTCCCATCATACTTGAATCTAGGTAGCCCACTAACAATGCCTCTTGCCTGCATGTTCTTTAACCTTTGTATATTCACATGTCCAATCCTCTTATGCCACATATCAATGTCCTGTACCACATTTCGGCTTTTAGAGAACATGGCTGATTTTAACTCAAGAATTCCAGCATCCAGCTTAAACAACCCTGCCTTCTTTCTTGCCTTTAGCAATGACTCTACATCCATGTTTGAAATCCTCAACGAAGCAACCATGCTTGTTGAAACAAACCTGTAAACCCTATTCCACCATTTGACCAAAACTTTTTGTGATAGAAGGCACATACAATACATCAGACATAGATTTTGTTTGACCATTGTGCATAACCAATGGTACACTTCCAACATGTGTAATGGCAAGCTGAGTATCATCTCCTGTCTCCACATAGCCTTTTACATCCATAGGCTTCATATGCTCAAACCATTCACCATGACAAGTCATATGGTTTGACGCTCCAGAGTCCATATACCAAGTGTCATCATTTTCAGCATTTGTCGTCATAGATCCCACAACATGTTTCATGGGGGCAAACAAGTGATTTGCGCTGCCATCATTACTGCTTGATGCATAATTTCCACCATGTTGTGCATAATGTCCACCACGTTGTGCTCTACCCCCTCTCAAATCATTTTGTTTTGCGGAAACAATCACGTGCCATATGACCAAATTTCCCATAGTAATGGCATTCCACATCGTGCATAGATGTTTGTTGGCCTTGCCAATGTCCTCTACCATGAGGATTACCTCTGCCTCTCTGAGGTGTATATCCACGACCATCTCTAGCACCATATGAAGGTTGAAAATTCTGTTGTGATGACCTGTCCTGCCATCCACGACCATTACCATGGCCATGTGATGCAAATCTCCCCCTGCCTCTAGATCCTCTATGTGAATAGAAAGCTTGATTTCTGCCATTATCATCATGGCTAGTAGATGCATCATGAAAAGAATCACTGAGTTTGATTTCCTCAACAAGCAAGAGTGAAACCAACTCATCAAAATCTCGTAAACCTGTACTCCGAACTGAGATAGATGTATCAAAAGATTTATACTCCTTGCCAAGACCACGCAAGGTAATGTCTACCAAATCATCATCAGGCATGGGGGCATTGATTGTTACCAATGCATCTGCATACTTCTTTATTTTTTGTACATAATCATGGATGCTCCTTCTATTCCGTTTCACATTATGAATCTGTTGTCGCAATTAAGACTTGCGAGCACTCGTGTCTGTATCAAATAGCTTTACCAATGTATCCCATGCATCCTTGGGATTCTCAGCATCATGTATATGTATGAGTATAGCATCTAAAATACATATAGACAGATAATGCAATACTTTGTATGCTCTTTCTGACCATTGCTTATGAGTTATAACCTGTTGTCGGGGTAGTTCTGGCTCGGGGTCAGCACCTATAATGAGATTCCAAAAACCTTTTCCCTTCAGAAAACTTTTGCTGTGTAGGTTGTCGGGGTAGTTCTGGCTCGGGGTCAGCACCTATAATGAGATTCCAAAAACCTTTTCCCTTCAGAAAACTTTTGATCCTGTACTTCCATGCCTGGAAGTTCTTCCTATCCAGCTTTTCACCCACAATTTGTATTGGATTATCCGACATATTGCTCAATGCAAATACACCTTCCGCACACGTCCAAATCTGTAAACGAGCCTTCCTCAGCTCAACCACACTCCAATGGGTGTTCGAGATACTCCAAAGTAGTCAACAAACTTCAATTTTGATGTAGAAAATCAACCTGCATGCATCCAAAATGAACTAGCTCACGCAGTCCAAGATACCCTGCTTTGATGTGCCTTCCAAGGCTCCAAATTGCAATGTAGTGGTTCAATCAAGTATGGATAACTTGCAATGTAGTGGTTCAATCAAGTATGGATAACTTGCATTGACACCTAAACAACCTCAATGTTGAGTATCAACACCAACCAACATGCGTACATATCAATTTTGTCAAACCCCCTTCTCTGTTTTGAGAAAAACCAGAAAAACCAGTAGTAAATTTGCTCTAATTTCTTCAATCCTTGTCCAAATTGAGCAACCAAGCATTCATTAGCTTAGAAATGATGTCCACTAACTCCATGTAAAAGGAATTAGACCAATTGTTTAAGACCAGTGAGTAATTGATCGATTAATCACACTCTGTTTCTCTGCAAACCAGTAGACAGCCTGTTTAATCAGCTCATTTCCAGCCCCATAGATGATAATTTCTCAATCCAATCATATAGCCTCCTTCTCAAGTGTATGTAGCAACCAATTGCTAACCCAATTTTGGAATATGTCAAGCACCCAAGTTGAATTGTGGCCTCCACTCAGTAAAAGTATCACAAAATGCTCTGTTTCTGCATTGCAGCCTACGCTGCCTACTGTAGAGGGATTTAGGAGTGATGTTGCTAATTGATGATGCTATTAGATGCCTCACACACCTAGGCAAGTGTGCAATCCATCAATGCTTTGATTTTTGCCAAAAACTTGCTCCAAATTCATCAAAATTTGACTTCCTTTTCTTTGTTTTGTGAGAGCTCAAAAACCAGTAAATTTCACACATTCAAATGCATCAAAATTGCTCCAAAATCAGTGTAGGGCATGCACATGAGTTGCCAATATGTTCCTCCTTGTCAGATACATGTTTCTTTGCTAGATTTGCATTTATTTTCACCATACATCACCACTTCCAAGCTTCAATGGAAAGCTTCCAAAAACTAGAATTTTCCTTTGCTTTGGGCAACCCTAATTTGCTTTTTTTTGCCTGAATCACCTGCAATCCGCTCAAGGATGTTTGGAATACCTTACCCGGTAGGCCAAGCTCTCAGATTTGATAGTAATCGGTGTGCTCTAAGCTTCACAGCATCAATGGCAAGCTTCATAGCTTCTTCTCCCTCTTCTCTCACTCACTCATAAACCCTAATAGAGAACACCAGGCTCTGATACCATGTTGAAAAATAGGTAGAAGGAGAGGAGACACACACACAGGAGCAAACCCTAGTGTATATTGCAAACCCTAACCATAGAGGGAAGCCATCTCCCTTCTCACACAATGCATAAAGACATAATCCATAATACACAAGACACACTATGTGTTGTGTCCACACACTACTAACCCTAGCTAATGTCCACACACTATGACCAGCTGGACGTGGTCATTTATGTCTCACACATGCTGCTACCTAACATGCCAGCACATAGCAGAGCTGGCACACGTTGACATCGAGCTTGAATCTCAACACGTTGCACGTGTACTCATCCCTCCTCTCACCTCACTTCACTCACACACTCACTCACTAACATGCATTAGAGAGATATTAGCGAGAGGATTAGCAAGAGAAAGACTCTATTGCACAATGGGGAAGCCCCTTGTAATATGAGAGATTTCACTTATATACATGGCCATAAGTGTTCACACTCACTTAAACTGTGGCCGCACCACGACCGGGCACGTTAGGCTCATAAGAGGCCTAGTGCTATTATAATGACTTCTCTTA
Organism: Cibotium barometz; assembly: GCF_041138505.1. Classification (NCBI taxonomy): domain Eukaryota; kingdom Viridiplantae; phylum Streptophyta; class Polypodiopsida; order Cyatheales; family Cibotiaceae; genus Cibotium; species Cibotium barometz. The sequence continues at coordinate 41,750,420 of NC_141087.1, forward strand.
TAATATATCCATAAATTACATCACTTGTAACTTCATTCTAGCTTACTACCACATGCTCTTGAAGTGAAAATTACCATAAGTATTCCATAGGACCATTATGGGCGCCCCTCCAAGGTCTAGATTTGGACATCGACGCTCGTCTAGGTTGTAGATTTGGACACCATTGCTTCATATCTTAAATGTATGACCTTTTGGTGTATCTACTTTGACTCCTTGATATAAGATAATGGTAGTAGCTTTTTTTAACCCTAGGAATAGGTTAACATTGATCCAAATGTTAATAAGGGTTAGGCAGCTGTTAGAACAAGGGTTTGTAAGACCCAGTGTTTCACCTTGGGGTGCGCCAGTTCTCTTTCAGAAAAAGAAAGATGGAACACTTAGACTCTGTGTAGACTACAGAGGTCTAAATCAACTGACAGTTAAGAATAAGTATCCTATCCCAAGGATTGATGAGCTTTTGGACAGACTAAATGGAGCCCAGATCTTCACAAAAATAGATCTCAAATCCGGGTATTACCAGATCAGGATCAATGATCCAGATATACCAAAAACAGCCATCAATACTCGTTATGGGCATTATGAATTTACTGTCATGCCGTTCGGATTAACTAATGCCCCAGCTACATTCAATCGCCTAATGCAGGACATCCTCAGAGAATACTTGGATGACTTTGTTCTAGTTTTCTTTGATGACATTTTGATTTACTCAAGAAATGCAACCGACCATGAGACTCATGTCCGAAAAGTTCTTGAGATTCTAAGGAAGCATCAACTCTTTGCCAAAAAGAGCAAATGCACTTTCTCTGCCGACCACGTTGAATACTTGGGCTTTCCGGTATCCAAAGATGGAATTTCTCCAGATTTCGCAAAAATCCAAGCTGTCATAGATTGGCCCGAACCAAAGACAGTGAAAGAAGTCAGAGGATTCTTGGGATTGACTGGTTGGTATAGAATTTTTATACCAAAATATGCTCTCATAGCTTCCCCCCTGACTAACCTTCTCAAAAAGAATATCCCATTTCAATGGTCTGCCAAGTGCCAAAGTGCTTTTGATAAGCTGAAGACCGCCTTGGTAACCAGTCCCATTCTGAAACTGCCAGATTTCTCTCTACCCTTTGAGGTAGTAACTGATGCAAGTGGTTTTGCCCTGGGAGGTGCACTCATGCAGGAAGGTCATGCAGTGGCCTATGAATCCCGAAAGCTCAGAACGCATGAGAGGAATTATGCTGTCCACGACTTGGAATTGCTTTCAGTAGTCTATGCCTTAAAGTTGTGGAGACATTACCTACTGGGTAAAAGATTTACTTTGATGACAGATCATCAGAGCTTAAAGTGGATCTTTACTCAGAAGGACCTCAACATGCGCCAAAGAAGGTGGATGCAGACCTTGCAGGAATTTGATTTTGAAATCAAGTACCGCCCAGGCAAAGAGAATGTGGTAGCAGATGCTCTCAGTAGAAAAGCCTCCTTGCTTGCAATTACTATAATAACAAATCCTTTGATCATTCAAGCAAGTGAGAAGATCATGCAGGATAGATTCTTTGGCCCTATTGCTACCCTACTTATGCAGGAAAGCAAAACTCCGCAGGAGTTGATCAGAGCTCAAGGGTACAGCCTGGATGACGGCATTATGTATTATAATCGCAGGTTATGCATTCCCAATGATGAGGGAACCAAGGACCAAATTCTGAATGAAGCCCATGACAGCCTTATTGCAGGACATCCAGGTTTCATCAAGACCTACATGTCCGTAAAGAAAATCTTCTTTTGGCCTGGTTTGAAAAAGGATGTGCTGAATCATGTACGTCAATGTCTGACATGCCAGAAAGTCAAAGCTGAGAGAGTAAAAATGCCTGGGAAGTTACATCCATTAGACATCCCCCAGATGAAGTGGGAATGTATCAGTATGGACTTCATTACTGGATTACCTTCAGTACAATCAGGTTACAACTCCATCTTCGTGGTAGTCGACAGACTAACCAAAGTTGCCCATCTGATTCCAGTAAAAGAAACTTACACTGCAGTGGATGTGGCCAGAGTGTTCCTCAAAGAAATCTTCAGATTGCATGGCCTACCGAGGAGAATAGTAAGTGACCGAGATCCCAAATTTACTTCAAGATTTTGGACTGCATTTTTCGAAGCAGTGGGAACTTTCTTGGATCTCAGCACAGCTTATCACCCTGAGACCGATGGTCAAACTGAAAGGGTAAACCAAGTAATTGAAGATATACTTCGGACATGCTGTGGTGGCAGGGAACCCAAGAAGTGGCTAAGCTATCTGCATCTAGTCGAGTTCGCCTACAATGCTTCTTATCATCGAAGTATCGGGATGAGCCCTTTTAAAGCTCTGTATGGACAAGATTGCTTAACTCCATTAACTTGGTCTGACCCATTGATTAAGGTCGAGATGTCCAGACAGATGCTTGATGACATGGAGCAACAGATGCAGTCAATTCGTAAAGATATTAAAGCTGCCCAGGATAGACGAAAGCAATATGCAGATAAGAAGAGGACAAATAGAGAATTCAAAGAAGCAGATATGGTCTTCATTCGAGTTCGGCCCAAAAGAAGTTCCTTATCTCTTGGGAAGTACAAGAAGTTATCACCCAGATATTGTGGGCCATATTTGATTACAAAGAAAGTAGGTGACTTAGCCTACGAGCTCCTTTTGCCTCCTCATCTCAAGGTTCATAATGTATTTCATGTAAGCCTTCTAAAGAATTATGTGCCAAGCCTAAATCATATACTTGATGATGAAATCCTAATCTCTTCAACCCAAGGACAGATGGAACTCCAACCTGAAGAAATTCTCGATGTTCGAGAAAAGATTCTCAGGAACAGAATTCTCAAAGAATTATTAGTAAAATGGAAGTTCTATCCTTTTGAAGATGCCACCTGGGAGAATGAAGCCGATCTGCTGTGCGGGATTATCCCCAGTTTGCGAGATGAGGACATCTCGCGTTTTTCAAGTGGGAGAGAATGTAAGATTCCTCCCCAGCCTCAAGATGTCCAGCATCTTCCTGTGTAATCAAATCCCTCTTCAGAAATATAAAAGATCTTATTTTTAACTGTTTTAGCCTAGAGAGAGAGAAATATTCTAGAGAGAGAATATTTAGATTTTTAATATTTTTGGATAGAAAATTATCTCATCTTATTAAAATAAGTTCCCCTGAAACAGAAATTTAAAAAGAACTTTCCAATGTGCAATTAGAATTTATTAGAAATGGGTATAATAAAGGACCTTAGTCTAAGGGTCTAGATTTTCAGAAATTTTTGGATTATGGTCCAATTAAGGTTCCTATGGGCCAATACCATCAATCCATGTGTAGGGAGGAGATAAATCCAATTTGTAAAAGAAGATACCCAAAAATGAGTAAATGCTCACATAAGATGAAGAGTTGAAAATGTACAAGGTTTATTGAGCAATAAAATTATGACACATATGTAAGGAAGGGGAGTTCTTTAAAGAAGGTGCATATTTCACATAAGATGAAGAGTTGAAAATGTACAAGGTTTATTAGTAAAAAACTATGAGCAATAAAATTTTGACACATATGTAAGGAAGGGGAGTTCTTTAAAGAAGGTGCATATTTCACATAAGATGAAGAGTTGAAAATGTACAAGGTTTATTAGTAAAAAACTATGAGCAATAAAATTTTGACACATATGTAAGGAAGGGGAATTCTTTAAAGGAGGTGCATATCTTGAATGAGTTTTAAACTCAAAAATAATGTGATATTTTTATCTCTCATCTCTCTTGAACCAAACCAAATCAAAATGGAACCAAACCGAATCAAAAAGTAACCAAACTAGGTCCAAATCTAGTCCAAATTCAACCAAACTGACTTGGAAAATTTTAGAATCAGTTTGTTTGGTTAGGAGCTCAATTTTTCCTATAAATAGAAGCCTCCCCTTGTTGAAAAAAATATAGTGTCTTATGCATTGTTACTCTACTCTACCTAAGCCAAGAACTGTGAATTCTTTAATAATTCACTAGTTTTTGATACTTCTCTCTTTCTTCAATCCCCATTGGTGGCCCCATCAACATACTAAACCAATTGATTGGTTGGGGGCCTCTACCGTGATCAAAGAATCAAGCAAATTATAAGGTAAGTATAGTGAATTTTGATCTTTTCTATAATTTCTTAATGATTCTCTCTTCTCAACCCCTCTCAAGCTTGAGAAGCTTAATTGGTATGGTTTTTGAAATGCTATTGAAGTTAATTAATTAATGATAGTAAAGAATTACATGAATTTTCATTTATGTTTAATTCTAATGGTTTTTTTTCTCTCTCTCACTTAAGAAATGGTCATACTCATGACCCACTCTCAATCCAAACGAAGCTTTTCATAAAGCTTTTTCTTAATCCAAGATTAAGCTATGCTTGAGGCCAAATTAATGGCTTTTTTCTATGCTTTTAGTTTATGTATATCAATGATTCAATCCATTATGGATTGATGATCCAATTAGAGACCATTCTAATTATTTCCTTAATGAATAAGCCTTATCCCTTAGAAAAAAAGTGAGATTTATCAGTCATAGTAGCGGAGCTATGGCAAAATTTTTATAGAAATTACGCATAAAATAATTTCATTCAAAGCATAAAAAGAGGACTTCCTATCATATTCTAGGAACTATCATCCTAGATTAATTAAAAGAATTTTATTATGCATGGAGATGTGGATGTTTGCATGTAGATGTAGATGTATGGATGTGAGTGTGAATGTGGAGGTGGATGTATGCATGGAGATGTGGATGTATACATGTAGAAGTAGATGTATAGATGAGGATGTAAATGGAGATGTGGATGGATGCATGTAGATGTAGATGTATAGATGTAGATGTGAATGGAGATGTGGATGTATGCATGTAGATGTAGATGTATAGATGTAGATGTGGATGTGGAGGTGGATGTATGCATGTAGATGTAGATGTGGATGTAGATGTGGAGGTGGATGTATTTTTTGTAGATGTAGATGTGGAGGTGGATGTATGCATGTAGATGTAGATGTATAGATGTGGATGTGAATTGTGAATGTGGAGGTGGATGTATGCATGGAGATGTGGATGTATGCATGTAGAAGTAGATGTATAGATGAGGATGTAAATGGAGATGTGGATGGATGCATGTAGATGTAGATGTATAGATGTAGATGTGAATGGAGATGTGGATGTATGCATGTAGATGTAGATGTGGATGTGGAGGTGGATGGATGCATGTAGATGTAGATGTATAGATGTAGATGTGAATGGAGATGCGGATGTATGCATGTAGATGTAGATGTATAGATGTAGATGTGGATGTGGAGGTGGATGTATGCATGTAGATGTAGATGTGGATGTAGATGTGGAGGTGGATGTATGCATGTAGATGTAGATGTATAGATGTGGATGTGAATGTGGAGGTGGATGTATGCATGTAGATGTAGATGTATGGAGGTGAATGTGAATGTGGATGTGGATGTATGCATAGAGATGTAGATGTATGCATGTAGATGTGAATGTACGCATATAGATGTGGATGTATGGATGTGAATGTGCATGTAGATGCGGATGTATGGATGTGGATGCATGAATGTGCATGTAGATGTGGATGTGAAAATAGATGTATGGATGTAGATGTGGATGTATGGATATGAATATATGATATGTGATGTGAAAGAATCTGAAGTGATGAGATGGAAAATGATGTGATGGGATGAGTATACATATAAATGGAATATGGAATAAGTAATGTAGATTGATGAGGGATAATGTGAAAAAATGAAAGTTAAAATAGAAATTGTATTGTAAACTGTTTGTAAATGCTGTTTGTAAATGACTGTTTTATGTCAAGAATGCTGGGGGAGCATTTTGACCGTCTTGTGATTAAGGTCGTGGAGACCTAACTGATAAAGTTGCAACTGCTGACGGAGAGTCAATGAAGGACGTCTCGCATAGCAAGGTCGGCCGAGGTCTTGACCAGCCTCGGTGCGATTAAAATGGTGAGCTTCCAGTACGGTGGATGAGGGGCCAAGGAAGCGGCCTATGAGTGAAGCGCTAGGTCACCTGCGAAGGATCCTAGAGGGTGCTGACCATACGGTGCTCGGGCTCTGGGTCGCCTAGGATACCCACGCGTGCGTCGAGGAAGATATTGGAACAAGAGTAGGAGTTGTTTTCTGAAATCGGGCATGGATCTGGTTGATTGACCTTGCTGGTCTTCAATGGATGAGTCCATGGCTCTTTATATGGATATGTTGGTTGATCTTGCTGATCTTCAACGAGAGTCCATCTTGATAAGAGATTATATTGCCGAGTATTATGGGCTAGGGATTAGGAAACGGCCCCTGTGTGTGGACAGGTGGTGAGCGTCCTAGTTGCCAATGATGCCATAGATACTCTGATGAAAGAATGATGGGAAAATTAAGAATCAACTGGATAAATTGGAAGATGGTGATCAGTGATACTATGGTTTTATTAAAGGATTGTTTTAAACTGGTTGAATCTGTGAAAAGGCAATTTCATATTGGGTGTGTGAGTGGTGTGACTAGTTTTATTTTTGCATGAACATTCGGCTAGGGGGCCTTGGAACTCTTTTCCTTGGTACCCGGGACAAAACCTAACCAAATTCTTAATTGGATCCCATCACTACAGTGGTTGGGCGGTTGGCTAACCCATGGGATCGGATGGGGTTAGGCTGGACTGATGGATCCGTAAATCGAGACTCAAACTTTTGTTTTTACGATAGATAAAATAAATCCCGGACAGTAACTGTTCTATGGATAGGAATCAACGGCTGTGCCTCTTGAATGGGAAAAAAAGCGTTGATCCCAATGATCCAAGTGCAAGTTTCTTCCTTGATCTGACTAAGTATCTTATAGATGTAATTGGATCAGCTCAATCAGAAATGATCTTGACTACGTTAGAGTAATAAGTTATCCTGGTGGAATCGCCCGTGCTTTCCGGTAAAGGAAGTTTTTCCGGGCTCGGTTTTGGAACAACCGACGGATTAGTCTCTTATCCGGATATCCGTGTGGGTGAGGCTCCGAATGTGGGACCCCTGTCCCGCGCGAGAAGTGCTACTTCCACTGCTAGTATCCCGAATCCGTTGCTCGGTGGGAACAGGGATCTTACAGTTGGTATCAGAGCATTTGGCTAATAAAGATCAACTGAGAAACCAAATATGTCAAAAATTTATCAAGAAGCACAAAAAAAGGTTGTAATTGTGTGATATAATTCATACAATTTGATATTCAAACTGAAATTCGTAATTTGGTAATTGGGTCTCCAGATGGAAATACTGCAATTATATAGAATCCTTGACTTGCTTGAGACCTAGAAATGATGGTATTTACCTTATAATTCTAAGGGCCGTGACTACCGTATATACCGAGAGTATAACTGTAGCTCTTTACTGACAGTATATACGAGTAAATCTAAGACTTGAAACTATAAGTGTTAATGCTATCCAGATGATGATTTTGAATGTGTTTGATATGATTTTTAATTCTGTTTGAGAATTGATGAATTGATTTGGATTCGGATTGAAAATTCTGATTGAAAAATGATGATTTTTGAAGTTAGTTGAAATATAATAATCTGAACAAAACCACAATGAGGATTAATGGGACGAGTCCCTGTGATGATATTCATAACTAGAATGATGATAATGATTTCAGCAAATCACTATGAGATTAGTGGGTTGTGCTGTCAAATTGCTACTGTTAACACTTGACCGGTAGATCAAGTTAAGGGATGACAAATTGAGAACTTGCTTAACTGAAATTCCCGTGGAGGAATGTTCAGAAGGAAATTTTTCGGTCTAATGGACCATTATCGTGTTAAAGATATGAATAATATCAAAATAAAAATTTATTAATATATAAATTTTGGCAAAATCATGAGACGAGGAAACCGTGGTCATCAGCAAGACCTTGTCTCTGAAGATGACGAGCTTGACCTTGATGTTCGCAAGGCTCTTCATAGGACTCAGCCAGGACCCTTCAAAGGAGAAGGGGAGAACCTGGGCGAGGCTGTGGAGAAATGGGTGGAAGCCATGGAAGAGTATTTTGACGTCACAGGATACAATCAGCGGAGCAAAATGGCTCTTGGCCGGCTGAAAATAGTGGAAACAGCCAGGGTAGCATGGAGGAACCACTGTGACACCAATCGTCTGGACAGAAATACTCAATCCTGGAATGATCTAAAAACCTATTTAAGAAAGAGATTTTGCCCTCCTGGATTTTTAGAAACCGAAATGAACGAATTCTTAGAACTAAAGCAGGAGAGCAAAACCATCGAGGAATATCACCAGGCCTTTGCCCTTCTACTCAAATATTCACCACCTCTTGATGAAGAGCAACTCATGGCCAGGTTCATTCGAGGAATGAATGAACCCTTGGACACACTGGTCAAAAATGCCAAGCCAGTGTCCATGGCTGAAGCAGTAAGAATGGCAAAAGAATTTGCCAAAGCTTTTGTAGTAAAGGTCCCACCAAAAGCTACACCCTCTAACTTTAAGAGATTCCAAGCCCAGGGAAGTACTTCCAACTTTCCACCCCCAAAGAGGCAGCAAGGCCTGGATCAGAATCAGGATGCAGGAAGATTCAGAAGTGAAGGAAGACCCTTCCCCCAGAGTACTTTCTCAGGAACCTCACCACTTTCAAAAAATCAAAAGGATGAGCTCGGAACTGAAAACCGATGTTATGGATGCCAGGGTTTTGGTCACCAGTTAAAAGACTGCCCGACTCCTGCCATATCAAGGGGACAGCAGGGAAGTCAAGGACCCCGAATTCAGAGACCAACCCCTTCATTCCAGTCTAATCAGGGTCCGTCTCGCCCTAGCCAGGGAAACCCCAGAAGAATTCCAGCCCAGCCACCTGCCTCTATCCAGAGTAATCTCAGAACTCCTTCCCAGAATTGGAACAACAAAAGAGAAAGAGTTCTACCTCAGACTGCAGAAGCAGCCAGAGTAGTCACAATTTCAGATGTAGTAGAAGAGGAAAAAGGACAGATCTATGCTGCAATTGAAAATCAAGGGCCTAACCAGTAGTTCTCCGTCATCCATACTCCAGCAGAGTATCAGGGTAAACCTTTTAAGCTTTTGATTGATTCAGGCAGTTCTCATTCATTCATTTCCCCTGGATGCTTGCGTAAGCTAGTCTTAGAACAGAAATCAGGGAAACCTATGCAAGTTAAATTGGCCAGTGGGAAGACTCTTTTCACTCACCATGAGACAGATCTTATCCAGTTCAATCTAGATGGTAATGTAACCGACTGTCAGTTCAAAGTCTTACCTCTAGGAATTTTTGACGGAATCCTTTGTAAGATCCCTGTTCCCACCGAGCAACAGATTCGGGATACTAGCAGCGGAAGTAGCACTACTCGCACGGGACAGGGGTCCCACACTCGGGGCCTCACCCACGGATATCCGGATAAGAGACTAATCCGTCGGTTGTTCCAAAACCTGAACCCGGAAAAACTTCCTTTACCGGAAAGCACGGGTGATTCCACCAGGATAACTTTTTACTCTAGCGTAGTCAAGATCATTTCTGATCGAACTGATCCAATTGCATCTATAAGATACTTGGTCAGGTCAAGGAAGAACTTGCACTTGGATCATTGGGATCAACGCTTTTTTCCCCATTCAAGAGGCACAGCCGTTGATTCCTATCCATAGAACAGTTACTATCCGGGATTTATTTTATCTATCGTAAAAACAAAAGTTTAAGTCTCGATTTACGGATCCATCAGTCCAGCCTAACCTCATCCAGTCCCATGGGTTAGCCAACCGCCCAACCACTGTAGTGATGGGATCCAATTTTTAATTTGGTTAGGTTTTGTCCCGGGTACCAAGGAAAAGAGTTCCAAGGCCCCCTAGCCGGATGTTCATGCAAAATAAAACTAGTCACACCACTCACACACCCAATATGAAATTGCCTTTTTCAACCAGATTCAACCAGTTTAAAACAATCCTTTAATAAAACCCTAGTATCATTGATCACCATCTTCCAATTTATCCAATTGATTCTTAATTTCCCATCATTCCTTCATCAGAGTATCTATGGCATCATTGGCAACTAGAACGCTCAGGAGCCGTTTCGATAGTTCCTAGCCCATAATACTTGGCAATATAATCACTTAACAAGATGGACTCTCGTTGAAGATCAGCAAGATCAACCAACAGATCCATATAAGGAGCCATGGACTCATCCATTGAAGACCAGCAAGGTCAATCAACCAGATCCATGCTCGATTTCAGAAAACAACTCCAACTCTGTTCCAATATCTTCCTCGACGCACGCGTGGGTATCCTAGGCGACCCAGAGCCCGAGCACCGTATGGTCAGCACCCTCTAGGATCCTTCGCAGGTAACCTAGCGCTTCACGCATATGCCGCTTCCTTGGCCCCTCATCCACCGTACCGGAAGCTCACCATTTTAATCGCACCGAGGCTGGTCAAGACCTCGGCCGACCTTGCTACGCGAGACGTCCTTCATTGACTCCCCGTCAGCAGTTGCAACTTTCTCATCACGACCTTAATCACAAGACGGTCAAAATGCTCCCCCTAGCATTCTTGACATAAAACAATCATTTACAGACAGCATTTACAAACAGTTTACAATACAATTTCTATTTTAACTTTCATTTTTCCACATTATCCCTCCTCAATCTACATTACTTATTCCATATTCCATTTATATGTATACTCATCCCATCACATCATTTCCATCTCATCACTTCAGATTCCCTCACATCACAATCGTATATTCACATCCATACATCCACAACTATATGCGTACATTCACATCTACATGCATACATCTACATCCCTATGCATACATCCACATCCACATTCACATTCACCTCCATACATCTACATCTACATGCATACATCCACTCCACATTCACATCCACATCTATACATCTACATCTACATGCATACATCCACCTCTACATCCACATCTACGTCTATACACCTACATCCACATGCATACATCCCCATCCACATCCACATCTACATCTATACATCTACATCTACATGTATACATATACATCTCCATTCACAACTACATCTACATGCATCCATCCACCTCCACATCCACATCTACATCTATGCATCTACATCTACATGTATACATCCACATCTCCATTCACATCTACATCTATACCTCTACATCTACATGCATCCATCCACATCTCCATTTACATCCTCATCTACACATCTATTTCTACATGCATACATCCACGTCCCATGCATACATCCACCTCCACATTCACACTCACATCCATACATCTACATCTACATGCAACATCCACATCTCCATGCATAATAAAATTCTTTTAATTAATCTAGGATGATAGTTCCTAGAATATGGTAGGAATTCCTCTTTTTATACTTTGAATGAATTTATTTTATGCGTAATTTCTATAAAAATTTTGCCATAGCTCCGCTACTATGACTGATAAATCTCAATTTTTTTTCTAAGGGATAAAGCTCATTATTAAAGAAATAATTAGAATGGTCTCTAATTGGATCATCAATCCATAATGGTCTCTAATTGGATCATCAATCCATAATGGTCTCTAATTGGATCATTAAGAAAACAATTAGAATGGTCTCTAATTGGGTCATCAATCCATAATGGATTGAACCATCAATGTGCATAAACTAAAAGCATAGCAAAAAGCCATTAATTTGGCCTCAAGCATAGCTTAATCTTGGATTAAGGAAAGGCTTTATGAAAAGCTTCATTTGGATTGAGAATGGTTCATGAGTATGACCATTTCTTGAGTGAGAGAGAGAAATTACATAAAAACCATTAGAATTTAAACATAAATGAAAATTAACTTCTATAGCATTTATTAAATTATGTAACTCTTCACTACTATTCACCAATTAACTTCAATAGCATTTAAAAAACCATACCAATTAAACTTCTCAAGCTTGAGAGGGGTTGAGAAGAGAGAATCATTGAGAAATTATAGAAAGATCAAAATTCAATATACTTACCTTATGATTTACTTGATTCTTTATTCACGGTAGAGGCCCCCAACCAATCAATTGGTTTAGTATGTTGATGGAGCCACCAATGGGGATTGAAGAAAGAGAGAAGTATCAAAAACTAGTGAATTATTAAAGAATTCACAACTCTTGGCTTAGGTAGAGTAGAGTAACAATGCATAAGACACTCTATATTTTGGCTTAGGTGGAGTAGAGTAACAAGCATAAGACTCTATCTAATTTGGCTTAGGTGGAGTAGAATAACAAGGCATAAGACAAAGCATAAGACACTATATATTTTGGCTTAGGTGGAGTAGAGTAACAAGCATAAGACTATATATTTTTGGCTTAGGTGGAGTAGAGTAACAAAGCATAAGAGACTATATATTTTTGGCTTAGGTGGAGTAGAGTAACAAAGCATAAGAGACTATATATTTTTGGCTTAGGTGGAGTAGAGTAACAAAGCATAAGAGACTATGTTTTTTTCAACAAGGGGAGGTTTCTATTTATAGGAAAATTTGAGCTCCTAACCAAACAAACTGATTCTAGAATTTTCCAAGTCAGTTTGGTTGAATTTGGACTAGATTTGGACCTAGTTTGGTTACTTTTTGATTTGGTTTGGTTCCATTTTGATTTGGTTTGGTTCAAGAGAGATGAGAGATAAAAATATCACATTATTTTTGAGTTTAAAACTCATTCAAGCATGTGAAATATGCACCTCCTTTAAAGAATTCCCCTTCCTTACATATGTGTCAAAATTTTATTGCTCATAGTTTTTTACTAATAAACCTTGTACATTTTCAACTCTTCATCTTATGTGAAATATGCACCTCCTTTAAAGAACTCCTCTTCCTTACATATGTGTCATAGTTTTTTTACTAATAAACCTTGTATATTTTCAACTCTTCATCTTATGTGAAATATGCACCTCCTTTAAAGAACTCCCCTTCCTTACATATGTGTTTATTTACTAATAAACCTTGTACATTTTCAACTCTTCATCTTATGTGAAATATGCACCTCCTTTAAAGAACTCCCCTTCCTTACATATGTGTTTATTTACTAATAAACCTTGTACATTTTCAACTCTTCATCTTATGTGAGCCTTTACTCATTTTTGGATACCCAAAATATCTCATATTTTTAATATTGCTCATAGTTTTTTTATTAATAAATCTTGTACATTTTCAACTCTTCATCTTATGTGAGCATTTACTCATTTTTGGGTATCTTCTTTTACAAATTGGATTTATCTCCTCCCTACACATGGATTGATGCTATTGGCCCATAGGAACCTTAATTGGACCATAATCTAAAAATTTCTGAAAATCTAGACCCTTAGACTAAGGTTCTTTATACCTATTTCCAATTAATTCCAATTGCATATTGAAAAATTCTTTTTGAATTTCTGTTTCAGGGGAACTTATTTTAATAAGATGAGTTATTTTTCTATCCAAAAATATTCATAATCTGAATATTCTCTCTCTAGAATAATTTTCTCTCTCTAGGCTAAAACAGTTAGAAGCAAGGTCTTTATATTTCTGAAGAGGGATTGATTACAGGGGAAGATACTAGACATCAAAAAGGGGGTTGGGGGAGGAATCTTACATTCTACTCTACTTAAAAAACGCGAGATGTCCTCATCTCGCAACTTGGGATAATTTCGCAAGATGTACGAATATGAGACTTAGAGAAAAATTTTAATCAAGATTAACCACCAAGAAAAGTCTTAAAGAGAGCAAGATTCAAAATAAGAACAAGATTTAAACTTTATTCATTCTCGGAACTTATACAGTAAAGATAGAAGAACTCTTTACACTTCCATAAGCCCGTCCATCATATGGTCACAAAAGCAGTCCTCACAAGCTGCACAAGTATAGGGTAACTCATCTATGGGAATGATTCTGCTGGTTATTGCCGCACCTATCTCAGTGGTATGAGGAGATCTAACAAAAGGACCTCTGAGAGGCAAGCCAAAAACGGGATAAAGGCATATCTTCTCATGAGGAAGAAAACATGCCAGTAAGAAGACCCGCTCAGAAAACCCAAGATGCCTTGATCTCATGACACAGTAGTATCGGGGACCCAAACCCAAAGCTTCAATAACCATGGCCAAGCGGACATTGTTACGAAAGTGTTGCTGACCCCAGGGTGTTACCCTAGTTATGTTTTGATAGGTTCGCCATTTGGTCTGCGCTACAGAAGTTCCTAGGTGAGGAAAAAGTGAGCGCTCATACTGTTCTATAAAGTCTTTCTTCACAGACTCTCTTGCGTCTTGAAGGTGAGAAATCATCAGGGATAAAACTAATTCCTGTTGCCAAGCCATGAAGGAGACTAAGAAAGAAAGGAGATTGATGGGAGTAAGATTACTGTGAGCGACAAGTAAAAGTTACGACTTATATAAAGGAAGGAGTTAGCGTAACCTAGAAGCCAACGGTAACTTGCCACTGAAGTTTTACCGTCTTTCCATGATTTGAGTTTGACACATTTTTCTATAGAAGGCATTAAGAATTTTGAGATGAGGAGATAAAAGAAACTTGTAGGCTGTCACCTACTTTCATTGAATTCAGATATAAGGTCACAATATCTGGGGGATAACTTCTTATACTCCCCAAGAGATAAAGAACTTCTTTTGAGCCGTACTCGAATGAAAACCAAAACCTTGGTATCCAAACACCGATTCTCACTTCTGAACTCGTTGTTCTAAATCTTTGAAACAGGTGGGACTCTTGAGAAGTATTCTAGGGAAAGGGTCTTCCTTTTTTTAAACAGAAACTTTCTTTTAATTTAGAGAGGGAATAATTATAAGATCAGAAAGGGAGATTCTTACTCCTGTATACCTCGAAGGTTGGGGAGGAATCTTACATTCTACCCCACTTAAAAAGTGCGAGATGTCCTCATCTCGCAAGGTAGAGGATAGCTCTTTTTCTTAAGATCCAATTTTATTCTGGGTTCCTTATATTCTGGTCAACCCAACAGAACACTGGGATAAATATCCCTTATATAGAACTCATCATTAAATAACAATTCATTCAGATCATATCATTCATATCTTTAACATGATAAAGGTCCATTAGACCGAAAAGTTTCCTTCGGAACATTCCTTCCTACGGAAATTTCAGTCAAGCAAGTTCTCAATTTGACATCCCTTAACTTGATCTACCGGTCAAGTATTAACAGTAGCAATCTGACAGCACAATCCACTAATCTCATAGTGATTTGCTGAATTCGTTATCATCATTCTAGTTATGAATATCATCACAGGGACTCGTCCCATTCCCCCTCATTGTGGTTTCATTATATTTCAACTAATTTTTAAAAATCAACATTTTTTTTTCAATCAGCATTTTCAATCAGCATTTTCAATCAGAATCCAAATCAATTCATCAATTCTCAAACAGAATTAAAAATCATATCAATCACATTCAAAATCATCATCTAGATAGCATTAACACTTATAATTTCAAGTCTTAGATTTACTCGTATATACTGTCAGTAAAGAGCTGCAGTATACTCTCGGTATATATGGGTAGTCACGGCTCTTGGAATTATAAGGTAAATACTATCATGTTTAGGCCTCAAGCAAGTCAGGGTTTCTATATAATTGCGGTACTTCCATCTGAAGACCCAATTACCAAAATTACGAGTTTCAGTTTGAATATCAAATTGTATGAATTATATCACACAATTATAACCTTTTTGTGTTTCTTGATAAAATTTTGACATATTTGTCTTCTCAGTTGATCTTTATTAACCAAAGGCTCTGATACCAACTGTAAGATCCCTCTTCCCACCGAGCAACAGATTCGGGATACTAGCAGCGGAAGTAGCACTACTCGCACGGGACAGGGGTCCCACACTCGGGGCCTCACCCACGGATATCCGGATAAGAGACTTATCCGTCGGTTGTTCCAAAACCTGAACCCGGAAAAACTTTCTTTACCGGAAAGCACGGGTGATTCCACCAGGATAACTTTTTACTCTAGCGTAGTCAAGATCATTTCTGATCGAACTGATCCAATTGCATCTATAAGATACTTGGTCAGGTCAAGGAAGAACTTGCACTTGGATCATTGGGATCAACGCTTTTTTCCCCATTCAAGAGGCACAGCCGTTGATTCCTATCCATAGAACAGTTACTATCCGGGATTTATTTTATCTATCGTAAAAACAAAAGTTTAAGTCTCGATTTACGGATCCATCAGTCCAGCCTAACCCCATCCAGTCCCATGGGTTAGCCAACCGCCCAACCACTGTAGTGATGGGATCCAATTTTTAATTTGGTTAGGTTTTGTCCCGGGTACCAAGGAAAAGAGTTCCAAGGCCCCCTAGCCGGATGTTCATGCAAAATAAAACTAGTCACACCACTCACACACCCAATATGAAATTGCCTTTTTCAACCAGATTCAACCAGTTTAAAACAATCCTTTAATAAAACCCTAGTATCATTGATCACCATCTTCCAATTTATCCAATTGATTCTTAATTTCCCATCATTCCTTCATCAGAGTATCTATGGCATCATTGGCAACTAGAACGCTCAGGAGCCGTTTCGATAGTTCCTAGCCCATAATACTTGGCAATATAATCACTTAACAAGATGGACTCTCGTTGAAGATCAGCAAGATCAACCAACAGATCCATATAAGGAGCCATGGACTCATCCATTGAAGACCAGCAAGGTCAATCAACCAGATCCATGCTCGATTTCAGAAAACAACTCCAACTCTGTTCCAATATCTTCCTCGACGCACGCGTGGGTATCCTAGGCGACCCAGAGCCCGAGCACCGTATGGTCAGCACCCTCTAGGATCCTTCGCAGGTAACCTAGCGCTTCACGCATAGGCCGCTTCCTTGGCCCCTCATCCACCGTACCGGAAGCTCACCATTTTAATCGCACCGAGGCTGGTCAAGACCTCGGCCGACCTTGCTACGCGAGACGTCCTTCATTGACTCCCCGTCAGCAGTTGTAACTTTCTCATCACGACCTTAATCACAAGACGGTCAAAATGCTCCCCCCAGCATTCTTGACATAAAACAATCATTTACAGACAGCATTTACAAACAGCATTTACAAACAGTTTACAATACAATTTCTATTTTAACTTTCATTTTTCCACATTATCCCTCCTCAATCTACATTACTTATTCCATATTCCATTTATATGTATACTCATCCCATCACATCATTTCCATCTCATCACTTCAGATTCCCTCACATCACAATCGTATATTCACATCCATACATCCACAACTATATGCGTACATTCACATCTACATGCATACATCTACATCCCTATGCATACATCCACATCCACATTCACATTCACCTCCATACATCTACATCTACATGCATACATCCACTCCACATTCACATCCACATCTATACATCTACATCTACATGCATACATCCACCTCTACATCCACATCTACGTCTATACACCTACATCCACATGCATACATCCCCATCCACATCCACATCTACATCTATACATCTACATCTACATGTATACATATACATCTCCATTCACAACTAATCTAATTTGGCTTAGGTGGAGTAGAATAACAAGGCATAAGACAAAGCATAAGACACTATATATTTTGGCTTAGGTGGAGTAGAGTAACAAGCATAAGACTATATATTTTTGGCTTAGGTGGAGTAGAGTAACAAAGCATAAGAGACTATATATTTTTGGCTTAGGTGGAGTAGAGTAACAAAGCATAAGAGACTATATATTTTTGGCTTAGGTGGAGTAGAGTAACAAAGCATAAGAGACTATGTTTTTTTCAACAAGGGGAGGTTTCTATTTATAGGAAAATTTGAGCTCCTAACCAAACAAACTGATTCTAGAATTTTCCAAGTCAGTTTGGTTGAATTTGGACTAGATTTGGACCTAGTTTGGTTACTTTTTGATTTGGTTTGGTTCCATTTTGATTTGGTTTGGTTCAAGAGAGATGAGAGATAAAAATATCACATTATTTTTGAGTTTAAAACTCATTCAAGCATGTGAAATATGCACCTCCTTTAAAGAATTCCCCTTCCTTACATATGTGTCAAAATTTTATTGCTCATAGTTTTTTACTAATAAACCTTGTACATTTTCAACTCTTCATCTTATGTGAAATATGCACCTCCTTTAAAGAACTCCTCTTCCTTACATATGTGTCATAGTTTTTTTACTAATAAACCTTGTATATTTTCAACTCTTCATCTTATGTGAAATATGCACCTCCTTTAAAGAACTCCCCTTCCTTACATATGTGTTTATTTACTAATAAACCTTGTACATTTTCAACTCTTCATCTTATGTGAAATATGCACCTCCTTTAAAGAACTCCCCTTCCTTACATATGTGTTTATTTACTAATAAACCTTGTACATTTTCAACTCTTCATCTTATGTGAGCCTTTACTCATTTTTGGATACCCAAAATATCTCATATTTTTAATATTGCTCATAGTTTTTTTATTAATAAATCTTGTACATTTTCAACTCTTCATCTTATGTGAGCATTTACTCATTTTTGGGTATCTTCTTTTACAAATTGGATTTATCTCCTCCCTACACATGGATTGATGCTATTGGCCCATAGGAACCTTAATTGGACCATAATCTAAAAATTTCTGAAAATCTAGACCCTTAGACTAAGGTTCTTTATACCTATTTCCAATTAATTCCAATTGCACATTGAAAAATTCTTTTTGAATTTCTGTTTCAGGGGAACTTATTTTAATAAGATGAGTTATTTTTCTATCCAAAAATATTCATAATCTGAATATTCTCTCTCTAGAATAATTTTCTCTCTCTAGGCTAAAACAGTTAGAAGCAAGGTCTTTATATTTCTGAAGAGGGATTGATTACAGGGGAAGATACTAGACATCAAAAAGGGGGTTGGGGGAGGAATCTTACATCCTTGGAATGGATTGGCTCCACAAATATCAAGCTGACATACATTGTCACAATGGAACCATTTCCTTCCATGACCTTCACGGGAACAAAGTCCATGGAACTGGAGTTTTCGGATCCCCAGACCTTCAGTTAGTAAAAGCTTCTAGGTTACTGAAAGGACTTAGGAAGAAGCAGCAAATTTATGTGGTCAAAATGAACCCTGTAGACTCAAAGCTTAAAGACAAAGAACCAGAATGGTTAAGTGAATTTGATGATCTCTTCCCAGCAGAGCTAACTGAAATGCCTCCAATTCGGGAAATAGATCATGTGATTGAATTGACCCCCGGAGCTCAACCAGTAGCCCTACGCTCTTACAAAATGCCAGTTCCTGAAGCCATCGAACTCAAGGAACAGCTTAGGCAGCTGTTAGAACAAGGGTTTGTAAGACCCAGTGTTTCACCTTGGGGTGCGCCAGTTCTCTTTCAGAAAAAGAAAGATGGAACACTTAGACTCTGTGTGGACTATAGAGGTCTAAATCAACTGACAGTTAAGAATAAGTATCCTATCCCAAGGATTGATGAGCTTTTGGACAGACTAAATGGAGCCCAGATCTTCACAAAAATAGATCTCAAATTGGGGTATTACCAGATCAGGATCAATGATCCAGATACACCAAAAACAGCCATCAATACTCGTTATGGGCATTATGAATTTACTGTCATGCCGTTCGGATTAACTAATGTCCCAGCTACATTCAATCGCCTAATGCAGGACATCCTCAGAGAATACTTGGATGACTTTGTTCTAGTTTTCTTTGATGACATTTTGATTTACTCAAGAAATGCAACCGACCATGAGACTCATGTCCGAAAAGTTCTTGAGATTCTAAGGAAGCATCAACTCTTTGCCAAAAAGAGCAAATGCACTTTCTCTGCCGACCACGTTGAATACTTGGGCTTTCTGGTATCCAAAGATGGAATTTCTCCAGATTCCGTAAAAATCCAAGCTGTCATAGATTGGCCCGAACCAAAGACAGTGAAAGAAGTCAGAGGATTCTTGGGATTGACTGGTTGGTATAGAATTTTTATACCAAAATATGCTCTCATAGCTTCCCCCCTGACTAACCTTCTCAAAAAGAATATCCCATTTCAATGGTCTGCCAAGTGCCAAAGTGCTTTTGATAAGCTGAAGACCGCCTTGGTAACCAGTCCCATTCTGAAACTGCCAGATTTCTCTCTACCCTTTGAGGTAGTAACTGATGCAAGTGGTTTTGCCCTGGGAGGTGCACTCATGCAGGAAGGTCATGCAGTGGCCTATGAATCCCGAAAGCTCAGAACGCATGAGAGGAATTATGCTGTCCACGACTTGGAATTGCTTTTAGTAGTCTATGCCTTAAAGTTGTGGAGACATTACCTACTGGGTAAAAGATTTACTTTGATGACAGATCATCAGAGCTTAAAGCGGATCTTTACTCAGAAGGACCTCAACATGCGCCAAAGAAGGTGGATGCAGACCTTGCAGGAATTTGATTTTGAAATCAAGTACCGCCCAGGCAAAGAGAATGTGGTAGCAGATGCTCTCAGTAGAAAAGCCTCCTTGCTTGCAATTACTATAATAACAAATCCTTTGATCATTCAAGCAAGTGAGAAGATCATGCAGGATAGATTCTTTGGCCCTATTGCTACCCTACTTATGCAGGAAAGCAAAACTCCGCAGGAGTTGATCAGAGCTCAAGGGTACAGCCTGGATGACGGCATTATGTATTATAATCGCAGGTTATGCATTCCCAATGATGAGGGAACCAAGGACCAAATTCTGAATGAAGCCCATGACAGCCTTATTGCAGGACATCCAGGTTTCATCAAGACCTACATGTCCGTAAAGAAAATCTTCTTTTGGCCTGGTTTGAAAAAGGATGTGCTGAATCATGTACGTCAATGTCTGACATGCCAGAAAGTCAAAGCTGAGAGAGTAAAAATGCCTGGGAAGTTACATCCATTAGACATCCCCCAGATGAAGTGGGAATGTATCAGTATGGACTTCATTACTGGATTACCTTCAGTACAATCAGGTTACAACTCCATCTTCGTGGTAGTCGACAGACTAACCAAAGTTGCCCATCTGATTCCAGTAAAAGAAACTTACACTGCAGTGGATGTGGCCAGAGTGTTCCTCAAAGAAATCT
Organism: Cibotium barometz; assembly: GCF_041138505.1. Classification (NCBI taxonomy): domain Eukaryota; kingdom Viridiplantae; phylum Streptophyta; class Polypodiopsida; order Cyatheales; family Cibotiaceae; genus Cibotium; species Cibotium barometz. The sequence goes on from NC_141087.1 coordinate 41,771,477, forward strand.
TCAGATTGCATGGCCTACCGAGGAGAATAGTAAGTGACCGAGATCCCAAATTTACTTCAAGATTTTGGACTGCATTTTTCGAAGCAGTGGGAACTTTCTTGGATCTCAGCACAGCTTATCACCCTGAGACCGATGGTCAAACTGAAAGGGTAAACCAAGTAATTGAAGATATACTTCGGACATGCTGTGGTGGCAGGGAACCCAAGAAGTGGCTAAGCTATCTGCATCTAGTCGAGTTCGCCTACAATGCTTCTTATCATCGAAGTATCGGGATGAGCCCTTTTAAAGCTCTGTATGGACAAGATTGCTTAACTCCATTAACTTGGTCTGACCCATTGATTAAGGTCGAGATGTCCAGACAGATGCTTGATGACATGGAGCAACAGATGCAGTCAATTCGTAAAGATATTAAAGCTGCCCAGGATAGACAAAAGCAATATGCAGATAAGAAGAGGACAAATAGAGAATTCAAAGAAGCAGATATGGTCTTCATTCGAGTTCGGCCCAAAAGAAGTTCCTTATCTCTTGGGAAGTACAAGAAGTTATCACCCAGATATTGTGGGCCATATTTGATTACAAAGAAAGTAGGTGACTTAGCCTACGAGCTCCTTTTGCCTCCTCATCTCAAGGTTCATAATGTATTTCATGTAAGCCTTCTAAAGAATTATGTGCCAAGCCCAAATCATATACTTGATGATGAAATCCTAATCTCTTCAACCCAAGGACAGATGGAACTCCAACCTGAAGAAATTCTCGATGTTCGAGAAAAGATTCTCAGGAACAGAATTCTCAAAGAATTATTAGTAAAATGAAAGTTCTATCCTTTTGAAGATGCCACCTGGGAGAATGAAGCCGATCTGCTGTGCGGGATTATCCCCAGTTTGCGAGATGAGGACATCTCGCGTTTTTCAAGTGGGAGAGAATGTAAGAATCCTCCCCAGCCTCAAGATGTCCAGCATCTTCCTGTGTAATCAAATCCCTCTTCAGAAATATAAAAGATCTTATTTTTAACTGTTTTAGCCTAGAGAGAGAAAAATATTCTAGAGAGAGAATATTTAGATTTTTAATATTTTTGGATAGAAAATTATCTCATCTTATTAAAATAAGTTTCCCTGAAACAGAAATTTAAAAAGAACTTTCCAATGTGCAATTAGAATTTATTAGAAATGGGTATAATAAAGGACCTTAGTCTAAGGGTCTAGATTTTCAGAAATTTTTGGATTATGGTCCAATTAAGGTTCCTATGGGCCAATACCATCAATCCATGTGTAGGGAGGAGATAAATCCAATTTGTAAAAGAAGATACCCAAAAATGAGTAAATGCTCACATAAGATGAAGAGTTGAAAATGTACAAGGTTTATTGAGCAATAAAATTATGACACATATGTAAGGAAGGGGAGTTCTTTAAAGAAGGTGCATATTTCACATAAGATGAAGAGTTGAAAATGTACAAGGTTTATTAGTAAAAAACTATGAGCAATAAAATTTTGACACATATGTAAGGAAGGGGAGTTCTTTAAAGAAGGTGCATATTTCACATAAGATGAAGAGTTGAAAATGTACAAGGTTTATTAGTAAAAAACTATGAGCAATAAAATTTTGACACATATGTAAGGAAGGGGAGTTCTTTAAAGAAGGTGCATATTTCACATAAGATGAAGAGTTGAAAATGTACAAGGTTTATTAGTAAAAAACTATGAGCAATAAAATTTTGACACATATGTAAGGAAGGGGAATTCTTTAAAGGAGGTGCATATCTTGAATGAGTTTTAAACTCAAAAATAATGTGATATTTTTATCTCTCATCTCTCTTGAACCAAACCAAATCAAAATGGAACCAAACCGAATCAAAAAGTAACCAAACTAGGTCCAAATCTAGTCCAAATTCAACCAAACTGACTTGGAAAATTCTAGAATCAGTTTGTTTGGTTAGGAGCTCAATTTTTCCTATAAATAGAAGCCTCCCCTTGTTGAAAAAAATATAGTGTCTTATGCATTGTTACTCTACTCTACCTAAGCCAAGAACTGTGAATTCTTTAATAATTCACTAGTTTTTGATACTTCTCTCTTTCTTCAATCCCCATTGGTGGCCCCATCAACATACTAAACCAATTGATTGGTTGGGGGCCTCTACCGTGATCAAAGAATCAAACAAATTATAAGGTAAGTATAGTGAATTTTGATCTTTTCTATAATTTCTTAATGATTCTCTCTTCTCAACCCCTCTCAAGCTTGAGAAGCTTAATTGGTATGGTTTTTGAAATGCTATTGAAGTTAATTAATTAATGATAGTAAAGAATTACATGAATTTTCATTTATGTTTAATTCTAATGGTTTTTTTTCTCTCTCTCACTTAAGAAATGGTCATACTCATGACCCACTCTCAATCCAAACGAAGCTTTTCATAAAGCTTTTCCTTAATCCAAGATTAAGCTATGCTTGAGGCCAAATTAATGGCTTTTTTCTATGCTTTTAGTTTATGTATATCGATGATTCAATCCATTATGGATTGATGATCCAATTAGAGACCATTCTAATTATTTCCTTAATGAATAAGCCTTATCCCTTAGAAAAAATTGAGATTTATCAGTCATAGTAGCGGAGCTATGGCAAAATTTTTATAGAAATTACGCATAAAATAATTTCATTCAAAGCATAAAAAGAGGACTTCCTATCATATTCTAGGAACTATCATCCTAGATTAATTAAAAGAATTTTATTATGCATGGAGATGTGGATGTTTGCATGTAGATGTAGATGTATGGATGTGAGTGTGAATGTGGAGGTGGATGTATGCATGGAGATGTGGATGTATGCATGTAGAAGTAGATGTATAGATGAGGATGTAAATGGAGATGTGGATGGATGCATGTAGATGTAGATGTATAGATGTAGATGTGAATGGAGATGTGGATGTATGCATGTAGATGTAGATGTATAGATATAGATGTGGATGTGGAGGTGGATGTATGCATGTAGATGTAGATGTGGAGGTGGATGTATTTTTTGTAGATGTAGATGTGGAGGTGGATGTATGCATGTAGATGTAGATGTATAGATGTGGATGTGAATTGTGAATGTGGAGGTGGATGTATGCATGGAGATGTGGATGTATGCATGTAGAAGTAGATGTATAAATGAGGATGTAAATGGAGATGTGGATGGATGCATGTAGATGTAGATGTATAGATGTAGATGTGAATGGAGATGTGGATGTATGCATGTAGATGTAGATGTATAGATGTAGATGTGGATGTGGAGGTGGATGGATGCATGTAGATGTAGATGTATAGATGTAGATGTGGATGTATGCATGTAGATGTAGATGTATAGATGTAGATGTGGATGTGGAGGTGGATGTATGCATGTAGATGTAGATGTGGATGTAGATGTGGAGGTGGATGTATGCATGTAGATGTAGATGTATAGATGTGGATGTGAATGTGGAGGTGGATGTATGCATGTAGATGTAGATGTATGGAGGTGAATGTGAATGTGGATGTGGATGTATGCATAGAGATGTAGATGTATGCATGTAGATGTGAATGTACGCATATAGATGTGGATGTATGGATGTGAATGTGCATGTAGATGCGGATGCATGAATGTGCATGTAGATGTGGATGTGAAAATAGATGTATGGATGTAGATGTGGATGTATGGATATGAATATATGATATGTGATGTGAAAGAATCTGAAGTGATGAGATGGAAAATGATGTGATGGGATGAGTATACATATAAATGGAAAATGATGTGATGGAAAATGATGTGATGGGATGAGTATACATATAAATGGAATATGGAATAAGTAATGTAGATTGATGAGGGATAATGTGAAAAAATGAAAGTTAAAATAGAAATTGTATTGTAAACTGTTTGTAAATGCTGTTTGTAAATGACTGTTTTATGTCAAGAATGCTGGGGGAGCATTTTGACCGTCTTGTGATTAAGGTCGTGGAGACCTAACTGATAAAGTTGCAACTGCTGACGGAGAGTCAATGAAGGACGTCTCGCGTAGCAAGGTCGGCCGAGGTCTTGACCAGCCTCGGTGCGATTAAAATGGTGAGCTTCCAGTACGGTGGATGAGGGGCCAAGGAAGCGGCCTATGAGTGAAGCGCTAGGTCACCTGCGAAGGATCCTAGAGGGTGCTGACCATACGGTGCTCGGGCTCTGGGTCGCCTAGGATACCCACGCGTGCGTCGAGGAAGATATTGGAACAAGAGTAGGAGTTGTTTTCTGAAATCGGGCATGGATCTGGTTGATTGACCTTGCTGGTCTTCAATGGATGAGTCCATGGCTCTTTATATGGATCTGTTGGTTGATCTTGCTGATCTTCAACGAGAGTCCATCTTGATAAGAGATTATATTGCCGAGTATTATGGGCTAGGGATTAGGAAACGGCCCCTGTGTGTGGACAGGTGGTGAGCGTCCTAGTTGCCAATGATGCCATAGATACTCTGATGAAAGAATGATGGGAAAATTAAGAATCAACTGGATAAATTGGAAGATGGTGATCAGTGATACTATGGTTTTATTAAAGGATTGTTTTAAACTGGTTGAATCTGTGAAAAGGCAATTTCATATTGGGTGTGTGAGTGGTGTGACTAGTTTTATTTTTGCATGAACATCCGGCTAGGGGGCCTTGGAACTCTTTTCCTTGGTACCCGGGACAAAACCTAACCAAATTCTTAATTGGATCCCATCACTACAGTGGTTGGGCGGTTGGCTAACCCATGGGATCGGATGGGGTTAGGCTGGACTGATGGATCCGTAAATCGAGACTCAAACTTTTGTTTTTACGATAGATAAAATAAATCCCGGACAGTAACTGTTCTATGGATAGGAATCAACGGCTGTGCCTCTTGAATGGGGAAAAAAGCGTTGATCCCAATGATCCAAGTGCAAGTTTCTTCCTTGATCTGACTAAGTATCTTATAGATGTAATTGGATCAGCTCAATCAGAAATGATCTTGACTACGTTAGAGTAATAAGTTATCCTGGTGGAATCGCCCGTGCTTTCCGGTAAAGGAAGTTTTTCCGGGCTCGGTTTTGGAACAACCAACGGATTAGTCTCTTATCCGGATATCCGTGGGTGAGGCCCCGAATGTGGGACCCCTGTCCCGCGC